>NW_025336011.1:4772397-5401662 GCF_004798865.1 Varanus komodoensis | reverse complement strand
TGAAAGCAGAAGTGACACGCATGTGAGAGGCAGAACATTTCATCACTGCCATTAGGCCTTGACATTCCATGATTTAAAGAATTTATGGATTTCCAGTCAGTGTTTCTTGATTAGTAGTGCTAGTAGCCCTCCATCTGGAAGAACCCAGAAATGAGATTGGTTTTTAAACATTTGTTGAAAGGACTGGGAGAGCAAGGGTGGCAATGATGATTTGGAACATTTTTGTTTTGAAAGTTCACCTAAATCTTGCATTTGTGCCTTTAAGAACCATAATGTACTGTGAAGCTTCAAGGAGATTAGTATAAAGTTATCTAATTTAAATCAAAATGAAAATGGTGTTCATGCTTTCCTTTTTTCTCCAAAGCTGGATCTTGTGGCTAAGAAATGTTCACTCAGCAAAAGCATGAACAGAACAACATAAAATCCTAATCAAAAATTCCATGTTCAAAATTTCAACATAGAGCAGGGCTTTAATTCTAGCTCTTGAGAACTTGACTCAGTTCCTTTGCTTTTGGTATTGTATTGTATTGTATTGTATTATATTGACTAGGGACTTCTTTAAACAAGGAGTGGAAGACACACAGCTTTCTAATAATACGGTCATTTCCTTTTGACAGAGTGAGTTCTGCAGTGATAAACCCAAGACTGGAGCAAAGTACGGGCTTCCAGAATCATTGGCTATCCTATCAGAGATGGGTGAGGTCACAGAAGGAATGATGGATACTAAGGTAATGGAAAGTAATTGGTAAAAACATCCATGTTTTAATGAGTGCAAAACTTCAGGGGACCCAAAAAAAGGCATCCAAGTGCCTAAACTATGCTTTGCCTTCTGAGGTCTCTTCTGTAATGCTGCACTTTAAAATAGTCCTGTTCATTTGTTTATGTGTGTATGTTTAAATGAACATGTATGAAAAATGGGACATTCCACTTTGGAGGAATTGCTGAGTGAAATAAGATCAACATCTCGGCATGATGCACGGTGTACTTGGCATGGTGCAGTGGACAAGCACCTTAGCCATGGGTCACCATTCTGTTCCTTGAGTGTGCCTCACTGGATCGTTCCAGGCATATGTGTAATTCTCAGTCCAGTGTACCTTACAATATTGTAATGACAAAGAATAATCATATACCTCCTTTATACTAAAAAATATTTGTAAATAATAGTTAGTTCCTTGGCATTTAATATAGCAAGACTTTGATGAGGAGACTGAACATTTCACACTGCTTGTCCATAATGCTTATCAACTAAAATATCAGGATATGCCATTTTAAAGTAGGCCAAAGGTCCTTTTAGCCTGGCACATTCTTGCAGTGGTAGCCATCCAAATGTTCTGGGGGAAGCTGATGACTAGAACAGCACTGGGATCAATAACCAGGAGCTATTGTGACAAGGAGTTGAGTGTGAATGGTTCCCAATGTCTAACAGGCATTAAGTGTAGCCATAGATACTTGTTTGGCTTAATCACTGTGAGAAACCTGTAGGACCTCAGTGAATGCATGAGATCATCAGCTACCAGGCGCTGTAAATTCCTTCCCTCATCTCTGAGATAAAACTGTTGATAAATCCTTCTGCTGAAGTTAATTGGGTCAGCCTCTCTTTTCCTTTCTCTAAGAAAGTGTGGCAGGGGGCAGGTGAGCTTGTGTATACTGGCAGGCTCTGAAACAGAGGGAGAGAGGAACTGTATAAACTGGGAAGAGGAGGTGTTCTCTGAGCAAGAGGTGTTGTTTACTGGCTTTCCACCTGGAACCAAGAACATGCAAGGCGTTGGGGTAACCAGTGCCCTGGAGCAAGATCAGTCACATTAGAAAGACTTATCACTAAAGCGACATCTGTAAGCTTTTCTTTTCCTCGTTTGTTAATAATCTGCATCCATATTTTATCACAATATGTATTCAATAAGCTAAATAGCATCTTTTAGGTTGTTGTGTATCTGCGTAAGTGTCCCTAAATCTGAAATGAGGAGCCTTGGCTGGTCTAGGCCCCTGGGGATTAAAAGTCATTCCCTTAGTTTAGTCTTTATCATCAGATAGCATTTTGCTTTTTGAATGATGACATTGAATCTCACATGCTATTTCTTAGCCTTAACTTTGCTGTACCTCATCTGTAGAAAGCGAGTATGACATACCTCACCAGTTTCACTAATTAGTCTGTGGAATTCACTGCCACTGCTGGCTGACACTTAGAAACTTTTTTCTAGATATATTAATGAAAGAGAGAGCTAGCAAAGTGGGACCTTCCAAGTCTATAGGTGGTATATTTTTGAATGCCAATATTGAGGGAAAATGACAAAGGAGATTGCTGTTGGTAACCAAATGCTGAAGCTCTGACTTGACTCTGTATGGTGTTTACTGTATCTTTTAATGTTCAACTAATGAAGAAAATAGTTTCTAGTCTTATCAGGTGGTGTGTTCAACTTCATAAGAAATCATGACTCCCTCAGGACCCTAAAACTTTTTTCCCTTGCAGATGATCCATTTCCTCACACACTATGCTGACAAGATAGAGTCCGTCCATTTTTCTGACCAGTTTTCTGGTCCAAAACTTATGCAAGAGTGAGTATAGCACAATAAACAATTGTATTTCCAAACTAATGTTGCTCTGAAGTTTTTAAGTTCCCTTCTTGCCAAAGAAAAGAGTAGGGTGTCTGCTGGAGCCACAACCACATCTATACTGTGCTGTCTTTCCATTCAAAATGGTTCTGCCTTGGGAATTCCAGAGTGATGCATATAGTAATTTATTTAGTTAGGCAACATGGTGCCCTCCAGATTATTTTGGGCTACAACTCCGGTAATCCCTGTGCATTGGCCATGCTGACTGTGCTTCTGAAAGCTGTAGTCCAAAGAATTTGGAATGCAGCATGCCATATACATGCACATTTTTATTTATAACAGTTTTCTTCAGCACCAGAGCTCAGCTCTGAACACGAGGAGTGGAAATATTTAATATATTTAAATAAAGGTATCCTTTAGCATTTCAGGACCTGCTGCAAAAGATATGATCTGATGGTTGCCCATTGTATTGCCGCTGCCACTCCTACCTATTGGAAAAAGGATAGGCAGGAACAGGTGGTTTTGTCTCATCAAGCACTGAACAGCACTGAGCTAAGTGGTCTGTGTTACAGCAAGGCAGCAGGCAAGGATCTGTTGCCGCTTCCTACCCGTCCCCCTTAGTGGAGAGAACAGATTGCTGTGAAATACCCCTTGCTGCTGGTCGAGGACAGCCTGAGTCCTCCTCTTTGCTGTTTGCACAATGGAGGTATGAGTATATCTAGCATGCTTGTCTCTGGAAGGCTTGATACTTTGCAGTGGAGGCAAAGAAATCTATTGCCAGATCAGATTTCTCACACCAGCTTTTAAAGCGGGTTTTATTGTGGAAAGTATTTTTACAAGCATATTGCAAGAATGTTCTTCAAGAACACTGTAAAAATTTGGAGAAAAATTCTGCAAAACTTTTAAATACAGCAGGTTGACCTTTTCTGCATAGCACGTGCAAATTCACCTCAGATAGGAGCCTGGCATGTGGTACTTTCTGATGCGACGTTATTACTGCCCTGTTGACGTGATTTGCTGGATTTTTAATATCCTTCTGACAGTGTATCTTTTTGTTCTTTTCTAGGGAGGGTCAGCCTTTGAAACTGCCTGAAACGAAAAAGACACTGTTGTTTACTTTTAATGGTAAGTCCAGGTTCTTGATTACAAACAGCTTTTCTTGAGAATAATAATAAAATAGACTTCCACTTGAAAGTCTATTTTATTATTGGAGTATAACTTGTGAAACCTTCTGGGTCAGTCTTTGTTCTGTTTTCAGTAGTATTTTTACTCCAAATAGTCATTATCTTAATGGTGTGGCAGTCACAATAGCTCAGCGTCTTATTGCAGATGGATTAGGAACAATAAAAGAAGGGATGCTTCCAGATAAGGCTTCAATTGGTTCATCACTTCATATATTCATAGAATTACACAGGGTCAAGACCTCATCATCTTCCTTTTTTAACTCCTATGTTTTCTCACTGCTTCTTCTGCCCTTTTTAAACTAGCAATTCTGTTAAGAAAGAAATGACAAAATATTGCATAATACCGCCTAATTGGTCACCCTAGGAGCTCTCTGTCTGAAAAGGCAATAGGTTCTTGGGAAACCTTTTGGAGTGTAAATGTTAATTGCTAAATATTTTAAAAATCCAACTTTGCCATCATCATTGATGGTTCAGGAAAATCAGATGTGTAAGGATTTGGGTTGAACTATTAGCAACTGGAAAAGTATAGTCACAATGATGTGATAACTCTGTAAATTAATCAATGATAAATTGCTGTGGCACATTCTACAACCTTTTTGAATATTCAGCCCCAGTCAGATGTGATGTTCATACCTGGACTTTGTGACCTAGTTCACATGACATGAAATGAAAACACTTTGTGGACAGCTGGGCACAGTGGATTTTTGTGTTGTATGGAAATCAGTCTAAGTTTACACAACACAATAGCTCATCATGTATACCCAGACCACTTTTTGTAGATTGGCCTATTTTTTTGTGCAAAAGCCACTCTGAGATTCCAAGGCTTGTCTTTTGCAAGTGCACAGAAGCTGTCTGATCTGGATAGACTGGCGTGGTCAATTTTCTTGTATGTTTCAGTTGACAAAGGGAGTAAGGTAGAGGAGGGAACATACAGGGGAGCTGACAAGATGAGGCCACCTATCAGTTAATTTGCAAACAGTTGAGGAAGACTGGGGAAAGTAATACTATGGGAGAGGAAGAACACATTTGCACCATGGAGAAGCACCAGAAATAGGGAAAGAAGTGCATCGAATGGGGGTGGGAGTGGGGACACACAACCAATATCTCCCACTTAGCAATTTAATTCTTTGAAATTTCTCAGTGCCTGTTTTCAACTCTTCCCTGATTCTCCAGCTACTCCAGGATGGAAAGATGGTAACTCTGGACTTAATTTTGGACCACTTACTGCTGTAGTTAGTGCTGTAAAAAGTTGGGGAGCCAATATCTTCTCTTTATGGAATGGCTGGAGATTTGTGGGAGCGTTGAAAAGGTTGGAGGGCACTGAGAGGGTTCACTTAAAAGTGACAGCATCACATTGCCAAGAAGGAGATATTCGCACACACCCCCATTGCTTTTTGGTGCACCTTTTTCTGCACTTTTCCTCCTTTTCATTGCTTTTCAATTGACAACTTGGAACTTGGTCTCTGGCAATGGTGCACAAATTAGACAATATGCAGTCTCACCTTGTTAATTACCATGCATGTTACCTACTGCACTTAACTCCTTTTAACAGCTGGAACATGTAAGGGAATCCACCAAGTAAGATGATACTGACCAAAATAACACTTTGTTGCGCAACATGTTGAGGGTAGAAAAGAAAATGAGTCCAATTGCAAATCTCTGAGGCACCATTTTTAAAGTGGTAAACAAAAAGGATTGGAACAGGGAGGGAGAGGCAAGTCAGATTCTGCCATGAAGGGGAGTGGAATATCAGCTGTAGGACCAAGAGGTAAGGAGGGGATAATCATTTTAATCTTGTAACCATTCCGAGAGCCAAATTGGCTATAGCTTGTATTGTATATAAGCCCAATCATCTGTTGGATGCATCCTCCTTCCCTATATGCCCTCATGCCCCTTAAGCTCAGCAGGGGAGGCCTTGCTCCGGGAACCCTCTCTGAAGGAAGTGCGGAGGGTGTCTACCCGAAGGCGGGCCTTCTCCACAGTGGCGCCCAGACTATGGAATGCGCTCCTCAGAGTGGCCCACCTGGCGCTGACATTATACTCCTTCCGGCGCCAGGTAAAGACCTTTTTATTTAACCATCATTTTAATAATCAAGGGTTTTAGATGTTTTAAGATTTTTTTTCTCCTTCCCCACAGTCGCATTTTCTCTTCTTTTCCTCCCTTTTTCTCTTAGTTTACAATATGCTGTTTTATATTGTTGTAATAATTGTGGTTTTATTATTGTATTATTGTAATTTTATATTGTGTAAGCCGTCCTGAGTGCTTGTCAGAAGGACGGGATATAAATAATAATAATCATGGGTTATTTTATGAATGACCCATACTGTACAGCTTATTCCCAGAGTGGCTTAGCATGCTGCATGCCCATTACATACAGATCAGATAGTTTTCATGGGTTGTATATGGTTAACAACCCATACTTGACTTTCCATATAACAGCAACCCATGATTCAACAAACCATGGTTAATTAGACAATGGTTTGTTTCATGTGAACCAAGTCTTAAAGAACTGTTGCATACACTGCAGTATTCTTACCTGTCCTTTGTTAGTTCCTGATGTGTTTGTGGCTTCTTATTAAAGTAGTGGTCCTTTATTAGTTGCTTAGATTGCTCAAAAGTGTTCAATTTATTTAAATGATTCCCTGATTAATTAGGAAACACATTTTCAAATATAGGTAAAGTTTATACTGGGGCCTCATAAAAAGCTACAGGCAGTAAGCAGAAATTGAAAGGAGCAGTTCACTTTCCTACAGGAAGAAATGCCTTTTTGGGTTGGTGTCTGCAACAACTTGCATGTACGCCATCTATAACATTAAGTATGTGCTGCTGAACTGTTTTCCTGGAATATAAAATTGATTGATAAACTGGTTAACATACATATGTTAAGATTTCCTCAATCAGGTGGTAGGCCTACTATTAAACACCAGTTAAATCTTCTGTTCTAAAAGCTGAGTAGTGCAGAATCTTCATGCAGCTGCTATGTAATGTTCTTTAATGGCCCACGCCTACAGAGGCATATGGAGAGGGAAGTCTCATTATGATCAATGGGATTTAGTAGGGTTAGGACTTCAGCTTTCATATCCCTTCATCCAAGGAAAGTATCATTTTGCTTTATAGTGCCTGGAGCAGGAAACACCTCCCCAAAAGACATGGAAGCGCTGCTGCCTCTGATGAACATGGTTATTTACTCCATTGATAAAGCAAAGAAGTTCCGCCTAAATAGAGAAGTAAGTGATGGGTTAATCTGTGAGTCTCATATTAATGGGCAGCTCTAAAATCCAAAGACAATTCTTTATTGTTTTCCCTTTTCTCATGGACATCCTTCCTGCCCTGCACAAACCATGGCACACCTAGGATAGTGCTGTTGGATAATTAGCATTATTTGCAACAAGACATGGGGTAGGTAAGAAGGCAAGAGTAATTGCGCTTTTTAGATGCTCTGAGGTTGGCTTGGTATGTATGGTTTTAGAAATTAAACTTGCATTGTGATGTGTGCCTGAAAGACCACAGAAAACCAGTTCCGGTGCTGGGAAATTGCTGTATGATACTTCTGACCTCTTAATCTTGTTAGGCAGAGGGAAGCTGTTGTGCATTAAACCTGCTGACACAGAGTCATCCAGGGCAGCTCACATGAGCGTGTTAGCGTGGACTGATACATTACTGTAATCCAGCCAGTTTGGGACCAGTTCAGGGCCAAGTTTTGCCACATGTGATATTTAAAGATTGTAGCGCTGTCTAATGAACAAATTTTTATCCATACTAACTATGACTTCTTTGCATTTTTCCTTGATTTGGAACAAAGGGCAAACAAAAAGCAGATAAGAATAGGGCACGAGTAGAAGAAAATTTTCTGAAATTGACTCATGTACAAAGACAAGAGGCTGCTCAGTCTCGCCGGGAAGAGAAGAAACGGGCAGAGAAAGAGAGGATAATGAATGAGGAAGACCCAGAGAAGCAGCGCCGTCTGGAGGTAAAATAAATGAGCTCATTGTATCAGACCAGGGATCCCCAATCTTTTTGGATCATTGATACCTCCTGAAGTTTGAGATATTGTCACCGGTATCAGTACTAAATAGCTGCTATGGGAGTTTGGATAGTTTCTTGTCCAACAAGCTGAGTGCAAGACAAAGGTTGGTGGTTAGTGTTGCGCTGGGGTCCTGGGACATCTGGGTTCTAGTCGCTGCTCAGACATGGAACTCACTGGGTGACTTTAGGCCTGTCACAAACTTTCTCCCTGTATCACAAGGTTGTTGTTGTGAGGATAAAATAAGCTGCCTCGAATTCATCATAAAGCAAAAAAAAAAAAGTGGGATATGAAAGCAGTGTAATTATAATAGGATCCAAATGCCAAATTACACATTTATCCCCACAAAAGACAGCAAAATATCCATCTCATAAAACAAAAAGGAGATGTTCAGAGAAACCACCAACTTCACAGCCAAAAGAACACACACAGAGACAAATCACATGCCAAAAACCCGCAGGCAAAACACACACATGGAATGCACAAAATAGGAGCTATAAGCTCATTTATTTAAGATTATCACTCTTTCATAGAAGAGGACCCATGAATCATGTGAACTCATGTGTTTTCTATTATACTTCTCACATGAGTACAAGTGGTTTACCCCTTTTTTGCCCATGGCTATCAGAACTAACTCTGAGATGAACAAAAACATTCTTGACATCTTGAATTATTTTGACTTGGGGAGGCCAAATATGAATATAAATGCTTTATTGTGGTTTTGTTGCAGCTCAAAGCTCATGGAGCAGAGTTATTATTCAGCTTCACAACAACCATGTTAGGTAGGTTAGACTAAGAAAGAATCACTTGTGCAAGGCCATCCAGTGAAATTCATGCCAGATTTAAATGTTTTTAACTATTGTAGTTTGACTTCTAAAGTCATGACTTTTGACCAGGTCTTTTGGTCAACCATTAAATAAAATTAATTCTTATATCTGAAACTAGGATATTCTACCACTATTAACATGATACATGGCCTCTCTGCAGTTGAATGGCAGTTAGGGGCATAAGCTTGCTGGTCTTGGGAGGGTTGCTATTTACTAGGATTTGGTGTTTGTTTTTTAAATTAGTCAGAATGAGTAGTGCGGCTCATGTATTAGACTGTGACATGGAGCACTAATTTGGTAAACCACCAAGAGAGAATTGTTTCTAAAAGCATTTTCTGAAACTGACAATTGAAATTGAACTTTGAATTGGACGTTCTTTGAAATTGAGGATATTTTTCTCATTGTCATGAATGGCACAGGCATTAACGGATAGGTGCTCCTGACACTTGTACAACCACAATGTAACTCATCACTCTAAATTGCAATAGAAACCTGCTTCTTGCCACCCTGAGCACTATATGTTTAGTGGAAATTAATGAAAATTTCCAAACAACATCATAGTTTAAGTGTTGGTGAAACAGAGTTATCTCATTGGGAACAGGAGAACATTCAGCACTTGGTTAGAATTAGGGAAAATTCCTTGTTATATGCCCCAGTTTATCTTCCCTTCCTTGAATACAAATGCACTTCAGAAGCTGATACTTCGAAAGTAGGTCATTTCTGGTGGAAACACTGCAGTTCCCATTGCCTCTTGCAGGCCTTCTCACAAGCAGGAGAAATGGCAAGAACAGCCAGAGAGATGAAAGCAGACTATACTTCTTGATCACTCCCAGGTGGCCCAGATCTCCCTGACTTTTACATTGTAATCATGGACACTACCTGAACATCAAAATCTGTTTTACTAGGGTCATCTCCCACACCTGAAATTCAAATATCTTGTCTGCCTGTAGGGTTGAAAATCAGCCCCTAATTGCTGTTAGTTTCAACCTCCAGAGTTTACACTCTCCTGGCCTTGCACAAGGCATCTGCTTACCTGGTATAACTGTGCAGGGAAATCTTGTCTTTTACATTCAGTTTGTGGGCATACTGTTTTTTTTCTCCAGTTCACTGTGCTTCAAGCAGCCTTGAAGATTCAGGTGGTCACCACATCATTGTGCATTCTCTGATTCAGATATTTT
Organism: Varanus komodoensis; assembly: GCF_004798865.1. NCBI lineage: Eukaryota > Metazoa > Chordata > Lepidosauria > Squamata > Varanidae > Varanus > Varanus komodoensis. The sequence continues at coordinate 5,391,898 of NW_025336011.1, read as the reverse complement.
TCAGAGCTGCTTTGCTCCTTTCTTGCCACTCGCCTATCAGTTCTCTACTTGGAATCTTATTCTCCGTGTGCTTCCTTGTTCCACATTCTAGCCTCACAGTGTTGTATGTTTCAGGTTCTGTAACTCAAGATGCTTTTTCTGGCAGTGGAAGCATCTCTATGTTAGAACTTCAAGCCCTCTCAGAAGAGCGGGAGCTCTGCATTTTTCAGAACAATGGGCATTAGGCAATAGACAGATTCCTAATTTATATCCCCCAATCATTTGGGTTTCCAGAGAGCTCACATATTGGTACTACTCGTATATGGCCTTTCAACTCTAAAACATAGAGCAGCATACTCTCATTGTCTCACATAGCCTCAAAACTTTGAGGTCTGTCCCAATCTTTGTGGTCTGTCTGCATATATGCCGGTATAGAGCCTTATTTATGCCATTTTCCCCTTCCTTGATTACTTTGTTGAGATGGCTTTAGGTCCATCTCTCTGGCATATTCCTTGACTAACCATACAGTGCCAGATAGGATAGAATGCAGCAGGTTTAGTAGCCTTCATGGGATAGGCCACTTAGAGCAGATCTCTAGAGCAACCATCTGAGCTTTCTTCACACAAAAATGCCTTCCAAAAGCAAAATAATTCAGTTCTCAGTTTGGTTTCTGTTAAAGGTTTCTTTGAGATTGACAGTCCTACAAGTTCAGTTGTCTTTAGGCATTATTTAACTAGTTATATTCTCTGATATGCAGTTGGAGTGTTTACCAATTACAAGATAGTTCTGTTTTATATCTGTCAGCTAACCTGAGGATGGAGTTGGGAAGTCCTACTTCCTAAGCAAGTCATGCCTTCTTGGTCCCAGGAAGTGGGATCTTGTTCAGTGCTGAATTCCTTTCTGTCTGCAAAAACAGAAAATCGCTAAGCAACCATGTAGTTTTTCTCTAAAGCAACAGCGCTAGCCAGGTGAAAATGTTTGTATCACCCACATCAACAAAGTAACAACTGCATATTTGTTGCACAAAAAAATGTAATCTGTAAGGGCCATTAGTCTGTACAGTTAGCTTAATTTCCTTTGTTTCTTTGCCTTTGTAAACAGACATGCAATCAGATTATCTCACAAAATTTATGCTCTTTCCAACAGGAGGCTGCTTTGAGGCGTGAACAGAAGAAACTCGAGAAGAAGCAAATGAAAATGAAACAAATCAAAGTGAAGGCTATGTGAGAAACCAAGCTGCAAGAAAACTTCCTTGGTGCCAAGCATAGAATTGTGATTTGCTGCCTACAATGAGCTAATTATATTCCTGACCTTAATCATTGCCCATTAAGAACCACTTTTGACACTAACCTTTGTTGCTGATGGGATTATGTGTGAACTGTTTCTGTGGATGTGTACATGTGGTAAGGTTGTTAGAACATCAAGGAAATCTTCTTGGCTTAATCACAAGGTTGTTCTTGGAAAGATTACTAGGGTAATCAGTTCTGAGGTAACTTTTCACATAAATGAATGCAATGGATCGCTTCAAAAATGATCCCATCAGCACCAAAGTTACACTTTAGCCAGCAACAAGAGAAAGATGCTTTGCATCAGCACTCCCAACAGGTGGGTTGCAATCCTGAAACCACTTTAGTCTCCTTTGTACAGTGGGACTGCTAATAAATATTTTCAGGGTTGCATTCACTATCTTCATTATGTAACATGCAAATGTGTATATAGAAAGCTTTGCAATCGTCTTCCATGTTGTTGGATCAGTTTGCTATTGTAGAAATTTGCAATACTCTTCGGCATCTTTTGGCTTCTGTTGTTGTTTTTTTAAAAGTATAACTCCCTAGAATGTGCCAGCAATGCATAAGCACTTTGATTCTATTTTGGGGATGTGGATAAAATCAATCATATTGGCCAAAAATTAAAACAATTAAACCCTCCCAGTAGGAATATGCCTCCTTTCATAATTGGTAAAACCAGCACAGTTAAGACTTCAAACAATCAAACACAAAATATGTATGCTGTGAATTGTTTAAATTTTACATTAATCATTTATGAGGGGGGAAGTTTCACAATTCTTGCAACAGAAGGGTAATAAAACAGTGTTATTTAAAATCTTTAAAGAGTTTTTCAAATCACTTGTCCCAGAATTATTCCAGCACAATGGACTGGAAATTAGTCTGTGGGCTACTGATAGCAAAGCATATGGTAATCCAGCATGTGGATAAGCATTTCTGTTAGATCTTCACAGGATCTGAACCTGCAAACCTGTATATGATGATGCTGATATGTAAATGAGCAGTTGGAAAAATGGCAGGTGCCTGCTGATGGATTAAAAAAAATACCGCTGCTTTAGGTTAAGGTAAACCCTATCTGTTAGGTTGTCCTGACACAGAATCTCAACACTTGTGTGTATGCAGGGTGCTGCATAAAGATCACTGTAGGATCAAACATGTTATTCCTCATGCATCCCTCCTTTGCTGAAAGTCATCTTATTATTCCCCACACAGCTGGCTTGTGTGTACCTGATGTTTGCTCCTAGATTTGCAGTGCTCCCTTCCCCATATAGTTGGTGTTGCTGATTCCGGGTGGCTGCATGTGTTGTGTTTCTTTTCTTTCTCAATCAGATGACTATGTGTTTTAGCAGCTTTCTCTAAATTTCAATGTGTTCCCTTAATTGTGTCATCTTCCTCCAGTATTTCTATCTTTTAATTTTTATATGTTTCTGTGGCTGCTGACTATGTAACACTTGAGAAGGAGCTAGAATCTAAAATAGCTATGGACTTATTCCCCCAGCAAGGTAGAAGAATTTTTAGAAGAGTGTATCTTTTTGTATCTGTTTAAAGTTATTTACTAAGCAGTTTGCATGTGCTGTGGAAACTGGGAACTGGAACTTCTCCCACTTTGCAGTCTTTGAGAATTGCTGCATTTTATAAATGCTCATCTAGATGACATGTGATCATTTGTGTATAATGGATACTTCCTGTAGTGGGTTTAATGATAAGAAACTTGAGGGCTAAATTTCTTTCTTAACATATTTTCTTGATGCTTTTACCTGCAGATATCTCAGATGCAATAATATTAAGCTGCTCTTTAAAATAGCATGTGCTAAAACCTATTTGTCAGAGCATGCAAATACAAAGGTTCTTTCCGAATGCAAAAACCTGCAACCTGAATAGAATTTGAATTTAGTAATTTTTATATAACTGTCATTTATGGTACTTTACAGCAGAAATGGCAATCCTATATGGGATTCAAACTATTTTGTCACTAGATGTAGAAAGTAAAATTGAATAAAGTATTGTTTCACAATGGTCTTCTTTTAAAGGAAACATGTAAGTGGCTTGCCCTCTTATTTTGGTCTAAGGGACTTTTATTAGTAAAGTATTATTAAACTCTTATAAAACACAGGGCAGTGGAAGTTAAATTTGGCAAGAGAACCATTTATTAGAATAATCCAAGAAAGGAAAGATAGAAGTTTAAATGCAGTTCAATTCCTTTTTGGTTTGGTTTGCTTCATTTCTTTCTTACTGGATTGGTTCTTTTATTTCATTCTAGAGTTAATTCATGAATTGTATTTATCTGAGAAGAAGGACCTTAATTAAAGTAGAGAAGACAGATGTTGGAGAGCAGGATGAATCACATCAGGGAGTTATCCTATCCTTGAGTGCTAAAGCACTATAGAGATAGGGTTCTCTGGTGGTATACTATATTGCGCACACATACACTCATACACCTCTATATACTTTTGGAGAACTACCACTAATACAGATGTTTCAGAAGGTTGTGCCTTCTGTAGCAAGCCATGTGTGTCTTAAGGGAGAGAGGAAGATGGGTATGCAGGTAACAATTCATATGCTTTTCCCCTTAAGGATGGGAAGGGAGGTCATGAGCTTTACAAAGTTAATTCTACTTGTCTGATGTAATAGTCAAAATGTTTCTGACTAGAATTGGGAGAATGTGGTTTTAAATCTCCATTCAAACATCAACCTCACTGGGTCTCTGTTAGGCCAGTCACTCTCTTAGCCTGATCTACCTCTCATCATCATTGTAAGGATAAAATGGAAGAGTTAAGATGAATTTATGCTGCAGACGGTAGTCACTTGAAGCTGTTTGGGCTGCTTTTGCAAAGGCCCTAGCAAAGAGAAGGGTTGATTGGAATGGTGCTGTTTTTGCAAGAGGGGAACATGATGGGAATGAACTTAAAAAGTCAGGCTTAAAAAGTCAGGCCAATTTCTAAAGCCTCAGAGTCATTTCAACTTTTTAGAATGTGAAAAAACTGCACAAAAGCTGGGAACAACCGAAAGAATTGTAAACTGTGGAAAAGGGAATAACCAAAGGAAGGGACATGACCACCTGGGAAATGCTGGGTGGGCTGGATATGGCCTGCAAACCTGAGTTTCTGTACCACTAGACTACAGGTAGGGACCGCTTGGATATATTTGTCATTAAGTGTAGCAAGTGCTATGTGTCTTTTCAGTTTTTGACTGCAAGCTAACTATGTGAGCTGGAGATCATCACTCCATCCACTCAAAGGCAGAAGAAAGCTCCTCTGAAGCCTTTACCAGCCTGGCCATATTTCTCCAGGCTTTGGATGATGAACAGGTGCCCCTCCAAATGATGCTGGACCACACAATTCATCAGCCCCAACCATCAAAGCCAACAGACAAGATTATGGGAGTTGGAACCTAGTGACATGTGGAGGCCCATAAGTTCTGTAGCCATCCTCTAGGCTCTTGTCTTCTTGGAGAGTAAGGCAAAGAGAACATCTGTTACTTCTTCAGTTGGTTTGCCCCTGACACAACTGCTCTGTGGGAAGGAAGAAGAAACGAGGGAGACAGGAACATGCAAAGACAACATCCAGGTTCGCTCCAGTTGGGCTGCCTCCACACAGGACTAAAAGACATCTACTGTATGAAGGGACATCAGATGCAGGCTCCTGCTCACTGGAGCTGGTTGTGTTCATTTTTTTTTTTTTTTTTTTGCTTGTGGTTCTTTAATAGATTGTGCTTTAAAATATCATAAACTACTTTGAAGGCTGTAGTTGAAAAACAGGATATATGCATATATAAAATAGATGAATTGTGTTGAAGAAGAGGACCATCCCTCTACCACCTGAGCAGGGAAGCTTTGGGTTATCTGCTGTTGTCATAGAAAACCATAGTGATTCTTGCTTCCAGTCCAGAGCTTGTTGGAATGCCTCAGAAGAATTTGACTTGGTGTGTCACTTCTGTAGAGACTATCACTGTACCCCCAGTTTGCACAATCCCTTAGTTATGCAGTACTTTATTATACTAAATCAAAGGTGCCTTGCATGAAAAATGGTTATTTGAGTTCTGCTAGACTCCTGCTGTACTGAGCACAAGTTACTTGGTACTTTGGAAGATGCAGCTGCAATCGAGTCCTGGGGGTGCATAACATGGTAACTTGATGAGTGGTGAGCTCAGGGATATTCTTCACTTTTCTTGTTCCATACTGTTCACTCCCAAATAAACACATACTCCTCCTCAACACCTAGCTCAGGTCCTATTGCAAGTGAGAAAAAATGCCTTTTGGGGCACCTAGATTTTATTACATTCCCAAGCTTGTGGGGGGTTGGATTTGAGTCATTCTTGGTGCTCAGAGTAAAATATAAATATGATAAATGGAAGTGCCATAGGTGGCACTAAAATAGGAGGCAAACTTGCTCGCTATGAATGCTTTCCTCTCCTACTCCCACTTTTCTCTGATACTTCCACTTGAAAGATTGTTGCCATTAGTTACCTCAATCTGGTAAGCTGATTGTGGTTGGGATGCCTTCCTAGCATGCAGAAGTGAGAATGGGGATGGCAGGGGAATCAGCTGAACAACACTGCCCCCCACTGGCAGTGCCACTTAGCTGATAGTTGCCCCTCTTGCTTGTATGTGTGGGGGGGTAGCAGGGGAATTAGTTTCCCATTGCTGACCAGCTGATTGCTTGCTCCTGCTCCAAAGAAGATCTTTATGGGAGAAAGTGAACTGAGTGGAGATGCCTTTGATAGCTGCTAGCAGTGGTGCTTTCGAGCTATCCACTTGGCAAGCAGGACAATAGGCTGCTTTTTTCAAATGGCTTTCTGGTTCTGGCCTCGGTACCATGATGAGTTGTGTTTTCCCATATTCAGAAAACCCAGCAAGCCATCATGGTTTCGTTGTTAGTTGCAAAGTTGCGTCCAACCCATCGTGATCCCATGGACAACATTCCTCCAGGCCTTTCTGTCCTCCACCATCCCCTGGAGTCCACCTAAGCTCACGCCAACTGCTTCAGTGACTCCATTTAGCCACCTCATCCTCTGCCGTCCCCTTCTCCTTTTGCCATCTATTGTTCCCAGCATTAGGCTCTTCTCCAGGGAGTCTTTCCTTCTCATTAGGTGGCCAAAGTATTTGAGTTTCATCTTCAGTATCTGACCTTCTAAAGAGCAGTCAGGGTTGATCTCCTCTAGGACTGACCAGTTGGATTGCCTTGCAGTCCAAGGGACTCGCAGGAGTCTCCTCCAGCACCACAGTACCAAGAAACTATTACCACAGATAGTTGTTTCTGACTATGGCTCATAAAAACAATCGTACCACACTGAAATACCATTATGGGGTTTGGATGACACAACAGTGAAAACCTACTGTGGCTTGTTGTGTCCTGTGAACCTGCCCTCCATCTCCCCACCCACTGGTACAGCTCGACAGGAAAATATGGAACTTCCAGCATTATCCAGAGAGAAGGGAGCAACCATGGCACCCCTCCTCCTTCCTCTCAGCTCCTAGGCCCAGTCTATATGTATAGCAGTATCAATGATAGAATTAACTTTGCCACTTCAGGTTACAGGTAGCAGTGGTCACGGATTCACATTTTTAATCATCCCTGTATAGTAAATTCTTTGCAAGTAGATCTGTAACAGGAAGGAAGCTTCTGTCTGAACCCTTCTGCTAACGTGCAAGTTATTTTTATTTGCAGACAATTTTGATGCTTTTAAAAACATTGAATGTTATTTTTACAACATTTTAAAATGTGGCACAGATACATTTTGAAGCAGTGTAGTTCATCCTATCATTTAATTCTGCTGCATGTGAAATACAGAGTTAAATTCTCAGGAAGTGCTTAATGAAGTGTTTGGTTTTAGAACACCCTGCAAAGCAAAAGATAGTAGTCATGATTAGCTGTTTTCCCCATGGTAAGTGGATGAAGTTGTACATTCTGTTCTTAATTGTATCTTAATATGTATTTTATTATGAAAGTTAAAAATATAGGCAAGACAAAAGATACATAACAATGCAGTAAGTTCATTTAGTAAGGGGAAAAATAAACTTTCTGATTATAGCTCTTAGCATATGATGGATAAGTGTGTGTGCAATTAATATAAAAGAGCCTAAGCAGAAGCTCACTATCCTATTGAGAGAGTTCAGATACGTCTCCAAACAATAGTAAAAAATCTAAAAAATATCCCCTTTGATTTTCCTCATTTTCTTGTGCTACAACCTTAAATTGAAAAGAGTTGAATTAGCATTTGTTACTATCTGGTGTACATGAAATACTCAACACTGTGAAAGTTCAAAATATTTTTATTATGGCACAAAAGTTAACAACAAATTGGCACTAGAGGGTTGCATAAGTATTCACTCCCCTGCGTTAATCCTTGGTAGAAATCAGCAGCAATCATAGCTGCAAGTCTTCTTGAATAAGTATCAGCTTTGTGCATGTGGATCCTTCAGTGTTTGTCTGTTCTTCCTGGCCAACGTGCTCCAGATCTGTCAGGTTAGATGGGGGCCATCAGTGAACAGCTATTTTCTAGTCTTGCCATACATTCTAAATTGAGACCTGTGCTTTGACTGGGCTATTCCAGGACATTCCAATTCTTGTTTTTAAACTACTCTGGTGTTACTCTGGGTGTGTGTTTAGGGTCATTGTCCCACTGGAAGATGAACTGGTTTTCCTTTAGAAGTGCCCTGTATTTGGCATCACCCATCATACCCCTCAATCCTGACCCCTGCCGATTGGATTCTCATTTCTCAGTTGCAGATTTCTCCAGCTCCTTCAGAGTTATCATTGGCCTCTTGGTTGCTTCTCTGACTAATGCCCTTCTTACCTAGTTATTGAGTTTTGGTGGACCATCCTTTCTAGGCAGAGTCACAGTTGAGCCATATTCTTTCCTTTTGTAATAATGGATTTAATGGTGCACTGAGAGACGTCCATAGTTTGGGATTGTGAAACATAATCGAATCCTGTTTTGTGCTTTTTTTACAATTTTATCCTGGAGAAGTTTCAATAATCCCTTGGTCATCATGATGCTATTTGTTTAGATATGCTCTCCAATAAGCTTATGGAGCCTTTGGGTGGATTGCATTCAACCCCTTAGAGTATGTAACTTCTGGAGACAGTGGGTTGCACCAGAACTTATTTAGGCATATCACAGTAAAACAGGGCAAATACTGCTGCAAACAACAAGTGCCAGCTTGCTTTTGTTTACTCCTGTGCCACAATAAAAACACTTTACAAATTCCTAGTGTTGAGTATCTTGTGTATATCAAATGGTAACAGTGCCAATTAAATCCATTTCAACTTGTGAAATATAGAAAATTCAAAGGGATGGAGTGAAAACTTCTTCAAGGCATTCTATATATGCTCTGTGTGTGTGTGTGTGTGTGTGTGCACGCGCGTGCACATGCGTGCACATATGTGTGCACATGCAACTGTATTTGTAACGTTACCAGAAACTTTTAGGACTTTCACATGGGAGGTAAATGGAAACCATGGTATAAAAAAAAAAAAAAAAAAAAAGGATTCCATGCCTGTTTTACTTGTTCCTTGCTTGTTCTTTTTTCTACCTTCATGCATTCAAACACTTAAAGTAGGCATCATCCTACTAAGCCTTGTTCTTTTGCAGAACAACAAGAAAGGGATACAATGGCCACCGGAGTGCTGGCATTGATCTAAGGGTAGTGAGAATCTCAAGATTTGAATCTAGATTACTTCACTCTGAATTTGAATATAAAAACATTTTAGATGGCAAAACCACATTGCATCTGCTGTGCATGGTGCAATTGTGCTTGAATGATTGGGGTTTTCTGCAATATGCCTGGAAGAAGTTACAGGACAGCATGGGGCCCATATCTGTGTATTTTGAAACAGACGGAGAACTTTGAATGTGTATGAACATGCATTTCCCCCTTCTGTATGTTTCTTGTTTTCCTAAACAGAACAACACAAACATGAGAAAGCTGGTGTCTCTTCCACACATCTTTTGAACATTATGTTCTTATATTTTCCTTCTGTAACCTTTGATACAGTTCACAGTTCACTTCGTGCTGTATCTGCATATTTTCCTTTTTCCAGGCATAGTAAACCTTTGTAGTTCTGTAATGATCTATAGCTTTATAGTGACCTTTAAACATGTATTAGACATCTAAATGTCCACAGAGGGTTAATAAATTGCATTTATGTCTGCCCTGCAATTGCCCGATTATTAAATGTTCAGTGCTTCTATTTCATTAAGACTCTTTCCTTCACCCACTGACCCACCCACTTTTGCGGTTGCAAAACACACCTCTACACATCTATCCACACCCCTGTGCTGTTAACTACTGGTTTGGGAATAGTATGATCATTGTTGCTGGGGGGGGGGGGGGTTACAATTTTGACCAGGAAATAGCTTCACTGGTTCGTCTGTAGTATTTTATGTTCTAAAAAGTCTGTTTTGCAAGAATGTCTTGGCTGGCTCTATAGCTGTTTTGGAAATGTAGGTTATCTTCTGGCCCAGACAGCTTTACCATCTGATCTTAAGAATGTTTAGTCAGATGTGTCCTCCTTTGGTCAAGTCTGATTAAAATAAGAGAGTAGCAGCCTTCGAGTATTTTAACCTCTTCTACTTTTTTGTTTTTTAACCAGCTTGTGGGTTGTAAAATGTTATACATGAGAAACTGGTAGAGCATTTCTACTGGTTTACCACCTCCTGTTCACGTTGAGCCCACACAGATGTGTACATTTTTTCCTTCATGTCCTAGTTTTCTTTCCTGCCCTCTGTTGGTTTTTTTTAAATATTGTTTTAGGTTACAAGTTCCTTGAGGGGAGAGACTATGTGAGTTTGCCTATACAATTCTCCAAGTGCATGAATGGTGTTGAAATTGCTTCTAAACTCTGAGCTTTCCCTTGTTTTGCATTCCTGCAAAATATAACTGTAGGGATCCCATGTGCACCAACTGTCTCTATTTTTTTCTTGTACCTTTCCCTGACATATCCCTGTCTTCATGTTTTGCTCCAGCAACATCTTGTTTAAATTATATTAAGGTGAGATGCTAAAGTTGTCATCCTTCAGAGCCTCAGAGCCTTTCAAAGTATAAATCTCTTGAGCTGCAGGGATTGATAGATATGTCTTGTCTATCAGTGCATGCTTGTGAACACCAGATTGCTTTCCATGTTACACCCTGTGACGGATGGGTATATTTCGAATTGTTGATAATGTATTAGCCTTGTTTGATTATTATAGAATGTGGTTATAGCAACAGGTGAGTGGAGCCATGCTAAATAGCACCACCTTCATTATCACACACACCAAATAGACCATCCCATTGGTCCAAACATCCTCAGGGAAGGTGTTGGTGAGGTTGGTGACCATCCAAGAAACCTGCTACCACTCACATGCTGCTGTCACAATTTTATACACTGGTTGAATTATGAACTTGAAGAGCATTTGTTCTTTTAGGTAAAAACACAGCAGAAAAACAAATACTGTCTGGGCTTTTAAGCCACTGGACTTCATGCAATATCAACATACAGGAACACACCACAGGCAGTCTCAAGCCTTTAGTAACCTGTACTAGTGGCAGGTTCAGTGTTGGAATCTGGCATTTCTTGCCCTTGGGCCCTTTCATGGCGGTGGTGCAGCACCTGGGTAATTTTAGTCTGCGAACTTCATGGCCTTACTAAACCCAGTTTTCAGAGAGTAACATAACAGGGCTGGTCTCAGGTGAAGGAAAAAAATGGCACCTCCTTTTACAGATATGAAGGATCCTGTAATTGAACAGTATCTCAGCACTGGTGATGGGACAGCATCCCCCATGCTTGAAAACAAAACAAAGGAGTAAAGGGCAGGCTCTGTCGTGCACACAGTTCTATCTTCCAGCACTTCACAGTCACTTGCTGCTTCACCCAGCCTAATGACAGAGACAGCTCTGGTAATAATTACGTTATTTACTGCAACATGTGGAAAGATAGCTTTGCTGCTTTTGCCCCTACCCTCCTGTTCTCATTCTCCTGAGCAGAATCCGGGATTTCTGCCTCAAGTCCTGTCCAGGGCCTACCAATTTGTTGAGGTGGGTGCCTAAAAGACACTAGCCAGTAAATATTTCCCTCAGTGCTTTGTAGCACTGTAGAACATTCTCCCTCTCTCGCTCTCTGTGTATGTGTTTGTGTTTGTGATTGTAATTGATTGTGATTGTGATTGCAGGGTCCCTTCCAACCTGAACCTAGCTGTGACTAATGGAGAAAAGGAAGGAGGCTATCAGACAGTGATCCTTATTTTGAAATCAGGAATATTTACAAACAAGCTGCTCTTTTCTTTTACTGTTATTCTTTACTTGTATTTAAGGTATGTTGTCTTCATTATCTTTTAAAACCTTGGTCTTTCTTGAAGGTCAGTTTTTTTCTTTGGCTGGAAAAGTGGGTTATAAATATAATGAATTAACAATCAGACTGTTCTGAAATGTAGCTGCAGATTTTGTAGGTTTAGGGTGCTTTCAGTATTTTTTTATACATGCTGATTTATTTGATAATATTGTAAGCCATTTTGGGCAAATTCCTACTCTGAAGGGAGGCCTAGGAATACTTTAAATAAAATTACAAATAAACGTCCCTCATTTTTTCTTTTCTTTCCACAAATATTGGAGAATAGGGTTGGCATTCTAATAACGTAACACAAGGAGAAGGTTAGGAAAAGTCATTCCGTTTTGACTGGTATTTTCCTAGCTTCCAGCGGGCCCTTTAACATCACTCAGGACGAACCCCTCCTCCTTAAGCAAACCCCCTCACCAACCAGGCGAGAGAGGGAGCGGGCCTATTTATAGAGCAAGGGGCCCGTCACGTGACGGCGAATGACGTCACTGAATGTTGTTGTTAGTGTTTGGTGGCGGCGGCGGAGGGCGAGCAAAACCAGCTGCAAAGATGGAGGAGAAGAGGAAAAGGAGGAGGTGGTTGTGGTTATGAAGGGCTGCCGTGGCAGGGACAGCCGGTTATAGTTTTCCTTTTTTTTCTTGGTGGTGGTGGTGGTGGTGGGGAGGAAGAAGAGCTACAACTGGGACAAGACGGGCCCAGTAATTGCAAGCTTTCCATCCTGCACGAACATCTTCAAGAAAAGCAGCAGCAGCAGGAACGCGCCATTTTCCCGAAATTCTGGCAGGTAAAAAAGGAGGGGAACGTGGATGGGTGAAGGTTGTCCTGCTGCAACCTCTTTTTCTTCCTCGTCTTCCCCTTTGCCGGCTTGCGCGTTGTAAGTTAGGCGGGCGCTGGCCGAAGGACGGCTCTGTGGAGCTGCAGAACAGCGAGCGGAGAAGTACGCGGCACGGAGAGAGCGAAGATCCACGGACGGAGCGCTGCAATCTTTAGGCAGGCGCTCGGGTCTGCGGTGCGGGAGTCCTCCAGGCGCGCGAAAGTTTTGCCCGAGGGAGCGACCGGAGCCCGACGGGAGGAGGCTGCGAATAGAGAGCCCCGGCGGGCTGGGGGTGAGTGTGGGGTGGTAAGGCTATAACGGCCCGCTGGCAGGGCAGTCGTGCCAAATGAGTGTGGCACTTGGTCCAGGGTGGAGTTGGGGTGTTGCTCGACTGGCCACTCCTGCCTCCGCCTCCCTCTCTGTCATTGAAAGCTGCGGCTTCGATGTGGTCGGGAGCATCGGGCGTGAAGCCGAGTCTGTCGCCTCACAAGCCGAACTTTTTAGCCCTTCATTCCAGAGAAATGGGTGGAAAACAAACTCCCGAGTTCTCATTCAGAACACAAATGAAGTGTGTGTATGCGCGCGCTTGTGTGTGTGTGGCGCGGGGGGGAGGTCTGTCGTCGTGTGCTCTACTTCACTATTTATATTTATATCTGGCCTTTTTTTTCCTGCAAGAAACTTAAGGCGGCTTACCTGGTCATGCTCCTCTTCACTTTATCCTCACAACAACCGTGTGAGGTAGGTTAACCAGGGAGTTACTGATTGACCCAGTTAATTTCGTTACTAAATGGGGACTAAAGCTCAAACACTCTAACCATTCTGCTACACTTCACTTTTTGAGGGGAACAATTTTGTGTCTGCTGTGTCCTCCTTCTGCACCCCTCTGCATATTCTCAATGCCTTGATGTGATGTGGGGTTTGCCTCCAGGTTTCAATGTCTTCATGTTGCTGTGTGTGTGAGTGGGGAATTTTACCCCCCAAAATCTGACTTCAGTTTCCAGAACAATTGCAAAGGAGAATTTACATCCCTGTCATTGAAGCTCATGGCATACTAATTTTTGCTTTAACTACAACCATTCCGTTTTTTTCTGGGGGGTGGAGGTTGCTGACATTTCTTGTCCACTTGTCGGCAGTAATAAGGATGTTGTGGTGTGGGGACTGAGCATGCAAATAAAAATGTGCTTATTGATGCATGGATTTTTGTTTGTATTACACAAGCAATGTTGAGGAGAGGTTCATGTGTCTGAATTGAGAATGTGTGTGTTTCATCCGGGCAAAGAACAAAGCAAAGATCTTCATAGTAGCATTTTCTTTTTTTAACAATGATAGTTGACATCATCTTTATGAAGCTTCTCTGAAATATGGAGTCTGGGTTCTAGTTTTATCTGTGGCATGCTTTGGGAAGAACACAGTAGGTGGAATTTGATGAATGGGGTAGAGACAGCTTTCAGAAGAGGAACTGTGTTTTTGCAGTAAGTCTCAGAAACTGCATATTTCCTGAACTGAGGAAATATGTGGGCATCAGTGTTTGATGCTGCATGGAGTACTAGCAGAATTAGGGGTGGAGCTGAAGGGCAAGGGCAGCACAAACTGAACAAGCATTCATAATTCCTGGACTTTTGGGTTTAGTGTTAGCCCTCTGATCAGTTTATTGTGCAAAAATGTACTTCTAGACAGATTAAAGGGTCAGATCATTGTGTTTTCCACATTATCCACTATATGTGGACTGGGTATTACCCTGCTGAAAAGCAACTTAACATGATTGGAATCTGTGCATGCATGACTGCCTGCAGAAACAGCTAGGCTTTTCCTAACCTTTCGAAAGGGACATTTGCAAGATTCAGTTAAATGATCTTCAGATTCATGCAGTTAAAGAGTTCTGAATACCACTTTGCTTATTATTTTTTGAACTGTAGAACTATATAACATCATGTATAGACTGTTCAGTTGTTTTCCATCTGTGCATGTTCTGGCTGCTTCCCGACACTCATTAAAAACTGTTTGTGTGTAAGGGAAATAGCATGGGAGTATTCCTGTTGAGAAGGACCAAGTCAGACTTAATTCCTAAGGTTTAATTCCTATTTGGCTTCATCCCATGTTGTTCTTTCAGATATTAGGGCTGTTTTGTTTGGATTGGAGCTGACAGGCATAAGTTATCCACACAGTGTAACAAAGGGATTCATGTGACTTGCTTCAGTCCTGTGCAGGCTGTCTCCACCTCTGGACTACCTCACTTGGAATCTGGTTTTAATGGTTGAAGTGCAACTTGACTGCCAAGATATGCTTCTGTGGAATTTTCACTCAGGTCAAATTGGTGAGAGATCTTTGTGGGTTGTGCATCTTCTTGGCTTTCTGTCCTAGTATGTAGTTTGCCTTTTTGCTTGAACTTCTGGAGCCCCCCTTGATCTGGTGCACTTGCTTGTTCTTTGTGGCACACAGTGGTCTAGATTGCATGAGTGTGTCTCTTTTGAAGATTGGTGTGAGTAACTTACCTTGCCCTTCATAGTTTGTATAGCAAGTAGGAGTATGAGTTATGCAGGAAGTACCTAGCTTATTTGCTTGGTGACCTTAGGCATCAGTATTTTTTAACCCCCCACCCCCACCCTCCGGCCATCTGTAATATGGAGAAAACAATACTGGCTGCACAAAGCTGTTGAACAGGATTACTGAGACAACGTATAAAGGGCTTTGAGACTTGAAACTAAATGGCCTTGCTTCATGTCTATGATTCGACAGTCCTGTGATCCTAGCCTATTGTTGTGTCTCCCATCCCCCACTACCTCACCCCATATATCTAACTCTTATGGTGGTCAAAATTGAGCTTGAAATCAGCCAAAACACAAGAAACCATTGTTTGATATCAAGCACTCCTGCCTACAGAGGGTGTGCACAGTTGCTAGGAGAAATGAAATTTACTTAAAACTCTTTCCTGGCACTCTTAATCCAGATTTCTAAAGTGGTTTGATTGGACCAAGAAGCAGATGAAAAACCATGTTTCTCTACATATATACCAGTGAAGACTGATGTTTACAGTACTGGTATTTAACCCCAGAAACTGTTTAAAACTTTCAGATCATGGCCTTGAACCTTGTCAGTAAGAGTGTCTCCAAAATATATATATAATGTCTTTGAATAACCACAATCAAAACACAGAAATTTGCTGAGCCACCTAATTTCACTTTGTCTATAGGCTTATTGGCTGTAGCTTATCAGTATTTTAGGCACTGGTCTTTCTGGGTCTTATCTGGAGATTCTGGGGAACAAACTCTGGACCTTCTGCATGCAAAGCATGTGTTCTTACCACAAAGTTAGGGATCTTTACCAGATTACCTGCATGCTTCCCCCATGCAAGGAGCTACAAGGTGTGCTCCCTTCCCTCATTCCTGATGGTTGGGTCAGAGTGAGGTGTACATTTTAGTATAAGATGTAGCACACTATTAACTATAAATAATAAATCCATGCAGTTTTGCCAGCCGAATTGTCCAGCTTAAAATCCACTTCTCATACAGGCTCAGACTTTCTGTTCTTCATTTGTTAGGGCAGAGTTCAAGAACCCTTGCCTTAAAAGACTTGAAACCATCATGCAGTTCAGCACTAGCCTTACAATTAGGCAAAATGGGGTAACTGCCTCAGACTGCAGATTCTTGGGGGCAACAGTGGCAGTAACACAATGGTTTCTTCTAGACCTCCTGTCTGTTCCCATTTGAGATGGAGCAGTCTGTGCCGCATAATCTATTCTGGAGCTCCTAAACTAGCTGGCTCTTTCAGATGTGGTGGTGAACATGATTCCTTTGCCAGGGTTGAAGTAAGATTGAGCAGCCATGGTGGGCCACTTCTGCACTTGTCCCCCCTGCTCCTCAGTCCATCTAGTACTACGTCTTAGGCTGCAAAATACGTTGTGTTGACCCTGATGCGGTTTAGTGCAGAGGGATAAAATTCGAAATTCCTTCACCCCATCCCAGTCCACCTGGCACCATGTCTGTACTTAGTGTTAAAGGTTTCAGGCAATCCACCAACCTAATTGGATTGAATGAGGATTGTAACAGACCATGATACGATTCTGTTGCTCCTAATAGAGGGAAAGTTGACATCAAATTTGGAGCTCACTGTCCCAATTTCATTCCAGTAGGTGAAAGTGGCAAGTGAGTTATAAATTCCCATTGCTCTTACTAGGAAAACATAAATCAGAGCTAAGCTGTAAAACTCTAAATTCCTGTGACAGAAGAAATAACTACTTCTGTCACATATTCCCTCCAGCTAAATTTGTCACTACCGTATTTTTTGCTCTATAAGACGCACCTGACCATAAGACACACCTAGTTTTTAGAGGAGGGATCCATGGAAAGCTTCCTGATAATCAAGGCACATTCCCCATCACTTCCCCATGGGCTTCATTAAAAGACGGGTTGCCATTTGAAAACACACAGCTCTCACCTGCGCTGGAGGAGGGGGGCAGAGCAGGGCACGCCGTGGTGCAGCCGGGCCGGCAGCGTGCCGGCGGTGGTCTTCCAGGTGGCGCAGCGGCAGCAGGTCTTCCTGGGCGGTGGGGGTGAGCAGTCCGTCTCTCCGTGCGGCCGGGGGGTTAAAGCCCGCGGCTCCTCCTCTTGCACACCGCTCCCCTTGAGCGGCACAGCTCTCACCTGCGCTGGGGTGGGGGTGGAGCAGGGCGCGCCGAGCGCATGCTGGCCAGGTGGTGCCACATGGTGCAGGCGGGCCGGCAGCATCCCGGGTGTCGGGCACACACACATTCACTCTGTAAGACGCACAGACATTTCCCCTTAGTTTTGAGGGGGAAAAAAGTGCGTCTTATAGAGCAAAAAGTACGGTAAGTTGCTGTTAGAGAGAATGCAGAGCTAAGCTGCACGTTACATCCAAACATGTACAGTGGTAGTTTGGCAGTTCCCTTTTCACCAATTAAAGTCCATTGTATGGAATAAAAGATGTGCTGTTACAGCAGCACCAACTACTCTTCTGTTTAGCCTAGGGTCACAGAAGTTTAAGCTTGGATGGCAAATACAGATTGCTTGGATTCTGTATTCTGGGGTGCCTCAGGAGGTTCAACCCTTTCTCCTGGGCACTGATGGTTTCCCAGCCTTTGTGCAGTTTTAGAATGCGGGGGGAGTTGAGATGCCTCTCTTAAGGCTTAGCCTTAATTATTACACTTTATAATAGTCACAATAGCTATTAGGAGAAAGAACTTTAAGCAAAAATATGCTGTTATTTTAGCCATGCCTGTTTTGCCTTTGGCTCCACCTAGCTCTTAAAACACTTTCTCCTGCCCAGACTTTTCTGAAATATAATTTAGCCCTTGAACTAAAAGGTGTTCACCATCCCTGATCTAGGCCAATGTTATCTGAGTTGTGGTGGCTGTCCAAGATCTCATGTCTTTTCCATCATGTGCTCCCTGATTTTCTTAATTGGAGATCCCAGGGCTTAAAACTGGGACCTTCTGCATGCAAAGGGCATCCAAAGGTTAATTTGTGGTCCCTCCCTCCTTTGTGAAAGGAGAATTGAGAAGAGCAGGAAATAGTTGGGAAAAAGAGCTTGGTCTTTTCCTTACCTATTAAATATTTGGAATTTAGCTTGTTACTGAACAGTTGCAAACCAGCATGGTGAGGGACCTTTTCAAGCAAAGAAGTGGGGAGGGTAAGTACATAACCCAAAATCTTCCGCTTTAGCTGTCCTTCCTCCCACTGCCACTTACTGCAGCATCCTCTTCCCTGCCACTGTCACCCCATCCAGCTGGGGTTCCTGACATGCATTGTCCATCACAGCATAAAGTGGCCGGGAAAATGATAGTCAAGGGAGGGGTTAATGATTTTGCACTCCTTTCAGGTTCCCTCCCTTTGCAGATGCTTGGTCTGGATTCCCAAACATGAAATACTGGCCTAATTTAAGTTTGTTAAAATGCATGTATGTGGAGATTTTTGATGTAATGATTTTAAAAATCAAATGTGTGACTAGCCACTTCCCATAGTGCATCATATTATAGTGCATCCTTTTTTGTTTGTTTCTAAAGTGCCTAACACTGTGCTTTTATGTAAGAAATAAAAGATCTGCTGAATTGCTATGGATTCTTTACATAGTTGTCACAATGTACAATTCCTTAAGTTTTGAGCCCCAAGAGGAACCCATCAGAATGCACATCAGTATGCAAAACCAAGCACACCTTTGATTTTATAGTTATCCCAGTGTTGAAAAAAAAGTGGTAGGCCATTGGGATTGTTCATTGGGAAGTTACAGTGTTCTTTGAATTCTTCAGTCCTTTGGATTGTATGCGGCAACTCCAAAACCCACGCTCATGACAGTGCTCCCTACTTCTTGGCCTAGTCAAAAGAAGAATGGCCCTTGCCATTGCTAGCAGGAGCTGGTCCTGACTTTTATCAGGAACCAGAGGTTGGAAAACTAGAGGCAAGAAGTCTGTTTAAAAGGCACTGCTGCTTAAATGTAATGCAAGAAATGCCATGCTTCTTAATTTTTAGTGTAAGACATAATCTACCCTTCTCCACTTTCTTGCTCCTTCCTTCCTTCTCTCCTCAGTGCCATCAGAGTGGGTGGCTACCCTATTACCTTCATCTGATGCCTTCTGGATCCTATAATTTCCTAAACTTATGGAATAGGCTCTCCAGAGAGATTTGCTTGGTACCAACATTATTCACTTTCCGGCACCAAGTGAAAACGTTTCTCTCTACCAGGCATTTTAACAACAGATGTTAACTTATTTAATGTTAATGGTATAGTTGTCCATCTAATTTGCTATATTTATTGTCTTAAATGGCCACTATGATATTGTCACTGTTTTATGTGATGTTTTTATTGTTTTTAAGAATTGTGTTTTGAGTACTGTTGTAAGCCACCTAGAGATCCCTATCTCTAAATAAACGATAAATAAATAAATTATAATGTGATAAATAAATAACTACAGTAGCCATCTTCCTTGCTGTTGATTTATTACGTAAGAGTTCTGCTGAATCAGACTAGGGTCCAACTAGTTTAGCATTGTGTTCACCACTTGGCCAACCACCTACCTGTGGGAAGCCCACAAGCAGGACACATCAGCAGGTTGTCCTCTCCAGCTCCTGCATCATACCCTGGTGTACTATTATCTCCTTTATTCTTAAAACCCCCAAACACTCCTTGATCCCTATCTCCTTAGTTTAATGTTTCCAGGGTAGGAAGCTTTAGGAACGAGGAAACCCTCATTTCTAGTGCGTGCTGTGGTGGCAAAGCCCTGTCTGGCCTGTACCACCTCAGACTGTGGCTGTGAATTCCACATGATTGAATATTTCTATATATAAAAACTCTCCTCGAACTTGGAAAACTGGAATGTTGGAAAGTAGACTAGTCTTGAGTGTGTCTGTGCTACATGCTAACTTTCCATCCGCAGCATGAAGTGATAGAACTCAGACTTGGATTTATTGTTTCCAATGAAAATTAGACTTCAGCCTTGCGTGGTTCTTCAAGGGTTAATTCCTAGTCCCTCCCCTCTCCCTCTGTTCTTTACATGTTGTTATTAGGTGATCTCATCAAATTTTATGGCTTTCCGCACCTTATATATGCTGATGATACTGAACCATATATCCCTGACTTCATTCGTTCATTCAGTCTTGCATCCTTGCCTGCCTGCCTGCCTGCCTCCTCATATCTTTACTTAATTACCATCTCAGTCTTAGCATATGTCCAGCTTTGATTTATGGCAACAGATTTAGCCTTGATGTATTGATTATGGTGTTTAACAACTGTTCATCTTTCTTCCCAAGCATTCCTATTCTAAACTGCTCTATATTCACTCTATCAACAAGATGCAGAATTTTGGCTTTAGCTATGATAGCTTTCCTTTCCTATCCATCTTCATCTTCAGTCTTCTTGCTCACCTGTCTATGATGTTGCAAAAACCTGACCGTTCCTTTTAATCTTTCTTCATCCTTTGGACCTTCTCACATTGCTTTCTGCAACCTGATTTCTCTCCAGCTTTTTCTTGTTACACTTTGGACCTATGATGCATGGCGTGTGTGGGGGTAGACGTCCAGAATATGGCTTACATGATCTACAGTTGTGCAGCATTCTTGATCTTTTCTAAACATCTGAACAGACCATGTGTTGTCCCTTTTCAAATTCCTGTGCTGAAGTCTCATCCTGGTCTGTACAGCATAAAACACTTATTCTCAGCTTCAAAGTGTTCTACAGCCTTGACCCCATTCTATCTTTATGCTCTTATCTACTGATACCTCCCTGCCAGTGACCTTCGTTCCTCCAATTCTACTATTTCCTGCTGCCCAAAAGTCTGCATTATACTGTTACTTACATATTTTCTGGCCTAACTGAAAAACAAAGCATGCAATTAACTTAACTTGCCAAATTTAATTTTAAGAATGTTAACGTGCAATGACTATGTTGAATATCTTTCTCTGTGTGTGTTTTTTAAAACATTTTTATAAAAACAGGTGTGGAAGCTGAACAGAGGTTCAGACCTGAAACTGCCAATACTGCCTATCTTGAAATGTCCTTATGAACTTTGATTGCGATATCTCAGCCTGCAAAGTACATAACACTTTACAATGCATTTTGCACCTTTCCTCTTTCCCCTTGAAACCCAAAGTGGGAGCAGAGCTGGTGTTTAGACTTAAATGTAGAATTGTGTCCATTAAATTCCCACCATCTCAGTGTTCAGTGAGAGGTTTCATGTTACAAATGTTCCAACAAATGAAATGGCAAATGGTTGTGTTAAACCTAAGACCTCACTTTGCTTGGTGACTGAGTAAAGATAAAATTTCTAATGGCAAATTCAGGACTGGTAAATCAGGGCATTGAAGAGGCATCACTGACTCCAGGTTTTCAAAAAAATTAGTAAGAAAGTTGAATTTGTGTTTGAACATGAAATGTAGGATTGTGTCCTAAAAATGCACTTTGGTAAACTTTTGTTTCCAAATTACTAGTGGTGCAGGAATATATACTGAAGGTATCGGCAAACAGAAAGGGTAAAGTACATTTTTGCAGAGGGGCAACCTTGCCTTACATGTCAGTTTTTTGAAAGAGAAATAACATTTTTTAATTATGTTTGTTTTTTTCAGCACTTAGATACACTACTCATCTAGTCTAGCCCTCTGGACAGTTTGCAAAATATAAACTAAAGATTTAAAGATTTTAACATTTTAAGTGCTACAATCTAAATATCAAAGAAGATAAAATCCTACTGTAATGCAAAGTAAATAGACGATTAAAAACAGCTAACAACATTAAAACATAGGAGAAGATTAAACAATCTATAAAAGCTCTTAAACAATATTAACATAACTTGTGAACGCTCATATAATGTGTGAGAGAATAAAAAGATCTTCAGACTTTAGGATCACAGTGTAGTTTCAGGTAAGCCTCTCTGGAGAAGTCATTCTTCAGTTGGGGCACCATCACTAAAAAGGCCCTTTTTAATGGTAACCATCTATCAATTTGCACTAGCTGGAATGCCTTGAGAAGCACCTCTAAAAGTGACTGTAGGATCTAGATAGGTAACTATGGAAGAAAGTGATCCTTCTGGTAGCTTGGTCCCAAGCTGTGTAGTTTTACAAGCCAAAACTAGCACTTGAATTGGGCTTGAGAAGGGACTGGCATTCAGCACATTTGAAGAAATATAGACATTATATGATCCAAACAGCTGGTATCAATCATTTTGCCATGTTTTGCCACTGAATGAAATTTCTGGACTGTTTAGAAATGATAACTGCATGCATGATGCATTGCAGTAATCCAAACTGATGGGTATCAGAGCATGGATAATTGTATCCTTGTCCAGATAGGATAGCTGTTAGTGTATCAGACCAAACTGATAAGTTGGTAAGGGCTATCTCTGTCTCTGCCTCTGACACTTAGGGGATTTGTGGCGGAGAAGCTATAACACACATGTAATAGTCAGTTGATTAATCAACTTGTGGTCTCTTGGAAAAATGGGGTATGATGGAACAGGGTTTGTCAGATAGTGGGGTGATTCCAGTGCTGAGCAGGTGCAAGGGGAAGAGGGGTGTAAAGAGAGCAGTGAGAAGAGCTTTGTAGGGTAGTACAACTCTTGTTTCTTTCTCAAGCAGTGTGTTCAAACCTGATGTTTATCAGGACAACAACTGACTGATCCCCTGTGATCTCCATAACCTTTCTTTTGCAGAACAGCTTGAGCAAGACCAGTTGGCTCCTTCTGTAATGGGATAGTTTTACTGATGTGTCATTTTTTATTTCCCTAGGATTTCCCTAGAAGGACTTGCCTCTTTTGCCACAAGGGATGTCCCAACAGTGTTGGCAGAACAGCATCTAAGCATCTCCGCTGTCAGCCCCTGCTCCTTACCTGAACATCACCAGAGATCTAACTCTCCAAGCAGCTGCCGCCGCCTTCTTCCTGATTATTCATCAGGCAGCCACCTACCAAGAAGGACAACATGAACTCTAAGAATGAGTCAGGTAGGTGAGGCAAGGGATGATGGAAGGAGCAGGGGGCCAGTGGTGCTACTGCTTTCTTGGCTTTGGTCAAGTTGCTTTGGGGAGAGATATGGAACTTGCTTTGGTGGGCTTATGTAATTGTCCATTGGATGTCACTTAGGGTGGCTGGTGAAAGTGTGGAAGCTTCAGCCTCTAGTAGAAAGGGTTTCTTTGCTGGATATTTCTGAGAAATGTTAAAATAGATGGAACAGCTGTGCCCACTATCTTTCTGTCAGCTCATGGGCGATCTAAATTTGAGGGGTGCGGGGGTGAGCCCATCTTTTTGCCAGCCCCTCAGGTGCTTGCAGTGTCCACTTTCTTGCCCATTCTCTCAATTATCCCCATTCTCCCAATGGAGAAGCAGGCCCATCTCAGCCCCTGTCTGCACCCACCTACTTCCATGGTATCAGCTGAAACAGTTTTTCACTGAATTTGTTGCCCATGGGCAGTAGGAGTTATTCAACTCCAGGTCAGCCTCCCTGTGAAAATGTGTGATACCTCAAGGCCTTATTAAGAAAGAATGGTGCACTTATCTTGCAGCTGACAGGAGCACCTGACATCCACATGTAACATCTCCAACCCTCCAGGACTCTCCATTAATACCCAGTTGTCTGCTCCTGTCCATGGCCACTGAGTATCTGATAATATAAGAAGCCTGCCATTTAAATTGCCCACAGCATCCCAATGCAGTGATGCTTTGCAGCTGGTGCAGACCATCACACTACCATTCCCTCCTAGGAACCTCCTAGAGATGTTTGTTCCCTGCTGGTTCTTTTTTCAACTGTTCTAATAGCCCTGTGTCAGCTTTCCCTCTTTATTTGTCTTGGAACCAGATCTGTGTTAGGGCATTGGGACAAAAGCTGGAGGATACTTTCGAGTAATTGTTAAATTTTATATTCTTGAAAATGGGGAATCCGCTTTGGTGTGTGTTTTTGTGTCACAGCATGCTGGTGCTAACCTGAAACTGCATGTGCCTTTGGATAGTCTAAGTCTGTCACCCCTTCCTACATTCATTTTAAGACTGACTGGTGCAGATTTAACACCAAGCTAGCCATTTCACTCAGCTCTTTTGCATAATTTCCAGTTTGATTAAGAGTTCTGTAGAACTCCAAATCTTGTGTACTATTTTGTGGCATTTTGCCATAGGTTTGCCACCACTGGCCTAGGAGCTTCCTTCATGAAAATGCAGAAGAATGACTTTGGATAGCTTCTCCACCTCCTCTGAGGCATCCCTTTCAATAAAAGCTGGGTTGCCCAGCAATTTCTGACTGTACTACTTTTCCCCAAGGAAGAATATATGTCATTAATTCCCATAAGGAAGACAATAAAAACATGTATCCTGGATTCCTGTTAGGATTTGAGCTAACCTTTCTCTGTGATGATTTCAATACATGGAGTGCGGAACAGGTGTTGCTTTTATTTTGCCCCATGGAACTCAGTGGGAGCCACTGAGGACTGAATCAACTCTTTTCTGCATGCCTCCATCCTTTGTTCTGTTTCCTAGCATAGGTTTCTGTGCCTGCTTTTTCAAACTAGCAGTTTATTTCATGTCAGGTACTTCACTTCTGAATCTCTGAAATTCCACTTCAGTGAGAGGTAACTTGTGGTTGTTCTTTCTGATTTGTTTAAAAAAAAATACTCTATATCCAGTAACCATGTAATCAATCAATTAATTATTAACTTTTATATACCAACTTTTTGCTAAAATGATATTTTTTGGATTGTCCCTGACACAAAGGAACTTCTAGTTCTGAAATGTGTTGGCTTCAGTATAAATTTTGTTTTGGCACGTCTGAGAATAAGGTTTTGTTTTTTTGCATTCTGTCCTGTTTTATTGCTTCACTTCTCATTTTTGGGAACAACTTAAAGCCATAACATCTTAAGAAGAAAAATAACATTAAAACCATAAATCATGAAAAGAACTATATAATTTAAAAAGCTATCTTAAAAAATAAGCAAGAAAGGCTGAGTAATTCTGCCTTTCAAATGACTACTCTGTTCAACTATTTCTGTCTTGAAGGGTAGAATGGTACACTCTACCCTTGAACTATTCTCAGTAAATAAAACAATAAACAAGTAATGTTGTTCTAGGAACAATTTTATAGCAATCTCTTCCTGGCTAAGTAAATCATATAGTACTAGGGACAGAACTGTGTGAACTGTTAGTGTGAACACATCCTCAGCCAATTCTAGAGTATGACAAAATGCTGGGAACAAAGCAAGTCAAAGAGAAATGATGTCGCAAAGTGCCCAGTACATCTGTTTGAGACATGTCCAAGGAGAAACACTACAGATTACACTTCCAAAAAAGAAACCACAGCCTTGAATTTAGAGCAGCTAAGCAGGACTGTCAAAGACAGGACGTTTTGGAGGGCTTTAATTTATAGGGTTGCCATAAGATGGAGAACACTTGATGGTATATAACAACGTCCCCAGTAGTATTGTATCTACCAATTTTTTCCTGTCTAGAATTGCATCTCTCATTTGATACTTGCATTAAACATAACAGTGTTATACCAGTGCTCTGATACTCTGTGCATGTATTGTCTATTATTATTTCATGCACAGGAGAACCCATCTCTCATCTCTTTTCAAAGACTGGCAAAAGATGTTCTTTTTACATAAGTTTTGTTACATACATACATATATATATTAATAATAGTGATCTAGGCATTTTGTTTAAACACTTCAAAATTGAACAACACAATAAAACCATAAAAGACCATGCAGCAGATAAACTAAGCTGTCAGAATCAGTCATTTCGTCTTTGGATTATTAAAAAGGCTGAGGGGTTGGTGCAGCAAGTTAGGCAGAGTTAGGAAGCTGTCTCAGGTAGTGCTTGTCAGGGGCAGCAAGTGACAAAGAGGTGTTGCAAGACAGAGCAGCTTGCACTGAACCCCCTAAAGTTGTAAGAGGTCTGCCGAATGAGATCTAAGGTCTATGTAGTCCAGTGTTCTAATTCCAATACTGGCCAAACAGATACCCATGATCTATTATTGCATACTGTATATGCAATAATAGACCAGTAATGGTGTTGAGAGGTTTACTGGAGGTAATATAGAGCCATAAGGACTAGTAGCCATTGATTTCCTCAAAAAAGTTAATTGTAGAGTAAGAAAAGGTGTGAAAAGCAGCAACCAAAACAATCAGGTGACAGAGGAAAGATTACAACATTTGGAACAATTTAACTTAGAAAAATGTGAGCAGAGGGAGACATGGCAGAGGCATACAAAACTGTCCATTGTGCAAAGAAAGTGGACACTCACATTCCCCAGTGTTTAGGGTCATAATCCAGTGAAGCTGAATTGTGATGTGGGGTTCAGGACAAATAAATGCAACTAAGAACATAAGACGTGCTTGCTGGATCAGATCAAGGGTTCTTCTAGCCCAGGGGTTGGCAACCCGCAGTTCCGGAGCCGCATGTGGCTCTTGAATCCCTCTGCTGTGGCTCCGTTGCTCGAAACGCGCACCGGCACAGTTGCTGTTCTGCGACCGGGGCTCTGAGTTACAAAATACCAATAGGTGATGATGAGGCATCCACTCAGGAAGGCTGCAGGTTAAGTAAATTGCTACATTCCTCTGTTATTGTGCAGGGAAAGAGTGGAACAAGCTTCCTGCAGGCTCTCCTGTTACTCAAACCCTGTTGAAAGGATTCTCTTTGTCCCAATGTAATCTCATTCATCTGAATGTTAAAAGCTGTGCTTGGGACCTGTCACAGTTCATATCACTTGACTGTTTATCTGCTAATCAGTCACTAAACACACCTATAACTGCGACTTCCCCTGGTAGGCCAACCATGGATAAATCGAAGAAAAGAAAAGTTTCTGAAGAAAACCAAACGTTTAATGATACGTGG
Organism: Varanus komodoensis; assembly: GCF_004798865.1. Taxonomy (NCBI): domain Eukaryota; kingdom Metazoa; phylum Chordata; class Lepidosauria; order Squamata; family Varanidae; genus Varanus; species Varanus komodoensis. Next base: position 5,365,186 of record NW_025336011.1, on the reverse strand, counting down.
GTAGATTCATTCGCTTTTACTGCTGACGAACTTAAGCGGTTTGCTGTTTAATGCAGGCAGCCCTTTAGCACTGACTTTGACTCTGCAGAAAGCTGTTCTCCTATTCAAAATATATGAAAGGAGTCCTACTAGTTTATAAGATTAAAAATAACAGTTTGTAGTGACTGAACAAGAGCTGCAGCTAAATCATAACGAAGATATACATAGCATTAAGGTAAAAAACAATATATGCAGTGTTATCTTCATTTTAGATGTCAAAAGGGTTTTGCGGCTCCTGGTGTTTTCTTTTGTGTGGGAAATGGGTCCAGATGGCTCTTTGAGTGTTAAAGGTTGCCGACCCCTGTTCTAGCCGAACATTCTCTTCACACAGAGGTCAACCAGCTGTTCAGAGGAAACCCAAAGGCAGTGGATAAGACAACAATGTCTTATCCATGTTCTCCAGCAACTGGTATACAAAGGCATACTGCCACTGATATTGGAGGTAGCATAGAGCCATCAGGGCTAATAGCCACCCACAGTCTTCTCCTTCATGAGTTTGTCCAGTCCTCTTCTAAAGTTGGTGACCCTTGCTACATTTTATGGAAGTGAATTCTTTTGTTTAACAATGTTCTGTGTGAAGAATGGTTTCCTTTCACCTGTTCTGCATCTCCCATTCAACAGCTTCATGGGATGATCCTCCCTATCCACTTCGCACTATGTATAATTTTGTATCTTCTCTCATGACTCCCCATAGTTGCCTTTTTTCTAAACTAAAGAATGCTAAATTTTGTAATTCTCTTCATAAGGGAGTAGTTCAGTTCCTAAATCATTTTTGTCCATTTCTGTTCTTTTTCCAGCTCTAAAAATTCTTTTTTTTTTAAAGTGCAGTGATCAGAACTGTACACAGCATTCCAGTTGTGGTTGCACTATAAATTTGTATAAGGAGAATATGATCTTGGCAGTTTTATTTCCCTTTCCTTCCCTACTTATGTCTAACATGGAATTTGCCTTTTTCACAGCCACTGCACACTGGGTCAACATTTTCATCGAACTGTCTACCACAATCCCAAGATCTCTTTCCTGATCAATCACCACTATCTCAGTGCCCATCAGCTTATGTGCAGAATTGAGTTATTTTGCCCTAACATTCAGCACTTTACTCTTACTTACATCGAACTTAGTTTGCCATTTTAATGTCTGTTCTCCCAGTTTGGAGAGATCCTTTTGGGGTTCCTTGTAATCCCTTTCTGTTGTAACTAGCCTAAAGAATTTGATGTTGTTAACAAACTTTGTCTCCTCTGTCCTAATTCTGGTTAATTTATGAACAAATTGAAACACCTGCGTTCCAATACAGCTTCCTGTGAGATGCCACTGCTTACATCCTCCTATTGGGTGAATTTACCATTTATTCCTGCACTATGATTTCTGTTCTTTAGTTAGTTACTGATCCATTAGAAGACCACTGTTCTTGTTCTGTGTCTGCTAAGTTTGCCTGGGAGTCTGTGCATAATGGGGTCCTCTCCATACCATATGAGCCAACCTCTTCTTTGCCCTACCCCATTAGGTATTGACCAAGCATGAGTACTACCTGCTGGGAGAATAGGAAATACTTCTCAGTTCTGCTTGAGGAGAATTGCCCAGGGTGAGGAATGTACTTAAATTGCATATTTTATTTACAAATAAACTTCCTGAGAGATGGAGGGCAAGTGTTACCTCAGAAAGTAAAGTGAACCTTTATTCAGAAGAGAAGACAAGGCTGCTACTTCTGAAGATGTGTAAATGATATGCAAAACACATCAGATGTAAAAAAGATTGAAGTGTCTTTGCAATTAAATAAAACTATTTTCTTTAGCACCTTTTGAGGTTTGCTTGTTGTGTGTGTTAATTTTTGACATAATTGATTTAAATCCTAAACATGTTATATACTGGTGATTTCTGAACTAGTTGCAGCAAGCCACAGTAGAGAGCTTAGGAATGCTTGGAAAATGTACAGTAGTCTATAGCAGCATCACAGAACTTTCCTGTGTTAAGGATTACTGGATAAGAGTTTGAAAATGAAATGGCGAGTGTCACAATGCAGCCATATTTAGAATACTGTATACAGCAGCCTCCCCCAGCCTGATGTCTTGCAGATGTTAGACTACTACTCCCATCATTCCCAGTCAGCATAGCTGTGGTAACTGAGAATGAGGGGAACTACAGCCTAACATGTCTGGAGGATACTAGGCTGGGAAAGGCTGCTGCAAATCCTTCTGGTTTAATTACCTTTAAAAGGACACACGTGTAAAGGCAGTCATTCATTAATTTCTTCTAATCGTGGTAGTTCAATGGAACTTTCATGGTCAGAGAGAGATGTGCTTCTGGAGTACCAAATCCTGGGAATAAACTGCAGGGAAGGTCTGTTGTCATCATACCTTGTTTTTAGCTTCTAAATGATGCTTGGCTAGCCACTCTGGAAGCAGAATAGTCCAATAAGAGCATAAGAAAGATCACGCTGGATCTTTTTGTCTGTCTGGGTCAACATTCTGTTCATAAAGAATGATAGCCTTGGTAGCCCTATCATCCATGAATGTGTCGATTTGATTTATTTCCACTTTTTTCTTATCACAAACTCAAAGTGGCTTACACCCTCCTGTTCTCAGTCTTATCCCCACAACAACAACCCAGTTACATAGGTTGGGATGCAAGTCTGTGACTGGCCCAAAGTCACCCAGTTGGATCCATGCTGAATCCCCTTTTAAAGCCATGCAACTGGGATAGCCACATTCAAGGTCAGTATGGACAGTTGGATGCAAATACAGGGGCACTTTCAGGTATTGGGTAACTGGGTACTGCAGGATCTAGGTGAGCATTCAGTAAGTTGGGCATGGCTTTGACAATAACCTGATGAACAGAGGGGTGGACAGGTTGCAGCCCTGCAAGTGTTTTGTCTGCGATTCCCATAATTGCTCACTGTTGGCTATATTGAATTGGTCTGATGGGAGTTGCAGGCCAAAACATTTGGAGGGCCACAAGTTACCTATCTTTGCACAGAGCAAGTATTTTGTATCAGTAATTTCAATTTATTGTTGTAAGCCGCCCCGAGGCTTCGGCGAATGGGGCGGCATAAAAATGTTTTAATAATAATAATAATAATAATAATAATAATAATAATAATAATACTTGTTAACATGTATTGAAAGCCTTAGCTCAAATTTGTTCATTGAGGTACTGCTTGCCTATTAAGTGCATACTTTGTTGTCTGAGATTAAGGTTAAAAAGCATTACTTTACATCTGTATCTGGCAGCTGCATCTTTTTTTTTTTTTTTTTTTGCATGTTTAGAATAAGTGCAGGGGGGTAATTTAGGTCTTTGGGTCCCCCCTATCTGTCAAGCCTAGGTCTCATACAGATCAGAGCTGCATCTACTCTAGGGTAAAAAAAGAAAAAGGAAAAAAAGTAGCTTCAAGGTACAGATTTAAATAGTGTCTGTTGTATCCCAGAACAGTTATTGAAGTATTGGAACAGTTTTCTTGCCTCGAGGCCCTGGTCAACTAAGTTTTCCAGGGTTGGCTTTGAATATCTCTGGCTTGGGCTGGGCTTTTAGGCTAGTGCTTCATTCTCCATTGTAAGCTGCCCTTCAACTGTGTAGGCTGAACTGGAAAGGGTCCTCCAGCAGGAAGGAATGTATTAAGAGTTGGGGAAAAGCTTAAAAAAAACAAACCTCAGTACCAAAACTGGGAAAGGTCTACTCAAAATTTCCTTTGGAGGCAATGAACTTGATCAGTGCAACTCTTTGGGAACCAGTATTCTGGCTATGTACATGTTGAAGTGAGTTTATAGTCCTTATGGAAGAAAGTTCTGGGAAATCCTAATATACTTTCTACATACTGTTCAAAGCCAACATGGTTTTGGAGGCTGCTTGCCTCCCAAAGGCTATGAGGTGTGTTGCTAGACCTCACAGGAGTAGCAACAAGGTTCCTTCATTCCAGAGTTCTCAGTCACTCAGCCATTATGGAAAACTTGCCAAAGTGATAGAACTTGCCTGCCTTGGCCTGATTGACTTGAGCATTATATAATGTTTTCTGGGTCATTTCAAGCTTTGTTCACTGATACTATGCCAATGAGTCAAGACTGCTTTCAGCTCATGTTTGCATATTCCTGTTTATCTTGCTTTTGATTTCCACATTAATGGTACAGGACGATGGAATGTGCGTGATCCTTAATATGTAAAATGCATTTTTAATAAAACCTTTATTTGAATAATGTGTTTTAGCTTTCATAAGGCAGGCTTCTAGTTTACACAAAAGGCATAAGTCATTTTATTGGTTATCCATACAGCATTTCATTCAAGGGGTCTCTCATTTAACAGATTTCCATGGGGACTTTTTCAGAGCTGAAGTATAAAAAGCTGCTTGGGTAGCTATTTTTCTGTCTTCAAAATGTGAAGAGGTTTCTTTTGGTTACATGAATGTAAAGCTGTGATTAAAGTATATGACTAAAATTGGAAAGACCCAGAGTCAAATCCTTCTTTAACAAGAAAGTTCAATGGACATTCTTGTGCCTGTGAGTGCCTCTTGGCCTAACCTACCAAGAGACAGTATTGTGAGGATAAAACGGGGAGAGGACTGGGACTATGGAGGTCATCTTATTGAAGGAAAAACATGACTATAATGTAATCACACTTAGTGATCGGGTCAACACACCTTGTAGGTGCCTAGACGTTTTCACTGATGCTGCCGTTCATGTTCTGGAGCTGGGCCCTAGCTCAGTTTAATGCTGCAAGCCTAGTTCCAAGTTTTAAAGCTTTGTAACCACCTTGTTTTCCCCCTTCCTGTTTGTTTGACATGTGGCAGAATTGCTGTGTCTTGGCTTTCCATTTGTATCAGTTTGCTTAATATCTGTATTAAAAAGCTATCAACAAATGCAAGAGAGGTGCAAGATGGCAGTTTAATAGTTGTCATAGCAACACCATATTTCAGCCCCAGCCAAAAGCAAGCCCCTTTTTCTACATTGTGAAAGCTGCCTTAGCTGGAAAGCTGCCACTTTTGTTGCTACTGAGCCCCGCGGATTGAACTGGCACGTCTAGATATCTTCAGGTGAAATGAGGATTCTTCCCCCCACTTTTCTTCAGATCTTCTTTCTCATGGCGTTTTTCTGTTATGTAACAAGCAAGGGGGTGCCCAGCATCAGCAGTTTTTGCTGGCATTAAAAGTATTGTGTTTACCTCTCCTTTTCTGCTGTTGAAAAAGAAACTGTGGCTATGAACAGGCTGAAACTGCAAACCCCCTGGCCCTGCCTATTTAAATGTGATGGGAATGTTTTCTGCAGGCATGCACAGGCTACTGGTACAAACTGGATCTGTATCTAACAGTAGGACTTAATTAGCATTGAGGGAGGCTTACCAGAAACTCTTGCTGCTGGTAGAAATGTCAATATTATACTGTAGTGCTTTTCCCACTCCCCATATTTAGATTGTGTTTAGTTTTATTTTCGCAAAAACCCTATAAGGAAATCCACTATTATCATCATCTCCACATTAAGGACTGAGCAGGTGTTAAAAGATAAGAGTATGGTTGAGCCAAGGTCTGAATTAAGGGTATCAAGTCCCTAGCTTCTCCACTTAAGCTACATCAGATCCCTAACAGAGTGCCTCTGACCATATGCAGAGTACATTTCTCTCACAAATGGGGTGGGAATATAGCTGAGTGAGCTGCATGCTTTTTAAAAAATTACATTTACATCTTGCCTTTTCTCCAGGGAGCCCAATGGGGCATGCATGATTCTTTTCTCTATGTTATCCTCATGACAACCCTGTAAGGTTAAAGTTGAGAATCAGTGACTGGTGCAAAGTTGCCCCGCAGAGAAAGTCTCAGATTTAGTCCCTGTTGTCTCCAATTAAAAGAATTGGGTTACAAGTAACAGAAGAAATCCAAGAAAGCTACTGCTGGACAGAATGGACAGTCCTGCATTTATTGTGCACTGGTATAAGACCTCTGCCTATGTTCCCATACAGCACAGCCCATGATCACAAACCTGCGACTAAAGGATAGGTCTTCCAATTCAGAAGGTGTGCAGCCAAAGGAATTTAGTTTGTCACTGCTTTCCTTTTCAGAAGTTAGTTCTTGCCTAGGGCAGTATCCCTGCCAGTTGCACCTATGCTGTGTGGCACTTCCTTCCCCCCTCATTCCTGTCTTCTCTCTCTTTCTCTCTCTGGTAAAAAAAGATTTCACAGTCTAGCTAGTGTCATTTTGTGATTTTTAGTATTTGGGGTGCCTGTGAGGAGTTTTGAGTACTATTTTGAAAAGTACATGTTGACACATGTACTGGCATTTATATGTTTTGAAGTTAATTCTTTGCAAAATCTGTAATCCCCAGATTTTGTTTCAGTGTTTGGGGTTACATATATAATAAGGGAAATAATGTTAAAATAGAGTACTTGTGCAGATGGATTGAGCACTTTCTCTTCCCTTGGACTAATAAAAGCTGCTTTTTCTTATTACGTGTTTTCAATATACTTTTGTATATATTATACTTTTAAAATTTGTGTTTGTCTTGACCAATGGCCAGTGGGATGAATTCTAATAATCCCACCTTTTCAATTATACTACTTTAGCACAGTCAGCCCTCCTCCCTTCTGCCAATATCTTGATCAGCTGTAGAGCTTCAAGAACAGAGAGTTAGAAGGCAGGTTAGAGTCCTGGCATATTTGTTTAGAAAAACAGCAGGAAGAAAACCTTCTGTATCATAAAAACTAACATATGTTGTGGCATAAGCTTGTTATGCCACAGTTCAGTATTCTGTGGCATAAGTTGCCGTGAGCCCTCTAGCTTGTTTCATCCAGAATACAAATCATGATTATCCCACTTATCGGGAGAAGATGGACATCTTATAACTAGTCACTTCATTTTTCATTTTTTGGGTGAGGCTGAAATTTTATGTTTCCATGATGAATTCCAAGTAGCATGCTTCTATAATCTAATGATCTAAGCCAAGGATCATTTCTGGAACGTCGGATCTCAGTCTGAGGTTATACAAAAGTGTATTTCTGAACATGCAGGGAGTAGTTGTTTCACTAGAAATGCCAAACATCCCTTATAGTGCTTCCTAATCCTAGGCCCTCAGATAAGGTTAGGCTACAGTTTCTGTCATCCTAGCTAATATGACCCATGTTCGGGGATTCTGGAAGTTGCAGTCTTATAACATGGGAGTTTGAGGTTAGGAACCATTGCTGAATACATCCAGAGTTAAAACACAGTGCTACTATGTTAGAGTAAGTCCTCTAAACACTCTTGGGGCATTCTTTTCCCTCTTCTAAAATAAAATAACCAAAAATTTACCCATTTTAGTCTTTGCAAGGGCCAGGGCTCAGCCTATAATGTATAAAACAGTAACATTGATGAAGTCAACTTTTGTGTAAGTTCAAAGTACACAACTCTGAGAATAAGCATTACATGAGACAGAAATTTGGGGATAGTACAGACTGCTGTGGAAGCAATCTGTTTTTTAGGCAGGCTTCAGCCACAACACCACTAATTTTAGAAATAAAGCAGTGCCTGTCCTCCATTTTCTGCCAGGGGAAGAATGGATTTAAGTACTGGCATTCTCTTCTCTCCATCAAGATCTTCTCACTTGATGGTTGAGCTGCATGGATGTCCAAATAAAATGCTGCACAGTAACCATGATGCTGATTGACCCACCTTGCAAACTGTGTGAGCTTTTCCTGTCCTGAAAAGTTTTAAAGCATTTCACTGGTTCATTGTATAGTTTCAAGGCTGGGTCTCAGTAAAATTCGTTAGGCCCAAATGGGATTTACACAAAGCTTGAGGCCTGATGTCATCAGTTCAATGCATATGTTATTGTGAGGGATGGGGATGGAATGAGGAGAGTGCTAGACAGTTTTGGAAAGCAGGAGAGGGGAAATCATGTTCTTCTCACCTTGTTACTCCTTCTGAAGCATCCCTATATATTGCAGGAGGGAGCATCCTGCCAACTCTAATGCTATCCTATGGATATTTTATATTATTAGGAGTTTGAGCTGGTAAATTTCTTTTCTACCCTGTCCTTATTTTCTTCCTCTTCCTCCTCCTCTTTTTCCCTGATTCTGGCATTGTTTGCATGTCACAGTAAGCCATCAGTCCTGGTTTAATAAGTGTACAAGCAGTATGGCTGAACACAGAACCTGCGCACTTCCCCCTTTGTATAAGTAGATAAACCAGGAAGTTGGAATTATGCTTAGCTTCCATTACTCCTGAGGCAGGTGTTATGTCTCCATTCTTCCAAGCATCCCAGGATCAGAAGCCAGTTGTATACAAGTCCGTAAATGAATCCTGCTCTGTTTGGAAACAATTAACCATAGTCTTCAGTTTGGATGTAGTGGAAAGGTATGCATTAACTGTGACTTACCTGTCTGCATGAAGGCCGGATTGAAGTGGCAAATGATTGCACTGCATATATTAGCACGCTACTATTGTATGCAGTATAATCATTGCAGGATTGAAAGCATACCATGAGGTAAGAACGCTGTTAATTTAGCATTCTACATCTTAACTGCTCTCAACCACAAACTTAACTAAAGACCTTCATAGACTGCTTGATGTTTGCCTTTTTTTAGACTGACATGCTCTGCTTTGCAGCAAATGTTATCAGTGTTCTATAAATTTACAGGTTTAATCTCTGCCATTTAGGAGATTTTTAAAAATGAAATTTAATTCATGAACTTAATGTAAGCTTCCTTGCATACTTGTTGGCAAGGTGCTATGCAACATAAAATAGAATTAAGGACAAAATTATATGCATGTTTAAAGAAAAAATACTTCTTTAACTGTTAAGTTTTTTTTCTTTCAACCTATTTTTCTTAGGTTTTTCATGTCTAGGCATATACAGGTCATCCCTGAGTTCCTATTGTCTGAGTTACAAACAACCCATACTTAGAAATGAACTGTGATAAAGCTTATTAATTTTAGAAAAATACTGTGGAAAATTGTTATCATCATAGAGAAAGAAGAAGTGGAAGGGGAGAGAGGAAGGCCTCCAAAGCAGGCCTTCCTGCCCTTTCCATCCTGAGAGAGGCATTTCTCCAGCATTTCCTTGATGCAAAGAGGAGGCATGAATGAGTTTAGGTGGGGGAGTGGAGCTAGAGCTATTCACCATTTTCCCACTTTCATGGGGGTCCTGCAAATGTGGAGAGCCAACTATACATGATTCAACTTACGTACAAATTTGAATTAAAGACAAATTTCCATTTTCTCAGGATCAGAAGTCATTTATGACCCGCTAACTGCCTGTATAGGATTGCGCCTTAAATGTCATATACAGTGGATTTATTATTTAGTGAATCAGTGGCAAGAATAGCTGTTCAGCCAACTGAGAGCAGCCACAAGGTGGTGCTAGTCAAATCTGGATGTCAAAGGCCAGGCCTATGAGGGGTCTTGGGAGGTGGTCTACAGTCTCCTGTGCCATCCCACTCCCCGCCCCAACGTTTGCCTTATACAGGTACCCTCTTTTAGCTTCCTGTTTCTCAACATAACTATATAAATCCAGAATAGAGAGGAAAGAAAGAAAAGTTCTTATACAATGAGGGAGGGAGGGAAGACAGTGCAAGAGTTTGCAGCAGGTATGTTGCCTAGACAGATCCTGTGCTTTTTATCTTGTATTACGTATCTTGCATTGCATAACGAGGTAAGATGAGTTCTCCTGGCGCAGACCAGAGTTTCTTCCAGTTTAGCTTCCTGTTTTTGCAGTGCACAGTGGAAGCTCACAAACCGGGCATGAAGGAGACAATTTTCCTTTAATTGGATTGTATATTTATTTGTGCTCTGTGTGGTAAAGTGACAAACATACACTTAGGTCTAGCATTGCTTGGACTTTTGGCTTTCCTTCAAGTTGTAGACTGGATCTGAATGCTCAGGCATGCAAGTTTATACTGTTTTACAGCTGTCCCCAACCTGGTTCCCTCCAGAAGTGTTGGGAGGCTGCTTGTGTTGTTTCCAGCCAGCATGGCCATTTGTCATGGTCAGGCTCGCTGGGGTAGATGGCAGTTGTGCTCCAATGTATCTGCAGAGCAAGGTCATGCTACAATAAATGCATTAGTCTTTAAGGTGTTATAAGACTTGTTTTTACTGCCCCTCTGGAATCGTAACAGTGGCTTCTGCTTATATTGGCTATAATGCAGAAGTAGGCTTGCACAGGTAACAAGCATGGGGAAAAAACAACTTATACCTGCCATCTCTTCCTCTTCACTAAGCACTTCCAGATAACACTACATGATGTGGAAATAAGATGGAGAAGCCCAAAAGAGTAGAATGAACTATACTACTTCAGACTACTGGTAGGACAATAACAATTTGGAATACACCACCCTGTAAAAACATCTTGTAAACAGAAAGCTAGCATATCTTGGAGATCAATTCTCTTCCCAGAACTTTGAAAGCTGTCCTGGTTTACTATTTGCACAATCTTTAACATAATGGAATGTTCATAAATCCAGTCTCCCAGATGCAGTTCAAAATGCACAAGTGTGTTCTATTGCTTCATTGTGCTGCATGTGTAGGCCCTGCCTCACTTAACAAGGTATTACAGTTTGCAAATGATTCCCATGCATCACTTGTCTTTCCAGTTACTCATCTCACATTCACAAAAGTTTCCTCTTAATACTATGCAATAACACAGGCTAGAGGAACACCAGATGCTCCTCTGTGATCCTGCCATAACTTCAGTAGAAGCTTTAACTGCTTAGTATCTCTCTTCCCAATGTGAGTGTAAAAACAGGAAGCTCTTGGAATGCGTGTTTCTTAAGTTCACAACGGGAGGATTAATTTGTGGTTGTTTACCACACCTGTATGACCCCCAGGGCTTCAGCATTTCCACTTAAAAGCAGCCCCACCAAAAAGGCAGACAGGCTTTCAAAGTAGTCAGATTTTTTTTTCCTTTTCCTGTGTTCACTGTTGACCTGGTGGCAGAAAGCCTTGTAAATGTGATTGGCAGATTCCAGCAAGTAGCCAAGGGAGAAATGGGAAAGGGTAAGAATGCAACAAAGAGCCTTTGGAAGGTGGTTGCAAAAGCTGGCCCGAGTGGGCAAGATGAAGTAGGGAGGGCAAAATAAAAGGCTGTTGGGGCATAAATATCTTACCTGTCAAGTCCCATACTCTGGCAGGGTTCCGTTGCTGTGAGCCCCCTAAACCTTCAGCTATTTTTCAGTGCTACCACTTTGCTTGTTCACCCACCATCGTTCTCTGTCCCATAGTGGCGGAGCAAGCAAAGGGTGGTGGAGGATGAGGAGAAGCACCGACTTGCCTGCCATCATTTGCCTAGCACAGCTTTCCCCAGCCTGATGCCTTGCAAATGTTTTGGACTCCCAACTTCCATCAGCCCTTTGGGGAAGGCCAGCATAGCCATGGCTCAAGGATGCTGAAAGGCTATCACTCCAAAGGCTCCTCCTCCCTCAGCTCTCTGCCAGCAGCCTTTCCAGCAGACTGCACAGTGGAAAATGAAAAAAGGAAGCAGGACTATGTCATTTGTTGAAAGATTACTTATTTTTTGCTCTTCCCTCCTGATCACTTTTTCCTTGTGTGTCATGACTTTTAGATGATAAGCCCAGAACAGAGACTGTCTTGTTTTATTGATGGTATTGCTGGAGATAAAATAAAAAATAAATAGGTGATGTGTTGTAGTCCCACATGTCTCAAAGGCACCAGGCTGGGTAAAGGCTGAGTTGGTGGTAGCAATGAGCAGGAGGAGTAGAAAGCACAGCCCCCAGCGAATGATGGTGATGAGGTGGAAGAGGATTCACACTAGACGTTTGTCCCAAAGTCTCTGAAAACATGAACTTGGAGCTACTCTTTTCTGCAATAGACTTCAGTACAAATGGCGAAGGGCCGCTTTGTGCAGCAAATAGATGTGGAGGGTCCAATCCAGCAGGTACAGGGACTGTTTTGTGGCCAAACAGACTTCCCAGGCACATTTCAAATATGCTGTTCCTTCGCCTGGGTTTCGGGACTGGGGAACTGCAAAGCAGTGTGGACAGCACTCCAGAGTTCACAGAGAGTGGGTAAGGTGGTGGGGGTGGGGGTAGGTTTCTTGATGGTCCCTGTGAATGCACAGCTGGCCAGCTGGAATTTTGTATTTGGGGACTTGCTTTCTGGCAGGGTAAATTTGTTGTCCTGACCTCCTGCTTCGGTTGCCTCTGCTCCGGAGTGCCTTCAGACAAGGCTTTTTATGGTGCCATTGTCCTGTCCCATGCATAGAATTTTATGGGAGCGCCTGACTTCATCTTCCAGTCCTGACTCTCCTTGATTTTTCCATTGCAGCTTTTGCTTCAGGAAATCCATTCAAGAAGAAGAGATAAGAATAGCTTTGTGTGGTACAGCTAGGATCCACTGCTGGCCCCAGGTTTATGAGGCCCTCTACTTGTTTGGTAGGTAGAAGCCAGTGCGCAAATTGGCAGTGCCATCAGAACAAGGGACAGGTGAACAAGCAGCTTACAAAAGTGAAGAGGAGGGGCAACTCCAGTGGGTGGGTTGTAAGTGGGTCCCCAAGCAGGTGCCCTACCATGTCTACCCTTGATGCGTCCCTGTTTGAAGGCTATATAAAAATTACATGTAATCCATTACCTGTGCATTTATTTATTTTTTGATTTATATCCTGCCTTTTTCCTACAAAGGGCTCAAGGCAGCTTACATCATTCTCCTCCTCCATCTTATCCCCACAACAACAACCCTGTGAGGTAGGTTGGGCTGAGAGTCTGCGACTGGCCCAAAGTCACCCAGTTGGCTCCATGGCTGAGCGGGGGCTAGAACCCAGGTCGCCTGAGTCCTAGTCCCACGCTCTTGACCACTACACCACATTGGCTCTCTCTACATGAGTAGGATGTGATGCTAATATCTCTCAGAAATATTCATCTCAGTCCAGCACCTCTGTTTTTAATTGAAAATCTTCTGCTCATTCTGCTACTGCACCAGGATAGACCAACTGTGGCCCCACAGCGCTTTGACTTTAGACTCTTTGTACATACAACCCCAATTCTTCTGAAATAGTTGTTTTTATGACACAAATCTAAATGTGTCATTTAAAAAAGCCCAGCTGGATCAGCTGGTGGTCCTTCTAGTCCATCATTTTGTTTCCCACAGTGGCAACCTGGTACCTCTTGGAAGCCCACAAGAAGGCCATGTGAATGATAACCGTCTTGTGCTGTTGCTCTCTCCAGCAATTGTTATTTGGAGGCATGTTGCTTTTGAATCTGGAGATTGCATCTAACAGCCTATGGAAAATGCTGACCATGGAAGAAAAAAATGTATGGATTTGGATCTGTTTCATCAGAAGCAGGGCTTGAATCAGCTTCTTCCAGTTCTTGGCCCTCCTAGCTAAGGAATGCTGTTCCTTCTGTCTGCAAATCTGAAGGATCTGTTTCTGAGAGAAAATAATGAATTGAGTCATGTTACTGCATATTGATGAGTTCTTTGTGTTCGTGTTTGCTAGGAGAGTTCTTCACTGGCAGACTTTTGATAGGTGTAGTATGCGTTTGCTATTGGTTTGTGAGAGCTATTACTGTTCCTGTGTTGTATTTTTTATTTGAGCGTTACTAGAGTGTAGTTAGAGTCAGTGTATGAAATTACATCCAGTGTGGAAGTATTTTATTTATTTATTTAAATCATTTTTAGCCCACTTCTCAGCCAAAAATATTCCTGGAGCGGGTTGTGTGCGATCAGTGGAACAAAGCCGACCTGCCAAGGCTTACAACATACAAGGAAAAAGCAATGGGGAGGAAAGAGAAAAACATTAAGCAATCTTTCAGTATGGCTGGTGGAATGGCACTGAATCTCATCTCCCACTGCTTCAGCTGAACTGGCTGATTGTGGTGATATTTGAAGGGAGAAGCCTCTCTCAAGTAAAATCTGGTATCATTCCATGAAATTGAGAGCAGCAGATTCCGGAGAATGTACCTGTAGCATAACTCCCACTTAATTTATGGAAATCCCTGTCACCACTACGTTGTGTGGTTTTAAAAGGTGATTGTAAAAATCCATGCAGTGGAGACATAGCCCCAGTTCTTGTACTCACCATGGCTTAAACAAGCCACTGTTACTTGTTTATGCTATGGCCTGTTCCAAGTGCCATTTGCCTACACTTAGGTGTAGCTCGTCTTGTTATCTGAATCCTGCAGCATGGCTTGCTAGATGGGGAAACATCAAATAATCCATGTCCTGTCATTGGGATTTTTGAAGGATTGTTTCTCTCGGACAAATTGTAGATTCAGGCAAGACAACAAACTGCATACAGGCCAACTGTGCCTGGCACAGACCAGCACAAGCTGTGGCTTAAACAAGCCATTGTGGTTTATTTAAGCAGCAATGACTGTGCAGATTGGGTCATAACTATAGCTATTACTCATGATGGTGAGATAGAACCTCTTGTGTTCAAAGGCAGTAAAAAGTAAGCCACTGGATACTCAGTGTTGGGGAGCAACAGTGTGAGAAGGCTATCAGATCCTCCTTGTGGACTTCCTAGAGGTATTTGGTATGCCATTGCAGGAAAGAGGGTGCTGGATTAGATGGAGCATTCTTCTGATCCAGCAGGCCTTCTCTTATGTTATGTAGTATAAGATTCTGGCCTCACTGGCAACACTACAACCAGTTGTTGCCTAACTGAAACCCCAGGATGAGGCTGTACCATTTTGTGCAGTTGTTGTTGTTGTTACAATGCATTTATATCCTGCCATTTTTCCTTTTGCAAGGAAGCCAAGGTGGTTTACATAGTTCTCCTTTATTTTTATTCACACAACAACAGCCCTGTAAGTCAGGGTAGGCAGAGACTCTGTGACTCACTCACCATCACCCAGTGAGCTTCATGGTTGAGTGGGGACTAGAACCCAGATCTCCCAGGTCTCTGGTCAACACTTTAACCACCATGTCACATTAGCTCTCTGGATAGTGATGTACTCGCGTGCATGGTAAGATGTGTAAGGGTTAGTTTATTTACTGTCCACCCTAAATAGCTAGGCTCAACTTTGTGTATTTGTCCCCACTGGATAAAGTTACAGTCTAACTATCAGCTTGCAGCTGCTTGGAAAAAAACAGGGAGGCAAACATTTCCTTGTTCTCTAAAGAATGGAGAAACATCACTGTTTTATAGTTTACCAAAGGGGCTGGCAGGGTGAAGATCTTAACCACAAACTTCTGAATATGATAAGCCTTTCACAATTCCTTTTAAAACTGCTTCATTGTTTTTTCTTGTTTAAGTGAATAAATTGAGAGCAAAATTTAACTTTATCCCTGTGTGCAATATAGAATAAAAACAAATATATTCTGTGGGTCTGTGAAAATACACGGTACAAAATTCATGCTGTGCATTGAGAAGTAAAATGAAGGATTTGGGGAGTTACACAGAACATCTTACGACACCTCCTCCATATTCAGAGACATACTATCCCTGAATACCAGTTGCTGTATTCAGACAAAGAATAACTATTGCCTTCAAGCCCTACGTGTAGACTTTGCAGAATCATCTGATCCTGCATTTTGGAAAACAGAACGTTGGGCTAGATGGACCCCTGATCTGATCCAACCAATCAGGTCTCATTTTATGTATAAGGATTCCATTATGGCTTCCCATGACAGGAAAGGGTTGTCTGGGCTGTGATGCTCATACTCTTGTATGTGAGGTGTAACAGAGTAGTATGTGGTGTTACAGAGGCAGAGTGCAGCCTTGGGACCTTTTCAGGGCAGAAGCAGTGCCATCATCTGCTGCAGTGCCAGGATGATTGGCAGACTCTCCTCGCTTCCGCAAGTGAATGAGGCAATTGCAAGACTTTCAAGTTGTAATATTATTTTGGCAGTTTTGCATATAGAGAAGGATCCCACCCACTTTCCCATGCCTTCCAGCTGATCATTTGGGCCATGGGATGTGTGTGGGGAACCCACTGTTCTTTGGCTCTCAAGCTTTTGGATCCATCTAGAAATAGCAATGCCAGTGGCAAATGTCTGTATGGAAGGGTAACTCCATCCTGTCCCCCTTTGTCCTGAGATCTATTGATCTAAGTGGGCAGGGAGAGAAGATGTATAAGAGTGTACGAACATGTGCGCGCACACGCACACACACACACACACTCTTGTGCACTCATATATACTGGTTGTGGGCACCCAGTAAGTCAGAAATCAAGAAAAATAAACAGATTTTGGATACTTCTTCCTTTTTTTTGTGAAGGCCTCTGTGACACTCTAGGAGTTTAGATGGAAATTCTTCTTTGTAAGGAGGCTTTAGTTTCATTTCTAATTCAGAGCTGAAGGTTGCATTTTAGTGGGCTGAAGACCTTCTTAAAGCACAATATATTTTGTTAATTGAACCTGTACTGTTATAAGTAAGATCATTTAGTTCAGGGGAGTTTATTCCCAGACATTGCCTAGGGATACAGTAATGCTATTTGTAATAAATGAGATACAGTGCTGTGTATGGTTGTTCTTGTTCACACCCACTGTCTTGATGAGCTCAGGCACTGCAAATTTTGCTACTATGTTGCTGCATTCATCACTTTTTTAGAAAGAGGGAAGAAATGCCCATCTTGAAAGAAGTTTTCGAAGTATCTTTAAGCAACTTTTGAAGGTTTGCTTTTTTGCTAATGATACTACAGTTCAGCAACCATACGACATGGCATTTGCAAGTGCAATGGCTTCATCAGCTAGAGGAGGGAGTCCGAGAGGAAACAAACAAATGAATTATGGTACAGACAAAATAGTGCAG
Source organism: Varanus komodoensis (assembly GCF_004798865.1). Classification (NCBI taxonomy): domain Eukaryota; kingdom Metazoa; phylum Chordata; class Lepidosauria; order Squamata; family Varanidae; genus Varanus; species Varanus komodoensis. The sequence goes on along the minus strand of NW_025336011.1, from coordinate 5,348,495 downwards.
TTGTAGCATTAGGGAAATGTGATATCTCCACAACAGAAACCTTGCCTCAGGCGGCAGATGTCTGGTTCCCAACAGCCAATATGTAACAGCTAGGCACTTACCTCATGAAAAAAAATCTTTCCTAAAAAAGCTTTTCAATGCTTTAAGGATTTTGAAAGTCAACATGTATTTATTTATTTAAAGTTTTTCTATGCTGTCCCATTACTAAAGTCTCTTGGCGGCTTACGAAGAACAAAAATCGTAACAACAGCAACACAGGTTGTAGTGAAATCAACCTTTATAAATCCACTAGTTCCAAGTTCAATCCCGATTTTCTCTTTGCATAATTATTTTGCCATAGTAAAACAATAATTGCTTATATGCTTGCCTCTGCTTCTGTCTACATTTTGGGTGGGTAGAAGAGCTTTAAGATCCCTTTGGTGTGTTGCTGCCCTTCTGGGATGAAAATCATAACCTCTGAGTAGGGAAGGGCAAGCTCTATGGCATATCGCTTTTCCTTGTATTGTGGCCCTCTCCCTTGATGTGATCTGAAAGGCCAGTCATGCAAAGAGGGGAGTGTATGGATGAAAGGGCTCCACTGGTCTCCCTTATACTCATGCCTACATAAATAGCTTCTCTGACGTTAAGTCCAAAAGCACATGAAGAGGGTGTAGAGTGAGGGACAGAGTGGGCCAAAGACCTATAAATAATCTAGGGCTATTTTAAACGTCTTGGTTTTGAATCAGCATGCTGGTAAATACAGGCCTTGCTCTTGACCTGCCTCGAAATATCTAATGACTTGTGTGATATGCAGCCAGTGACCTATTGCTGTAGCATGTGGGATAAGGGTAACCTGAAAATCAATCTTGGGTACATAGGAACCTACCTGATACCAAGTCAGACCATAGTTTCATCTAGTCCAACACTGACAGGCACAGCTCTTCAGACTTTCAGACACTGTTCTTTCCAGGGATTTAACTTTGTATTTTCTGTATGCAAAGCATGCACTCCACCACTGAATTTCCATGTGTGCCTTATTATCTAGGTTGGGTTCTCTGCAGAGAGAAATACTTGGAGACTGAAAAAGCATAAGATTTGGAACAACCTTAATTCATTGTGAGGACTCTTTTTCTTAACTTCCTGCCTGGAAAATAGGAATGGTAGTGATGTATCTGTATGAATAAAGATTTCATTTTTATTCATTTAGTTTAAAATATCTCACCCTAAACATGAGATCAATAGTGTACTGAAAAGTTTTAAAACCATGGAATACAAACACATAAAAATAGCATATTAGCATAATGGGCCCAGAGTATGGTCTGAAGGTATCTACCATGTTGAAGCTAAGTAGGTCTGGGCTGGCCTGAGTTTAGAGGGGAGACCACCTGGGAATGGGAGAAAGGTGAGAAATAAATAAATTACAATAGAGGCATGAGAACTGTGCAAGAAAACAGCTCTAGGCATTTGTGAACAGCCAGTTTTAGTCAACCACCTGAACTGATGGCTGAATGGTACAGGCAGTTTTTCTTGGTGTCAGCAGGAAATCTATTTGGATCTTGCTTTGAGCAATAAAATGTCTTGGGCCAGTTCTGCATCTTGCCTCTGGTTTGTGCATGTTTAATTTCCAACATCAGAAGCCAAATCTCCAACTCTGTTCTGATCTCAAGTCTTTTGCTGTTTTCTGGAGAAGGGTAGTTGGCTCCAAAGGACAGATGAAATTTGAATGAGAATTGTTTTTGCAAAGAGAATCTGGAAGATCAGCAACTTAAACCTTTGTGTTAAACTTTACACCTCAAATCTGCACCCTGTGATCCTCTCTTATCTTCTTGTTAATACAAGTGAGTTTAGTTCCTTTCCTCGGATTTCCTTTCCCTGTGGTAATCCAGTTGACACTATGGTATAGCCAGTTAATATCCAATTGAAATAAGGGTCTTTTAGGAAAATGTCTGTGCTTCCCCTGCTACCGCTTTGGTGGGGGGATCCATTTGATAGGTTTCCCTCCTCCTCAGGTATCTGAATGCCACAGAAAAGAATGATGCATATAATAATGCCTTATACTGAGTCAGTCAATTGGTCCATCCAGCTCAGCATTGTCTATGCCAGAGGAAGGGATCCTGTGTTCTGTTGCTGAATTTCACCTAGATAGCCACCACCCACCTGAGAACATTGAAGGGGTGCATTGGGCTGGCTGAGTGCCAGTCTGATCCATGCATTCAGAGTTCTCTAGCAGGACTGGGCAGTCTTGTGTCTGAAGAGAAACAACTCTGGAGAGTGTGTATTGGACCGGTTGACAGCCAGCCTAGTTCTTGCCTTCAGAGGCATCCCTCCTCAGGCAGCTACCCAGAGCTGCCTGGCATCTGACAGCTTTGAAGTTGCTGACCAGCACTTTCAAAGGCATCCCTTGTTTAGTTGTGTGTGGCTTTCAATTGATTTTTTCCTCTGTATGTGATAGAGCAGAGCAGACCTCTGGTCTGGACTGACTTGCCAAGGTTTCAGGTAGGAGTCCTTCCCAGCCCTATCTGGAAATGCCTAGGAGTGTATTTAGGAGCTTCCACATGCAAAGTGTGCTCTGTCATTGAGCTGCGACTGCATCCCATTTAACAGGTGTGCATAACTATTTGGCCCTGAGGGTCACCCTGGTGGCACATATACTCAAATACGAACACAAACACGCAAAAACACACATGTAAGCCTGGGGATTCCCTTGCTGGTATTACTAAAGATCCTCTTCACTAATCTCTGATGTCTTATGATCTCAGAAAGAGGCCAGAGAGCAAATGGATCGGGGGAGCATTATATGATGGGAGTGCAAGAACTGCAGCAATCTAAGCTATTTTTGGCACATCACCAGACCCCCCTGCATCTGCTGCTATGGTCCCACTGACTGGGGCTTTCCTTGCTAGCTCTGGCACTAGCAAGGGAGCCCCTTCCCTTCTTTTCTCTCTGATCTCTCAGAGATGTCTTTTCAGCAAGTGCACTGAATATTTTTGTTCAGTTGCTTTCCTTTTCTTTCCCTGAATACTGGGAAGCTCACAATCTGTTTTCTTAAGGAGGAGAGAAAGCCAGACTTTGCATCTGTAGCCTTGTAAACAGCACTTTAAAGTTTAAAGACTGAACTGGCATGCTTTGTGGAGAGATACTACCTTTTTACGGTATGGTTCTGTGTTCCCTTATGTATAAAATGACAATGGAGGGTACAGAACCTTTTTCTTTTGACAGTGCCTGGACAAGGAGAGCCTTTGTGAAGTCCTGACCTCTGTGCTTCATCTTTTAGGCTGTCCTTTTCATTTCTGTACTTACTGCACCTGCCACTGTTTGGGTAGGACCTTCTCCAGCTTTCCTATTGGTTCTTTGTCTGGCTGTTCCTCTAGGAGGAAAGGTTACAATGTTTGAGATCTTTCAGTAGGTAAAAGGGTGAGTAAAGGGAGATAGGACAGGAGTGTATAAACATTTGCATGGATTAAAAATGGGTGAATGTGGATTAGGAAGATGGATCCCTCTCAAAATAGTGGAACAGGGTGAGGATGAGGCCTGATTGTCATCCTGTTGGGCGTTACATGAGCCAGATCATGTTGTTGTTGTTTGTTTATTACATTTCTATACGGCTCGTAGCCGAAGCTGTCTGGGTGGTTCACAACACTTAAGTCATCCATCCAAATTTCAACCAGCTCTGACCTTGCTCAATTTCCAAGATTAGGCAGAATCAAGCACATCAGGCTATATGGAAGCTATAGTGACCATTTCACTATTGTCATCATGGGGAGGGCATCCTTTTTGCTTTTCTCTGTGCTGAGAAAGGCTTGGTGAAAGGGGAACCACCTTCATTGGGAGCAGCAGGTTCTCCTTCCAGTGCTGGCTAAGTCTCTGCCTTAGTTTCATGCCATCCCCACAGGAGCACCATATGAGCTCAGCCAATGTTATTAGTCCTTGGTTGAAAAATGGGCTGGAGTTCCTTTAGCCACTGTTTCATGCAGGGGCTGGCTTTGCTTATCTTGTGCCTTTCCCCATTGCAGATGATTCAGGATGAGTTAAGCAGTTAGTGAAGCACTTTAGGGGATGATATAAAGTTAAAGAATCTCTTTAATAGCCCTGATCAGACATCATAAGGAGATTCCTCACTGCCTCTTCTCCAAGTATCCAGCAGAAGGCCACGGGGTTGTGCTTGAGGAGGGGAGCGGACAGAGCCTATGGAGGAAACCCAAGTCTTTGTGGACTGCATAGAGGACCTCTTTGGGTCAAATGAGGCTCAACCTATTGCTGTACAAGAGCCTGAAATTATCCAGGGAAATAGAGCTGTGGAAAATTCAGGACAGATAAAAGCAAAAGGACTTCTTTATCCAACACATGAAATTTGCTACCATAAGATGTAGTGATGGCCATCACCTTGAATGGCTTTAAAGCAGGTTTAAGCACATTCATGGAGAAAAAGGCTATCAGTGTCTCCTGGTTCAGATGTGTATATGCTACCTCACTTTTAAAGGGAGGATGCTTCTCAGTAGCAGGAACAGGCAGGAGTATGCTACTGTATACTGTATTAATTTGGGTATTCTGGCTGGAACAGAATGCTGAACTATATTGGCCTTTGGACTAATCCATTAGGATTTTCCTTCATTCTTATAAATTGAAGAGACTCAAGAGATCATTTTTTCTGTTGTGCTGTGCTTGGAAGGTGCTCCAAGCACCTTGGAAATGCCATGCACCTACTAGATCTATTTCCTGGTCTTCCTCTTGGCTCCAGATTTGAAAGGAGTTGTTAAGTTCATCAGAGGGAGAGGGGTGCTTGTCATGAGCAAATTTGTGAGCCCATAGTTTAGTCTCTGTTTTTTTAAGTACACATACATAAGAAAATTGCATCTTGTAGACTGCATCTTAGGAAGGGCATCTCAAGCAGAAGGAGTCGACTATAATAAACCTAAGAAGCTGCCTTGTAATGAGTCAGATTGTTGGTCTCATATTGACAATAGTGTTAATGAGTGGCTCTTCAATGGTTTCAGATAAGGCTCTTTTCCAGACTTCCCAGGGATGTCAGAAACTGAACCTACAGTTTCCTGCATGCAAGGCATTTGCTGCACTGCTGAGCTGGAACCCATCCCCATCGCACCCTGTACTATAGGGATAAGGAATGTGTTGACTCTGTCCCCTAGGCCTGATCAGAGCTGCAATGTGCTAACATGTAGAAGGCCACATGTTTCTCATACCTGCTTTAAGATGTCACATACCTGAAATGTGTCTGCAAAAGAGTATGTTTCCCATCTTTGGGACTGATGGTTTATTCATATGCAGATTTATTTGATTTGATGTGTATTTGATTATCAATCCTCATGAGATTCAGCAGTGACTTTAATCAGGAGGCAATTGTACTTTGAGAACTTGTTCCATTTCTCCTGTCTTTGACAGCTTGTTTTTGCATCAGAGCATCTGAGATTAGAGTATGTCTGATACCTGGGGAAGAGTAAGTGGAAGTTCACTCATGGCAGTTTGGGGGCCAGCAAGGCTTGTTTGAGATTAAGGGTGTATGTGGATCTAGAGGCAAAGAGATCCAGTAAGACTGGAAGATCAACAGCATAATCCCATGCTCCATACTTAAAATTGAGTCCCATGGTGTTCAGCAGGGCTTACAGTAAGTGGGCCTAAAATTAGGACTTATGCTGACTTAAACAAGCTTCCCATCAAACAAAAGAACCTTTTGCTGAGTAAGCATATAGGCTTATGCTGTAAGGTAGTGGTGAGAAATGTGTGGCCCGCCAGTTCCTTTTGGACTGCACCTCCCATCATTACTAGACAGCATAGCCAGAAGTAAGGGAAGATGGGACTTGGAGCCCAACAACATCTAGAGGGCCTCTTTGCTGTAAGGGCTGCATGAACACAGGGCTTGGATTGAAAGGCTTTCTGGAAGGGATGCTAAAGATACAAAAAGCTTTTGAGAAATGGAATTCCCATGAAAACTCCACTCCTTAGGATGTAGGAGCACAGAAGGCTTCTGTTTGGCACCTACTGAAAGAAACAAGGCTGGCCTAATTCTGTATCCACTCGCTCAGTCAAGTCGAACTCTTAGAAGCCAAAGATTAGAGTGGTGTGGCTGAATAGAAATTTCAGCCAGAATGGTTCCGCACACATAGCAACTTCCTTATGCATATTTTGCCCACCATGCAAAATTTATCTTTTATCTGCCTAACAGTTCATTTTCCTTGTCGTAGTTGTGTGTGTGTGTGTGTGTTAGTGGATTATATACAGTTGTGATATCTGCAAACATTGTTTAAGATAATAGCCTTCTGCAATTTGTTATTTTTAATTGTATCTCTAAGGACTATCCCGTTTAAGATCACTGGGCTTTGATAAACCAGCCAGACTTACATCTGTAGGAGGACTTTGGCATCCACAACACAGAAGCAGCCATTCCATAGAAGCAGCCCTTTGTTCTTTGCCTCGCCTTTCTTCTCTTGACTTGGCAGCCGGCACAGCCTCTCCCCCAGGGAATCTTTTCCACTGACCCCTGTGGTTGAAATGCAGCTTCTGATAGGCAGGCAGCTCCTTTTGCCTGAACCATCCCGGCTCCCAGAGAGCTCGACTGAGTTTATTTATAGCTGGCTCCTCCCCGACGTTCTATTTCAGGTCACCCCCGGCAGAAGCCATCTCGTTTGGTGGCAGGGATGGGAAACAATCGCATGAAGGGAGCCGACTCTGGTGTCTCACGGGAAAGAAGGCCTTTGTAAGATTGACAGGGAGCTGCAGCCCTTCTTTTGTGAGAGATCTCTTCTTTTAGAGACTAGATTCATCGCTGTGGTGACCTGTTTGGTTCTTCAAACCTCTCTCATTTGTTATGGAGACGTTTCCTCCCTCCCAGAATGAATCGAACCACACCTGAGATGTAAACCTCTTCTATCACCCAACTCCTTTTCTTCTGCCTCTGCCTCTTTCTGCATTGTGAGACTCTGCTACCCCTTCGCTCTGGAGTTGAGAAAATAGTTGTCTCCCCTCCACACCTTCCCCTTGGCAAAGAGATTTTCTTCTACAGCAAATGCTTTTTTATTTTATTTTCCTGGCGGTTTTGAATTATTATTCGGGCTTTTTTCACTGCTACCACCACTGTTGAGAAACCATTTAACTTTTGCAAGGAGACTTTTCCACAAGGAGGGTGGATATGTGTATGTGTGCGCGCGCATAGCTGGTTTAAAAAAGGGGATGTTGGATGGTTTCATTTGGCAGTATAGCATAAAAGCGGACTCTCCCCTGAAGTCTTTGGCTGTGCAACAGATTTTCATAAAGGGAAACTGAAGTGGAATAACAGCGGTTTGCGATCGCTCCTTGGCATGCTTCTCGTATCCTCTGTTTGGGGACTGCCAGAGATGCTGCAGACAATTTACGAAACCGAATCGTGTTTCTCTTCAGATGGAGTTTCTGGACGTGAGCCGCCCCTGGAACTCCTGTCTCGGGCACAGATCCATGCCATACCTGTGGCAGGTGAGTGTTGATTGGATCCTTTAGAATGAGTAGCAATTTTTAAAAAAGTAGTCGAGTATGTTTGAGGTTTGGTCTGGAACTGGGGACACAGTGACTGACATGTTTGGCAGATAAGAGAGTATTCCTGAACAGTGTGGAGTAGCATCTGAATTCCCTCAGTGGAGCTTGATGTACCCTACACTCTGGCACACATGTGACTGAATACAGGAAATCTGGCCAATTCCCAGGGGTCTTGAATTGCCCCAGTTCTAAATATCTAATGTTTGTGCAGTGTTGGCACCCATGATAAGGAATGGTGGTTCTTTACATTGTGATGTCATAACCTTGGAATTTCCACTATGTTTGCATCCATGACCATGGACTTTCATGTTGGCCCTTGAAATAAATTATAGTTCTGTGGAAATGGCTCAATTTGAATCAAGCCTCAGCTCCAAAACATTTTGTAAATGGCAGGGCTCGGGCACAGGATCTGTAATAAATTGCATGTGGAGGGATTTGTTTCTCATCTTGGGAAGAAAATTTTCCTCTTCACCAATGAAAACTACAATCAGCATTCCCTACTCTAGAAAGTTAGGGTGCCAGGAATCCAAGCAAACATGAGGCCTGTTGCTTCTTTTTAAAGAAATACATTGAGAGAACTCTTGACTTGCCCAAACTCCACCCCAGAATTCTGCCCCTCCTCCACTTACAGTGCTGCCTCTCACTCCTCGGGCACATCAGGTAATTAGACTGCATCTCCATTTGTGCATGCTCTTCTTTACCATCATATTATGTATTCTGGTATTGTGACATATGTTGAATGCATTCCAGAGTCTGAGAGAGTTTGGATTGGTGGACCGGTCCTGAAACTGTTGCAAAATAAGTTCTTTTGTTGATTCTGGCTAAATCTGAAAGTGATCTGTCCAACTTACTGTGCATTGCATCCTTCTGGTTGGGGTTGGCCTATAAGTTGCGTAGATTCAATTCCAGATTCCTTCTGTTATATCCCCATAAGGAAAGATGAACAAAGACAGGAAAATGAGCAAGTTTGGGCTTTCACCTTGTTATCTTTTAGTGCATTTCGGTGCAAGGTAAAAGGGCATTGGGCTGTTACGTTGAATCTCAGTCACATGAGAAATCATGCTGGTGAAAACATGCTGCCTGTGCTAGCTAAGATTATGTTTACTGAAATGTGCATGCAGAACGGACATTTCTGCACATGGGTTGTGTTTGCTGCATTGGAATAAGAGACCATCTCATTCCACGTATTCCTCCAGGTGTCTTACAGTGAGGAAACAGTCACATTTCGGAGCTGCAGTAAATTACAGACATTCTGTAATCTGTGATTATTCAATCCGCAGTAGGGGCTCCAATTGGGCCAAGCCCTTCTCTCTAGAGTACTTGGCATCAAAGTTAATTTTGATTTGATCCTACTTCATATGCTCTGTGACTCATATGAATGTGGAATTAAGTCCCGGGTCTGTCGAAGAGCTCAGAATTGTTAGATCAACACTTGGCAATAATTTCATTCCAGGAACTGTTTTTCTTCCTTTCTGTAATTATTGGCCTGTAAGTGTTGTGAAGGATGTATGTTTGTTGGGGTTTCATAATTACAGGCTCCGAAGTGATAAGACTCTGGAAACATTTTTTTTTAAATTAGGAAGGTTATATTGTAGTATCTCACCTGAAGCTAATTGTAGCCTGTTGGACTCAAGATGATTCTCCATGCCCCCAAAACATGCAGGGTCTCAAGCCTAAGAAAACGACACAACTGGAGGGTGATGTGGCATTTCATCCAGCTGTTAAAAAACGAAGAAGTGGTTTTGACTCCTAAAAATTTGAAGCTTGTCCCATAAGGAATGTGAACTATTGTTCAAGGGTTGTAAAAGGACATGCACACACACATGAAAAAGCTTTGCTTCTTGTCTCATTGTAGATTTTATCTGATTAAATTGAAATAAAGAATGTCTTGATTTAGTAATAATATGGGGCATGAACCATTTTCCATATGTTTATGGAGGGTTTTCTCTCTTGACTGGGCTTGAATGCACAGTAAAACAGTCATGACCTGCCAGAAATGCTGCTGATACCAGAGCAACATGCATTGCTATCTTCTGCATGGAGTACATGCACACACATTTATGCTGGGGAGTTAAATGTTTGGACTTACACATGGGAGATGCACAAGGGCCTTCTGTGGAAGCTCATAACTTGTACTGCTGAATGCTTGTAACCTGATGAAGGAACTTAGAAGGAAAGAAAAAAGGAGTGACCCTGCTATATCTTGTAGTTTGTCTTTTCTTCTTTCTTCCTACATTGTAAGGCTTGCTTCATTCATTTGAATTATTCAGAACTGTTTATTCTACAAATCATTTTGTGGCAGGAGTAGTCTTTCTTTATCGTGGACTAATATTTGGGTTTCATGGATTAGTTTGCATCTCTGGTGGGTAGGGCAAGGTTAGATGGTTTTTTCTGGATTAGAGTAGAGGTTGAATTAGCCTTTCAAAGTTTTAAACTGCAGTGGCTTCATAGAACAAGGATGGGCAAATAATAAATCTCCAGATATTTGGGACTTCAACTCCCAGCATTCCTGATGAGGTCATCTGGGAATTGAGGTCCCAGACATCTGGAGATCTGCCTTCTGTTCAGTTCTGCTATAGGATTTTTAGATGAAACTGACAACCAGAGAACCTGCTTTGAAGAAGTGTTTGTGTGTCTTTATTGTAAAAGTGAGACAGATGTGCCAGTGTGGAGAGCTCACTAACTGCATATATGACTTTAAAAAAAGGTTGGATAGGTATGTGTCAGAGATAGTATGATGGAATATTGATGAAGTGATCCAGTGGATCTTTTCCAGCTCATTTGCTTCTGAACTTAGCATTCTTTTAGAATTAAGAGATTTCAGGATGATGCTATATATTATGATTGCTGTTGGAAACACCAGTGTCTCCTACAGCAGATTGAGTAAAGTGCTTAAGCATCTTTTGTATGCCTATGTTTAAGGGTTCAGGTGTTTAAAGACATGTGCATATTTCTTTTACTTTCACATTGTATATGTTTGCAGTGGAATACATCTGTGTAACACTGGCTCTTCTGTAGGAATCATAACATGTTGATAACATAACATCACAACTCAGCAATAGAATAAATTACCTAGAGAGGTTATATAATCTCCTTAGAGACTTCAGGCCTGATCTACACATGCAGCAACATGAGGTGGAAATGAGATAGTAGAATGTACCACTTAAGATTACAGGAGGGAGATTGTATTTTTTAATTTACTCCTATGCAACTCCCCCACCCCTGCAAGTGGGAAACTAGCATAGCAGGAAGCAGACTGGGGGAGGACCTCTCCCTCATTGTGGTGGTTTTTACTTGCAGGAGCTTGTTTGTTTTTACATAAGGGGGCATTAAAAATGTGCACTGGCAGCCTGAGGTGATCCAGTCTAGTCTGTCCCTTAGGTATTTTGCCATTTCATTCTTCTGCATATGTAGACCAGGCCTAGGTCCTGGAAGCCATATTGGTTGTATAGGAAAAGAAACATAGAGCAAGTGGAGAGCTAGCAAGGCAGAAACACAGGTAACATGTCTCCATGTGCTTGATGTTACAAGAAATCTGAAGCAGAAACAAGTTGCTTGATTCTGCTTTCCCCATAGCTTCTAACACACAAGCTGGCTCTGATTTGGAGATAGCATGTCTGTTTGCACATTGTTTCAGAGGCTGGAAAAGGGTTGTTGTGTCTCATAGTGGACTGGATATTTGGATTAGGAAGAAAATAGAAAACAGCTGGGCAGACTCCTATCGCAAATGCTTTAGGGCAGAATGTTCTACCATTGCATATCTTCCTGTAAACCTTTGGCGAGTAAGAGTAACTGTGGAACGTCCCTGAAACTGGACTCTGCAGCATGCTGCTTCTTTGCCTATCCTCAGTTTTGATATTGTTGGGCCATCTGTTCTCCTCCGGAGATGGGATGGCCATTTCTGTGCTGTTGAGATGTGGTGGTGACCTGGGATCAAGAAAGATGTTGACAGTGGGATAAATGTAGAAGAGAGCTAAAAAGGCGATACAAAGTCTAAAAGGAAAATGTGTTGGGCATGTTTAGTTCAGTAAAAAGAAGGCTAAAAGAGATAGTTTTTACAATAACAGTTTTTATTCCAAAAGATTCTGGAAAGAACTAGAAGTGGTAGGCCATATTATCCTCTGAAGATAGGTGAAAAGTCTATGGGATCCTTTTATTCAAATTAAGCAAATTAAGACTTCTTACCTTTGCTGGGCACAACTACATGTTGCATGCAGTAGCAGGTAAGAAAAACACAGTGGCTGCTACACTGAAGAGACTGTGCTGCTTAAGTCCTGTTAGTGCCTAAGAGCAATTATGATGACATACCAGAAAGTGAGGAGCAACTGGCAGGAAATCCTGGCTGGCTTTGTAAATCCTGGGGTGGAGATGTGCAAAAAAGAAAAAAAAAGAAATCACTATTTATCATTGTTCCATTACAGCAGACTTAAGGAGCCCATCTGATGCGATTAACATTGAAGTGAGTCTAAAATAAACAAAACAAAACAGGTTGTCAGGTTTTGTAAAGTGACTGGTGGAACTTACCTGAAAATGGACTCCACAGTGTGTGGCTTCTTTTCCATCCTCAGATTTTCTGCAGTCTTTTATTTTCTAACCTTTACTGCTGGAATCTTCCTGCATGTGTCTTTTGCTGTGAGGCTGGAACCACCTCAGTACAACTTACCCAATTATTTAAATAACAATTAACCTTCCCATCAGTACAAGCACAAACCAGAACTTACAAAATCAGAAAATACAAAAATGGCATGAAAAAGTAGACACAGCCCTTCTACCAAATCCTGTGGCCCCTCAGATGGTCAATCCCCAGTATAAGGCTACACTTCAGGTCATTTTTATATTCTGTATAGTGAACTGGGCCCAGATTTAGTCATATTTAGAGAAGTCTCATTGGAAACAGTTCTCATTAATATCAGCCCCAATGATATGAACTGCCCTGCTTTAAATATGACTGTTTCTGAGCATAACCCGGTGTCTTGCACCCTAAGTATAATCAGCTATGAGCAGTTGTTTGGCCCTATCTCTGGGCTTTACATTTGGCCTGTCATTTGGCTAGAAACAGGGTTGTGTGCTCCCCTTCCTAATGCAGTCTCTGACCTAAGACAAACTAAATTCATGGACAGAATAATTAGGTAAATTATATAACGGTGTTTGCTTGATTTCCATAATTCATTCTGTTTTCAAGATCCTGATTAATTTTCAAAGTACATGCCACTTTCCAGCAAGTATTGGAAGGAGGGTGGTGATTAAAGCTTGAGATTAGGCGAGGTGAAGCAAGGTTCAGGGAATCATAACAATAGAAGAAGACACTGAAGCCTACGTATACACATATGCACACATACTTATATGCTTCACTGCTAAAACACTGGCATTTTCACTCTTCCCCCTTGTGGTTTTCAAGGTTTGGCTAGATACTAGCTCTGTGCTTTTTTCTCTTCAGCCATGAAGAAAGAAACTTGCAAAACAAACTGAGAAGCATTCTAAAGCCAAGATTCTTGGCGGCCTGTTTTTGAATGCTAGACACTGTTAGAGTCTCAGCCTGTTATCTAGGAACGTGTTTGCAATGCAATAATGCAAAATTCAGAATATAGATGAGCTCTTGTTTAGAAATCTGAACAGCAGCAGCAAACATTTAGCCAATGACTTGAATACATTAATTATTGTATAGACTGACTGACTTAGTAGTTGTCTTGGCAATTGCATTTGATTTGCTGCTGGAAAACCAGGGTCATTTTCACACCATTTATGTGTCTTGGTATGGTTTATTAATGAACAATCAGGGACCCCTTTGTCTTCATGAAGCATGTGGTGAAATGCCTTAATAGCAAACCCCTCCCCTTTCCTTCCTCTTTTCCTTTCTGATTTCTTTGCATGCCCATTCTGGCTTCTCTAGTCCATTGTTGTCCTCCATTGGCACTCTTGGCAAATGTGAATAGTTTATGATGGCAGGAGGGGAATAAAAAAGCATACCAGTGTCTAAGAATACCAGGGTAGATATTTTTAGAGCAAAGGTCTAAGCTGTTTACTGCTGCCAACCGAATGTTAACTCTTCTCAGTACAGCACTGGCGATTCTTCATTGAGTATTGTGTTGCTGACTTTTTATCTAGCCCTTGTCGTGGATCAGCCAGTGTAGTAATTTATTTGCTCTGTTGAATTTTTAAAATATAATTTGATTTATAAATCAGGGCTGTGGGTGCAACTCTGTATTTCTGAAAACCTATAAGAATAAATTCCCTCTCCCTCTCCCTCTGATAAGTATAAAAATGTATAGCGCTTGCTAAAATCTCAGAATTGGGATAGAGGAGGTGACAGGAGTTGAGCGGGATATGTAGAAGTTGGAAAGATGTGGCTTCTATGCTTCCTTGATAAGCTCCTGGGAAGTCTGTCCTGTTCAGGGATAACCCAATCCTAATTTTCCTCTAAAAGTGGGAAGGGAAGGTATAAGTCTCTAGTTCTTCTTCATGGTTTCTGTGCATCACACATATGGGCTCTGCACCTGCGTGGAACGTGTTTTGGGAAGATTCTATAGTAAGATGTGTTTGGCAGGAAGCCCTCCCTTGGCCCTGCTCAGGTGTGTGGGAAGGGTTCCTGCCCAATCCTCAGTTCTTTAATTGCTATTGTGGGTGCATTGGAAAGTGCTCTCTCTGCATTCTCATAGCTATCCTTGCCTTCTAGAAATCCTTTCCCACATTTCCTTTCTCCTCTTAAATGCTTGCTTCTCCCCTTCTAGCATGTTTTTTTCCTGCCAAACCATCCTTCTAATAAACCCTTTTTTATAATCTCTCTCTCTCCCTCTCTCTCTCTTTCTACCCTGTCCCTATATCAGCGCTTTGCAACCTAACCTATTTCGGCTCTTTCTACTTTCTGCCCTATAATGGCGCTCAAAGCACCATTCAGAAAGTGTGCCCATTGCCACAGCAGTCTACCCTCAACAGATGGCCATTTCCTATGTCTTTTCTGCCTGCGAGAGAGCCATGTGGTGGAGCCTTCACTAGGCAGTCAGGAAGCACTAAGACCAGCCAGCTCGGACCTGAACTATGCAACAGGATTCTCTGCAGAGTCCACTTTGGAGGCTCTGGCATCTTCACAGTCTCTACCTGTCCTGACCATGGCCACAGCAACCACCAATTCCAGGTTGATTTCTCAAGCTTGCCGAGGCAAAGAAGCTTGCCAAAAAAGCTATAGAGGCAAAAATGGTGGATCCAACTAAGAGGAAGGGACACAAGCATGCTGAGTTCAGGCACTCAGATACTGCACACCAGTCTCGACTGCTACTGAGAGCTTTGCAATCCATGCCCTTAGTACTGACACACACGGCCGCCTTACCACCTCCGTCTTTGAGAACGATATTCATGACCTTTCACCTCTATTACCTGTGTCATCAGTAGCTTCTGAGTCAAGGCACAAGGCTCCACCATCTCCAGTAACACATTAATCTCCAAGAACCCACCACCTGAGACATTGATCACACTCTAAAAGATCCCACTCTGGTCAGTACCATCTCCACACAGAAGTACATACAACCTATGGGGCTACAGTCAGGACTATAGGGCATCCTATGACCCACAGTACCACCAGGAGCCCCGACCAGGAACATTCTTGCATGGAGGCATCCCTGGCACCCTACTTCCCCAGGGACCACTGCACCATCACCGGAGTCACAGCTGTCCCACAGGCCCTGCATGGATCCAGCTGCTAGGGTCATTATTGCTGGCCCCAGAGCCATTGACATTCAGGCCATGTTCTCCCTCCCCAGATTCCAAAGACTGCAGGTCAGGCCCAGAACCCTCCTCCCCTGAGGACTGTCAGAACTGTCCCTTGATGCTGTCATTGTACCACAAGGCCCACTTCACCTTCAGAGGACATGGGGCACTTATCCAACCAAGTCCTTCAAATGGCCCAAGCATTGGGACTTGCCCCACAGCTGGAGACAGGGGGAGTGAAGGACACAGTCTTTGAAGTCATCTGTATGAAGACTACAACCTCAATTTCTATACTGTTCTTGCCAGCACTCCTGGACACAATAAAGCAGTAGTGGAACTCCCCCTCCTCCATGGTCCCAATGCTGAGAAGACTTGAGGGAATGTACCAAGACATCCCCTTCCTCTTCCAGCACCTCTGGCTCAACTCCATCATTGTTGAGTCAGCTTAGGGATGGTCCCACAGGGAGCACTCTATTCTAGTGGATGAGGGCTGTCTTCTGCACATTGTGTGGAGATGTTTCTCTTAGCTCACTGTACTCACTTTCAAGATGGCCAACTACCAGGCTGCCATGGCATGCTATCACCTCCTCCTGTGGAACAAGATTGGCACTCTGTGCAAGGACCTCCCATACAAGTGCAGAAAGCTGGTGAAGGCCGTCCAAATGGAGGCATCTTGCTGCACTCACCAGGAGATACAGACAGCCAGACACCAGGATTAATGTGGTGTGAGGAATGGGGCTAGGGCATTAGGTCTCAGGTGACACATATAGCTGTACTTACCTGGACTCTCACACCAGGCATGTGCTTGAATAGATTATCTACCTTTTGATGGGAAGGCTTCAGTATTTGAACTGATGAGCAGATAGTACAGAAGGAAAGGGCCACTGTGTACAAAATGGGATTCAACCAGCCTCTTTTGAGACCGGACTCCATCTTGTGTAAGTAGTACCTACCAGTTACCCATTTACCAACCAAGGCCACAGATTCCACTTTCCCCAAGGCACAAGCCTGCTCCCATCTCCACGTGAGGGGATAATGGCCCACAGTTCCATCAGGGGCACCAATGCCCCAAGGATGCAAAATGCCATCTGTGAGTGCCTTGAAACCTCACCCCCTGATCTTCTACCACGTCTTTCTGCTATTCCTCCCCACATGGAAAGAGATAACTTCAGATTCATAGGTCTTATCCGTCATAGAATGTGACTGCAGGATAGAATTTGAGGGCCTCCTACATCTCAGCACCAAGAGATACACAGCACCTTCCAAAGCCCTCATGCAGGAAGTTGACATGCTGTTCCAGAAAGGTGCCTTTGAGTGAGCCACCTCCCAAGAGTAACACTGGGCTCCTACTCTGGATATCTTGCTGTGCTAAAGAAAGATGGAGGGCTCCACCCAATACTGGACTTTGAGGGCACTGATTTTTTTATAGCTCCCAGAAAATTTCACATGGTCACACTGCAGCACATCATACCCCTGCTATGCAAGGAGGACTGGTTTACCTCAATAGACATCACATCTCCGTGGAGGATTCCTACAAACACTTCCTCTGCTTTCAAACTGGAGATGATACCTTCCCATTCACTGTTGGCACCTTGATGGATGGGGGTTGGGGAACACATATTTGCAGACGTAAGACATAAGTTATGTGCAAAAGGTTCTTCTTTTTCTTGAGATGTTACATAATAAGCAAAGGTTGCAGAGGGTGGGTAGAGAGAGTGTCTTTACTCCCTTTGGTGCTGCAAATTAATTGCTTGCAATGTGAGCCTGGCTTTTCCCCTTGCTATCAATTAAAACCACAGGAGCTTGCTTGTTGGGGCTTTATATCTACGCAAATTCCTCTCCAAAGAGACCAGTAAATCTGCAAATACTGCTGGTTTCCCTTGGAGGGAAAGTTTGGAAGAAAGGGCATTTCTACTGCCATATCCACGTCCTAACAGATCTGTTCTCTTGGGCAACCTACATATTACACTGCAGCCTCATGTTCTGATATCCCAGGTGTCCCTACAAGGGAAGGAGTGATTTTCATTGGGGGAAGGAAAGGACTGATTAACCCTTCACTGTCTGGTCTGTTCCTTCTAAAATCTCTCCCTTGACAATGTTCTGGACTCACACTGACCTTGCAAACTCATATGTAGGCTTCTGCAGTGGTAAAATCAACTTACCTGGTTTGGGGTGAGTTTCAGCAGAGATGTTACTTGCAGAGGAGGAGTGAAATGTTCTTGCTTTCTTCCATCTTTTCTCTGATGTAAATTGTCCTTTTCTGAAGGTGCTTCCTAAGAGGGAGCTTCCTGATGCATAACCAAAGTACAATATGTAGTTTGCCTCTGTTTGCACTTCTCTTTCTGACCCTCATTGGAATTATTCATCCTTCCCCAACCTGGTGCCCTCCAGATTTGTTGGACTGCATTTCCACTATTCTCAGCCAGGATGGCCAGTGGGAACCTCTTAGACTTACTAGGATGCAAGGTCAGCTTAAAACTTTGTGCATTGATCCATATGAAAGGATGCAGAGGACTGAATCAGATAAGACCACAATTCCTGGCATGGATGCATATATAGGAAGAAGATACTTGCTGCAAAGTCTTGTCTATGAACAGAGCTTCAGTGTCACAAATTATTGTGAATTCTATCAGAGGAAGTGTAGTATAGTGCAGTGGTTCGAATGTTAGTCCTAGGCCAGGGTCCTATGGACTACTTACTGTTTGGATGAAAGGTGGACGGAGCAAATTGTAAAATAATGAGCCATTTTCATACTCATTTTCTGCTTTCCATTCCAACTTAGGTTGAAAAATAAAAGGCTTTAATATTTTCTTCCTTTCTTCCAAAAAAGGCAAGCTGTTGCCTAACTTGCAAATTGCGGCTTCAGCTGCCCATATCTACAACCTGGTAGAGGGTATGCTCTGTTTACTAATTGTAGTGCTACATACAGAGATTTATGCTTCACTTAGAGATTCCAATTCTTAGTGAATTGTGGGAGGTACTTCATATTTGCATAATGCTACTTCATCCATCCTTCATTCAGTGCTTTAAATCTGCACAATACTTCTGAGCTTCTCAGAGGATGCAGCCCCCAGATTTTCAACTTTGTTTATTGTAGCTGCCCCCAGCCTGGTGCCCTCCAGATGGTCAGAAAAAGCTGCTGCTTTTCTGACTTCCTCCTGCCATTTTCTCTTGGTAGGGCAGACAGTCTTCCCTGACATTGTACCCACTAAATGTTTTGGACTACAACTTCCTGGTCTTGGCCATAGTAGTTGGGGCTCATGGGAGCTGATATCCAAAACATCTAGAGTGCAACAGCTTGGGGTAAGCTGGTTTGAATTTGTAACTTCCAGTATTTTGTAAAACTCCTCTAGCTATTGGTTTTAGAGCACTGGGCAGGGAAAGGCACAATATGGCTATAGAAGCAGACCATGAGTGAGACATAGATTTCTTAAGGACCACTTCTTCCTCCCTTCACCATAATTTGAGCACTACAGCATGAGCTTCAGGTGTGTGCTTCCATCGTCTGGAACATGAATTGGTTCTCAGTCTGAAACTTGGAGAAAAGTGGCAGCAAGAGAAGAGTTAAGCATCTTTTCTTGCTTCTTTTCTCCTGTTTACCTAATCCTAGTTAAAATAATGCCCTCCTGGTCTTGGCTGGGCTTTGAAGACATAGTGTGGGCTGATTTCCCCCCCCCTCCCCCACCAACTCTTTCAAGAAGAGAATGCAAGTCCTGAGATTCTAGAGAGTTGTAAAGGCGGACTTGATGTCTATGTGTCTTCCTCTCTGCTTGAGTCTGAATAAGCAGAGAGAAATGTTTTGGACCGATGCAGTCTAGGGAGGACCCGCTGAGGCAAGCTTGGAGCATAGCCCAAACGAGCTATAAATATATCGAGTGTTTGTGGTGACGACAACCATAAACCTCAGCAGCTAAACCAGAATTTGGCAAAGGCTATCTACTGAGGAATTTCGAGGTGGGTTATAAAACTCCTGAAAATAGATTCTGAGCAGGATGGAGCTCTTCCATGCAATCTGGGCCTTCTAGCATGGAATCTGTTTTCCCTCTGCTGTTGTGGTGGGGAGTGTTAGGGAAAAATGTAAAGATCAAATCTGCACATGGTGTTGGGAAAGAGTTGCTAATTTTCTCTTCTCTTTTGGCAGTAAGAGGACTGTTGGCGGAATGGGAGAGACAAATAAGCAAGCTGAATTAGGGATGGAGCACTCTTCCCCATCTTGGTGAACTCCAAATGTGTTAGGCTACAGCTCCCATCATCCCCAGCCAGCATGAGTCAATGGGCAAGCTGATTATGGATGATGGGAAATGCAGTCCAACACATCTGGATGGTGCTAAAATAAGGAAAATGGAGGGGAGGAATCAGGAATGAAGGCCCTGTAGAAAAGAGTAAGGCAGCCATGCAAAGATGGAAGAATATAGGCTTCTAAATGAAAGTGCAATTTCCGTTGTCTTAAATTGCGTAATATATTGCATTTATAAGAAAGACTCTGGTGGGATCTTTAAAGACTAACAGTTTGATTGTGGCATCAATTTTTGTGGGTCAAAGCCCACTACATCATATGCTTCTGATGAAACAGACTTTTGTTCATGAAAGATTTTTCCATGGTACATTTTCTAGTCTTCAGCTGCCATCAGACTTTTCTTGCTGCAATAGACTAACACAAGACCCCTCCTCTGGAATTTTTCCTTTTGAATGTTTTATGTGAGGAGGAGGAGAAAGCTGTGTGTTTTTGGAGAGGGGAAACAGAGGCTAGGATTCATGGGGAGTGGGTTGAGGAGCACAAGGCATGGCAGAATCATTTATTTTTAGATTAGTTATAGGACTGTGAAATTTTGTGTGTCTATACATGCTTTTTGCAGGGCAAGCAGTGTAGGGAAGACTTCAATGGTAGTTTCTGTGGATGGGAACAGAAGCTGCTCTTGGTGGACTCATAACCTACTCAGATTCCATGGTTCTTGTTACACAAGTAGAACTGAAGCAGTTTATTTAGAAAATATCTGTAAAGGGGGATGTTTTGAAACTGGCAAAACTGGCTCTCAGAACCAGCTGAAAATTACACTCCAATAAGTATGGTGTTAAGATAGTCCCATTCTTTTCTGAATGGGAGAACTCTTGGGTCCAGGGCTCATGGATGAACCTTGTCCCTTGCACAATATTGTCTTCTTCCCCACCCATTTCCCAAGTACAGTGTTCTGCTCCTATTCACCCAGCTCCCAAGGTGAATGGCAGGCATTCAGGTCTGTGGAAAATAGTGAGAGCATGCATTCGAGGCACTCTTCGGATTAAGTGTGTCCCTGTCCAATGGCGGGATGATCTCAGGGCCAAGGATAGACAGAAGTTAGTCAACCATGTTTTAGGCCAGAGGCTTGTGGCCCTCCAGATATTTTGACTCTGGTCTGCTGTAGCCAGTGTAGCCAATAGTGAGGAGAGTTGTAGGCCAGAACATCTGTAGGGCCACAGGTTCCCTGATTTCAGACCAGGTAAGTGATGCAGCCATGGGGAACATTAGGCCATGCATGCTTTTCCCACTTTGGGCAGTTGCCCCTGGCGTCCCAGTTCAAGGCCGAAAACAGATCCTCACCTCTACATTAATGGGTCCCTTCTAATTACCTTGCTTCAGTATGGTGGCCCAGGCCTGGGATTCCTGAAATAGTATTCATGTTCATTTTGATGCTCCTTTTCTTGTTCTTCTTTGAGTTTGGGGGCTGTCCGACTTTCCCTTGCTAGCTGCATTCTTTAGGATTGCCTTTTGTGAGATAGGCCTCCTGTGCCTCTGAAAACTGCATGAGAGCCAGTGTGGCATGGCTGTTAGACTGTTGGACTGGGACTTAGAAGATCTGGGGTCTAGTCCCCATCCAACCGTGGCGCCCACTGGGTGACCTAGGGCCTCATTGCCTCTCAGCCTAACCTACCTCACAGGGCTGTTGTTGTGAAGATAAAATGGAGAGGAGAACCTTGTAAGTCACCTTGTGTTCCTTGCAAGATGAAAAAAGGCAGGATAATAAATGTATAATAACAAGGCTGTCTGGCAGAAGTGTATTCTCTGTTGCTTTCTGTATCCAGAATCTGCAGCTGTTGCAGAGGAGAGGACAGAGGGAGAGTGTGTTGGTCTGCTGACATCACAGCTGCCCAAGCACACAAATAGGGGATAGGTGAAAATGCCGCTGGTGTATGGGTGGCCCTTAACTCTGCACAGAGAGAGTTTTTCTTACTGCTGTTCCTAGGCAGCCTGAGTACTTGGTGGTCTTTCTTCCAAATTACTCAAGTACATTCTGTTATCTGTATTTTCCATCTGAGATTACAGGGGGCTTGCCTGCCGTGAGGCAGAAGCATTATAAACATTTGAAGTATTATGCTATTTTGCTTGTTTCATATATATTCATGTGAACTTTATCTTCCCTAAAAGGCTCCCATTGTGGCTCATAACACACACACACAAGAAATACAGTAAACACTAATTCAAACACAACAAAACTGAGAATGAAGTAAGACAAAGCATAATCAGCAAGGGGAGACAAAGGTATTTATAAACAAAAGGTCTTAACAGGTTGCAAACAGCATAATTATTATGGAAGCATTCCCTGCTTGGAAGGAATGATGTACAAATTTCCCATTTCCAGATTTTTCGAGTAATTAGTGTGTCTTAGAGCAGCCTTCCGCAACCTGGTGGCCTTCAGAGGCATTTGGACCACAATTTGTAGGGTGTAAATACATGTTCCTGGCTACTACTAGAAATCCCAGAGGCTTGCCCTTGGGCAGATTTCTGGCCTTATGAAGAATGAGTGAAAGCATCTTAACCCTTTTAGAATAAACCTCATTTGTATCTTTTGTGAGATAGACAGTGGATTGATTCCAGACTAAGAGAGTTGAACTTTGGTCCCACTGAAATCAGTAGGACAAATTAGTCATGGTGTCCCATTGATTTTAGTGCAAATGAATTGCAGCTGAGCTTAGTTTGGATCCTATGGATGTGTATTCCGCCCAAGCAGAATTCTCCATCCTTTTCTCCCCATTGTAATCACTGTTCCTACCAGAGTTGTCTGAAGGACTGATTTCTTCCTTATTTACGTGCCTGATCATTAAAATTTGTGTGGAAAACTCTCTTATGTGCTGCTGTTAATCTTGAAGGTCATCTGGTTGTGACCTGGAGAGGGTCTTCTCCATGGCTTGGTGCAGACTCCTGCCTTCCTCCCTACTTCATGGCATTTTGGCAGTTGGCAAAAGATTGTTCCCTTTTGGAGAACTCTGTGACATGCAGCTTTAATGCCTTGAGGGATATAATTTTATATGGCTGATGTAGGGTGGTACTTGAGATTATTTTTTTCTGCTGCTACTTTTGTAGATTGTATTCTCTTGCTGTTTTATGCTGTTTAGCTTTGGTAATTAGATTTTTATTTTTTATTGTTTTATTTTAATATTAGTAATGTTATTGCTTTTTTATTTTGCTGTGGACAAATAGTTCAATCTGATTTTTTTCAGACACACTGGTTACTAGAAAATCTGAAAATTTTTCTTTTTCTCTCTTAAAGTGGAAGGGAACTCCAACTTAGTATATTTTCAAGTAATTAAGATATTTCGTCATCACTTATAAAGCTGACATATGTGGTACACACTTAGCTTGACACACTCTGATTATTAGAAATGTCTGAAAATGTGATCTTTTAAATAGTATATTTAATTTGATACATTTAACAGGTTTATAAATTTATGTTCCTAAAAATAGTCCAGTGGGATTATACCTAATTTGTTTAATTTCATTAAGATATTTTTGTTCTTTTGCTATAGATGCATGGAGACAGAAAAATGGGATATAAATTTAAATGAATATTGATTAAATAACTCTCTTCCTGGCTTGTTCCCATATTTGAGGAAGCAGTATTCCAGATTTCAGTATTCCTTCATATATGTGGTTTGCCTGTTCTGTGATGGAGTTGTTACATATTTACATTTAATGTCCTAAGCTTTAACTGTTAAGTATAATGTCTCATAAGCCTGGTGCTTGTAGGTATGTTGGTGCCAGGGCTCGGCTTCCTAGTTAGTGTAGGAATAGTATAAATATTTTTAGGCCTATACAGATTCCCAATTTTGAGACAGTTGGAACCTATGTCATTATGATGGCAGTGCTTCAAATGTACACCTTTTTTTTATTAAAAGGAATCCTGATTAATGTGGTTGTGGTTTTCCGTAGCATCTCTCTCCCTGATTTTCTTAAATGTAGGTCAGTAGTTGATAATTCCTGCGTCAAAGCCTGTGGGTTGGGAAATTTATTTATGCTATTACTTTGTAAGCCGTCCTGAGGCTTTTTTGCGATTAGGACGGCATATAAATATTTTAAATAAATAATATTATTCATTTGATTTTTTTCATCACTCCACAGCTGAAGCTCTCTGGGTGGTTAGGGTTAGCCTACAACAGGAATGAGGAATCTGTGCCCTACCAGACGCTGAGGGACTTCAGTGTCTGTCAGCCTCCCACAACATGGTCATTAGTCAGTGATGATGGGAGTTGTAGTCTAACAACATCTGGAGAGCCACAGGCTTCCCACCTCTACTTCAGAAGCATGCCATCTCTCCACTTCCACTGCCATAATTTTTAACCAAGGAACATGGAGATTTGATTAGGTGAAAGGATTCCATGGCCGTGGGGCTGAGCTAGCCCTACCATTAGAGAATGTGAGGCGGCTGCCCCAGCAAATGATTTTGAGTGTCATCAGAGGGTAGCAGATAGTTAACTATTTAATATTCCCTTTTAGATTATTTTTATCCCCAAGGATTGACTAGTTGTATTTTCTGCCTCAGGTGACAAAACAGCTTGAGGAGCTTTGCTAACACATACCTTTAACAGACATGATATGCAGGGAGAGGACAATATTTGTGGTTTTGCCTCAGGCTGCAGAGAATCTGGTTGTCCCTGTTATTTCAGCTGGCACTGTACCTAGTGGAGGCAGCAGCCATGGCTCTCTGTCTGCTCCTTGGAGTAACAAATGGCTGACAGGAAGCGTAATTAATGCTTGAGTCTTCTTTTTCCCCATACGAAACTTCAGGGGCTTGAAGTATAATCAGGATATCATAGCTGCTAGAGGAACTTGTGCTTTTGACATGAAGGAGAACAGGGGATGCACAAAAGTAAAAGTGTGCCAGTGTTTTGAAGTATATTTTTTCTTCAGGGACACTTAAAAGGTGTGTCACTGAATTTTTCAAATGTGCCCTGTAAACCAGAGCTTAGTCAAATATGCCTGCTATGCTCACCATGGCAAACATGTACTGCCTTTTGATGTGTGTGGTTTTCCTGGCTCCCCTCCCACCATGCTGGTTTGGAGCAGGAAATGTGGACAGAAGCGTTGGGTGCCTCTGCTCAGTAACACCTAGCAGCACTTACGCCTGTTCCAACCCATTTGGCCTTCTGCAAGGGAGAGACTTGGTGAGGTGGAAATGGTGTGACTGGGTGGGGAAGGAACTGCCAAAAGGTGTTCCATGCATCGTTAGGAAGTAGAGTCTAACCATGTGTACTCTCCTGGTTTTTCCATCTGGAAAGACCAGGTAGAGGGGAGCATTGGACACCTCGACCCAAAAGGAGTGCCAAAAACATGTGTTTCTTTTTCCTGGGAGTGGTTTCTCTGCCTCTGTGCAACTGCTTGGCATGCTCAGAGGCAGAGACGTCAAGTCTCATGGCTAGAAGGGGATGGTAGAAGCTCCTCCTTTTGTCCCTAAGAAGCAGCAGCAGGTGGGCAGGGACAGGAATTCTGTGCATAGGTCAGGTGCACATCTTACTGGTGAACCAACCAAGGCTGCTCGCAAATTGTTGGCCCCTGCTGCAGCCAAAGACATTTGAAATATAACCAGAATGTCATAGCTTTGAGAAAAACTTGTATCCTGAATGAGCAACATAAAGGCATGAAGATGTTAGTTCCACATTTTGGCTTATAGAAATGTCACCCTGGAAGGTGATGTTAGCAGAAGTTCTACATTTCAGCAGGAAGGAGTTTATCCAGCAAAGCCCCCACAAACACCGCTATTCATCAGTGCAATGTCATATACAAACAAATGGATGCTTGTTTTTTTTTCTATGCAGGTTTCTGTTGTTTTTTAAACAACAGAATAGTCAGATGGCCACTACTACTGGGCTGTTTTTGTGTGTATTGGAACAGAGTGCTAATGTGAGAATCCAATGTCTGAAGGGCGCGCTTGGTGCAGTAATACCTACTGGTACTGACCGCCACCACTCAGAATAAAACAAACACAGCTTCCTAAGTTCTCAACTAGTCCTGGTCTCAAGGGTCTCTTCGGAATTGCTTGTGTTGTGCTTTATTATGGCCTGTCTATGTCCTTCAGGGAGCACAGCTAGATTATAGGTTTTATTCAACATGTTGCCTGCAACTTGGGCAGTGAAGTAACATTAATGTGACCCAAAAATGTTGAGCATCCTTGTGAGCCTCCTCTCTTTTATCCTTAAAGCATACAATCTGTGTTTTGCTGAAAACAGGCAAAAAGATTTATTAAGGATTCAGCAAAAGTACAATACAGGGAAAAGGCTTGTCAGATTCTGAGCACACAACAGTAAGCAATTCAAAGTGACCAGTCAGTGTCCAAACAAAGCAAGAAAAAATACAGTCCAGCTAGCACAGCCCTGTGCAAGCTGCCTTCCTCGTTCCTTGGAGACCACTTAAGTGTATGGCAAAGCCCTCCCAGTGTCTGTGTCAGGTCTTCCTCCCTTTCTTTGGGGAAAATCTATATCTGGATGTCTGTACCAGAGAAACCTTGGGCAATTACTCTTGGTGCTCAAAGATAAAGATCCTCAACTTCCCTTTCCAGTTGAGTATATTGTCTCTGTTCCCATTCCACTTGCCTGGGTGTAGATTCCAAAAGACTTTGGTTTTTACTCTACTGTCTGTCTGGTGATGGTTCATCGCCAGCTCTGAGATGGATTCTAGGAGATTCCTATTGTTCGGGCATGTGGGTGATCTGGTAATACATAGCTTCGCTAAGTGGTAGCACTTGGCTTACAGACGATCTCATCCAGGTCATCTTTTTTGTAACATCAGTGTAAGGTGTCCTGGCATTTTGCTTAAGCAGACGTGCAACTGATTGCAATAGGATGGTTTCTGTCTGTTGGTCCTGGTAAGAGAGAGATCATATGGTCTGGCTGAGTGAGCCCCTCCAGGCTGACCATAAAAGCTAAGCTGGTTATTGACACCATGTAAATTTGTGGGAGTGTGACAAGTCTCTCTCCATATTCTCTTGATAGCTTATGCTCATGATTAAGTCCAGGTTAATGCTTGATTATTAGAGTTCATGTTTGGCCCAAAAGCAGACATGACTTCTTCTCTGTAAGTTTATGCCCCTAATTCTTGGTGTGTTGAACAGACTGAATATGGTTTTGGATAGCAAGGGAAACACATTCTGCACATGCTCAAAGGCTTTGCTTCACTTTTTGAAGGATCAGATTCTTTCTGTCTGTCTCTCTCCCCCCTCCCCCCACTCCTTTCAGTAGTGTATCTCATTTTGGAACAGGACCTTTTATTTACTCCTAATCTTTGCTTGCAGCTGGGATTTGATAAATTGATGAAGGGGATGTGTTAAGCTAAATAGAACCTGAAAATGGCACAAAGGAGAAATCTGTTACAGTTTTATCTCAGAGCTGGTTAAAGAACAGAAACCAGAAAGTAGGAATAAATGATAAATTATCCCAATGGTGGGATGTAAACAGTGAAGTCCCACAAGGATCTTTATTTGGGACCAAGCCTTTTCAGTTTGTTCATAAATTATCTGTAATTAGGGATAAGCAGTGATGTGGCCAAGTTGCTGATGACACCAAATTGTTTAGGGTTGTTACATCAAAAAGGGGTTGCAAAGAGCTCCAAAAGAATCTCTCCAAACTTGGGAGAAAAGACATCAATGTGGCAGGTAGGGTTCAGTGTAAGCAAGTGAAAGGTGATGCTTGTTGAGGCCAAAAAAACAAACAAACAAGCAAAACCCAAACCCAAACTTTGCGTATAAGCTGATGGGATATGAGCTTCCAGGTTACTGATCATGGATGAGACCTTGGGGTTGGTGTGGACAGCTCAATGCAAATGTCACCCCAGTGTGCAGCTGCTCTCTCTGAAAAAGGCAAATCCATCTTAGGCATGATTAGAAAAGGAATCAAAAATAAGACTGCCAAGATCATACTATCCTTCTGCAAATCTGTGGTGTGGCCAACCTGAGTTTAGTGTATATTTCTGACTACTTCATATTAAAAGGGATATGGCAGGGTTGGAAAAAGTGCAGAAAAGGGTAACTAAAATGATCAAGGAGCCAGGGCAACTCCCCTAGGAGGAAAGCTTATGACACTGGGATTGTTTAGTGTAGAAAAAAGTGAGTATAGAGAGATATGACAGAGGTGTACCTAAATATGCATGGTGTGGGGAAGGGAAATGGGGCACATTTTCTTTCTCTTTCATAGCACTAGAGACTGGGGATACCCATGAAACTGATGGATTAGGTATTCAGCGCAGATTTTAAAAAGTTATTCTTTGCACAGTGTATAGTTACATTAGTGAAAGTCACTTCTACAAGATGTAGTGATTTTAAAGAATCTCAGAGTTGGAATGGGCCAAGAAGGCCGTCAGGTCCAACACTCTGCTGTCGCAGGACACCAGTTTATAGTATCCCACTGAGATGACTGTTCAATTTCTTTTTGAATGTCTCTAGCATGGGAGAGCCCACTACCTTTCTAGGCAAGTGATTCCACTGGTTGTATTGCTCTGACTATGAGGAAACTTTTCCTGGTATTTAGCCTGAATCTGGTTTGCTGCAACTTGAGTTCATCATTCCATGTCCTATACTCTTGGATGAGTGCGAAGGAATCTTGCCCTTCCTCTTTGTGACACTCTTTCAGTACTTGTAGAGTGCTATCATATCCCCCTTCAGTCTTCTCTTCTCAAAGCTGAACACGCCTAGTCTCTTAGTTTCTTCTCATAGGGCTTTGTTTCCAAACCCTGGATCATCTTTGTTGCTCTCCTCTGAACCCTTTTTTGTGATACTTCTGTTAATACATCCCAGGACAGCATTTGCCCTTTTGTAGCTTCATCACACCATTGGCTTATATTTGGCTTGTTGTCCACAATAACCCCAAGGTCTTTTACATTTGCAGAACTGTTGAGCCAGGTATTTCCCATCTTCTATCGATGCATTTAATTTCTTTTTCCTAGGTGGAGGACTTGGCATTTGTTCTCTTGCTTTCAAAAGGGAATTGAACTATTTCATGGCAGAGAAGGCTATTGGTCCTGATGGCCATATACCACATCTGGTTTCAGAGTCAGTATGCCTGTATTACAGCAGTTAGTGGAGAACATGGGCAGGAAGTTGCTGTTCCATTCATTTCTGGGTTGTGATCTTTCCATGGGCAGCCGGTTGACCACTGTTTGGACAGAATACTGGACTAGATGGACCTTTGGTCTGATCCAGCATGGCTTTTCATACGTGTTTATGCTCTTAAGCTAAGCAGAACCACTTTTGGCTAGAGGCTGAATTGGAAACTGTCGTTCCCCCCCCACCACCACCATTAACTCCCTGGATGAAGGAATGGGAATACAGATGTTAAAAGGGAAGAGAGATAATGGTTGTAAGAGCCTTTCCAACTCTTTGCTTAGAGATGGTCAGCAGCATGCCTAATTTCAATTGAAGACTGCAGGCATCCATCTGGTTGCATCACACTAGCACACACTACGGCAGTGTTGGGGAGGGGAACTGCATTAGTATTCAGGGCATCCTTCTCTCCTATCCATCCCCTGAATCATCCTTCCCCCGTCCCTGCCGCCCCCAACTTCCTGTTTGGATTAAGAACAGGTTGTTCATTCAGCTGTGCAGGGCCCCTCACTCGCATACAAATAACACTGCGTCTACGAGGCAGTTACTCACAACTGCAGAGGGTTCATTCAGCAAAGGCACCTGCTGCAATGCTGGAACAGGCAGCAAAGGGGAGGGAAAGAGTGGGAAGCAATTCTGATGTGTTTTCGTTCCTACGACACCTTCTTACTCTTATCTTCCCCTTCACCCTCCGAGGTTTCAAAAAGATCATCTGTGCCACCTTTTCAAGGTCACATCTTTCTCATTCCACTATGAAGCCAATCCTGCTAGGAACGCAAGTGGACTCAGAGCCGGCAATAGATGTTGTAATACAAGAGTAGGGAGGCCCGAATGTTTGGGGCTATTTTCTCCCCCCAAACACACACCCATTCCACAGCTTCAGTCTGAAGCAGTCTTAAAAGGCATAGCAGGCTCAGAATTCTGCGTGTCTGCACAGGAGCTGTGAGAGCCATTAAGTAATAATGAAGTACTCAGAGCATGTGCAGAATGTTGTACTCTCTTATAAGTCTAGATCAGAGAGATTCCTTTCCTTCTCATATTGGATTATATGAGTTTCAGGATGCCTTCATGCTGCAAATAGCCATTACAAAAGGGAAGGTACTCTGAGGCCTTTTTTGTTTTTATTTTCTATGTTCAGTCTTTTTGTTTATTTATCTGAGGCTTGGCTCAAATGATTTCTTGGCTGAATGCTTCCCAAACACAAGCCACAAGACTTAACATTTTGAATCACAACAAAGGTGAGCTTGAACACAGACATGTTAACCACAGCTGTAAAGCAAGCCTTTCTTTCCAAGCTCAGTTTCCAGATATTTGGTTTGCCTTTTAATGTGTGGAGTTGAAAGAGGCAGCAAGGTCAGCAAAATAACATTAGATCAAAACCATTGCAGAACGGGGCTTGCATTGCCACAGCAGGGTCAGGATTAGAAGATAAAGATGATTGATCTTTGCGTCAAATTATTTTAACCAAACTGGGTCAACAGAATGTTTTTTTGTAGGGATGTCATAGTGTCAACACGATTGCTAGGGCAAGCTGATAGAGGGCCTGTTGGTGGTGTTTTTGCAAAAGTTCCTGGACATAAGGGCACTGGCTTCTCCATCTCTCTCACCTCCCCTTTCTTCTTCTTTTTTGTGGGGGGGGGGGGTATCCATCTTGCTAGTCTGCCACATAAAATCTTACCCCAAGTATGTTGCTGTCTTTTTATTTCTGTTTCCATTCATGCCTTTATTTTTCTGCTCATTTTCTCTCATGTACTCCTAGCGCAGGGGGTAATTTTAGAGAACTGTTGAGACGATATCAAGTCCATTCCTCATACTCTGAGACAAAGCCATGGACCAGCTTTCCCAGATACCCTCCAGCTGTTTTGGAGTTCAGTTCCTGTCACTTTAAGCCAGCATCTCCTGTAATCAGGAATGCTGGAAGTTGTAGTTTAAAACTTCTGGAAAGCACCCACTTGGAAAAGGTTGTCATAGTCCCCCCCACCCCCCATAAATTAGGCCATGTGCCTTAGACTGCCTTGTGCCACCAGAATAAGTTTGGCCTGGACTCACTACAGCTAGATTCCTACAGGATTAATGTAAGCAAATCTGTAGGCTGTCTCAGAAGAGGGGGCCTGGGTGGTGAGAAACCCAAAGTAAGGCTTAATCTTGAATTATGTACCCCCCCCCCCCCCCCACACACATGCACACACACAAAACCCAGTAGAGGCTTTAATGTGGATTTGGTAGTGCTGTGCTGAATTGTGGCGAGGTTCAGTTTCACTGTTAACCTAAGCTTTTCAAGGAAGGGGAGGGAAGCTGTGGCAGGAGAGGGGAATACCACCTTCAGCTGTCCAGTATTGCAAACATGCTGCCTCAGCTTGACCATTGGGGAAGCTTCAAGATGCAGGGCTTCTACTTTTACCAGTTAAAAGACATGTGCAAACTCTCCCATTTCTTTTTCCTTAATGGACTTTTTCTGGTAGGAAGTTGCAAGAAGTGATGGAAGAGCATAGGCGGGTTAGAAGTTGAAGACAGTGTCCTCTCTCCGCCCCTCCCTGTGAAATTCTGTGAAACAAGGATTATCATTGCATAATGGAGTTCGGTCTGGAAGCCAGGGAGTGAAGCACTTGCCTTCCGCAGGAGCAAAGCAGTGATGGCAGCTCTCTTTGCTCCTTCCTCCAAGCCCCCTAAACTAGCTTGCCGCTCTTGGGTGCAGTGGAACATGTTGAAATAAACTCAACTGCCCGTCTAGCCAACTTTTGTTTATGGAATGGGGCAGTGCACCATGCTGTCATTCTCCACAAACAGCACACTGTCTTAGGCCAACCTCATTCACAGCCACTTTCTCCAGTCTGCTGCTCTTGCAGTGCCGTTTTTTAACTTGTAAAAGCTACACTTTTAACTCAGTTCAAGGGTTGTCCGACAAAAGCGATGTTGTCATGGCACCACATAGCTAGTCAGATGGGGTTATATGATGACATCCTTGAGCAGTCATGAAGCCAGTTGCTCTCACTCTGAACAGGAAGGAGAAGAGGGACTATCTCCTCATTCAGTGTTAGCTCCAGAGTTTGAAGGGCCCCTGTGCCAGATGCTCATCAGTTGACCTCTTTGTCACACTCGCTGCACGTTTACTTGTCATTTCCCTCTGGACTCAAATCTAGCACTACTGCCAAGAAGATGAGGGCAAGTGGGGTTGTTGCTCCTGGTCACTGCTTGGAGACGGCATTTAAAGAGGTGGCAACCGCAAAGGAACTGAGGGAGGGATCGGCAGCAGTCCTCCTGTTGGAATGTGGCCTTGACAATCTACCCCAGGGTCTCCTCCTCATGCTGTTGCTGTCCTCATTTGCTAGGAAACAAGGCATCACTTCCTGTCTTGTCATGCTATATGTGAGCCATCTATGCAGTCTCCTCAGCAACTGGCATGCCTGCATTCCCTCTTCCCTCCTGCATCCACCCGCTTCTAAAGGTCCATACTTGAAAATAGAGTGGAAAAGTTGCTAAAAAGCATGTGTGTTCATTCACAGGAACAAACATGTTCATGTTCCTTCCTCATTTTGGCACAACATCAGCGCACAGTACCATTCTTTTACAAATTAGTAATCACTAGCAGTCATCATGCATCTTGCATCTTTAGGGCTTAGAGTGCCCGAGCCATCGCCAGTCCCTTTCATAACATTGGGAAACAAGAATAGGAGATAGCTCTTGCCTTCAGTCCCTTTGCAAATGCATCTGACCAGCCATGATCAGCAAAACAGGACACTGGGCTAGATGGACCTTTGGTCTCTTCCAGCAGGAGCTTTTATGTTCTTAACTCTGATACTTTTCACTTTCGAATTTCAACATTGTTCCTAATGAGTGGTCAGGACTTGGTCTATTCTGTCCAGTCCATTCTGTTCTATTTAGTGCTGGATTCCCATCCCAGCTCAGGCAGCTAATTGATAATAACCATGATGATTGAGTTAATGTTGGATATTTCATGGTACATGATGGATATAATTACAAGGAATTGATATGGTACTTTCTATATTCTGCAGAATTTAGTTGGTTTTACTTGAGACTAGCTACTCTCTAGAATGGCCTAGTATTACTTTTACTGTTCTGTCACGTATGTTAATATTTTACAGCTGCCCTTGAAGAAGATTCTTATCAGAATGCACTGTGTTTCAACATTTCTACTTTTCAGGAATATGCCTTTTCATTCAGTACCAATTTGAGGCTTGTCCCCCCCCCCCACACACACACACACCTGCCCAGTGTGTGTTTTCAAAACCTTTCAGTGATCTTTCCCAACCCTTTATTTTGTTTCACAGGTTAAGTTAGGAATCTAAATAAATGTAAAAATCTGAAAAAAAGCATCCATTACTCCCCCTTTTCCTCTCCTGTTTTCTTCATTCTGCCTTTCTCACCTCTCGGTTGACTGCCATTCTTTCTTCCTCCCCCTTCTTTCTGTGAACAGCTGTTGTTTGGCTTCCTCTATATTTAGTTCCTGACTTCTTTGTCGTCTTTGTCGTCTTCCTCCCCCCTATCCCTTCAGCTTATAATTATGACAGAACCCCAGAAAGGGAGGTGGAGGATTTGCGTAGTGAGATGGTTTGTCAGCTGCGTGTGCTGTGCTTGTGCTCCTTGCTGCAGTGATGTTCAGGGCTCCTTCTTCCAGCCCTGGGTGAAATGGTTCAGGGGGAGCTGTGGTGGTGGGCTGGCTGCCTGCACGCACATGCACACACCCTCTCATAAGCATGCACGTGTGACTTAATAAAAACAGCACATGCTTTTTTACAACAGCCTGTGAGGAGTGAAAGTGGTGGGTACACATCTGATGAGTCACCAGAGGCCTTGTTCATTCACAGCCTGCCAAAACTGTGGGTGACTCAGTTCTGGAGCCTGGGACAGGAGAATACTGGTGGTGGAAACAGCCATGGTGATTTGGGGAGTGCAGAGGGGTCTGTGCAAGGTGGATGTGAAAAGGTCATGGTGCCAGGTTCTTCCCCAAGCATTCATTCTGTGATGGTGCTTCTTTCTGAGTCCTGAAAGCTGAACCTCCTGTCTGAAAAGCCCATCCTCAGAATCCCAACTGGCTGTAATTGGTGTATACTTTGTATATGCTTTGAGGCACTCTCATCTCTTCTTGCTTCACAGTATCATCTGGCTGAATCTGGGCATCAGAATCAGATTCTAGAACTAAGCTCACCCGTGTTCTTGCTCAGGCAAGGCCTTCTACATGCCAAAGTCGTCCTTGATTTGAAAGAAGGAGCTCACTTAGATTGTATTTCCTTGTTGCTTTTGCACAGGGCCACTGATTCCTGCAGTTGGCATAACTGTTTCCTCACCTACACTGGTCATTTCCTGATTATCTGCATAAGCATAACCTTTAGAAGGAAGCACCATGACTAAGGTGGTGCCTGCACGTCAGGGAGAGGTTGTGCCATCTGCACAATTTATTTCCCAGCAGAGATTGAATGTGTCCTGAATGGAAGAGTGTATGCTTTTTCCAGGTGACACCTGTGTTTCCTAAGAGCCCAGCTAGGTATAGAGGTGGCCAGGCTATAGGTATGTGCTAGCTTTTGAAAGCTGACCCTTGGTGACTCTTACAATATTCCTAATGTCTTTCTGGCCAACAGGATTGCTCTTTTTTCTGATAATGGCCCATAGAGTGCAATGGATAAAATTACAGATATATGGGCTGAGCAGCTCTGGTTAATGGTTGACTGGCCTGACCTGGCCCATGTTGCAGCACGTGATTGTTTGGTTGCTTAAAGGATGGGGCAATGATTTGCATATAAAAGGGAGATGGCAGTGAAAGATCTGCTAAGGTGGTGCTTCTATCCATCACCACCATCAATGATTCCAGGAAAATTACTTTTTGACCTCAGTGGCACCACATATATCCAAGAAAATCTCACCCGGTTAAAGGAGTATATTTAAGTATTCCAGTTTTACCAAATTCGTTCAAACAGACTACCGAAGCTGTACAAACTCACAAGTATTTCCTCACATACGCAAAAGTGACCCCATTTGTGCATAAAGCTCAGATAATCAAGACAGATTGACCTGGTTTATATTTAACCCATGAAGAACCATGATGCCTGTAGGGACCACTTTGTATAACCACTTTGTATAATGCTCCCCCTTGGAGTTTGTACTGGCAACCATCATATAGTCCATGGTCTATTTATTCTGAGGTTATGTGAGTGTTGCTTAACCTTTGTATATCTATGTTTGCTAGATTCACATGACACGATATAACATATCCAGTTGAATGGGGGTTGGATCTGAACATGGAAGCCTTTCACACTAAATGCCCCATTGTTTTATTTCCTTTCTTTCTGAATTGTTTGTCTGTCCATCCATTCCCCCACCCCTGCTGCTGCCTTCAAGGAACTTTTATCTTCCACTGACCCCCTTTATGGTCTGGTGCAACAACTGCTTAAAAATGACATGGTAGACTCCTGAGATGGTAGACAAAATTTTTACTATTTCAGGCTGTGGTGGGGGGCTACGATTTGTAATATTCCTCCATGTTAAGGTGGCCAGTTGTGAATCACCAAACATTCCACTTGATGGACATTTTTCAAATGGGGAACACTAAAAAATGTGATCTCTCACATGTTCTTCTGAAATGGTATTGTCCACACTAACATCTCATTTTGGTGCACGTGTAGGCTAGGCCTTTGAAGGATGGATCCCATGGTTTTAAATCCTAGAGTTTGGAGCTGTATCTGTTGCTCATACTTCTGAATCAAAGCCCAAAGATTTATGAAAAGATAAATTGGTAGCTTGGGTTTCTGCTCAGCTCCTTCGACATTGGCTTGTCAAACCTTCAGATGCTAGTTGACTGGGCATTGTAGAGGGAAAGACACAGGTCTCCTTAGGAATTAGGTCTTTGTGCATCTTGGGGTACAGATTTAGGGAAAAACCTATAGAGGCTGTCTTTGAAAAGACCAAAGAGACTGAGGGACACTCCTTTGCACCCACTCTTGAAGAGTCTTAAAACCCAGGTTGATCAAATGTACATGATTAAAGGCCGCTAGCCTCTGCAATCCCTCTTGGGATTTATCCTTGGATCGGCATCAAAGCTGCCAGAGAACTGTTTCAAAAATAAGGCACAAATCAGAAATTGGCATATATTTATGAATAATCCCCTGTGGAGTCTCAAAGATTAATGCATTTATTGAGGCATGAACTTTCCTAGGCTAGTACCTTCATCAGATTCCTGAAGTAATCCAGAAAACTGGCAGGTCATTCCTAATCTTTCTTAGATTGTAAACTTCCTGTGAGAGGGATGGGGGTTTATGAGACCTGCTCCACATCTTGCTGTTAGCATTCAGTTGGAAAAAGTGCAGATCAAGGGAATGGAGCAACTTCCCTAAGAGGAAAGATCACAACAGCAGGGAAAAGAAGCAAGGTAGGGGAGATACAATAGAGGTGAGAAAAAATGTGTATTCTGTACAGAAAGTAGATAGGGAGGCATTTTCTCTCTCTCATATTACTAGAAACTGGGCTCATCCCATGAAACTGATTGGTGAGAGTTTCAGGATGGATAAAAGTACTTCTTCACACAATGCAGAGTTAAAATATGGAAGTCACTTCCACAGTATGTAGTGGTGGTTACCAGTCTGGATGGCTTTAAAAGGGAACTGGGTAAATTCATGAGGAAAAGGTTATCAATGCCTACTAGCCCTGATGGTTATTTGCTGCTTCTAGTTTCAGAGGGGAACATGGGCAATGGGTTTCCTGTTGCTGATGTGTGAACAGAATATTGGACTGGACAGACCCTTGATCTGATCCAACACAGCTCTTCTTCTGTTCTTATGTAGGGTACCATTTTTGCTAGTGTGCCAAAAGCTATTAGTTACAAAAAATAAGTGGCATTCAAAGGCTAAGGTTCACAAAAGTACAAAAAATCTTTAGAAAGAAAAACCCTTAAAGGGGGCAGCATCCAGTGTGAAGCGAGGACTGAACATTCTCAGTGGCCATGGCACACTAACTGACTACTGGGGAGAGAAATGGGGAGCAGGGGACATAAAATGGAATATTCAGTATGATAAGTTGGTTGGGACCCTGAACAGGACTTTCCAAACCTGCAACCTTTTGCTGCAAGTCCACCTTAATCTTCCTTTTTTATTGTTTTTATTGTTGTTATTGTTAAATAGTACCTTGCTGGCAGCTTCCCAAAGTGGTCAAAATGTTTGTGGACTGTCTATGACATAGAACAGCCTAGATAATGGCAAGAAAGGGTTTACAATGTTGACATAAATTTTAGCATCTGATGGCTGGACCATGGGAGCTTCATAAAATTGAGAGTTTGCCAGGCCAATTGGAGCATTGCTATTTGCTTCAGAACTCTTCTTTTATGAACCAAAACACCTTGATCTTAGCCCTTCATTGCTGTAGAGACTGTGCCTCTCCAGTCAAGCTCCCTCTTTTCTCATCCACAGCTGTGGACTTAAAGCCGGTACTTCCCGTGGTGATGCAGAGCTCTTGCAACAGCAGCAGCAGCAGCAGCCCGGTGGACTTGCGGATGGATGCTCGGCCCAGTATGCCTCCCGTAGATCCAGCTGTCCGAGAACAGCAGCTGCAGCAGGAGCTACTTGCCTTGAAACAGCAGCAGCATTTGCAGAAGCAGCTCCTCTTTGCCGAGTTTCAGAAGCAGCACGAGCACCTAACACGGCAGCATGAAGTCCAGTTGCAGAAACATCTCAAGGTAATTTGGAGATGAATTCATAAAGCTGCTTTCTTCTGAGCCACCCAATGCATTCATGTAGGTCAGTGTTGTCCATCCTAAGCAGCAGCAGCTCTGTGAGGCCCCTCAGCCCTGCGGGGACCTTTTTTTTTTAACACTGCAGATGTTTAGGACTGGACCTGGAATTGGATGCATGCAGAGCATATGCTGTACCAAATGAGTGATAGCCTCTCCTGTATTCTGATATCATCCAGTTCTGTTTTTCTTTTTAATCAAATAATTGATTAAACAGTATATTTTCCAATGAATTCTTGGACACTATTATGTTTGAAGTGAGGTTTAATCAGCTGAGGCTTATAACATAGGAAGCTATGTTGAGCCAGACTGTTGGTTCAGGTTGCCTGATACTGTTGAGACTAACTAGCAACAGCTCTCCAAGATAGAGTTTTTCTTACCCTGCCTAGAGATGCTGGGAATAAAATCTGGGGCCTTCTGTATGCAGAGCATCACCCCTGAGACTGGTCCTTACACCTTAATCCAGACAAGACAGAAGAATTGGTAATGAGCAGGGATAGCAGGGTTGGGGATCTGCCTGTACTTGCTGTGTTTATGTGTGGGGTTGTATTTCTTCTGAAGAAACAGGCACTCAGTCTGTGGCTCTCCGGGATTGAATCTAGCCACTCGAGGCTCACTGGTGGCCATGGCCTGCAGTGCATTTAGTATTGCTGCTTCTGACCTTGCAGCTGCCACCTCTAGTCCACTAACCTTTTGTTTAAACTGCTGAGGTTTCCTCTACATGAGACTGCCCTGGGTCACGAGGCTCAGGTATAACAAGTGCCAGTTTTAGCTCGCCTGCCCTGACTCTGTTGACTCCTGAGCACAAGTCAGGGGATTTTGTGCTTGGCATAAAGGTACCAAACGGCCTGCCTACTGGATTCCTAAGCACTTCCTCCTGGAGGAGCTGTCATTGGTTGGCCATTCTTTAAAAAAAGCTTGTGCTTCAAAATTGCATAGTTTTGAATGTATATTTTTGAAGTTGGACTTCTCCCCAGAGCCCTGAATTGCTATTGGTCCTGGAAGTGTGGGTGCTGCACATAGCACATATGGGGTAAAAAGTAGATAGTGGAGATTCTTATAGGGAAAACAATGTGGGTCAATCACCTTTCCCAATCTCCACTTCCCACAATCCTGATCTGATTTGCCCCCCTCTCCCACATGTGCTTTTTTTTTCTTTTTAAAGAAATAGTCACAAGATATCATTTAGTTAACATATTGTCTAGTTTGGGTCTCAGTCTTTTACAATAGAGTTTTTCCTGTGCTTTGGGATTTTGTTCTTTATAAAAGCTCAGTGCATTCTATTGGTATGCTTCTGAAGTATGACTAAACAAAAAGAACTGTAGCAGAAGCTACCCAAGACATCATCCAGATTGGAAATGGCAGCCTAGATCATGGAAAGAGGAAGGTAATGTGGTATATAACTGTGAAGGGAGGTGATACATATATACATCAATAAATACATGTGCACCGTAGCCAAGATGTAATGCCCAGATCTTATGAAGCATTTGCTGCATAGGGATAGTTACATGCAATGGTGGGTTACTAAGAAATAAAATGATTGTGACAGTGTTCTAGTGTTGGCAGAGTCTTAGCCAGGTTGTTCAGCAAGGGCTTAGGACAAAAGGATAGTAGCAGTAAATAATTCCAGGAGAGGATTTTTTGGGGTAATTTTATAATAATATGCTTGTTTATTTATAGCACTGATTTTCTGTCTGCTGAGGCAACTAGCAACAATATAAATCAAATATAAAACCTATACAAGCATGACAAAGCTTTAGCAATCAGAAACAGCCAAGACCCAGATAATGACTCTCCTGTGAAAGGGTATTCCAGATCATAGGAATACTGAGAAGGTCCCACTTTGCAGAAACATCCACAGAATCTCAGACAACGGGTACAGGAGGCAAGGCCTCAGAGGAAAACCCATATGAGTCTGGTGTAGTGGTCAGAGTGCTAGACTGGAACTCTGGAGGTCCAAGTTCTAGTCACTAGTCAGCCATGGAACTCAATCAGTGAGTCATGGCCAGTTATTGTCTTTCAGCCTAGCTCACCTAACAGGGTTGTTCTTGTGAGGAGACCAGCTGCTGTAAGCTGCTTAGAGCTCCTCATAGAGGAATATTGTTGGATATAAATGTATTATTTTAATAATAGTAATAGGTTCATATGGAATTTCCAGGATCTGTTTCCCAGACAGACCTTTGAACCCCTGGAAGGGGAGCTCTCCTGTACTTTTGCCTGTCATGCAGCTGTGAAATCAGAAAATACTAACACAGTTTCTCAAATGTCTGAGCTGGAAATCTGCATCTGCAAAGCTTCACATTTTGAACTTTCAAAGTATGTCTGGATGTTACATGTGATCCATGTACATGCAGTCTCTCTCTCTCTCTCTCTCTCTCTCTCTCTCTCTCTCTCACTCACTCACTCACTCACTCACACACTCCCCTCCCTGCACTAGTTTTCACTCAACTCTCTATCATTCCATTGCAGCAACAGCAGGAGATGCTGGCAGCAAAGCGTCAACAAGAACTGGAGCAGCAACGTAAGCGAGAGCAGCAGCGGCAGGAAGAGCTGGAGAAGCAGCGTCTGGAGCAGCAGCTTCTTATCTTGCGCAACAAGGAGAAAAGCAAAGAGAGTAATATATCTTTATGGCACTATATTTATTATCTTGATATCCTGTTTATAGTGGGACGACTTGGGGGATAGAGCTGGAGGGGTTAGGGCAATGTTCTTTCTCATCCTGAATGCTAAGGCCCAAAGCAGTATACAGTAAAGCACAATTAGACAAAAATAAATACATTTAAAACTTGAAGAAGAATTCTAAAAGTTCTCATTCACCTGCTTGGCATGTAACAACAATGGATGTGTTCAGTATGGGTTAAGGTTGAATTGTGAGTTGTTGTTGAATTGCGGGTTCTCTGTGAACCCTTTACAATGGTTTAACTAGGGGTTGTTAATCGTGAACCCAGAGTTCACAGCCCAGCAAACCATGGGTTCTCTTCCTTGGTTGTTCATGTTTAACAACCCCCGGTTGGTTCACAGGTAACAACAACCCATGATACAACAATGACAACAGCAGCTCTATCCATATTTGGGGTAGTCATCATATGCAAACCAGCACATTTAGTTTCTGGACTTTGCCTGCAAACCTCCCCATATCTTAGAAACTGTTGAAGTTTTGAGCCCCTTTGTTGTGACATTTCCCTTCAAGACCATTTAAAAAGGTAGTTTTATGAAAGAGTTGGGTGTCTCTGCAAGGAAATTCTCAGGCTACTCAGAAATCCACAACACCTAGGATTAATTTAGCAAGACCATATGTTTGCTTGAAGAGGTTAGAATTTGTGATGTATATATGGTTGAATATATTAAAGATGCTTCTCAAATATGTTGTTTAATATTTAGTGTTAAATATTACCATTTAATATTTTAATGGAGTGGTTGCTTAAGAATTGTGCCTATATAGACCTTTAGATAGATGATGTAAATTCTGCCCCTTAATAAGTAAATAGAACACATAAGAATAAGTGCATTTAAACATAAATATTGAGGGACACCTCTGTGATACAGTCTTCAAACACGTGAGGGGGAGGTGTGTTTTTTGAGGTGGAACAGAAATAGTAGAAATAGTAGGGTAGGATGAGGGGGCAGATAAAGCTGAATGCAGTGCATTGGTTAAACATTGCTTGATAGAAAATGGTGTAGTGGGCCCTTTTGTTACCACAGGAGCACATGGTTTGCCTTCTGGGACATGAGATGGAAGTGTATAGAAAAGAAAAGCTTATAGAATTGATTGAACCTTTCCTTGCCCACAGAAGATACTTTCTTCTGCTGATTCAGCCTGTGGCCTTGGTCCAGATTTAATGGTCTTGGTCCAGGAAACCATGGTTCCTCAGACCAAGAAGAAGCAGTGTTCCCATGGGCTTCTTCCTTCCTGCTGCCGTATGCCATCATGTGAATTTCCACACTTGCTTAAACCACAATTTCCATTTCTGCTCATACTAGGGAAATGGCTTTGGGCACAATACATCACATGCTTAGACTGAAAAAAGGCCTATGATTCTCAGCACTCTACAGTTCGCTTGATAGGACTTTTTCTTTACTAAACACACATAGGATTGTGCCCTAAATCTCCTGATTACAAATCAGGATATGAAACCAGGATGGATTATAGATCAGGATTAAATCACAATTGTTTGCACAGGTATAGCACTCATGCTTAGTATAATAAACTAAGGTTTTAGAGATTGAAATCACTGCATCTGAATAGGGCCTTTGTGTTTTTCACCACTGTTTTCCCAAATTTTCTGCAGGTGCAATTGCCAGCACTGAAGTGAAACTGAAACTTCAGGAGTTCCTTCTCAGCAAGTCAAAAGAGCCAGCTGCAGCAGGTGGCTTGAACCATTCCCTCCCTCAGCACCCCAAATGCTGGTAGGTCTTGCCTTTGTGTCTGTGCTTGACATTCAGTCCTGGCTAAGAGCAAGGTGTCAGCGTACCTGGGGTTTTAGCACTGGAATGAATGTAGCAAAGAGCAAGTGCTGAATTTGTACTTCACCCTCCAAATTATTGGAGTTTGCATCTATGTATCTGGGTTTAGGAAGCCAGGGACTAGAGACCCAGGAGTAAAATTTCTTGTACATTATTCAGCCAATGCCAAGTCAGGGTGTACATGTTGGTTTCTCATTTAGCGTGAGTGTGTGTGTTGAAATATGAATTAGATCTACACTTTGACCATTCAGTAGTCATCCTGATTATTATGCTAAAGAGGGAGGAACAACTTGTGGTCCTCCAGAACTTTTATCATAAAACTCCAAACATTTCTTAATTGACTGTAGTGGCTAGGGCTGAAGAGAGTTTGGGGCCAAAACGATTGCTGGGCCACAAACTTCCCACCCCTGTTCCAAGAGATAAGTAATTCACATTAAATATCGATGCTGGATGGGTGCCCTTAGTAACTGGGAATGGAGCTTAGGCATGACATGTATTCTTGATTTTATTAATCTAGTATGTTTTTTTAAGGAGTCATTTTGTGGGTGCATTGTCAGTTATATGAGCACACAATTTCAGCTCAAAGCAATCTGTTCCTGTTATCACTCCAAGAGCTGCTTCAGTTGTGATGGTGTTGTCGAACACATCCACGTCTTTCTACATCTTTCATTATTGCCCAAAATAGACTCTTCACATCCCCACTCCTGATTTAAGCCAGGAGGTGCTTATGCATTTCTCTGTGTGTGTGTTTATGCAAAAGCAAATATTCTATTTCAAACAATGAAGAGATCCAGGAGTGCAGGAAATGTGAGGCACCATATACTTCCTTTTCTGTCCACAACGTCATCCCACTGGAAGGCGCCAACACATTCTCATCATATCAGCCAGCTAAATACATTTCTCAAGAGAACCAGCAATGCAATTGCAGAGATGATAGCTTGGTTTTTTTCCTCAGGTGCAACTTATAACCACCCCAATTCCCAGCCAAGAATTTCTGTTAACAGCAATTTCTGTCTTAGAGAATTTCTGTACAGAAAGGCCCATTGACTGTTGATTGAGTTTTTGAGCCAAGGAGTTGGGAGAATTTGAGGGAAATCCGTCACTTAAGATCTAAGACAGAAAAAGGGAAGCGCATTACCTGTTGATCAAAATAATGAATCAAATCATGGACTGGCAGTCTCAGGCTTAACCATATAACTAATCAAACCCTGAAGTAAGTGGTGGTGATTACCAGTCTCCTCTTGAGTCCACAGCAATGTAAGATATATGGTATTGATATAAGATATATGTTATTGGTGCCTGCAGTGGAGAATCACATTATTTTCATAAAATGAAACATGCAGACTGTAAAACTGACCCCATTCTTGCTCTCTGCTACTAACCCTTGATTGGCCTTTGGTATCTTCTACCTGCAGCTTTTTCCTCTTGATAACCCACTGAGTTTCCTGGACCTTCAGTGCTTAAGAGTGGTAATCCGTTTAGCCAGCTTACAGCAGATCCCAGATGGACCATTATCCCTGCCCCCACCTTATTCTCCCTTATCATTCACAGAAAATATTCTTATCTGGATCTTGTCCCCCCTCCAGGTCATGTCCCCCAATCCACTTGACCCACATTCAAGAATAGAGCCCTGACTTGTCAGTTCAGCTTTATAGCAATCTGAAAGATGGCAGAACTCTTGCTTTCCTCCACAGTTCTGGCCTCT
Organism: Varanus komodoensis; assembly: GCF_004798865.1. Classification (NCBI taxonomy): domain Eukaryota; kingdom Metazoa; phylum Chordata; class Lepidosauria; order Squamata; family Varanidae; genus Varanus; species Varanus komodoensis. The sequence continues at coordinate 5,305,048 of NW_025336011.1, read as the reverse complement.
CTCCTTCTTCATTTAATTTATTATTTTTCTACCCTGTTCTCTCAAATTAAGGTTAAATTTAGGCAAGATAAATTACCATTAGTAATAAAATAGTACATAAATTACCATACCATAGTAAATCAAAATTAGCCTAAGTCTTGCTAGTCCCTTTATTAAGACCCAGTCCAAAGAAACATTTCTGCAAAATTCTTAGTCTTATATCTTTTTAAAGGGTTGGATCAATATTTTAGTCATCCCATTGATTTACTAGATCTACTTTAATCATAAATTAAGTCTAAATCCAGTGCTGGCTCACCACTTACAGGGAGTTCCAAGATCATAGAAGAGTCAGAGCAAGCGAGTTGCCTATTATTGGCCATTGTGTGTGTGTGTGTGGTGTTGAGGTGTCACAGAACCCCTCATCAAACTGAAAGGAAAGTAGTTGAATTACAGGTTAGATAAAGCAAGCAGAATTTTATGTCCATTGAAAACATTGCTGATAGTGCGTGTAATAAATTGCATAGTTATGGTATAAATCGCTGGACATATTTGCATGTGTGACCCTATCACTCTATTTGTTTCATTCTGTTAAATTTAAAGAAACCGCAAGTTATGGTAAATTATAGCTGCAGTTTAGGATGGAGATCAGGACAGCTCTGAAAGAACCTGTTGGATCTGCTTCCTATATTGCTGCATCAGTCTACATCAAGGAATGCAGAAATTTCGGACATCAGACTGGCCAATCTGGTCCAAAGCCCTGTTCCCTCAGAAGCCAGAAGTGTGGGAGAAAGAATGAGCCGCAGCTCAGTAACTTTGCTCTTTCCTTCCACATACCTGCTGGGTCTTCTTGATAATCTGATAATGAAATTTCCCTGTTCCTCTAGGGGGGCTCACCATGTCTCATTGGACCAGAGTTCCCCTCCCCAGACAGGAAGCCCGGGAACACCACCCTCTTGTAAACTACCTTTACTTGGCACTTACGACAGCAGAGATGACTTTCCACTCCGGAAAACTGGTAAGCTACTTAGGGTCACAGGAAGTTGCCTTACGACAGGTCAGATTATTCCTCCATCTAGCCTACTGATGTCCACTCTGATTGGCAGTAGCTCTCCAGGGCCTCAGGCAGGGAGAGATCTTTCCCATTAGTTGCTACCTGAGCATTTTAAAATAGAAATGGAAAAGACTAAACAGAGATATCTACATACAAAGCAAGACTCTACCACTGAGCTATGAACCCTTCCCTTGCTCTCTTAGGCAACCTTCCCTAACCTGGTACCCTCCAGGTATATTGAACTACAGCTCCTAGAATTCCCCAGCCGGCATAATGTCTGGAAGACACTAGATTTGGGGTGACTGGATGGCAGGAGTTTGGTGATTATCCCATGGTCAGCCGACAAGCTCAGCCCCCACCTCTGTCATGGGAGGCGTGACAAAGGCCAAAAGGCTGAGCCCAAGGCAGAGGTGGGGGCTGAGCCCTAGCATGCTAAATAATACCTTTGAACCTGCAGCTTTTAGCACCAAAAGAAGCCTATTTCACAGGGATCCCAGATTGTCAGTATGAACACATATATTAATTGGGGGAACTTGGTAGGGCACTTTGGTGGGTATCAAGAAAGATCTGCAAGGGCGCATTGCTTGGTACCTGTGGCACCAGGTTACCTACCTTCCTGGCCTAGGCCACTGTACCTTGCCAGCAACCTTACCGTCTTACTTTTCCTTACTCCATGTCCCTGCTCCTTCCAGCCTCGGAACCCAACTTAAAAGTGCGCTCACGGTTAAAGCAGAAGGTTGCAGAGAGGCGGAGCAGTCCCTTGCTGCGAAGGAAAGATGGGACCGTCATCAGCACCTTCAAAAAGCGAGCAATTGAAATCACAGGTGAGAGAAGTGAGCCTGACTGAAAGTGGAGTGGGGAAATCAGTCTTGGCAGGAGATGTTTGCACAGTAAATAGGGAGGCCTGGGGCAGATTAAGTACCCATCTCACCTTCAGTGTTCTTCCTTAGGTGCCCCCCATTTGCCTTTACATTTTTTTAAATTGGGGAATTGGATCTATGGCTGCTGAACTAACGTCTAAGTTGGTCTCAAGAAATTTTCTTTGGTATTTCATCATGGTTTAATTAACCTTTGGAGCGCCATGGTGCATGCTGTCCATCATTAGAAATATTCAAGCCCCATTTTGCCATGTGATGCAAACTGGGGTAGAGGGTTATTTGAGGATTAAACAACCCCTTCATAACTCATAGTCTATTTTAAGTTTATGCAAGGTTTGTTTAATCTGCAAATAAACCCTGCTGATTAGTACAATGCAACAAGCCGCAGAAACCCCTGGCCAGGATTAGCATATTCATAGTAGCAGCCAGCATGCACTTCAGCTCCTTGTGGGTCGATTAATCCATATTATACAAACTAGCCCAGTAACTCATTTCTTGTTTTAAAAGAGAATTCTATTCTCTGAATGCATTCCCTGAAGCTTTTGGGGGGACTATGAAGTCAAGGAGCATGGGCAATGATGAGTTTTAAAAAATCCAAAGTTTTAAATAGGTACAGGTGGAGCGGGGTACTGGACATGAAGTTGCGGTTGATTAATATGGCAAAACACTTGAAACACTGTGGCTGTGTTTGGTAGGGTTCTAAAGGGTTGTTTCTTCGTCATGGCTTCTGTGCATCACACATGTGGGGTGCTGCACCTGTGCAGTGCCTAGGCCGGAAAGACTGAAAGCTAACAGTTTTGGCGGAAACACTCCGCTCCCCTCCCCCTTGGTAGTATATATAGAGCAGAGGGACCTCCATTTTCTCCAGTCTTTTGCGACTGCTGTTCGCTGTGCCTCGTGCCTGTTCATCTCTCGCTCGACTCAGTATTTGTTCTTTATTTCTATTGTTCTAATATTCTTGTTGTGCTTGCTGTTATTCCAAGTTACTATCCCCTTGTTATAGCTTCATCTCTCTTTTCTTCGTTCCTATTAAAAAACAAAACAAAACAAAACAAAAATACTACCTTTCCCTCTTTCCTATATTCTAATTCTTCGTTTTCTGCGATGGCGCAGCGGGCAGCCTTCCGCAAATGTGCGGAATGTGGGTCCAAAATGTCCCCGGCGGACCCTCACGACTTGTGCCTCCTTTGCCTCGGCGAGGGGCACAGGACGGATAAATGCCGCCATTGCCTTGCTTTTACTAAGCAAGCACGAAAAAATAGGGAGAGTTGCTTGCGAAAGCTCCTGTGGAACCAAGCGCTGATGCAATCGGATCAGCCTGCAGCAAAGCCCGGGCCAGCGCATGCTCCACCTGCTAAGCGCAAGGCCGTAGCTTCGACCACATCGGCTCAATGCCCAGCCTCTGCCTTGGGCATGCCCGGACAATGCCGTTTGCCCACGCCGCCCATGCCTCAGCCGCTTCCTTCGGATGATGGAAATTCCCCCTCCAGGGTTCAACAATCTCTTTCTCCCCCGCGTAAACAATGGGAAAAGAGGAAGCACAGAGGGTCGGATCACTCTTCTGCCCATAAGAAGGCGAAGAAAGACAAGGCGGCTAAACCACTCCATAAGAAGAGGCATAGGGATTTGGGTTCGACAGCACCATCGATCCCGGTGGCAGCTTCGGTACCAACACCATTGGTACCGATGCTTCAAGTGGCGATGCAGGTTACCCCACCATGGTCTCCAATACAACCTGCCCCCCAACAGGGCCTACCTGCTCAGTTGCCTGCGCCGCATCGCGAGTCAATCTCCGGTGGGGAGATTCAAGACTCCCCTCCCAGGGCTTGTTCTCCGACTCCTATGCCCACGAGCTCGAAACCCATCTCCAACCTCACCACCACCTCGGTCCTGGATGGACGAAAGGCGGGAAGAAGGATGGTTCCAGCCCTACTACAGTTATCCATTGGGCTGGGAGGACTACCACTCCTTTGGATTTTGTCCTCACCCACAGAACCGTTCCTCGCCATCCGCCCATGAGGACATGCCATCCACCTCGAGGCGGGTCGAACCTGAACATCCTACTTCACCAGGGACTTCCTTGTTGGAGCCATATCACCTCGGGCCCGACTCTGACTCGGATGCAGACTCCACCTCCCCGGATGTCCTTATTACATCTCAGAGACCATCATCACCTGAAGAGCCCCACATCTCATTCGGAGAGCTCATGTCTAGACTTGTTCAGTCTCTCGAGATTGAGGCGCAACACCAGCCAGATCCGAGCACCGACAAGTTCTATGACATTGTCAGGGGAGAGCAATCACCTGCAATTGTCTTGCCGCTTATTACAACCTTGCGGCAGGTGATGACTCAGCCTTGGGACTTGCCTTCGCAGACTCAGCCCACAGTGAGAAGGTACGAATCCATGTATCGAGTCCGGGAGAGCGACATATCCTTCTTACTCCATCATCCTAAGCCGAATTCCGTGGTGGTTGAATCATCCCAGGGCAGGGAAGCCAGGGGACATACCACCCCCCGAGACAAGAAGGGCCACAAGATTGATACCCTGGCGCGCAGCGTCTGTGCGGCTGCAGGGCTTGGGCTTTGCATGTCTAACTATGAAGCCACCCTGGCCATGTATCAATTCTTTATTTTGCAGAGGCTGAATAACATCGTCGCTCCCCTGCCTGAGCAACAACGGGATTTGGCTAGGACTTTCATCAAGGAGGGTATGCAAGTCGCTGTACAACAATTATCCACAGCATGTCACCATGTGGATACGGATTTGAGGGCTCTCATCGGGGCCGTCTCACTGTGAAGGCATGCCTGGTTGAGGAATTGCAATTTTCCTGACGAGATGAAGTGGCAAATAGAAGAAATGCCCTTTGACGGCTCTGGGCTGTTTCATTCACACGCTGATCATAAGCTCAAGTCCATCCTTGAGTCCCGTATGACAGCAAGACGGATGGAATTACCCCGAAAGCAAAAACATAAGTGGTCATGGTTGTGCCCATCCTACCGCTACCAGCCGCCTCAGAGATAGTACCAACAATGGCCACAACGCAGAAGGCAACAACCCCATCAGCGTTTCCCACAGAACTGCCAGCGTTTCGATACGGAGAAGCGTCAACGCTGATGGGACAAGCGAACCTCTCTTCCACCTCCACACCCACCTTTCCCCCTCTCTTTTGGGGAATGGCTGCAAGGCCGACTCCCCATTTGGGAGTCCATCACATATGATCGGTGGGTCCTGTCTATTATTCAGCTTGGATTCAGAATAGAAATCGATACCGTTCCTTCGTCGAGCCTGATTCGATTTACACCGCACTCTCCAGTACTAGTGGACGAAGTACACCAACTGCTTCGTAAGGGCGCGATTCGACGGATTTCTAGCTCCGACTGGCTTCACGGATTCTATTCTAGGTATTTTACGGTCCTGAAACAGGATGGTGGTCTTCGTCCGATCTTGGACCTCTGAAATATCAAAAGATTTATCAAACCAAAGAAATTTCGGATGACTACCCTTCAAAATATCCTTCCACTGCTGAGGTGAGAGGATTGGTTTGCCTCACTTGATCTAAAAGATGCCTACTTCCATATTTCGATCCATCCAAGTCATAGGCGTCTTCTGCGTTTCACCATCGGGACCGACATATACGAATTCAATGTCCTTCCATTCGGTTTGGCCACGGCCCCGAGGGTCTTCACGAAATGTATGGCACCGGTGTGTGCTCATCTACAGCTTCAAGGCATCCAAGTGTACCCTTGCCTGGATGACTGGCTTATAGTTTCCCAGACCCGTGAAATCCTACTGTCAGCCGTTGAGGTGACTTGCGCACTGTTGGACAATCTCGGACTTTGTATTAACCGTGAAAAATCATCCCTTGTCCCTACGCAGGTGATAGACTTCATCGGAGCTCATCTCGATTCCACGGTAGCGAGGGCATTCCTCCCTCCAGCTTGTCAGGACAACCTCCACTCCTGTATCTCTCGGATCCGACAGGACAATGTAGTTACAGCGCTCTCAATCCAGAGACTTCTGGGTCACATGGCTGCCGCAGTTGCCATTGTCCCACATGCCAGGTTGAAGTTCTGCCCTCTTCAGCTCTGGTTCAACAAGAGTTTTCGTCCACAATGAGATTTGCCTAACAAACCACTTTGTATGCCCTGCGCTGTTATACGAACATTGACTTGGTGGACGACCCCAGCCAATCTAAGCGTGGGTACTCCATTCATCACCCCTCACCCAACGCTGACTCTATATACCGATGCTTCACTGGTTGGGTGGGATGCGGTATGCGCAGGGCTTCAATCTCAGGGCATGTGGAACTGGCAAGAGTCATTGAGTCACATAAATTTCCTCGAGCTTCTAGAGATCTTCAAGGCACTTTGGTCCTTCGAGGAAGTTGTCCGCCACCAAGTGATACAGATCACGTCCGACAGTATAGTGGTGGTATTCTATATCAACAAACAGGACAGAACAAAGTCCACTGCCCTGGCCCGCCTGTCCATGGACATTTGGGAATGGTGCATCCTGAGAGGTATAACCCTCTTGGCGGTCCATCTTGCCAGGACTGACAACGAGGAAGCAGACACCCTGAGCAGACACATGTTGTTCATCCACGAATGGGAACTGAATCATCAAGTCTGCATACAGTTATTCCAACTTTGGGAACATTCGGACATAGACCTGTTTGCTACCCACAAGAACAGGGTGTGCAAAAGATTCTGCTCCAGGGCGGGAATAGGACCGGGATCAATGGGAGATGCCCTTATGATCCCCTGGACAAATCTCAGGTTTTACGCGTTTCCGCCTATTCCTCTATTGACAAAAGTTGTATCAAAGATTGTGCACAATGATGCCACAGGAATACTCATAACACCTTGGTGGCCTCGTCAAGCATAGTTTTCCACCCTCCTTCGGATCTCAAACGGCAATTTCCTTCATCTTCCATCCAGACAAGATCTACTAACTCAACAAAAAGGCTCTGTCCGTCACCCGGACCTGTCCTCATTGAACCTCACTGCATGGAGAATTCATTGACTCAAGACACTGCTTCGGAACAGAGATCTACTAGGTCACTCAATACCTCAACTCACGACCGATCTGACCTCCTCACTGACTCGGTACCGATGGGGGTATTGTCAGGACTGAGCTCTTTAGATCCAGATGTTTTAAGGATTCTCGAGTCTGCAATAAGACCATCAACTCGGAAATCCTACGCAGCAAAGTGGCGCCGCTTCTCATCTTTCATGGAATCACGCTCGTTCAGTCTGATTACAGCTTCGGTAGAGAATATTCTTCAGTTTCTGCTGCAACTGCATCGTTCGGGACTAAAACCTTCCTCAATTAAGGTCTGTGCAGCAGCCGTGTCACATTATCGGGGTACGGTACAAGGATTGTCAGTGTTTTCACAACCGCTTATACAAAAATACTGCAAAATCTTCATCCTTCTATTCGGCCTGTTATGCCCACATGGAATCTTTTGGTTGTCCTTCAGGCACTTACAAGACCACTGTTTGAGCCCCTAGCGACTGTCGATATGCGTCTTGTATCATGGAAGACGGCCTTCCTTGTTGCAGTTACATCAGTTCATAGAGCCAGTGAACTTTGTGCTCTTCGAATTGATCCACCTTATCTCAACTTCCATAAGGAAAAAGTGGTTCTGAGGATGGATCCGTCTTTTTTGCCTAAAGTTGCCATGCCTTTCCACCTGAATCAAGAGATTGTGTTGCCTGCCTTCTTTCCGTCGCCATCGAACCCGATCGAAAGGTTCTTGCATACCTTGGATGTACGACGCTGCTTGACTTTCTATAGATCACGCACAGAGTCTCTTAGATGCTCTAATAGACTTTTTGGAAAGTACTCTCAATGGGACCAAGGATAACCTGTTTCATCTCAGAGACTGTCGAAGTGGATTGGTCAAACCATTTCGTTAGCGTACCAGCTTGCAAAAATGGACTTACCTGTTGTTCCAAGGGGTCATTCCACTAGAGCGGTGGCGGCTTCCTCCACGTTTGCCACGGGTGTCCTGATCCAGGAGGTCTGCAAGGCTGCAACTTGGGCTACTCCGTGTACTTTCGCAAAGCACTATCGCCTTGATGTGCGTGCCAGAAGAGACTGTTCCTTCGGGAGGGCTGTTCTTTCTACCGTTCTTCAATGACGACACCGCCCACCACCATCTCTTGCTATTCATCCATATGTGTGATGCACAGAGGCCACGACGAAGAAAATCAGGTTGCTTACCTGTAACTGATGTTCTTCAAGTGGCCATCTGTGCATTCACACAACCCACCCGCCAGCCCCGCTCGGTGTTGGTGAGTGGTTTCTTTATCGGTACTGTATGATACTGCTTCAGTACCTGATACTTTATTATGTCATCGGTACCGTGGGCTATTGCGGCGGTACCTGATAAGTTGTTATGCCATCTTCTTTCGTAAGGTGGCGTTCTATCTCCAAAGACTGGAGAAAATGGTAGACACTCCACTCTATATATACTACTGAGGAGGAGGGGAGCAGAGTTTTCCCACCAAAACCATTAGCTTTCAATCTTTCTGGCCTAGGCACTGCGCAGGCGCAACACCCCATATGTGTGAATGCACAGATGGCCACTCGAAGAACATCAGTTACAGGTAAGCAACCTGCTTTTCTGCTGCATACGTACTATACATGATTTCTTTATTGCTATGTGCAAACTGGAAACCATAATTTCCTACTATAGGAACCAACTCTGGAGACCCTAAGGCTCACACACTCCCCCTCCTCTCTTCTTTTGTGCCTATGAGAAGGAGAGAGGTTTTCATTTGTTAAACCTCCATTCAGCTTTCTGGGGAACCATGGCTTGTTAAATTATGGCTTGAAAACAATCCATTTTCAGAAACCATGGTTTCATCATGATTTGTTTTCAATTTTTTACAAAAACACAGTTTTACCCATATATATCATGGAGAACTGTGATTAGCTTAAAATTGCTTATGGATGCAAAAGAGGAGGTGAAGTCTTGTGTTGTATTTTATTCAAAATAATATTTTGACTGATGTATGATCACATAACTCACATCTATTTAAATATTTCTAAAATTCATGGTGATATGAGTAGGGTAGACAACAGCAGATTAGAAAAGCAAATATCTAAATAAAGAATGTAGCCAAGCATTTCCCACCCCACCCCCTTCAGATGTGCAGCTGTTAAATTTAGATATTAATCCAGACGGTTGTAATTTGCTTGGTGTCCATTTTGTTTCTATTATGGTGGGGGTGAAGAGAGACAACAGAGTATATAATCCAGAAACATCTGCTGCTTCTGAAGGAATGTTTATTTTAGTTGGCAAAAGGGGACAGCAGCAAGCTGTCAATTGACTATTATATAAGCCAATGAGCTTTCAATGGACTGAAGTTCCTTATTGAAAAATAGTTTATATACACCTGTTTCTAATATGCGTTTGTAGCCAATGTAGAAAGGTGAATTCAGAATTACCAACAAATCGTTGGTAGGAGGAAGCCAGTTCTAAATTTCTTTATGTGAATCCCCCTCAGAAATGTGAGATTCAAAAAAATTTGTGAGGAGGGGAATTCTTTTGTGTTGAGAGCTGTGTCTTGCATGTGTACAGGCCTTCTCTGTTCTCCAGATACTGAAATAAGGAAGTCCTAATTTTGTAACTGAGATGTCACGGGCAACCTTTCAAACTGTGTACTGCGAAACTGGAGTTTTCATGGCCGCTAATCAGTGATTTGATTTATGCAGTACAGTGCAGTCATTGTTCAAGTACAGCTCCCATCATTTCTGACCATTGGCTGGAGCTATTGTGTACATGGTCTTTTGGGGTAGCATTATCTGAATTTTTTTGAACAAGACTGAGCTGTGGAAGGAGTAGGTGGGATAGACAGAGGGCCATAAAAATAGGGAGAGTCAGATGAAAGGGAAGGGCAATCCAGTAATGGGAGTCTTTTGCTAATTTCTCACTGGTTTTTGTGCATTTTGAAATGTTTCTTAGCTGCCATGAGAAGCTTGATTCTGCTTCAAAAGGAAAGATGAAATTTTAGCACCCTACACTGGCACACTGGCATTCTGATTCAACACGACATGTGCACTTGAGTACAAGGACTGGCATGGTGGCAATCTCATTTTTCCCTCCCTCTCTGCAGTGTCTTCAATGTGCAACAGTGCCCCTGGCTCTGGCCCCAGCTCCCCGAATAGCTCCAACAGCGCCATCACTGAAAATGGGCTTACAGGCTCAGTGCCCAATATTCATACTGAGGTAAGGCTGCAGAATGGCAGTGCTGAGCAAGTGGCTGCCATGCCTTGCTCCTGTTTCCATCCCCAGTGGGCTGAACTTCGTGTGTGTGTGTGTGTGTGTGTGTGTGTGTGTGTGTGTGAGAGAGAGAGAGAGAGAGAGAGAGAGAGAGAGAGAGAGAGAGAGAGAGATCCTATCACTGAGATTTTGCAGTGAATGGAAGTAGAAGAGCACTAAGATATGAACTGTTTGAAACCTCTCTTGCTGGTTGACAAGGAGCGACTCATTAGAGGAGATCCACTGCAGACAGTAGTTACCGTATTTTTCGCTCTATAAGACGCACTTTTTCTCCCCTCAAAAGTAAGGGGAAATGTCTGTGCGTCTTATAGAGCGAATATGTGTGTGCAGTAAGTCTGTCAGATGTGCAGCATGGTGTGCCCGACGCCCAGGACATGTAATACCACTGCCGGGACGCTGCCAGCCCGCCTGCACCACCTGGCACCACCTGGCCGGCATGTGCTTAGCGCACCCTGCTCCGCCCCCCCCCCCCGGCACAGGTGAGAGCTGTGCCGCTCGGGGAAGGGGTGCAGAGGAGGAGGAACCACGGGCTTTAACCCACCGGCCGTGGCTGAGCCGGCCCCACAGAGAGATGAACTGGGACGGACTGCCCACCCCCACTGTCCGGGAAGACCTGCTGCCACCCAAAAGACCACTGCTGGGACGCTGCCGGCCCGCCTGCACCACCTGGCCAGCATGCGCTCGGTGCGCCCTGCTCTGCCCCCCCCGGCGCAGGTGAGCTTCTTGATAATCACAGGTCGGTGTGTGTTTTCAAATGGCAACCCGTCTTTTAATGAAGCCCATGGGGAAGTGATGGAGAATGTGCCTGTGATTATCAGGAAGCTTTCCATGGATCAGAATAGTTTAGTAAACGATTTGATTCAGAATATTTTTTTTCTTGTTTTCCTCATCTAAAAACTAGGTGCGTCTTATGGTCAGGTGTGTCTTATAGAGCGAAAAATACGGTACTTTATTCTGGTTCATCATCCAATCGCTAATTATGGTTTGTCAATTTAGACATCACACAAAACCATAGTTAGGTTTCTTTAACCATGGTATGACTTGCTATCTGATTTGAGCCACTAATATTACAACAGATGGTTAACAACTGGAAGATGCTTAATTTTCATTTATCCTTTATGAGCTCTTACTGAATTCACGGGTTTAGATCACAAGCTGGGAACCTTTTATGTGGAGCACTTATTTCCTCAAGGGAAATCTCTCAGGAGCAGCATACCAGTGGAGGGTGAAGTTGAACCAAAATTGGGAAGGGGCATCAAGCACTCATGACAGGGCATCTTCTTCTTCTTTCAGGAACCCTCTCAACTATCTTTCTTTACCTCCCCTTTCTCCTTTTCTCTCTCCTTCTATTTCCCACCCCTTTGAAAATCCCCTCCCAGTGCAGCATTTAGACTTACAAAAGGTGTATCTCATTTGAGTGCAACATTTCTCCTCCTAAACTTAATTGCCATGCTTCAGGGAGATTTTCAGAGGAAGGGTCTCAACACATGGGCAAGTGCGGGCTGAACCTTCCCTCCCAAGCTCCCAACTTCTTTCCCTCAAAATTATCCCCCAGTGGTGGCAGTTAGTCTTGGGGGGAAAAGCTGCCATTGGTTAATGCTGGGTGTCTGTCCTAGCTCCACTCACCATTGCCCTGCCTATATCTGCTACTTGTGCATAATTTGCTCATGTGTACATTACCAGGGTGACTTAGACACCCATACAGAAAAGTGATTGTGATCCTCTTTGTATGGAGGAAGAGATTTTGTGCATTTCCCTCTTTTATCGTTGTGCACAGTGCACTTCTTCCCTTCTTGACATCCCTGCTTGACTGAGCTGCAAACCAGAAGGGCACATAATTACCTCCCATATGGGCCACCCTCCCTTCCCCCAGTTACACAGATTTATCCAATATCTTAAGGATGTTCCCATTGTTAGAAGAGGAAGTGCCACCTGCTGGTTGATACTGTCTTAGGACATCCCAAGAAACATTTCTTTCAATCCTACTGAAAGAAGCCCATTGCTCCTGTTGTCTGCAGGAGATAGAATCGTAGAATAATGGAGTTGAAAAGGACCATGAAGGCCATTGGGCCCAACCACCTGCTATTTCAGGACACCAATTTGCACTATCCCATTCAGATGGCTGTCCAATTTCTTCTTGGATGTCTCCAGTGTGGGAGAGCCCACCACCTTTCTAGGCAGCTGGTTCCACTGTCATGTTGTTGTGGAAGCTTTTCCTGATATCTAGCCTGAATCTGTGTTGTCTCAGCTTGAATTGATTATTTCATGTCCTACGCTCTGGTGTCAGCAAGAATGGGTCTTGACCTTCCTCCTTGTGACAGTCTTTGAGGTACTTACAGAGTTATACCATGACCCCCCCCCCCCCCCCGGGTCTTCTCAAAGCTGATCATGCCCGGTTCTCTCAGTCTCTCCTCATAATGTTTCAAAACTCTGGATCATTTTTGTTGCCCTCCTCTGAACCCTTTCTAATTTTTCTGCATCTTTCTTAAATCTTGGTGCCCTGAACTGGACATGGTATTCCAGATGAAGTCTGACTAGTGAGGAGTATAGGGGAACCACTACTTCTTGTGATTTGGAAGTAATACCTCTGTGAATGCATCCCAAAATAGCACTTGCCCTTTTGGCGGCTGCATTGCATTGTTGGCGCTTAACTTAGCTATTGTCCACAATAACTCAAAGGTCTTTTTCAGTTCTGTTGAGCCACTTATTCCTTCTCTTGTATCGATGCATTTGGTTTCTTTTTCCTAAGTGGAGGACTTGGCACTTGTCCTTATTGAATTTCATTCTCTTTCAGCCCAGTGTTCAAGTTTATCAAGATTGCTCTGGATCTTCATTCTGTCTTCTAGGGTGTTTGGTATTCCACTCAGTTTTGTATCATCTGCAAATTTGATTATCTTTCAAATTGATACACTGATAACATCCTCTTTATCTAGATCCATGGGAAAGATGCTATTTAAAAATTCCACCAGGGGCAATTACTTACATTGTTCCCAACATTATCTCACTCATTCACCCAGAGCACACCACAAACTCCTGCTGGCAAGTCCTGCAATGCAACTGCAGTTGCTTTGGCCCTTTGGAAAAATAGTCATTCCTGAAGAGCAGGCATTTTAAAACCTCATGTACCAACTCAGTCAAGTGAAGAAGCAAAGTGACAGAACTAGAATGCAAGACTGGCTCAGTAGATAAACTGATGTAACACCTTTCATGATCACCTCCAATTTCCATTTGAAGTATCTCTGATGGATCCTCAAAAATCTGTAACCCATCCAAGAAATGGCCACTCACCATGAATAGTGGGCCACCAAAAAGAAATACAAACCCAAGAACCAGGCCCTGCAAGAAAACCCATTTTCATCTCTGGCCCCATATCCTATTGAATATCCTGGCTAAAGTGTTAAATGGCAAATCAGGAGAGGAATAGAGCATGCAGGTGCGCTGGACTACAGCCTCCCTCATTCCCAGCCAACGCGGCCAATAGTTGTAGTGTGACACAGCTGGAGAAAGGCGCTACAGTGAAGAAGATCATCTGGTTCTTCCTGTATTGATAGTGCCCACGTGCTTATTTTTGGGTTCAACTTCTTAGTATTTTTAAAATAATTTTATTGATTATAAGAATAAAACAAAAGTGATCATATTCCAAACAAAGGGATTAGATGGCCAAATACTGAATTTTATGTAACTTTCTAGAAATGGTTGAACCTTTTTTAGCTGTCTTTTATTTATTATCCAGGCCTAATTTTTTTATTACATTTATTATCCAGGCCTAATTTTTAGTTAACCTTGACAGGTTCTGCCAATAAAGTCAGATCTTTGTGTAACTGTCAAGTAATTTAGGAATTTGTCATCACTTCCAGCAATTAACATATATAGCCCTTACTACCTGGATTTTTTTCTTTGTGATTTTTTTCTTTTTTACATTTGTGAAATGTATTACCCATTTTTCATTATAAATTAATTCCACAGTGGGGTCATGAAGATCGGCTTGGCCTTTAATAAAGGTCAATACAAATATGGTCCTAGCTCTTACACTTAACAGTCTTATTAAATACCTTTAAGATCTGTTTGGCTTCTTAACAATTCTACAAGCAATATATAAGTTCAGCTGGCTGAAGTGATGCTCTTGAGCTTATATTAATGGTGGACATAACTACATAGTTATTCCAGCCTTAATGCTCTCTGCCCCAATGTGCTCCATTCCATCAAGACTATTTCCTTGTGTGTACGTGAAGCTCTCTAAGTGCTCTATCTTGTTTCCTTTTGCTATGTTTGTTATGGCTTTACTCCAGTCTGGAAAGCTAATTAGGAATGCTTGAATTTTCTGCCATACAACTTTGCTTCTCAAACTGTGAACAATCTCTTTGCTTAGGGGAATGTGGTAGCTAAGTGAAACCTGAACCTCATGTGCAAATGCTTGTTGTTTATCCTGTTAAACAAATGTAAAGCACCTAACAATTACTAGAGACTAAAGAACAAGATGTTCATCTTGAGTTTTCTGTTGCACAAACATCTGTATGAATGGATTGTATCGGTTCAATCCAGATTAAATGCTGTTAAATTCAGTGCGCAGTTAGCTGTGACTAGTCCCATAGATTTCAGTGAGAACTGTGCAACTAACATAGTCTTGATTCAACCAGTTAGAAGTATGTTGAACTGTAGACAGCATCTTAATGATGCTTATCTACCTGGAGTCTTCATGTTATGCCAGAGTGCCACTGAATGTCCTCAGGAGAGCATCTGTACCTATGTTCACTTTGCCAAATCTAGAAAGAATATCATGGTCTGCATAAGGACAAAAGCTTTTTGCCCTTTTACACAGTTCAGACTGGTCATTTACAATGGAAAATAATAAAAGGATATGCGTGACATTAAAATGGCAACATTCAGAAAATAGTAGAGGTGCATTTAAGTCTCCCAGAACATTCTATGGCTGACCTTAAAACTGCCCTTCTTAAACATTTTGAAGATGAAGTGAGTTAGAATTTGTTAGTAGATGTAATACATTAAACTTGGATTCAGCTGGGAGTGGGATTAGTTTTCCCCGTACAGAAGGCTTGCCCATCTTGAAGTGTTCATATCAGCCTTCCCCAAACTGGTGCTCACCATTGTGCATGCTGGCTGCAGAAGGTGGGAGCTGTTGTCCAACACATTTGTGGAGGCTGATGAATACTACCTTCTCTACTATGTAGGCAGAGTGTTACTTGGCTTTTGTTTGGTGTTCCCTTGCCCCCACCCTGCCATTTTTCGGTGGGAGTAAAGCATACCTGTTTTGATTGACTTTGGAATGCACTGATGCTCTGCACAGGGTAGAGATATTCCTGCTGATCCTTGCATTGTCTTTGGATGCTTCCAGGTGACGCTTCTGTTGTGCAGCATCATTGCTCTGCCTGATCCATGGACTTTTATGGGGGCAGCGGCAGGAGTCATGATGTCATTGTGATCTTCCATTTCTAACATTTCTTTGTTTTCTCACCGCTTACTCTGTCTTCTTCATCATCATCATGATCATGTTCACCATCATTATCATGGAAAAGAGAAAAAAGATGGAATGACTGCATTTGCTTTGTGTTAAGAACATTCCATTGGGGAGCACACTTGATCTCTTGCACATACTGTGTAAAAATTTTTGGTCCTTAATGTGCTGCGGGACTCTTTGTTCTTTTTGCTGCAGTAGACTATAGTTGCTACCTTTGGCAACCGTGTAGTGGTATATATATTTTAAAAATAAGTAAGCCATCATAGATGTCTCAGTTATTCTTGCTTTGTTAGTGGAATTGAACATTCCTAGAAGGATTAAACCAAGGGAGCTGGGAGAATGTTTTCCCTTCCTTGATTACAGCTTCTTATTCTTCTGTTTTCTCTTGTTTTTCACCACCACCAATCCCGTTTCCCCTCTTCCCTTTGCCTTATTATTATTTTTTAATAAAGCAGATGCTGCCCCAACACAGAGCTGTCACCATGGATGGGTCAGCTAGCCAGCTCAGCTTGTACACTTCCCCATCTCTGCCCAACATCTCTTTAGGACTTCAGGCTACCGTCACCGTGACAAATTCACACCTCAACGTGAGTATATATTACCAAAAAAACCTTGGAGACCTAAGAATGGGGGCAGCAGCTCAGACACCCAGTCTGTTTAGGAGACTTCCAGCCTGGAGGTCAAATACTGCCCCATTGTGGTCCCAGTCCAGCTCGCTGTGGTTCCCTGGATGGCTTCTCTCCCTTTCCTGGCCATATCCCCTTTTCCCCAGTCACTGATTGACTGATTAGATTTTTTCCCCAAAAGACTGAAATGCCTTTTGGCTTTTTTAAAAAAAAAAAAAAAAAAAAGGCAGCTACAAGAGGCAACTGTTTTTCGCATGCTGGCCTGTCCCCTTTGGTCCATTCTCCTTTTACTTTTGGCCCAGTCTATCACTAGAATGTAGGCCCAAGAGTGCCTCCTAAATGGAATTTGCTCCATAAGTTGAACGTGGGTTTGGACCCCTGCTCCAGGGATTCATTCCTGTTGCATTCTTGTTCCATTCCTGTAAGCAGCAGTGCAGATTACAGAGGTTGTCTGATCTGCTGGTAGGGGAAGGGAGAATATGGAAGAAGAGGATATGGAGAAGCATAGAGCTAAAATGTTTGTGTTTGTATGCACGCATACACACTTCATTAATATTGCTGGGTTGTGAAAACAATGTTTTTTATGTTTCTGAACATGGAGTTTCTGTATCTGGCTGGCATAGCTAGCAGACAAAGAGACATTTTCTCTTCTGTGTATTTAGCAAGTTTATTTAAGAGCCTAGTTATGTCTGAGGCATTGGCTAATGCATGTAGCCTTGAGTTCCTTATTGTGTTTTTATGAGGAAGTCCTTCTGTCTGGCAGACTAAAATCTGTTGCTGATCAATTTCTCTGTTCCTTAAGAAACATTAATATGTTCTTCCTTACCCATGCTGCACAACTTTTCTATGATATTACAGCTTCTGTCCAATTCTTGCTTCAGTCCTACGCCAGTTCCCCCCATCGTACTGTAGAGCCCCCCGTTTGATGCTCCACCCTGATGACCGTAAATTCACTCCCAGCCTTTTACTTCCTTCTGCTTTTTGAAGAGCTCCAGTCTCTGTTTTTGTTTCTCCTCCAGCCAACTGGTGCCCAACTGTGACCTATTTATTGTCTCCCTCTGGTGACAGTCACCCAGCTTGGCTCAGGTTGGGCATGTGGTGCTTTTGCTCAGTCTACAACTTGACTATTTTCAGCATCCAGAGTTGAAAATAGCTGAGTGGCAGACTTTGCATTCTGTTGGACTCTGCTGTGATTTGTTTTCTTCCTCAAAGAATAGCAAAGAGATCTGCACGTGTGCTCTTAAACACCCACGACTGGCTGAAAGTAGCACCGAGCATCTTGACTTCTATTAATTAGTGTAGCTTTGAACTCAAATCTGTTTGCACCTTTGGTTCTTGGACTGTGCTGTGTTATGGCTCTCTAAAGCTCACGTGCCTACTGTTTTGAGCATTGCTGCTGCTTTAAAAAAGAGAGCGAGAAAAGAAAGTGTTTTAATTCCATCAGTTGCTGCTTTACTAGCACAGCAGAAAGTATTGATGGGCGACTCCTTCTCAGAATATTTTGGAAGGTATTTGGATGCCTTAATAATGCAGTATAAAATTGGCACCATTGCAGATCAGTGAGGCTTCTGGACCCCATCACTCTTGCTGTTACAGTGTCATTTATGCACACAGCATTTAGAACATGCCATGTTGAACCTTTTTCAGCCCTAGAACTGAATTTCACTTTGGAAAATTTCTCACGGGCTACAGTCCAATGCTGAGCAAAGGCAAAATGGGAAGGGCCATCCCATGCCCAGATATGCCCACCTATTTTAGTTTAAAACCCATCCTGCCAGTAACCAAACCTTATGAGAGGCATTTCAGTCTTTTAATATTGGGGGGGATAACTTTACAAAAGCTGGATGACCATCAAATGATTGGTGTTTGGAAGGGAAGGGGAAAGGAGCTGGGGGAAGGAAGCATGGCTGTTTGGGGAACCCCATAGAATTGGATTTGGCTCTTGGGCCTGCAGGTATGCACTCATGCTTTACACATAGAAGATTTCATAGGGCACTGTCTCAAAGGGCGTACCATGTAAAAATACACTAGGAAACAGCAGAAGAAAGGGAAGGAAATGGAGCTAAAGGTGAATAGGGGGAGAATGCATGATTGTTTCAGTTGATGGATACAGGCTGTCCAAGCTCATCTTCAGGAGTGTGAGAGTGCCTAGAGGCTTCCCTGCCCCCACTAGAAGCCCTCCCCAATACCACACTTCTCTATACATCCTGAAGGTGAGAAGAGAAAGAGTTGGGGCCTCAGACTGAGGCCAGGATACTGCTTTGATGGCACATGGCAACAACCTGAACACAGCTTGAACCCCATTGATTCCGGCAAGCCCTCCCCAAGGCAGCCCCCTCACTATCAGTCAATTTGGGGTAGGGAGGTATAGGCCAAAATCGGGTAACTTAGAATTGGCCCAGACTTCAGGGACCACCACATCTAACTCTTAATTGAGATACAGGTCAGGAACCAAGAAATTTAAAATATGTGGGCTTGTTGAGAGATGTAAGCGTTAGACAACACTGTCTGCCTTCGTGAAAGGGAATCAACTCTGGATGCAATAGAAATTGGATTCATAGGAAGATTCAGAAGATAAGACTCACTGGGGCTGTGAGATCAGCAGTTGGAAGGGAGTGTGTGGAAGATCAGTATAAGAATTTGGGTCACAGCTAGGCCACTGGAGCTCTGTGCACTTCTACAGCAGCTGCAAACTCTCTTGCTTCTCCTCTTTAGGCCTCCCCGAACCTTTCCACACAGCAGGAAGCTGAGCGCCAGGCCATCCAGTCCTTGCGCCAGGGGGGTGCCTTGACAAGCAAGTTCCTGAGCATGTCATCCATCCCCAGCTGCCTTCTGGGGGTGGCCCTTGAAGGCGAGACCAACAACCACGGGCATGCGTCCTTGCTTCAGCACGTTCTGCTCCTGGAACAGGCACGACAGCAGAACACACTAATTGCTGGTGAGTGGGAGCAGAGGAGGCGACACAGGCACTCTTTAGGTCAGTGTAGTGGCAGCTTGATTGGAAAGGAACCACTGCTTAACCATTTAACTGCTGCTGTTGTCAGCAGCTGTGAGCAACTAGGATATGGGGCAGCTGCATATTACTGTGCAGGAGTCGGGCTGGTGGATGCCCAGCAGTGTGAGTCAGTGACTTCATTCACCTGTGCCCGTCCTGAGTACCAGCCACGCACCCGTGATGTGATGCTGTTCAGCAGCAGCAACCAACTCTGGGTTAGTGTCAGCTGAAGGAGTTCTTACAGAAAACCACTCTAATTTCTTTTCAGCATTGCTTCTTCCTTAGCAAAATGGGAATTGTGCTAATCTAAGTTTTATTGGGAGGAATAGGGAAGATTATGTTGATAAAGCAATTTGTGTAGTCAAAGCACTAATAAATCATCTGAATAAATAAATAATGAGGACTAGCAACTTGTCCATGGCTTTTTGTGTTTAAATGAAAGGTAGAAATGTGATGCCTCATTCTGGAAACTGTCCAGAGCATAACCTCTGATTCCTTCACCACAGTTCCTCTGCACGGCCAATCCCCTCTGGTGACAGGGGAGCGCATCCCCTCTAACCTACGGACTGTAACCAAGTTGCCTCGACACCGCCCACTGAGCCGCACCCAATCGTCACCACTGCCTCAGAGCCCTCAAGCGCTGCAGCATTTGGTTGTGCAGCAACAGCATCAGCATTTCCTGGAGAAACAGAAACAGCAGCAGCAGATCCAGTTGGGAAAGGTGGGTGGAAAAGGAGCTGTCTCATTTAGTGAGGGTCAGGGGAAGGTTTCTGTAATACCAGTGGGCCAGAATTTATTTAGATATATATATATAAATATATATAAATATATATTTACATTTATATACCACTTTGTTCGTCTTGCAAGAAGCCCAAGGCAGTTTATGTCGTACTCCCTTTTCTTTTAATCCTCACAACAACCTAGTGAAATAGGTTAGGCTGAGAGACAGAGACTGGTCCAAAGTCACACAGAACTAGAAACTGGATCTCCTGAATCCAGCACTCTCACCCCTGCACCATAATGTCTCTTTAATTTATTAGCTGTTGGGTGGTAAGCTAATCAAGGATAGTGTGTAGGAGTCAGGGGCCATGGCCTTTCTTTTCTCCTCCTCCTCATCCTCCTTCCAGAATGCCCCAAACAGGCTAAGACTGAAGCCTCCCAGCCAGCACCTGCCCATCCTGTGACAGGGGAATAGAGCCAGGCATGCACTGCCATCAGTTTCCTTTCTTTCCTGCCGCTAGTTGAACATGGCTGGGGCCCAAAGACTCTTTCTGATGACAGAAAACAGAGCTGAGCATCAGTTTCTCACCACTGATTTCAAAATGGTTAGTTAGCTGAAGTAAGATCCTTCTTCTTCCATTCTTTCTTTCCTCTCTTTTGTAGATCATCACTAAGACTGGGGAGCTGCCACGGCCACCCACAACGCATCCAGAAGAGACAGAAGAGGAGCTGACGGAGCAACAGGAGTCCTTGGGCCTGGGCCTGGGCTTGGGCCTGGGCCAGGGGCCCTTCATGGTTGATGGGCCAACGGAGAGTGAGGGAACGCAGGATGACCTGGAAGAGGAGGAAGAGGAGATCAAGGAGGGAGAGGAGGAGGAGACGGTTGAAGAGCAGGGCCGTCTTCAAGTAAAGGATGAGGCTGGGGAGAGCAGACTGGGAGAAGAAGAGCAGGAGGTGGAGGAACTTGGAGTGACTTATAAGCAGGTGAGTCCTGCATTAAAACCAGTTGTCTATTAACACTGAGAAGTCTCCATTCTTTTGAAGGGAAGAGGCATATAAAAGAAGGATCTGCTTGAAACCCCTTCCTGTAAGACCAGGGTGGGCAACCATTCTTTGGTTGGGGGCCAAAGCCAGCAGTGGGTAAGATGAAGCCTAAAGAAGGGTGGGTCATCCCTTTTCTCTGTCTGCCACTTGCTTCTCTCTTTCTCTCCTCTTCTGTCCTCTCTGCTGGCCTGCCAAGAGAAAGGCAGATTCTTGCCATTGGTCTGTATGGATTGCCTATGGAGGGATTTTGAAGTTAGGCTGAGGGCTGCATGACATTGGACTGAATGCTACAGGTAACCCTAAGGCTGTAGGAGACTCGCCCGCATGCAGAACATCAGTCCATCTTTTTATGTACGTGTGGATACAATGGGAAAGACACATAATTCTCAGTTGTAGGCATCCCTGTTGTCAGATGTGTGAGGATCTCCACATAGGTATGAGGCTGGAGAGCTTTCATTTGTGGTCTGAGAGTTGTGCTTCCTTGTGTGCAAGTATGTGAAGATTCAAACTTACTCAGCACACCCCTCACTAAGGCACCATATGGCCAGTTCAGGTGCAGCGGATAGCACTCCAGTTCTAGAGTTCCCCAGTACTTATAATAATGGGAGGATCGGGCTTTCTTGCATCTCTTTTCAATTCCCTGTTTGGCATGGTGGATTGTGTATGTCTCTTCAGACACTGCTGGTGGGAAAATCATGTGCAAAAGGCCAAGGGTTTGGAAAGAGAGCAGAGATGGCAAGAACCCCACATGTCTATGAGGAAAGCCAAGTGTGAGAGCAGCAGATCTGGGTGGGATTATTGCTGGCTGAGCTGAGGAGAAAGTGTGGCAGGTTTGCTGGTCCCTTGGCACTCACCTGTGGCAAAGTGATGCTGTGAGAAGAAGTGGAAGGGTGCAAGAGGAGGCATGGCTGGTTGGGAAGTGCTGGGAGTTGTAGTTCCACACAACGGCAGGGTACCAGATTGAGAGAGGTGAAAATGATGTTTGCAAGTTAGAACTAAAAGCTGAGAGGGAGGGGCCCCAAAGACATGCTCATGGTACTGGGGAAGTATTATGAGATCCGCTCCCCTTGCAAGCCCCCAAGGAACAGAACGGGGATAGAAGTAGAACAGGGCGCCATAGCCTTGGAAGAACAGCAATACAAGGCAGCCGGGAGCCCTCTGTCTGGGCACACCCACAGTAATGCACACTGGCTTGGCTGGCTTTACATGGGGATTAAGAGGGCTCTGTGCAGCCTCCAGGTTCAGAGGCACCGTGGCACTGACTCTCTAAAGCTGAGGAACAGCCAAAGCAGAAAGCAGTTGCTTCAGTGTCGTGCCTCTGTGCTCATTCGAAAGAAAAGACTGCTCGAGATAGACCAGCAGGACCCTTCTTGTGTTCTTCTGACATACTGGGGGTGGCAGGGTCTTGCCTTTTGACCATGCAGTGGGTTGTGTCTGGTAGGAGGTAGGAGACTGAAATATAGCCCTGTAGGAGCAAGCAGAGTGAAACTCCCAGGAATCTAGGGGGTGCATTGCTGAGGACATAATCCTGAAGGAGACAGAAGGCAGCATCCCTCCCCCATTTATTCATCCATTCATTCATCAAGTAATGGAATCCCCTAAAGGGGAGTGATTCATCTTCCACCCCACAGGCACTCTCCCTGTCTTCTGCCCTTGTTTCATGTGCATCCTTTCCATTTCTCTGCATCATCTTTGAGTGTGACTCATCTTTCTTTCCTTCATTTCTTTTGTGCATCTAAATATTTCACCAGCACCATGCTGGAATGTGTGTTTGCAAAGATGAAAGTCTCCATCTCCAGAATGAAAGAAATCAGAAAAAGATAGTGAGGAGGATAAAAGAGAAACTGCTTGATGACATTTTAATCTCTGCTGCTTGTAACTAACTGTATTTATTGTGTCTTTGTTTTTATGAACATGAGTTGTGAATTTTATTTTTGTTTCTTTGGTATGTCACTCTGAGAGCTTTTAGCTACTGGGTGACTAACTATTTCAGAAATAAAACAGTTTTGAACTGAGTCAGGGATTATTCCTAAAATGGATGTAGTCAAGTTTGGGAAGACTCTACATTTTTATTTCCTACAGCAGGTGTAGGCAGCAAATAGATCTGCAGAATTTTTGTCTTCATCTCCTGATGTTCCTTACCATTGGCTTTGCTGACAGGAGCTTCTGGCTGTTGAAGCCCAAGACATCTGGAGATCTACCTTCTGCTCAAGCCTAGTCTAGAGCATGTCATGCCATAACAGTCCAATCCAAGCTAATTCACGTCAGCAGCATGGAAGCATGAAAAATTGGGGTTAAGTAAGGGAGTTGTGTAATTGCTTTACCATATTCCCAAGTTTCATTTTTCTTTCCAATAGGGTCTGACATGGCCACTGATGACCAAGTCTTGTAAGTCTGTGCAGTGCTCAGACTAAATCAAGCTGTAGACCTATAGTCAGCGATTTCAGTGGGTCTGTTAAGTGTGACTAGGTTTGAATCCAATCCAGCATTTGGGTTTCCTCATGGTGCGTTAGACTTTTCAGTGCTAAGTAAACAGTACAAGCTTGGAAGAATTGTATATAAATGAGACAGCCTTCAGTGAGTGCTCACATGTTTAGGCTCCACATCTGAACAGTTGCTTTATTGGAGTAATGGAACCTTTTTAATGTGTTCTTCATGTGTTCCTTTTTTTCCTCTTCCTGCCTTCCTCCCTTGCACAATTTTGGCAGGTGTTTGCAGATGCACATCAGCTTCGGTCCCTTCAGCTGTACCAGACCCCCCTGAGTATCAGCACTCTACCCCATCAAGTCCTCAGCCGCACCCAGTCTTCACCTGCCAGTACTAGTCTGAAGAGCAGTACAGCTGAACCCTTGGCCAATCACCTTTTCACTACAGGTAGGAGGTGGTGTAAACTTGTGTCTCCCTGAGCAACGGATACTTTCTACCAAAGCTGCAAGATATGTATTTGCTTGTTCCGCTGCTATATCCCCTGCCCTAAAACTACTCTTCTAGATAGCGAGTAAAATATATACTGCAGATGTTTGCAGCCCTCTTTGTATTACACATTCCATGGCTCTGGAGCTGGTGTCTGTCACAAATTAATCCCTTCCCTGCGGGCACATCTCTGTCAGTAGCCCTCCATCCTGAACCTAGGTACGCTTTGGGACCACTTGATGCCATGTAAGAAGAGCCTAATTCTGATATAGTAAATCTGGGCTGCTTCAGGTTCTTTAATTGTTCTCCTTATCATTTTAAAAGCTTGAGAAAACAAAATGGTCTTTGCTTGGTGCTAATATGGCAATATAATAGCAAACCTCTCTGGGGAGAGCATTCCATAACTGAGGTGCCACCACTGAGAAGGCCTGGCTCTTTAGGTCGCTATCTCAGATTGTAAGGGCATGCGCTGGAGGGTCTCTTTTGAAGGCCTTAGTATGTGGGTAGGTACTTATGGAAAATGGTTGGTCTTTCAAATAACTGTGCATTCAGTGTGCTTGAGCTTCCCATGCACATCTTCCACAGTGTAGAAAACAGGAATTACTTGGAATGAGCTCCCAGATTTCTGTGTCAGACCTGCATTTAGTATTGAATCATATGAAGTATTGGATGCCATTGTGCATGTGCGGAGTGTATTTTCTTCCATGAAAACACCAAAAGTGACTCATGGACTTCCAGCATTGAGGAAAATGCTTTTGGTTCAGAAAGTGCAATTTCCAAGAATTTTTAAGCTCCTGCCACTTTCATTCTAGAAATTAAACACTGTTGGAGATTTGGTGGTCTAGCCAGCATTGCCATAATCTCACTAGTTTCCCTTCTCTTTCTCTCTCTTTCCCCTTCCCTGCAATTGTTCTCCTTTCCTGCCCTCTGACAGGCATAGTTTATGACACATTCATGCTGAAGCATCAGTGTACATGTGGAAACACTAATATTCACCCAGAGCATGCTGGGAGAATCCAGAGTATCTGGTCCAGATTACAGGAGACAGGGTTGCTAAGCAAGTGTGAGGTAAGAATCCTCAGAGTGGAAGCCTTCTGACAGCAAATGGTAAGGCAGCTACAAGGGCTGGGTTGAAAACCAAGTTTTAGGGAATGTTGTTAAAGTGGAAGGAAACTCCTAGCCTACAATGTTGGATACCTGAAAAACAAGAGCATAATTTTGTGGCGTTTTAAAGATAAATATATTTATTATGGCATAAGCTTTCATAGACCAGAATGTATTTCATCATGTGCTCAGTAAATGTGTATATTCTTATTTTGATAATAAATGTGTTCATTTTTAAGGTGCCACGAGATTACTTACTGTTTTTGCTGCAACAGAGTAACCTACTACCTCTCTGAAAACTAATCTGTTGAAAGGGCAATACTATGTGTGCCTAGACAGGAAGCAGTCTTATGATTCTATGCGCCCCCAGCCAGAATGGCTGACTGGAGGAGTGCTAGGAGCTTTAAGACTTTTCTATCTTTAAGCACATATAGATGACACCCTAAGAGGATAAAAAGTACCCCAGCAGACAAAGATACCTAAATATACTGAATCATAGCCAGTATCTCAGATACAAAAGGGAATGACCATCAAAGGAACTATAAAAAATAATAGCCACTATAACTACGTATGGCATGTAGTCTTAGTATGTAGAGACACTGTGCTTCTCCCCCAAAGGGTCAGTGTGTACTGGGGAAAGTCGGTACTCCTGTAACATTAGTATTATATACACAATCCTGTAGATCAGCCTTCCTCATCCTGGCGTCCATTAAATGTTTTGGACTCCAACTCCTGTCAACCCCAGATAGCATAGTGAATGGTTAGGGATGGAGCGGTTGTAATCTAAAGCATCTGGGATGCACCAGGTTTGGAAGACTGCTGTAGGTGTAACAAACCACAAACCTATAATACCTGATTCTGTAATAGCCCATGTACAATATTAATGATCATGTTCCTGCATGAAAAACATACATATGCTCCCCTTTTGCTATTCCAGTAATTTTCAAGCAGGTTACTTGTTACGTTTTCCATGCAGGAACGTGTATTGACATTATAAGAATGTTGACTTCCCCCTGGGCTGAACATCAATTATTTACTGAACCTTCTGGGGAAAACATCTATGCTATAGAAAACTTCTATGCAAAAACATCTATGCAAACTTGATGTCTGCCACATCTTCAAAATTAGCTCTGTGGGTGAGTCTTTTGCTCATTTACTTCCTTAACACATTCAAAAATGCAAGGAAAAAAACTGTGCAGAAGTATTATCTCTATATAACAAGATCCTTGCGTTCCTGACAGAAATTGGCTTGAAGCCAGTGAGGCAAAGTTGCTGGCCAAGTATGAGAACCCTGTCTCAGTATTTTACAGAACATTCAAACACAGATGCATGCATGCACATGCACTCATACCTCGTTGTCACCTAATTAATTAATTAACAGGGACAGCGACAGCAGTAACCTTTCTGTACCACCCAAAGCTCTCTGCAAGGTTCACAAAATTAAATCACCCATCCAGATTTCAACTAGGCCTGACCCTGCTTAGCTTCCAAGATTCCAACCCAAAAAATTAACATTGTCTGAGGGACAATAGGTTAGTTTGGATTCCCAGTTCCAAGGCCCCTCCTCCCACTTTGCATACGATGCACTTGGCAATTCGTGTTCTTCTGAGGATTGGGCTGTTCTTGAGTAATCTGCTTTTGTGTCTAGAAGCCAGTTCACTAGATTCATGGAGTATTATCCTCAATGAGCAGAAATATGCACAGATGGATATATAGCAGGGACAGGGTGGAAGGTAAATAAAGGACCAGAAAATGCAAGAAACAGAATCTGTGACATTTCTATGCAAACCTCACATGTATGCGTACAAATATAGTGGCTACTTGACAACAGCAGTGTTCAACAATAATGCATTCCTCCTAGCTTGGATATGCTAATTAAATGCCTAATAGAAGAGAAAACCAGACTTGCATAACAAATACAATGAAACTTACTAGGGAAACTCTAGTTGAAGAGAAGACTTTATTTACAAGGCACTCTTCTTTCTACTTTAGGATTCCTAATTAAAGCCATTATCAAAATACTGAGGCCTCAGGACAGCCAAATGTTAGCATTATGGATTCAGAGCAAGTGTGGAAAATTTGGAAAGAGAAAATATATGCCATTGCATATGGAAATGGTATGATACATTAAGGGTGCAATCCTTTGCATGGTTAGGCAGAAAATGGCCTACAACTCTCACCATGCCACAGTGTTGACTGTAGCCTGGTGGCAGTTGCGGGTCCTTTTTCTATCCAAACATATATAGGATTGTGTCTTATTTCAATGTGCATACTCAAAAATGAGTTTGAATATGAAAAAAGGTGAACCCACTAGAGTCTTGTTGAGTTTTTAGCCATTACACATCAATACGTGAATTAAGGCTATATATTACAAAGCTAGATTCTGTCGCAGTGTTGGCTTTTTTTGGTTCTTCTGAAGGTCATTCTCTGTTTGCGTCTTGTATCACTAGATATTATGATTTTATCAGTTTGGGTTGCTTTTTTGTTTTGTTCCATGCACGTTGGTAATTCAATTCTGCTCCACTCCTGCCCTGATCAATCAATAGGACTATGGGCTTTAGGTATGTTGTTTAAAAAACAACAAAAAGAAAATTGGTCATCTAAATAAGCTGTCCTCAAGTTTGAAGTTGGCTTGCTTCAACCCAACCATAGTTAACATTATCCATAGTTCATTAGTTCAAATGATACAACAAGCTGTGGTTAAGCAAAGCTTTCAAACTCCTCTTCTAAATGGGCAAAGGATATTAGTGTGATGTCCAAACTGGGTCAATGTGTAAAATTTACAACATACTGCTATGCTTTTATGCTGTATTTATATTATTAATAACAACAACAACAACATGAATAACTAAAAAGAATAAATTGCACACTTATCTGGGAGTAAGGGTATAATCCTGTGCAGGTTTAGACAAAAGATGACTAAACTCTGAACTTTTTTTCTATCTAAACCTGCATAGGATTGCACTTTCAATGTAACATAGGAAGCTGTATTACACGAGGTCAGACTATTAGTTAGTTTGGCCCAGTAATGTCTACTCTGACTGGCAGCAATTCTTCATTTCTAAAGCAGAGGTCTCACTTTCCCATCTCCTGTGAACCCGATCTTTCTGAGTGGAGATATTAAACACTGAATCTTGGATCTTCTAAATGTAAGGTGTCTGCTAAGGTCCTTTCCATTTGGCAAGATGTATCTAGCCAACTAAATTACTCCTCTGCAAGGAGCTAGTAGTGCGCCATCACTGACTCTCTGGAGTGATCGTGAGACACAAATGCATCAGAGACTAGGGATGTATCTAACATGGGCTCAGAACCACAGAAACCAAAATGAATTTATCTGGCAGCAGCTGAGCGTTAAAACATTTTGAAACTGAATTAAGGGTGCTATCACAAGTGTTGCTAAGAATACTTATCTTTGTGGTGTCTGGTTTTAGACTTGTGAAAACAGTTAATGTATTACTTAAAATGGTAAGCATTCATTTTTAATGCAAGAGATAGTCCTTTGAAATCTGGCTGTTTTTAAAAATTGTATGGTGGGGTCATCCTGTTTCCTTGAGCAAGACAACATGGTCTTAAAGATTTGCATTATCAATTGCCACTTTTTCACTATAGCAACGTCAGGGTCTCTGCCTAGGGACATGGCCTCTACCACATCAGGAAATGCTGGGTGTGATATTTCTAAGAGCATGAAAATGTTAACATTTGAAGATGCACAATGCAGGTGGGTGTGAAATCACTGAGGGCAAATGAGACATTTTGGGAAATGCAGTGTGTGTGTTGTGTTGTGAAAGTATCTTCAATTTGTAGCACAAGATAAATTTCCAGCCTGGTAATACTCACCGGCTCTTGTCACTTTTTCTGGTATAGATCTTGACTGCTTTATTAATGCGATTTTCAAAACCTGACCTATATCAAAATATTAACTCTCCCGGACAGTTGATGACACGCAAATAAGTCCCCTGCAAACCTCCTTGAGGGTATGAGCAGGCTAATTCTCGAAAAGGAAGGTGAGGAGGCACACCTCTTTGGAGGCTGTGCCACCTCAGGCTGTAGTTTGGGGTGAGTGCTCAGAAAGGCATTCGAGACAGGATTAATAAACAGATGCAGCTTCGCACAAGCCCTAACTCAGTGAAAGGATGCATGCCATGCACACACATTTCTCGGGGAGCAAGCTGGGAAAAGCCTAAGACCTTGCAGAACTGCTACCAGTGAGAGCAAACAAAATGTGGCAACCGGATGAATGGTCTGGTTCCATGCAATAATGCTCACATTTTTACATGGAGTAATAACAGATCTCTTGTCGGGATAAATGTATCTCCAGGCTGTGTTGAAACCTTCACTAACAGTAGACCCCCTTTTAATATAAGACTGGAACATTGTAAAAAAGTTCCTAAAAACTCTAATTATAATAATTAGAGTTATTATTAGAGTTATTATTAGTTTTTAGGAACTTTTTTTACAATGTTCCAGTCTTATATTAATAATAATAATAATAATGTTATATTTCTATACCATCTGTAGCCAAAGCTTTATGGTCAGTTCACAACATTTTAAGTCACCCATCCAGATTTCAGCCAGGTCCGACCCTGCTTAGCTTCCAGGATTAGGCAGATTTTTAAGGTGGCAATTACTCCAGTGTATTTTGAAGTGCAAAAGATAGTAGGGACACTAACTGCAAAGCAAGCTTTTATCCATGCCTTATTTACAGTTTAGATGGGTAAATACAATAAAAGTTATACAAATATCAGATTGGGCTAGAAGGGGGAAGGTGTGAAAATTATGTGGAATTTCATCCCTTAGCTGGAAGTTGCAGATCAGCTAGTCAAGAGATGGGGAGGGGGGTATGCAGCCTTACTGGACTGTAGCTCCCATCACCCCTTACCTGGGGCAGGTGGGAATTGTAGTCTAACAATACCTGATGGGCCACATGTTCCTCACCTTTGCTGCAGGCTGATGTATCTGTATACTGAAAGTGGCATAACATTGGCGCTATTCTAGCAAAACTCTGCTCCAGCTCTTGAAGAACAGAATCCATACTGATCTTAAAAATAATTGAGAAAGTGATACTGATGGCAGAGAGCGTCTATAAAGGCATTTCAACACTGGCGCATGCACTTCTGTCCCAATCCCTCTCTTTCTCTCTCTCTCTTTTCTACTAGAGGATCCGAGGCCGGAAAGCAACATTGGATGAAATTCAGACAGTCCATTCCGAGCATCACACGTTATTATATGGAACCAGTCCCTTGAACCGGCAAAAACTTGACAGCAAGAAATTACTAGGTAGGAACTTTACCAGATCACATAATTCTGCTTTTTTGATGCAGAAGCTTAAATTTGGAAGCTTAAAAACCCCTCACAGTGTGACTGAAATCTGCATTTTTCTGGGTTGCAGGGTAAGGGCAGAAAATTTGGTCTTGAATCTGGAGAGGGAAGCATTAAGTTTACCAGAAGACATGATCAGAACACTTCTAATATAAGAATTTTAACTTGTCTTTAAATCTTAATGCTGCATTCATGAGGACTAGAAACTCGCTATTTTTATAAAAAGTTTACTTTTCCTGCATTGTATGAACAAAATGAATATTGCATGGTGATTTTGGCAATAAATAGGCATCCCTGATTACATTTGCTGAGTGACTGCAGTTCATTTATTGTGGAAAACTCTTCCTTTATAGCAAGAGCCTGGGATCCAGTTGTGGCATAGTTCTTCTGTGCTCTTCCTCTCTGCCATATTCCAGGTCTCATCCTAATGGATTTCCATGGTAAATCGGACATACGCACATGCTCCCTACCTACTGTAATGGTTTGTTGTTGTCTTCTCTGTTTTTCTCTCTGCAGGCCCTCTTACTCAGAAGATGTATACTGTCCTCCCATGTGGTGGGATTGGGGTGAGTGTGTGGCTATCAAAGGAATTATATAGATGGAGGCTGATGCCTGGGGAGGAGTGGGGAGAGGCCATTGTCCTTCTCACGTTCCTGTGTAAAAGTTGCCATTCTGCTTTGTCACTCGCTGCACTTTTTGGGAGGGGGCTCTGGAAAAGTACATGCTTTGCATGCCGAAGGCCCTAGCTAGGTTCATTCTCCAGTGGCCCAGGTCTGGCTGGAAAAGACGCCTGCCTGAAAACCTGGAGGGCCTCTGACAGTCCCTGTAGGCAGCACTGAGCTGTAATGGACCAGGGGTCTGACTTGGTATACATTTCCTGTATCTGTCTGATTTAAATCTGTCTGATTCCCCTGCACCTGTGTCTGACCACTGTGCTTCTAGGCTCCTCAGGCTCTTCTCTCTTGCTAGGAAGTGGAAACAATAGGCAAGACTTTCTTAACAAAGTACTCCAATTGTGCAGCTCCCTTTCTAGGGTTAGATTGCCTCTTTCCTTGTTAAAGTGTAAGCTGGGTGTTCTATTCTCTTATTGTTCTGCCCAGCATTTAAGTGATTTTGCATTCTGTTTTCAAATACTTTCCCCCCTGTTTTAATTTGTCTAGTAAGATTTTTGTTTTGAATATGTTTGAATTTGTATATTAGCCTTGGGGAACTTTCCAGGGGCCAAAGGAGGACCTATATAGAAGTGTATAAATAAACTATAAATAATAACATTTATGTTCTGCCAGTGCTCTGACTTTTACCTTCCATGGCAGGTTGACAGCGACACAGTATGGAATGAGATGCACTCATCCAGTGCAGTTCGCATGGCTGTTGGCTGCTTGGTGGAGCTGGCCTTTAAAGTGGCATCTGGGGAACTGAAGGTAAATTGTGCCAGCATGCAGCTTCTCATGTTGCATCCCTTTCCTTACCTGCCTGTAAGTCTTGCTTTCAAACAGAACTAGAACTGCTGAAATTTGTGTATTATGCTCACCTTAACCTTGCTTGGTGCCAGCATTTTATGGCTTAAAACCAGAGAACATAAGAGCAACACTCAGATTACTGCTATAATAGTAACTCCAACTTTCCAGCACTGGTGTCTCTTAACAGATGCAAAGTACCTTTTTAGTATAAAAGATTAGTATAAGCAGAGAGTACTTGAGCTTTTGGCAATCTGGTGTTTTCTATGCATCTCAGTGTAGAACTTCTTGTTGTACCTTCCTCTTTTTCTCACACTCCATGGCCACCTTCCTTGAGTGCGTCTCAGGGATCCACTGGAGTAGATGAACTTTTGTCTGCCCAGAGATGTTCACTTGGTGGCTTCGGGCTTTCATTCTAGCCTACCTCACAGGGTTGCTGTGGGAATAAAACACAAAGTAGTATCCCATTTACACCACCCTGAGTTCCTTGGAGGAGCAGTGTCTAAGTGGCATCAAAACAACAATAAGGACAACAATAACAACAATTACAATGCAAATTATGTAGCAATAAAACCATCCAATCTACTGAGTGCTACAAGCCATAACTGGCTGGGTCACACTTCAGGAAAGACCTGTTTGAGGGGATGCTTTTGAAGAAATTTCTAAGCCTAGGAATTGTGGGGGCCTGCCTACGATCATTTGGGAATGTGTTTAGATGCTCCACTGTAGGTGCTCAGAGACATGTAGCGCCCCCAGAACTGGGAGGCAGTCCCTCAGCTGATTGCTGAGATCGGGCCCAAATACAAGAGGTGCAGTGCTTCCTAAGGTCACTTGGTCCCAAGCTGTTCAGGGCTTTATGTGTTAACAACAACGCCCTGGAACTTGGCCCAGTAGCTTACTGGCAGCCAGTGCAGGCTTGTTTGTTTTTAGCTAGGATGCAGCTTATTATTGGAAGAGGTTCCAGTTAGCAGCCTTGTTGCTGCAGTCTGCACCAGCCGCAGCTTCCAGACCAAAACCAGTGACAGCCCCACATAAAGCACATTTCAATAATCCAGTCTTGAGGTTACCAAAGGAGTGCTTTTACCACTGTGTCTAGTATATCATGGTCCAGGAACGTCCATAGGTGGGATACCAGCTAAAGCTGGTAAAAGGCACTCCTAGCCACTGAAGTTACCTGGTCCTCAGGTGATATATCTTCATTCTTGTTCCCCCAGAGGAGTATGACCGCATGCAGAACAGGCAGCTGACCTATTTCCCAGACCTGTGATTCAGCGACTCACAGCACTTCTGTCTTGCCAAGTGTCAAACTCGGTTTATTGGCCCCCATCCACCACACCACTGCATCCAAGCACTGACTCAGAGCCTGCACAGCCACACCTGATTCAGATGTCATGAGGGGAAGAAAGAGGATGATATCATCTTCTTTCTGATGACACCTTGTGGCAAATCTCCAGCTGACTGATCTCAGAGACTTCATATAGATGTTGAATACTGTTGGGAATAAAATGGCACCCCACAGTGTAAGTGTCAAGAGGCTAAGAGTCACTCCTCCAACAGCACTTTCTGGGGCCCACCTTGTCGATAGGAAAAGAACTACTGAAATACAGTGCCTCTGATTCCCATGTCACATAATGGGTCTAAATGATTAACAGTATCAGATGCCACAGTGATATCAAATGTGAGGAGGAAGGTTGCACTGACTGCCTGATAAGACAACCAGGGCTGATTTACTGCCAAAACCAGGCCTGTGTGGTGAGCCAGGGCCCTTCTCCTGAGTAAGCACACTATTCTGGGACTCCCTTTTCCAGCAGACTTTACTGTTACAGGCCTCTGAGTTCACCCAGAGTGAAATGTTGAGCTCTCTTTAACATCAGTCATTCCCTTGCTGCTTTATAACTCCTTCAGCATCTTGCCCCAGAAGGCAGGGTGCTGTGAACTCGTGCCCATCTGTGTTCTTCCTTTCCCCCCCACGTGAACCTCCTGCTGGTGCTGGTGCCTAGCGACTGGTGCAACCATTTCAGGAGGAGGGACTTCTGTGTCCGACAAAGTACTGTGCTCTCCATCCCCACTGCCCTGCTGTGAGACATGTCCAGCCCTTCCCCATGGCTTGGTAGACCAGATAGACCAGACCCACACTGTTAACCCCTTTGCCTCTTCCCATTTGGCCTCATTCCCATGGGTGCATCAGCTGGACTCTCATCAACCCAAACCGCCAGTCCCCCCCACCCCCTTTATCTTCTCGGACGTTCCCTGGCCTTGGTCTGCTGTTTGGACATGCCAGGATTCCACAACAGGCTCATCCTCACTATCTGGACTTGCGTTCCCATTGAACGGGGCAGCTGCTTATGCGTGCATTTCCACCTTAATATGGTGCATGTGAAGCATAGCCTGAGCCCAGACTGGAAAGGGACTAAGAGATCATTTTCCTCCAAGAACACTTGTAGTTCTTCTGCCTCGGCTTCTGAATCACCTTATTTAAAAGTAGCATGTTTGAGACTGGCAGAAGTGAACAGAATCCTTGGTTCCAGGACAGGCCACGAGCACCTGCTTCAGAGCTTCAAGTGCCATGCCTTTGCACAATGGGGCATTAAACACACTCTGGACCAGTCCAGCCAAACGATGCTAGCAAGCCTTCATTAGCTGTGACAGAGATAGAGAGGGCATGTGCTTGGTTGCATGGCTAAGAGCACCTTGTCCATGCCAAAAGCTGCATTAGCTAAACCTGATCCCACAAATACCTTAGATGGGATATTGGACGCCTCCCTTGCAGCTGCAATAACAGTGGCATTTAAATTGTTTCTATGTCTTTTTCCCTGCTGCAGAATGGATTTGCTGTCATTCGGCCTCCAGGTCATCATGCAGAAGAGTCCACAGCTATGTGAGTGGGCAGCACAAGTATACTAAAGCTGGATAGCTCTGCTCACCTATGAAACAATAAAAGAAACAATCCCTCTTTCTTTCTGGAATCATTAAATAGAGTGGGGCTAAAGTGATTCTTTCTGCATCCATGTGAATGTCATTTTCACGATGGAACAAGTTAGAATTTTAGTTATTCTGGACAGATCAATCTGAATGGGAGGAAAAGATGAAGTGGTGGAAGATCCTAAGCCTGGTCCTATTTTGTCAGGCAGGACGGGAGTCTGTGGGGCAGTGAGGAAGCCGCATAGATTAGGTTCCTGATCCTGAGGCCTATTGAGAACACAGGTCTGACCTTGGAAGACCATGTTCTAGGACACACAGTTCCCAGGAACACCAGCAACCATATATCTATGCCCACTAATCATACTGGGGGCTTCTGGATGGGTGTGTCTGCTTTCCTTGCAGAATCCAGTCAGTGTGTGACTCTCGGGCTTCAAAATGCACTCTTGATGCTTTTAAAGAGCATGAATGAGATGTCTGAGAGCACAGGATGAAGCCACAAGATGCTGGCATGGCATTATTTACACGTATACTGTAGAGGCACCTGAAACAGAAAGAAAAAAGCCAGTGTATTAGGTGGATGACACTTTCCCCCCTCTGCCTTTATTTCAAATTGCTCAGAAGTACAGTGGCAACGTCACTGAAAGTATTGATCCACATCACAGCAGAAAATGACTTGAAAAACAGTGGACTGACTGTCTTTCCAGAATGATGGATTTTGCAGCCTGACTAATATTGGAAAAACTGTTCAATGAGTAAAATGACCAGATATGCTGCAAGTAATTGAGTTGTGAGATTCATTGCCAGGGGATAACATGACACTTTTTAAAAGGATGAAATGTAACACAAAAGACCACTGGCCCATCTAGCTCAGTATTGTTGTTTGCATTGAACTGGCTGCAGTTCTTGTGGATTTCAGACGGGGTATTTCCCAGCCCTACCTACAGCTGGATGAAACCTGGGGACTTCCACACGAGTTCTGCCCCTCAGCTATGGTCCTTTCTCATGAAATCCAGCTGCCCACCATGTTGGGGCATCTAGCTGCTTGATGAACTTTGATGTGACTCAGCATGGCATTTTTATTATCATCTTTCAGCTGCTTTTTTCTGATAATGCCTTTCTCTTCTTTAATTTCCCAGGGGCTTCTGCTTTTTCAACTCTGTTGCCATTGCTGCCAAGCTCCTCCAGCAAAAACTTGCCATCAGCAAAATCCTTATTGTGGATTGGGTAAGAGTCTCTCATTCACTCTGCACCTGAAGTCACCACTCCCTTCTGCAAGAAAGCAAACAGTGTACATGTGTGCGTGCAAACACCCCCCCCCCATTGCTTGCAGGCAGTTCAAGCCTTGGCCTCTCTGGCTGCAACCAAAACTCTGTTCCTCAACAAATTTGTGGCCATAATCAACATAATTTAGCTCCAGCTTGTGGCTAAACTACAGAGTTTTTGGTTTTGCAGGCTTTGTGGTTTCTGTCTGGCTATAATCATGTCACCCTGTTAAACCATTTCCAGTTGGTTACAGATGGAGTTACAGGCGGCATCAGGAGACCTCTGTCTTCAAATGTGGGTTGCCACCAAATACCTCCAAAGCCTCAAGTGGGAGGATGGAAGCAGTATCCCCACCTCTTTCAGATGACAAACAGAGGGGGCAGATTTTCTTGATATATTTCATACCTAGGCCCATGTATCAAGTGCAAGGGTGTGTACTCACAGTTAGGTACTCTTTATAAACTGCATCTAATGGCCAAATGTTATGTGATGCCACCCATGAAATTAGTAATGAAGTGAATGGTTTTAAGCAAGCAAATAGGCATGAGGTGGGGGTTTGATTGGAACCCTTGTGAAGTGTTGCTTGCGGGTCTGTAACCTTTTCCTCCCTGCTGCAGTCCTAATCTGGAGCCAGGTCTTGCACCAGCTGTTTATCTTAACGAACCTTTGCTAATCCTGTGAATGGCATCTCTTTTACTTTGGCCTTTTCTGGACATATGTACACATCAGATGGGAGCCAGATGGCTGCCTGTGTACAATACTAAGGAGAGCATTGAGTCCCAGGAGCTGTAAGATTAGGGAACAGTAGCCTTCCTCTTAAGAAGCTAATCACACCATGTTACTCAAGAGTGTGTGTGTGTTTGTGTGTGTTTTAACTAGGGCATTCTTCTCTAGCCTGGGGTCCTTAGATGTGTCATACTGCTGGCTGGGAATGGTGGGAGTTGTGATCTAACGCAGCCAAGCTGAGGAAGGCTGAACTAATTAAACTGTCACAGTGGGCTGTGGTATTTTTCTAACTTCAGTCCACCGCACCTACGCCATTCCTAGTGCAGCCACCCTGTACTATATTATTTAATATATTTCTATCCCACCTTTCTTCCCTGGTGGAATCCAAAGCACCATGCACAGGGGATCCCACCCATCCAGACCCTGACCTGACCCGACCCACACTTGCTTAGGTTCAGCAAGGTGGCTGTATCATGTGCCTCAAGATCAGGACCTTGAACTGATGTATGTTTAAGCTTCTCTGCCTCTTTCAGCACAGTTCTGGGTTTTCTGTTCTAGTAGAGAGGCTTCAGAATGCTCCTGTCCACTGCGCAACTTCATGCGCCAATGCTAAGATCTTATCTCTTCTTAATCCAGCCTGTGCATGCTCAGTTTCTTCAGCCTGTCCTCATAGGATTTGATGTTTGCTTGCTTGTTTTTAAATCTTGGTGGCTTTCCCTAAATCCCCTTGAACATCCCCTATGTATCCCATCCCCACTCTGGCCTGGGCCTTTCCTTTGATTTGATTGGCCTGAAGTGGTGTGCCTTTATTGACTCACTGCTTTCTTGGTTACATTCTCCTTTGTACTGGCAGGATATCCACCATGGCAATGGCACCCAGCAGGCATTCTATAGTGACCCCAATGTGCTCTATGTCTCTCTCCATCGCTTTGACAATGGCAATTTCTTCCCAGGCAGTGGAGCTCCTGAAGAGGTGAGTACACAGCTTTAATTCACTTCTGTCCTTGACTCTGAAATATACAAGATGCTATGGCAGAAACCAGCTTGAAATCTCTCTGTAATGTCTAGGTCAAAAAAGTGGATAATGTTTTAAAACAAAACACCAGCCTGAAGCATGTATG
Organism: Varanus komodoensis; assembly: GCF_004798865.1. NCBI lineage: Eukaryota > Metazoa > Chordata > Lepidosauria > Squamata > Varanidae > Varanus > Varanus komodoensis. Next base: position 5,267,163 of record NW_025336011.1, on the reverse strand, counting down.
GGGAGAGAGGTGAAAATCTAGCCTGCATTTGAAGCCATATGCGGTGGCACAGTGGGTTAAACCACTGAGCCGCTGGACTGGTTGATCGAAAGGTCGACAGTTCGAATCCGCAGGCAGGGTGAGCTCCCGTACTCTGTCCCAGCTCCTGCCAATCTTGCAGTTCGAAAGCATACAAATGCAAGTAGATAAATAGATACCACTTTGGTGGGAAGGTTTAGTCATGCTGGCCACGTGACCACGGAGACTGTCTGTGGACAAACACTGGCTCCCTTGGCTAGGAAATGGAGATGAGCACCACCCCCAAGAGTCAGACATGACTGGACATTAATGTCATGGGGAAACTTTTACCTTTTAGATACATCAGTGAGGACCAGCCCAAGAGGTTCCATTAACTGTGGCAAAGGACAAGAAGTCTCTCCCCCACCCCCTGCATTTCACTGAAGCCAAACGGACTAGCATTTGAAACCTACATCTACATTGGTGGCACAACAACCCACCTGAGGACTGAAAGCTAATTTAAGGAATGCAGGGCAGAGCGCACACAGCTCTGCCTTCCCATAGCAGCCTGCAACCTCCACCTCCTACTGCCTGAGGTGAATGTCTCACCCTGCCTCATGGTGGGACTAGCCCTGTTGTCAGCAGTGGGAGCACCTAAGGGTGAAAGTAGAGTTTGCCCCACAACAGAAAGTCCTACTCCTGTAAAGGTGGATATCTGTATGCACCATAATTGGCTCTGGCAAGAGAGAGAATTGCAGAAAGAAGCAGAGCGGAGTTGTCCAGCAGCTTAACCAGTCAATGTCCCCCCTCACTGTGACGTAGCCACTTCGTGTGTGGGGAGTTTTTGCAGCCCAGGAGGCAACTTGGAAGGAGGACAGAAGCTGGAGCATTTCCACTGAGTTGCCAAGAGAGCGTTTATTTTTTCAAGAGCAGATATCTATGCTTGTCCTGTCTTCCAACGTAATTGGAGGCTAACTAGCTTTTTTCTAAGCAGACATCTGGCTCACTGCTGCCCAGGAGTCTCTCCCTCCTTTTCTCACTCTACATTTCCATGTTCTTATAGAATCCAGCTGCATGCAGTAATCCTCCCCTATTTATGCCTATATATCCTTTCCTCCTCCTTCCTGGCAACTCTGTGAATGGCCCAATAGAGAATCTACACAGGAGCCCCTTTCATTTGTAAAGCTGTGCTGGGATTTTTCCAAAACACAAGTGCTCCTCAATTAATGTGGCACAGTATCCAGCATGTTTACACTGCAGTTGAACACTACATGCGAATGTATTCTGATGCCATTAGAGAAGAAGTAAGAGGACTTTAAATGATTACATGCATTCTGTCATGTTTATCTTTAGCATATGGGCGTGTGCCACACTATAGCACTGTTCCACTTTGCCATTTTCCTTTTCTTCTTAGAGTCTGCTTACTGCATGTTTACCTTTGCTGCTGTGCAGAAATGGAGGTTTAAAAATAGAGTGTGCGGGTATCTGCTGGTGCACTGCTGCAGAGGTGCATAAGGGGAAAAACAGTGCCATCCACCCTTGCAAAGTCCCTGCTGCAAATGCCCTGAAGATCAGTGTGAAGAAAAAGCAGGGAGTGAGAGGAGGCAGAGGAGAAGGGAGGTTTCCTTCAAAGGAAGTGGGGATAATGTTGCAGAAAGGGTTGCGCAGCCCTTCCTGTCGGTAGAAGTTACAGTGCTACTGGACTGAAACTGACATGTCTTCGTCGTGTGCACAAACTGCAAACACTGGAAAAAAACAGTAATAAAAAGAGTTCCATTAAAAAATGGAGTATTGAGGGAGAAATAGTGACAGGACAGCAAGTTAGGGGATTCGCTGTAGTCCCTGTGCTAGCCGGACGTTACAGTACTGGGAAAATGCACTGGTGTTGATGGTTTGCAAGCTATGACTAAAGGCCAGCTTTTCTTACTGTGAGGTTTCTCTCTTCCAGGTCGGCAGTGGGATGGGTGTAGGTTACAATGTAAACATTGCCTGGACTGGTGGAGTGGACCCCCCAATTGGTGACGTGGAGTACCTGACCGCCTTCCGGTAGGGGTGCCAGCACTTCCTGTCCATCTTACTGGGGTCTTTCACTGACAGGGATGCTTGCATGGATGAAGTCTTGTACATGATATCCTCTCCAGGGATGCTAGATGAAGGAGGATGCTGAAGGTGGCAGTGGGTGTCTCTGTAATAGTTGCATTATCCCCTGGCCGCGTCCCAGTTGTCTTGTGTGTATGGCTTGCAGACGAGAAACAGAGATGCCATCACAGCAGCCAGTGCTGGATTTACTTCTGGAACATGGATCGCTCATAGGAGCTTGCTGCCTTTTGCCTCTTTCCTCCTCAGATTGCCACAGCTAAGACCTCCTGCATAGCTGGGTAGCCTGCTTCAGTCCATGCATCAAGTAATACATATGTCTCTGATTAGAGACATATTTGCATTTGTGTACAGCCCCTATTCCCCCCACCCCCACAGAGGTCACCATTTAAACCAAGTTCCCCCACCCTGTGTCTTCAGTTGTGGTAGACTACAACTCCCATAATCCCCACCTGGCTGTTCTGGGTGTTGTAGCCCAACATATCTAGAAGACACCATGTTGGGGAAGACTGGCTTAAGCAGTCTTCCCGTAGTGTTCCTGCAACAACACCAATTAAAATAGAAAAGCAGCCCTGTGCATGGGTTCCATTTCCCTCATAACTAGAGAAAATTTGCAACTTTCATGTAGATTATTATGAGGGGAAAGGCATAAAGATGTTGAAATGTTGCTCAGCTGAGCTACCGTAAAGATCATTGTCTAGTCTAGCTCTTTCCCTGTCTCTAGCACCATCTTCTTGGTAGGGAGCTCTGTAGCAGAAGGTTCAGGAGTCAAAATTCTTAACCTGTGGAAGCTCATGAATGTGTTAGTCTTAAAGGAACCACAAGATAGGGATGTGTGAGGAATCTGTTTTGGTGGGTGGGAATCTGCTGGATTCCTTCCATTCAGCTCCCTGGACTCCAGTCTGCCTTTCCACAGCTGCAGAGCTGGAGTTGCAGGTGAGCGTGTCCAGAAGATGCACAGGGCTCATCAGGAATAAGCCCAATGTGGCTGCTTCACAAGTGGCGTCCCTCTTCCATGTCACGTGAAGTAGCTTCTGTTTGTGCTGCTTCCCATGACACAGAAGAAGGTTGCTGGTTGTGCTCCCCCTGCTCTGCCAGCATCTTCAGACTTCTTTCTGCTTGGCTAGCTCTCCAAGCTTAAGAGAAAGTCTAAATACTAAAGGAGACATATTCCTCAGAGCTTTGAGGCATCCCTACCACAAGACTCTTTCATTGTTTTTTCTGCAGCAAATGGACTTGCCCAACCCCTCTGGAAATTGTTTTGGGAAGCAGTTGATATTGGGAAGGGACGGCAGCCCTCCAGGCATCTCTTTGATAGGCTTGCATCAGTGAGGTGCAAGTCATTGTGTAGTCAACAGAGATGGGGCTAATTTTAATCATTGTGCATTAGGGAGCTGCAGAGAGATGGGGGAAAGGTCAGTACAGCTGGACTCTCCCTTCCCTGTCCAGTGGGGTGATGCAGACTTTTTTGCTGGTGAATTGCCTCCTCCTAAGAGACATCTGAGAGCTACCTTGTGTCCTTCCAGGACTGTGGTGATGCCAATAGCCAATGAGTTCTCCCCAGATGTGGTCCTTGTTTCTGCTGGCTTCGATGCCGTGGAGGGGCACCTGTCCCCACTGGGTGGATATTCTGTCACCGCCAAATGTGAGTTTTGGTCTTGTGGGAGGGAGGCCTTCTTAGTTTCTAAAGACAGCAAGCTACTCACACATAGGTTGTGGGAGGTGGGCACAGAACTGTATCTCTGATGGGTAGCGATGTGTATTTACCACTGGGAGCATAGCACCATCCCTCTTCCAGGAAAAACCATGCCCATATCATACAACATTCATGTAGTTATTTGTAGTTCTATCCCACCTGTCATTCACTGAGGGATTTAAGGCAGAATACCTGATTGCTATGCAGTCTGCCATCCCAGAATTGACTGGACCCAGGCCTACTTAGCTTCAGCTCCAGCAAAGCCCATGTATTAAACTGGGCTTAGTTGCTAAGCCCTGCCTGGCTTTAAGAGTAAAGCCTAGAGGGGGTTTTCCTGAGCTGGCTCAGCCAGTAGGGCTTTTGGGACCCCATGCATAGAAATGAGGGAGGGTGTAAGGAATATAGCCTGAATTTGATCAGAACAGTTGCCGTGCGATGCAAGGGAAGAGATTTGCTGGGAGATGTGGATGGGGCCCCATTAGCTAAAGCTTTCAGAAACAGCACTCACATGCATGCATGACCCTGCCTTACCCCAAGCCTGACCACTGGTTCCTCCTGCCTAGATTGGACTACTCCTTGCTCACCTGCCGGACCTTTCCTGGCCCCGTCAGCCTTTTATCTGCTCATGTCAAGGATGAACACTGGCCCCTTCTGCTTGCAAAGCACCGTGTGCTGTGCCATGGAGCTCCAGCACGCCATGCCGCGTGGCGATGTCACACCAGTTGGCGCTGCAGCTCCTTTGGTCCTGAAGCAGTGATTAGTCCCTTTCCCCGCCTTGCCAGTCTTTTGAGGCATCAAGTACAAACATAATTGAAAATCACATGGAAAGAACGAAAAGGCAACTGTGGATCATGGCTTACGGGCTGCCTGTCCCCAGTGCTTCACCTGTGAATGGCTTGCACCCTTTTCGTAGGTCCTGGGAGCACTGTTTTCAGTTCCAGGGTGGGCACCTGTGGCTTGCTCCTGTCTCTTAGTGAGGGGAGAGGAGGAAAGGAGTATGAGTTCTCTAGCAGAAGGTAACAGTTTGTTTTCTTCCTAACCACACAGGTTTTGGGCACCTGACCAAGCAGCTGATGAAACTGGCAGGTGGGCGTGTTGTCCTAGCCTTGGAGGGAGGCCATGATCTGACAGCCATCTGCGATGCCTCTGAGGCTTGTGTCTCCGCCTTGCTCGGCCTTGAGGTGAGTGTAGGGGAAAGGCTCAGGGTGAGTCTTAGGATGAGGTCCAGTGTTTCTGGGCACTGGTGGGCTGTGATTTTGCCCATACTTTGACAAAGAGTTCTAGCACTATTCAGATTAGGAGTGAGGCAGGTGGGAAACGTGAATAAGGTGTGTCTATACTAGTACAGGGATGTATGTCAGTTTCTGTTTAAATAGATGTTTAGATGTCCACCTGACCAGTGGCATCAGCACAAGGCCCAGCTGGAAATTAGTGCAAGCTGCTCAGGGTCTGTGATTATTTTGCTTGATTCTTTTGTTTTGTGGTGCAGTGTAGGGCACAAGCAGATTTGTTTGCAGGAAAAGAATACTATTGACTATTTACCCACTTGAGATGTGTAGGATGGCAATTCCCATCGTTCCCAGCCAGCAGGCCCAATGCAAGTAGGAGTCAAGTTCATTTGGAGGGCACCAGGTTGCACAAGGCTAGTGTAATGGCGCCTACATGAATTCTGTAACCTCATTGCAATAAAGACCTTAATTTTATACAAGCAAATTTTGAATGCATCTAGTACTAAAGAAAAGCATGTGAACCGTCACACCCTTTCCTAAGCAAATACATCTTAGTTTCTGTCATCAGAGAAGTAGCAAGGAATGAAAATAGAAGCCATACATTTTATAGAAAACAAACAAACAAACATGTTTTCCTACAGTCACTGTAATTAAGGCATTGGGCCAAATGCATCCCAGTGGGATGGGGGGATCAGGTCTGTCCTGCCTTTCTTTTTGCCCCTTCTCCTGTCACTTTCTGTCATAATTCCACCTGCCTTTTTTACCCATTCTTCTGTCCTTTCACCCCTAAATTTCCCATACCCCTCAGAAAGCTTTGAATCCTTGCAACTTTTATAGGAGAACAATTAAAGACCTCATTTTTTCCCTTTGATGCAGCTGGAACAGCTAGATGAAGATTTGTTGCGACAAAAGCCCAATGCCAATGCTGTGGCCACGCTGGAGAATGTCATTGAAATCCAGAGTAAGATTGTGGGGGTGGGGCAGTGACGCCCAGTGTAGTGAACAAGGACAATGTTGCATTTTAATTCTTGCACCTTTTCCACACCTGGAGAAATGCTGGAATCTGCAACACTAATGGGGAAGCCAGGAGTTCTCCCCAGTGTTCTGCTGAGCCTTGGGGGCACCTGCAGGGCTGTGAGGAAACCAGGTGCTTTTCATTTGCTACTTGCTGAGCATCTGAGATAAGACTCCTGTCCTTCAGAGCTGTAGAGGAAACCAGGACTTGCTTCCGGCAGTTCTGCAAGGGTCACTGTCGTTGCCCTCTTGCGGAGACGGGCAGAGTCATGGTGAGAACAAATTTTGGCTGGTGTTCAAGGCAAGCCAAGATTTGCTGCACCCTCCTCCTCCTCCTCGGTTCTGCAGTCCAAATGGGAGCTGGGCCAAGGAAAGGAAATCAGGATCTTCATCTAAGGCCCTCCTCCATGTGCCTGATCTGAAAAAGGTTTAGAAGATGGCTAAAGGGAGAGGGTCTTCTCAGTAGTGGCGCCCTGATTATAGAACACTCTGCCCAGTATAGTCCCCCTGGCACCAACATTGTCAGGTTTCCAGTACCAGGTTAAGACTTTAAGATTCTACTCCCAGACATTTGACAGCATAGGATAACATTTTTAATAGTTCCTGGGATTTTTACTGTGGATTGTGCAAGATTATCTTATGGTTTTATATTATTATTACATCATATTTTTAGAGTTTGAATCAGAGACGCTTGACCCTTGAAATGTAAAATGAAATGCATATCCCTGCAGCTGCTCATTCTGTGACTAATGGCAGGGGCTCCGGCTTCCCTTTGCCCTGGTGCTTTCCAGGGACAGCAGGAATGCAGTCAAAGAAGGAAATGCATGCATTTCCATTGCACATACTAAGTCAATGCTCTAACAGTGATCTGAGGCAATGGAGTTGCATCAGTGGCTGCCCAGAAGAAGTGATTGTGGAGTTTGGTGGAAGGCCTTGAAGGAAGAGAGGTTGTCCTGGGAGGGCAGCTCCAAAGGGGCCAGAGGCTCCCGTGTGATGCTCTCCCATTTGTCTCATAGGCAAGCACTGGAGTTCAGTGAAATGTTCCGCAGCGATTGTTGGTTGTTCCTTGCTGGAGGCACAGAAGGGCGAGGCTGAGGAGGCCGAGACAGTCAGCGCCATGGCATCACTGTCAGTAGACACAGAGCAGGGGAAAGCTGATGGCGGTGTCCGGTAAGTTTACTTGCTTGGGGATCAGGCCCACCTGCCATGTAAGGGTTTGGGTTCTGTTCCTCATGTTCCCAAGAGACAGCCAGCTGGGGTTGTTCTCTGTTAGGGGATTGCAAGGCGCTCGCTCTCTGCACTGAGCAGTCCCCATCTTGCTTCCCTATAGGCCAGCCTTTCCCAACCTGGAACCTGGCTGGGGATGAGGGCTCTGTATCTAGAGAGATCCAAGGTGGGGAAGGCCACTGTAGGCTGGCAGCAAGAGCTAGCCCTTGCGGAGGCATTTTTCCTGCAGTATCAGTGTCTCGCTGCCTGCTGCCTGATCATGTGGGCATGGGGAATATTTTGCAAATGCTTTGCAACATATTGAGCTTGCTGTGCATTTTATCTTGGAAATCCACAAAAAAGGGCCTCAGGAGTATGGGCAGCCTGTGGCACCTTTTGGCAGTTGTTGAGGTTCGGCATCCAGGCAGGGCCCACTGGCACCGACACCTGCCCTGGACTCCGCCCTCCTGTCTGCTCACTAAACCAGGCCGAACCTCTCTGCCTGCCCATCTCTCTGGACTCAGGTTGACTGAACAGCAGCAGATGATTGGGAAGCTGCTGTTTTGACATGTTCATAGCCCTGGAATAAAGCTACCCTGAGGCATTGTGGGAGCATCAAAGTGATTGCTGGCTTGCAAACATCTGACACGGGCAGGGACAGCCAGGAGCAGGGGCAGCAAGTGGCCACTCTCTGCTGGGAGGGGAGCCCAGTGGTGCTGGATGGGGCCTGCTGGAGGATGCTTTGCTTGGGGTCCCCTCACAGCTGGCACCAGCCTTGACCATTGTAGACCCAGAACTGAAATCCCCATGAACCTCCAGACTTCTTTCCTTTACTGAACCCTCAGGGAGAGTCGGCTTGGGGTTACTGACCCCTTCCCACCCTGCCACCACAACAGGGCTGTTGGAAGTAGCCCAGTGTGAAACAGGCTCCATCTTGCCGTTCTAAGCTGACACTAGTTGTCGGTTTTGGACAGCTAATTGGTGTCGAGGCCATTTTTTAAGAACTCTTTGCAGTCACTAGGTCACTTTTGTGTAACATTTATTTGCTTTTAAAAAGGAATGCAAGAGAAAAGAAGTATGAAGAGTAAAAGTTGGAAGGGAATTGGTTATCCATATATGTTTCTTTCTTGTTCCAAATCTGCGAAGTTATATAGCCTGCTTTCCAGCCATCTTCTTTGTGTATTCTGGACTAGTCCTGTAAGAGACAGTTTGTGTACTTACTGAATCAGGTGATAATGTGTAAAAACTGCTCAGGCAATTGATCCCACTGAGTGAACACTGAAACTTTGTGCTCTGTTGGGAGTCAGACTTGGATAAAGCCTTGGTCAAAAAGCTGGGGCTGGCAAGGAGGAACTTCTCTTGTCAGGAGGCTAAAGTCCAGAATAGGGTGCCTTCTTCCCTTCTGGGGTGCTGTTAGTCCTGGCTTCAGTGACAGATTTGGAGGACAGGTGGAGACCAAGATCAGGAATCATAATCAGCCCTGCTTCCATGCCAGAAGGCATGGATGGATATGATTGGAGACAAGTGGTCTTCTGAACCTGCTCATTGACACAGATCTTAAGATTTTTATGTCAGAAGATGCATGCTGATCCCAGTCAGTGCTGGAAGTAAGACTCCTTCTAATTGTGCTTCTTTCTCCTGCTCTCCTCCCATCCTTGCCTTGCCTCTAAAAGAATGCATTGCTTGCCAGCCCTCTTAGCATGACACCTTGATTGTCAGAACCCAAGAGGGTTATAGCCTTGTTCTGTGTCTCCTGGACAGAGCTTCTGTTTTCCTAACTGCTGTGCTGATCTTCAGTTCTGATTAACTGTCCCTCTATGATAATGTTCTTTGAACATCCTCTGACATTGCACCCATGTATCCGACAGTTCCTCCACATCTGGGCCAATGCGATGCCATTAATGAGTTATTCTTTCCTTTCTTCCTTCTCCCCACAGACAAACAGAAGAGCCAATGGAGGCCGAACCTGTGTTGTGAAGTGCCAAGACTTCAATTTGTGTAGCTGTCACTCTGTGGGTTAATTGGTCATTTGTGAGTTCGTTAAAACAACAACAACAACAACAACAAATTAATTTTTTTATCTATTAAAAAGAAAAAAAACGGAAAAAAGAGTTGCACTGGACAAAATGAGCCTGTGTGTGCGTGTGTGTGCGTGATCGCGTCAGTCTCCTGGCATTCGTTCTCACCAGCATCACCGTTTTGTCCTAACTCTTTGAGATTTGCAGGGGGAATGGTGGTAGCTTTCACATGGGCATCTCCTCCATTTTTCCTTTCTTAGGCATCATTTGCTCCACCCCACCCCTATTCTAGCCACTAAGCTCATCCCCGCTTCTCAAGCCTGGCACGAACCATTTTGTTGCCTCAGGTGATCATTAACTAATTCTCTCTTTCTTTCTCTGTCTCACTCTCTCTCACACACACACACTCCCCACAAGACTTTCAAGAAGCCAAGAGAGGAGAGAGCTGTGTTCCCTCCTCAGAGGCTTTCCCAGTTTCAGCACCCTTTTCCTGTCCCATCTATGTGAGTGGAGACCTCCTCCATCCCCTTGTGTAGAGTGAGGGGAGCTGGGTTGCCGTCAGGAAAGCTGACGAGGTGGGCTTCTAACTTCCAGAGACTAGGGCAGGAGGGAGATCGTGTTTTCCTCCTTGGGAGATTTTCCATGTAGCCTGGAACCCCTGGGATTCTTGCTGCTCTAGGCAACCATCTCTCCTGCCTATTGGGCTGGCCCAGCCCCTGCCCCATCTTGCAGAATTTGCCCCAAAATGCCATTTCTCTACTCTGGGATAGTTGCACATTTAGAAGGGATTGAAGGCTAACCCCCTATTGCATTTTACAATATGTTTCCTTGCCTCCTTAGTTTCTGACCTTAGGTCCTCACTCTTTCCTTCCCACATCCCAGCAAAAATATTGGGTTTTCTGGACTGAATCTGTTTAGATCTGATCCTGACCTTTATTGCCTCATTCTCTCTGTCCCCTGATCCATCTCAGCTGTAAAATGTTCTTCATTATCTATACTTTAGAATTAAACTCTTGGAAAAGCCCCCCAGGTGAGGAGAAAGGAAAAATGTGTGCCTTTAAGTCATTTTTGTTAATGCCTTAATTTCCCTGTGAGTTCACTTTTTCTTCTCCATTCCACCCCCAGCCAGACCCATCTTAGTTAACCGTTTATGTGGGAGATAATCCTGTTTAACCATGGAAAGGAATCCCATGTAATCTCGAGCACACGACCTGGATCCAGCTCCAGCTGTGCATAAACAAACCCTTAATGTATCTGAGTTGTTTGGCGATGATGTGGATGGGGATACTCATTTGAACACACATCACAAGAGGCATTCAGAGCAGTGTAGCACAAAGCAGACAGGCTGCATCCTCAGTTGCAAATTTAGTTGCGGATCTGAAATGTGTGTCTGAGTTATGCCTGCAGTTCCCAGTCTGGCAAGGAATACACACATGAAACCTGTTTTACAAGCATGGATATCCTTAGCCGGATCAGGCCATGTGTCATTGAAATCCCTTTTGTAATGAAGACTTTTGTTGACTGTTCAATGACCAATGCTTTCTTGAAGTTCTCTCTCTTTTCTTCTCTGTTCTTTTTCCCCCTTCTTCATTTTGTCATTGTTTGAAATACTCCTCATCACTTATTGTAAATAATTTGATTTCTTGTATCATGTGCACAAACTTTGTTTCAATGAAACTCTGTCCATTCATAAAGAAAAAGAAAAAAAAAAGAAAAAGGAGAGAATGCTGTTACTTCACCAGCCAAAAAAGAAAGAAAAAGAAAAAAAAAGAAAAAAAACAATTTTAGCTTTTAAAAGAAATGGATATAAAGAAAAAAGGTATATAATTTTATTACAGATGTATTATTTAATAGTATTTTTTTAACTCGTACCACAAAACTCTCCTTTCCTTTGGAAAGCTGCTAGCAGGGATAATGCAACAAAGGAAATGATGGGGCTTGTATTGTTTTCACTAATTCAGGGCAATGGGATTTCTAAACTGTGTGTGGGATGGGTGGGGGAGGCACTGGGGAGGGGGGTTGGAAGTTGCGTGGAATGTAAGACTGTGATGTGTTTTTAGCTGCACTTAATGGTTGTTAACCTTGCCAGGGTTTGTTTCAGGAATCCCTGGGTTTGCTTCAGGTTTAGTCTTCCCAACTGTTCCATGGTGGAAGGGCAATGTTTCCTCCCAGATTTTCTTATGAGATATTCATTCTCTTATCCATGGTGAAGGGTGAGACATGCCCAGACAGTGCTTTCCTTCTTCCATTTCTTCAAGTATAATAGATAGCTAGTAGCTGGATCCATAGAACAGCAAAGAGGCAGAGGGCAGCAAAACCCACTGCTTCAGTGCAGCGTGTTCTGATTTATCAAACACAGTGGCTTGGTTCATACATAACACTAAGCCAGGGTGTGGCTTATGAAAATCTGGCTTCTTGTTGACCTGGTTTGCATGGCCTGATGCAGTTCCCATGAGCCTTGGTGCCACTTTGCATATTCAACCCCTCAAGTCTGGTCTAGGGTTATGCAACAGCTATATAATCTTGCATGACCCACTCTTGCTGGAGTTGCACAAGCCCTGAGTGGGGGTCAGATATCCAAAATGGCGGCTGCATGTGCACCACAGCCTCATCCACGGGGAGCTGTTGTGTTACATGGACTAGCCAGTGCCTGAACCCATTCTTGGAGACAAGCCATGGTACAGTACAGAAATTAAAGTCATTATTTGTAGTTGGCTTATAGATTCTGGCTTGTTTAACCTATGGCTTGTATTGATGTGTAAACTCACACTGGTGGCTTGTCCCTGGCTTGTTTGTGTTGCTTTCTACCTTGAAAGAGCAGCCTGAAAATGAACTTTCTCTGAAGGCTGGCAAAGGGACAGGGGAAAAAAAGAGAAAACAAACCACTTATCATTTGCTTGCCTCCAAGACAATTCATGACCAAAGCAACAAGCCATGGTTAAAAATAGCTTTTCATTATGTGCAAATGCAGTACCAGCTGCATAAAAACCTGGGTGATGGGGATGGAGGCTGGAGATTTGCAAAAACCAACAACAGGGAAAAATATGACTGAAAAATAGAGAAGCTAGGGAAGAGGATCCTCATGTGGATTGTCAGTATAGAAGAATTTGAGCATGCAGGGAAGCCTTTGCTCTCCACTCTGATGGTGGTGCCTCTTTGCCACAGCTGGAGTGGGATAGCAAGCCAATCCCATGCAATATCCTAGACACGCAAGAGGGTCTGAGGATGGATTCAGGGAACTGAGCTGTGTGGGAGAACCTCCAACCATTTCTGAATTTTCATGTTTGTGTTATTTTTAACATACCCACAAGTATAGATTTTGCATTAGTAGCAAGGAAGAACAAGCCATATGTGCGGGACGGAGAGGTGAAATGCATCCTTGCCAGGAAGGGAAGCAATATTGGATGGCCAATTTGTTATGTTAGCTGCCACCTGTAACTTTAACTACCACACCAGGATTTCCCAAGTTGGCATCCTTCAGATGTGTTGGATTACAGCACCCATCATCCTCAGACAGCATGGGAAGGTGCTAGACTGGGAAGGCTCTACCAGACCGAGAATTTTCCATCTCCATCTATAGCACCAAAAGCTTTATTATTAGCATTATTGTAAACGGTGGAATAATGATGAAAATGACCAAGATGGGAGAATTTACAATTGGTTTCTAATCCCCACTTTCCTGCTCCCTGCATTCTAGCAGTGTTGTGCTGAAGTTTCCTGATTTTTTTTACCAACAACAATGCTGTCAGCACACTGTGCATGGAACCACACAATAACATTGCCACATTCCTGACTATGCTGGGGAGGTGTGCTAATATGGATCATGGATGACCACACCTTTAAAAACATCTCTCCTTTACAATGCTTGTATAAAGCATACCACCACACCCATCGCTCTCCTTTGGTTTTCAGGTCTTTCCCATCATGGCAGCCCTCAGTAACTGCAGTCATGTCAGCTCAAGAAATTTAGCTGCCTAAAATGAAGCCCAGGGCCAGTATGTCCCATCTCCACAACCACCGCTGCCTCCATGTCAATTTGGACCAACACTTTGAAAAGTTTTACAGCACTATTCAGATACCAGTCCCTGCCTTCACTGCCCCTTGTGCTTGCATGGTTTCATGGCTGGGCCAGCCTGACTTCAGCCCAGTAATGGGACCAATTCCCATGGCTAGGTTGACCCAAGAACTTCCCACATTCCCAGATGGCACTTTAAGGGTGTGTACCCTTAAACAGGACTCGCCATTTTATTTCTATCCCACAAAGGGAGCCTTTGAGGCAGGGAAAGTGTTCTCCCATGCCTTCAAAGTGCAGTTGACAGATGTATTTTCCAGTGTTTTGAACACTGAGCTCAGTTCTCTGTGCTGTCCTCCCTCCAGTCTTCAGCTGACCCATAAACAAATTAAGCAATTAAGCATAGCATTAAATATATTCATGTAAATGCTTGACGCTTTCTGGATTTGTCTTTAAAGGGAAAACCCATTTGAAAAAAGCTACAAAACTGCTCTGGCCTGGGGCTGGAAAAAGGTTGGCAACATCACATGCACCTGCCAATTAGTGCTGTTCAGTCTGGCAGAATTGGTTGCCCTGAATCGATTCTAGACGGGTAGTTTGTATAGCTGTGTACGATACAAAGCGTGTGCTTCTGTGGGGGTTTACTCAAAGTGCATCTGAACTTCCCCTCAATTTATCCTTAGCAAAATGTGCAGCGCTCAGTAGTTGTGAAAGTGAAGCATCCTGTGGTATGTGGTTTTGCACCTCCTCTGGGGTAGATTGCTCAGCTTTGGCCTGCTGTGGTATACCTGAGCACCACTTGTGCTGTGTGGACAGGCAGGGAGATGGTCGCACATGGTCGAACTCCTCAAATACCTGAAGGGGCACAGATTTGTCCTTTGCTGTCTTAGAAGACAGGACTCAATTTAATGGGCTTCAGGAGGGTGGTTGGACATCAGGAGAAACATCACACTTGGAAAGGCAGTTCAGTGTGGGAACCAATTGCTTTTGATGTGTAGGAAGCTCTCCCTTGTGAAGGCATTCAAGCAGAGGTCTGAGTAGGCATTTTCTAGCTCTAAATTTCCTATACAGAATACGGGGTTGGACTGGATTACCTATTCCAACTCTGTGATTCTATGAAATCATACTGAGAGCATACAATAGTTTTCCCAGCAATCTGGAATTATTGTACATGCTTCTCTCTCCAGTGTATATGTTTTCTCTCCAGTTCTCATATTTTGGTTTACCTGCCAGTTACAGAAGATGGGACTGGGCTGGGTTTGCTTAGCTTAGTGTATATGGAAGGACCTCTCTGCTTAAAGAAGGAAGTAAAATTTCTTGATGCATGGATTTAATCCATACACAGTGGAGCCTCATGAGGGGGTTGGGAAGAGACCCTAAATCTGCCTCTACCAATGTTCTGTTCCATTCTATACGCCATCTGCAGTTCTGCCATTATGGATCGGAAGACTTGAGTCAAATCTACAGCCCTAGAGAATGTGAGGTCTAGTTGCCTAACCAAGGAGATTTACTAGGCCAGGTTTAGGTCCTGATATATATATATATATATATATATTTAAAAAATCATACTGTGGAATTGGGGGGGGGGAGCCATAGGGGCTGTTTTTCCCTATTCCACATCCATACCCCACCCCCCCACACACCCCCAGGCTGATAGTCAGTGGCAGACTGCCATCCCATGAACATTGTTGAGTAACAGCATTGCTTGGTGGTTTTTTCATTTTTTTGCTCTCCTTGGAACTTTAATAGAGATAGGTGAAAGTTTTATTGGAATGATTTGCAATAGACCAGGAATGGTTTCTGATTCCCAACAGCAACCACAAGGTGGCTTTCACCCACCATCTTCTCAATTTAGTCTGTTGAGATAAAGGAAAACTTGTGTGATACAGAGTGCCAGGAATAGATTTTTGCACAGCAGAATTAGGAGCTCAGTTTGGGTAGTTAAAACAAATCCCTGGACTGAGCATATACTCAGAGGCATCCTGTTCTGAATTCTAAGTTGGGATGGCTTTTCACCCAGTGGTGTAGTGAAGGCACTTACCGTGGAGGTGCTGCCATGCCCCCAAGGAGAGCCCACCAGTGCTGGTGGATCTGCACCAGTAGCTATTCAAGACCAAGCCACTGCAATATACTTCACCTTCAGAATAATATATTGTTGCTGGGAAAATTCTCCCCAGCTACTGTAAGCATCAATGGGGAGTTCTCAGGGGTGGCAGATTACATCAGTGCTCCAGTAAGGAAAGTAGTACTGGTACTGCATCCCTGTCATTTCTAGTGCCACTAACCTCTGCTTACCAGCCACTATTTCAAGCCACCTTTTTGCACCTGCTCTAGTTCATAGGCCTCAAGCTTCCAAAAAAAACATAATAGAAATCTCACAGCTTGAAGTCTGCCTGCCTCTGGCTTAAAGCATCGCACACACCTCCTCTTTCTTTATTAGGAGATAGAGCAGATAGAGTGAGTGACATTCTGGGGAGGCCCAACCACTGTGGTTATGAAGTTCATTGTAATAGGTTGAATCTAGACTAACACAATGCTATGTGTGTCTGCTTGGAAGTAAGCTATATGGAGTTAAATGGAGGATACTCCCAGTTAAATGAGTTGTACTGATGTCCCAGTGAGATCAGTGGGACAAGTCATAACTTAGTTCCTAGTGAAATCAGTGGGCCTTAAGGGCAACTGACTTACATCTGGCTCCAACCCAGTCAATGTTTCTAAGTTTAAAACATGTTCAAGGCAGCACATTGGTTTGATGCACTGATCTGGCTTACATGTAACAGCAGTTTGTCTGTTATTTAATTCACAAATAGCCAAAATTTAGCAAGAACAAGCTTGCTGCTCCTGGTGACGCATCATTTCTAATTTCAATTAGCAACCCCATTCATAGGTTGTTAGTGTGACATTCTAATCTAGACACTCTGGATTGTTCAGAGTTAACCTAGAAACAAACCATGGTTTAACTCTGGATTGTTTAACCCTAAAACAGCACAGAGCATCTAGGTTCAGGCATTACTTTAAACAACCAGTGAATGGGGTGATCATAGGTTATTAATTGAAAGTGGAATTGAAAGTGATAGGTTTCTAATTGAAAGTGGAAAGCTGCCAGGGCAGCATACCCAATTGCTCCTGCTTGTTCCTAACAACCCATGGGTGGTTGTGACATGTGAACCAGCCCACTGGGTCAGTTTTTACGAGGAAGATATACAAGGATTGAAATTTTTGCTCCTGCAGAAATTAAGGTCAGGACAAGGTAACATTTATAGCAGGCTGATAGGCATTTCTAATTTTGTGCACATAAGGTGTAGAGGACAACGGGGGAGTCTGTGGTGGCCCTTCAGATATTGGACATCAGCTCCCATCATCCTCAGCCACCATGGCCAATGATCAGAGATAATGGAGCAGAGTATAGTCCCAACTTCTGAAGGAGTACAGGTTTTGCAGCCCTGTTATAGGTGGAGACTCTCCTAAGAGTGCGTAAATCCTTCCTGTCTGTCCACACAGGAGATTCTTTCATTCACATATGAGTCGCAACATCCTCTGCACCGCATCTTCTTTTCACAGGCGCTGCTGTCCATTTGCAGTTTGTGGGAAGTTCTTGTGCAGACCTAGAGATCTGCAGAAGGCAACAGGCTGCTTTTGTCTCTAGGCTAAACAGTGCCTAGTACACCGAGGCTTCCACCAGGGCATGTGAACAGGGTGACCCATGGAGTTGTGGGTGTATTGTCGGCATCGCTGCAGGATGTAGTCTTTGTCCGCAGTACAAGCTTTTTATGTCCCATGCACCTATTTCTGCACAGAAGCAAACTGCATTCACCAGATCAGGGGCTGATACAAAGCTATCGATCCTATTTTTTCCCTTTTCCTTGCTCTCAGAGATTTGTAATAAAGTTATAATCTGAAAAAAACCTCACCCTTCATCTCAATCAAGAAAGATTTCAGCTAAATTTAATGACAGCATTTCAATTAAGATGGGATGGGCCATGCATTTAGGGTTTGTCACAGTTCCATCTCTGTTTCTAACTTCTCTCTCTGGTTTTTGTTTATTTTTTTGTCTGGATAGAGTGAGGTGGGAGGAAGGCAAGAGAAATGTTCACCAGCCATTGTTTCCACACTGTTTCTCATCTTGGATTTTAATTTGTGAGGAGGGAGAAGTGCAAGCCAGCCAAGGGTAGCAAATACTTTGAAAAGCCATTAGTCTTCAGGACAACAGCATGGAACAATTGAGTGTGCGTGCGTACGTGTGCGCGTGTGCATGTGTTACAACTCCCATTCTATGAGTATCCTTTTAACAGGATACAACACCAGTATTAAGTTGTCAAGGGGGTTGTTCTTGTGGAGGGGAATTGGGACTTGTCTTTTTTTTTAATCAGTCCCCATCCCATGACATTGGAAGATGCCCCTTTAAGTGGGGAATACCTGTAGTTTGTTTTTTGTTTTGTTTTTTCCCTCCTCTTGCTTTTTTCTCTTTTCTGTCTTTCTCTCTTTCTCTCTGGATACAATTTTCAGTTGAGTATTTTGTAATATGTTCCAATGTTTGTCCTTGTGTAAATAAAATTGTTTCTGGCAATATTTTGTGGTAGAATTAATGTATGAAGCCCTTTGGCTTTCCTTTGTAAGTCTTGTCTCCACTTTTCGAATGACCAGAGTGCGGGGACAGGGAGGAGAGATGAACATGGTATGTCTTGAATGCAGGCACTTGGGAATATGGGAAATTGGAGCATCCTTAAGCTGGGCTGGACCACGGAGCCATCAAGCCCAAAATTGCCTCCTGCAGTTGAGGGTTTTAGGAGGGAGCCATTCCAGCCTTATTAGGAGATGCCAGGCCAGAAGCTTCTGAATGCCAAACATGTACCAACTCTAAAGCAGGGGTGTTTCACCCCAACAGCCAAGTTCCATTTTGGGGAAACTTTCAGCAACTGCATCCTAGTGGTAGGCAGTACCAAAGGTGAAACAGTTATGAATAAGAACCAAAAAAACCCCCCCAGAACCTTCTAGCATATTCTAGCTTAAAGCTCTTATGGCCAGTAATTAAGTCATAGGAAAATAATAAGAGGATAAACTGTCAGAGAACAACAGGATAATCACTGCACAAAGCTGGGAAATCGCCCAACAAGTGGCTTGGGAAAGCAGCTGTGGCCATCTGGAAAATACCAGAGGGCTTGGTTTAGCTGCCAGATGGACCTGATTTGGCCCATACTAACGGTTCTGCACCCGAATCATATTGTTTCACACATGAAAACAGGTGCACACTTGCAAAACACCCGTTTTCCTATCAAAGACCACAGCTACACACACACCTCTTTTTTTACAAATTACAGGAAGACCTTTCTCCTGCTGCTGCTGCTGCTGCTTTGATATGAGGTAGTTTTCTCTTTACGTTAAAGGAGAGGAGGGCAGAATTTTCTGTCAAGGGCCACATTCCTGTGGGACTAATTTCTTGGGCTGCATGCCAGAACTGGGTAGGTCTAGTGCCAGAAGTAGATGAGGTGGTCTCTTTTCCTCTTTGACTGAGCAGGGTGCCGGGGAAGAGAGAAATTATTCTTGCCAGAGATCTGACCCAAGTGCATGCAGGAGGTGTGCTTCGTAGTGTCTTAATCCAGAATTCTATTTACCAGTTAGAGGCTACTTGTGGCCCTCCAAATGTTGCTGGCCTAGAACTCCTATCAGTCCTGGCCTAAATAACCTGAGGTGAGAGATTAGGGGAAATGCAATCTCAGCTTCTGAAGCACCACAAGTTGCCAGCTCCTGTTCTTTATGTACAGAGTTCCACAGGAGCAAGCCTCACTAAACACAGTGGAGCTATTTCTGAGTAAACATGCAAAGGACGTATCTACAGCTCCCATGGATGTTCTCTTAAAGAGCACAGTCCTCTATTTGAAGGCCTGTCAGGGGCCTGTCTTCTATTTTGAGGGCGTCCTCAAAAGAGCACGTGGACAGCCGATTGAGCATTTCCAATTAAATTATCATATTTTAAAATTTACATCTATGCAAAATGGTGCCATCTTTTCTGGTAATGCATTTCCCCTTTTTTGAAATTCACTGGTGGCCACTATAGCAGATGGTATGTAGATTTATTTATTCATTCATTCATTTAACATTTATACACTGCCCTACAGTCCAGAGGGCTCTCTGGGCAGTTTACAATAAAATACAGCAAGATAAACAGCACACTAATGAAACAAGTAATAAAAGAATAAGTTGCTCTGATGATTGACTTCGCCCCCACCAAAGGACATGGTGCTAAACAGCATCCAAATATGAACAACAGACAGTTGTACAGGTTTGTTCTGGTTATTTGCCACAAGCCTTGCATGTACCATGTTTTTATGCTTCTTAACATGAAATGCTGGGGGGAACACGGTAAGGAAGCGGATTCACAGAATGCCAGGGAAATGTTCATACAATAAAAGTTTTTTTTTTTTCTTGAGAAAAGATATCGAGCTTGTGCTTAATCTGAGTTTACAAAGCAAAAGGCTGACAAGCCCCTCCAATTATGTTTCTCTCTGTGTCTCCAAAGTGAAAGGGGTTCATTTGTGACCAACAAATTATACTTGCTGCAAATGCCAACTAGCTTTGCATTATTGATTCTGATATTTCGGTCATACCTGGGAAAGACTGATTGAAAAGTACAAAAAGGGAAACCTTAGGCAGTAGTACAGTACTCATTCACTCTGTGGGGGCTAATTAATGCCAGAGTTCTAGCAGACCACAGCAACCAGCACTGCCAGTCCTTATGGAAATAGGGTTTGCTTACTATTGCACGCTTGCCATTTAAACAGTGGTTATTTACAAACTAGTGCATTATTTATATTTTAATATTTCATTAAGGAACCCACACAGAAGGTAGGCAGAGGGTGAGGGAGTAGCCTGAGGGATGGTACTGCTTTGTTTTGGAGCATCAACTATGTCCTGAGGAACTGGGAGGTAGATATAAAGCAGTGGGGGAGGCAGTAAAGTTTCAAGCTCGCCCCCTTCAGCTCAGCCTCATGATGTGTCTGTTAACCTCTGGGACCCCTTCTTCTTCAAGATGCTTGGGAAACAGGGAAGGAAGAAATCAGTATACAGTATACAGCTTGATCATTCAAGCACTCTTGGAATGGAAGGATGCTGCTGCTGCAATATGCAATTTAATCGCACTGTTTTACTGGGTAACCTCCCAAATGGACAGCTGGAACACTATGGACACTATCTTGACTTTAGCAAAGCTTTCAACATTGCATCGTGATAGGCAAACTAGCTAACACTGGAGTAGACAGAAAAAACTATCAGGTAGATCCAAACTTGGCTGCTAAATTGGACACAAAGAATGTTCATCAATGACACCTTCTCAAACTGGAGAAAGGTAACTAGTGGGGTGCCACAGGGTTCAGTCCTAGGCCCAGTGCTCTTCCACATGTGTGTTAATTATTCAGATGAGGAAATACAAGGAACAAACATCTGCAGATGATACAAAACTGGGTGGAATAGCAATCATCCTGGAAGACAGAATGAAGATCCAGGGTGATCCTGATAAGCTTGGATGCTGGGCTGAAAGCAACAAAATGAGATTCAGTAGGGACAAATGCCAAGTTCTCTGTCTAGGAAAAAAAACCAAATGCATCGATACAAGATGGGGGAGATGAGCTCAACAGAACTGAAAAAGAGAAAGACCTTGGGGTTATTGTGGACAACAAGCTAAATATGAGCCAGCAATGTGATGCAGCCTCAAAAAGGACAAATGCTATTCTGAGATGCATTAACAGAAGTATTAATTCCAGATCACAAGAATGAATATATCTATCTATCTATCGCATTTATGTACCACCCCAATAGCCCAGAGGGCTCTCTGGGTGATTTACAGACATTAAAACCCAAATACAATCTCCAGACCTAAACAAATATATTGGTTGAGTATAAAATAACATGGTTAAAATGAATTAAACGAATATACAATTAAAATTAATTAACTTTAAAATGTTGGTCAAATAAAAAGGTCTTGACCTGGTGCCGAAAAACTTATAATGATGGCGCCAGGTGGAGTGTGTTCCATAGTCAGAATGAGCTAGAAAAGGTGAAGATCCAGAAAGATAGCTCTCACCTTTCCAACAATCCTGTCCAGATGCTAAGGCTGTACACATTAAAAAGCATCCAATAACACTGGACAAGCAGGAGCCAAGATACATCCTCTGGGACAAAATCAACAACAGCAACAAGTCAGAGTAATGCAAATAACTTTGCAAAGTCCTGAGCAAATTGTCCACAGCAGGCTGTTGAGAGATCTAAGTTCTCTTTCTGAGGATTAGTGTATAAAACACCCCTGACCACCTGAAACAACTTCATAGAACAGCTTTTTGCAGACATGATAGCAGCAGACAATAATCTCTTCTTTGCTGCGCATATCACCAGAGTAGGCCTTCATATAGGTTGTAGCCTGTATTCGATCATATTCAATCTGAGATTTCTGCCAATGTTTTTCTAGCCAACATCTCACCCATTTCATTGCCACCAGATCCCCAGAAAACCTGGGGATATTGCCCAAGGTGCTGGGGTGGCTCTACTCTGCAAGAGAAGGCACTCGAGAATGATTATGTCCACCGCCTGGGTAATTTCTCCATTCTAAAGATTGGCCAGGACTTTGACAGAATTGCCTGCCAAGGCAACAGGAAAATCCACAAAAGCTGTCAAGAAGCCATCATATCCATCAGCATCTTGGAGCAAACCATCCTGATGCTCCACCCCTGCAGAGGTTCCAATCACCAGCAAGTCTAAAACCTACCAGGTAGTGATCTGTGTATAACAATGGAACCACAGAGTTCCTCCACACTCAGATCATATGCTTCATTAGTTAGACCTCATCTAGAATACTGTGCACAGTTCTGGGCACCAAGATTTAAGAAAGATGGAGGGAAAAGAAAGCAAAACTAGAAAGGGCCCAAAGGAGAGCAACAGAAATGATTCAGGGTTTGGAAACATTGCCTATGAGGAGAGATTAAACAAACTGGGCATGATCAGCCTTGAGAAGAGAAGACTGTGGGTGGGGGGACACACATGATCTGTCACAAAGAGGAAGGTCAGGACCCATTCTTGCTAATACCAGAGCGTAGGACATGAAATAATCAGTTCGAGCTGCGGCAACCCAGATTCAGGCTGGACATCAGGAAGTTTCCTCACTGTCAGAGCAAAACAACAGTGGAACCAGCTGCCTTTCCCACACTAGAGACATTCAAAAAGAAACTGGACAACCATTTGAGTGGGATTGTGTAAACTGGTGTCCTGCACCAACAGGGAGTTGGACCCAATGGCTTTCTTGGCCCCTTCCAACTCCAATTCTGTGAGATTCTTTTTGTGAGAGGCAGGTTGAAAAGATGCTACAGGGACATGTTAAATAGCCTGGGATATTTTCCAGCTTTATCTACTTATAGGGTTGAAGTGAGCATATTTGCACCTGCTGGGCTTCAGGCTCAACAACACAATGAAGCCAAATTTCAGGGGAAGTCTAGTCCCCCTGGATGTTTATCCCTCAGCTGGAGCAGCTCTATCTGCCCTGTCCCTTCTTCCACTGAGCGGGGCAGGCAACCCACTGAGCATACCGTGCCTGCTCCCACTTAAGTGGGTGAGCTGCACACTCTGTAGAGGGAATGGGGGAAAACAGCAAGATTCCTTTTTCTGCCTCCGCCGCTCATCTCTGAAGGAGTGGAGCTTTGGGAGGGAACAAGAGTGGCCACATCAGGCCAACAAAGGCAGGTCTCCTCATCCACTGTTTATGCAGAAAGTTCCCCAAGAGTTCATGTTAGGAAGGAGTGTTGCATCCATATCAAAAGCTGAGTGGTACTAGAAAATTACAATTACAGGAGAAAAACTTTGGGGGGCGGGGGGGAGGGAATGGCCGCTCTGCTCTGGAATGCATCCCAGGATGATTAATTATTAGCAATTACTGGGTGGCCACTCGCATCTGAACTACCCAGCTGAGTGGGGAATGATGCCATTTCATCACTGGAAGCCTGGAAGCCTGCGTGGACAGATGCAGGTGCTTTTGACCAGGGACTGGAGTGCCCTCCTTGCCAGGCAGGAGTGCTACCTGCACGGCTCCCTCTGGGTTGGAGGATTGACACTCGAAGCAGCAAGCCAGCTGCCGTTGCGGCCAGCGATTCTGCACCTAGGGAAGTGCTCTAGCACTAAGGCAGAGCAAATCAGCAGACGAGAAAGGCCCTGTCCTGCCTTGCCTATGACTGAAGCTACCGCTTTGTTGTTGCTACAAGGCTCAAGTTAGATCTTCCCTTGAGTTCTCTGCCCTAAGCTGACGACCTCATCAGCCTCCTTTCCAACTCTGATTCACTGATCTAAGCTTGGTGGACTCAACGCAGGAATAATGCGTGCACCACTCTTTGTGGGTGGGATCTCAGTACTGTACAGAAACCATTTCAGGTACATACGTGAATGTCTACTCCACCAAAAGTGAGGACGTCTGAGCCAAACTTGTTTCCAAGAAACAGCACGATGTTCTGGCAAGAAGAAACCCTCCTCCTCACATCATGCAACTCCCCACCCAAATGGTAATTAAGCTTAGGGGCTTAATTGGAGCCTATGGGAAGAAGACACTGGAGCCTATGGGAAGCTTTTCCTAAGCTTAGTTACCATGCTGGGGTTGGCGGGGAGGGGTGAATCTGGGGGTGCAGGAGGGAAGGTTGTGCCTTTTCTTTTCATGCATTTTGCCCTTCCAATGAAAACTCCCTCTCTGCATGGCAGGGAAGCTTAGGGGGGAAAGCATCCTTCCACCGAAAAGATTGGACCAGAGATCTTTTAGCACCCAGTGACTGGTAGGAGTGAAAGACCACCCAGCACCTCCTCCTGCCTCACAAATCAGCTCCGCCTGACCCAAGTGAGACGCACCCTTGTTGGGCCAGCTCTGAACTGCCCACTGTGATATCCATTCCGCTGGGTCACCAGGCAGCCTGTCCCAGATTCCTGCCACTGGAGAGGCCTTCCTAAAATCATTTGGGCTGCCGTGCCGGGAGCTGAACAGAACTGTAAACCGCCACGGGCACACAAGAAAACCATACTTCTTAGTCGAGCTGGGATAAGCATGTACATGTGGAGGCAATGAGGAAAGAAATAGCCAGGATGTTGGGTTGCTTTTTGGTACAGCTGTTTAGACCAGGAGAGAAAATGTACTGGCCTGTCTGAATGAACCGGCTCTGAGGCAAAATCTAGAATGTCTTTGAGTGGAAAAACCGACTGCATGTCAAGTAGGGTGGATGGGGGTGCCTGCAGGGAAAGGCTCGTGATCCTGAGGGGGTCCCTCACTGCTGGGCCTTCCCAAAGAGCATCTCGTTCCTCCTGCAAGCTACTCCTTGTGGGGTGGTGTTGCCCTAGAGGCCACAGCAAGAACTATTTTGGGAAGCAGCGTGACTACCATCCATGGGAACGTGGCATACTTCACAAACGCCAGTCCATACCAGAGAGCCGCTTCCTGCGGTTGCCCCATGTCACTGAGAAGGCGCAAGACAACGAGGGCGAGGGCGGCACACCAAGCCCTGCAAGGCCACCCGAGCCTCTCCTGCTTGACCTGGGCACGGCGGAAGTGCAAGGCCAGTCCCAGCCCGAGGGCTGTGGCTGCATCACGGCACAGGGAGGCAAAGGGACGCGTGTCCATGCGGATCCATTTGGGGTTCAAGCACCACTTGGTGGCAAGGTTGATTGACCTGGAAAGAAGCAACGGAAAAGTCACACAGGGACAACCTCTGCAAGGAAACAGCAAATCCAACAGAACTAAACACTCTCTTTCCATTTCTGAGGCCACTTCAATATGGCTTTGGGCTGGATCCAAATTTAGTCAAAGCAGGCCTATTGAAATTGTTGGGACAAGTCAGCCATGGCTGATTTAAGTACTATGGGGGTGTTGTTCTATGTGAACCCCAAATCTTTCCTCTGGGGCCTTGGATCTATTCCACAGAGTCTGAAGGGTCCACCGATGCCAACAGAAGATTTTGTCAGCAGCTTACATACACAGCAGGGGACAAATTCTGATGAGGGGCTGTGACTGCAAAGAGAAGGGTTGAGTCCCCTTCCCACATGTTGCAATGATGCGCCCCAATTGTTCTCCCTGCATGGCAATTAAATTTAGAAATGCAATGTTTTCACTGGTGCAAGTGGAAGGCCTGTATTTTGCTGCCATGGGGTGGGGGTGGAGATTTCCAGAAGGATCAAATTGAGGAGTGAAGGGTTAACACTCCCTTCCCTCTATAATGTCTCCCCAAATCCCCACTGTGCATGCCAAGGAAGTTTGAAAATTAACCTTCCAGTGGAAAGATTGGGACCTATTTTAATCCCAGGGGCCTGGTCCAGCTAACACCTCACTATAGATACGAGGATACCTAGGAACAAATGAAGCCAGCTGTGTTAAAGAGGATTTACTGAATGCAAGGGTGAAATATGGATGTAGGATATATGAAAAGACAAGAAATCTCACACTCCCATCTCTGTGGCCTCACTGATCCCATGATTGGTGGGAAAAGGTGAGTTGGGCCTCCAAAGCTGGCCAGGCAAGCGACATATCAATTCCTCTCCCAAGGATGAGAGCAGAAGACAACACCTTTTGCAATGGCTTTTATAAAGCCCCTCCCCCCACTATTACTGGGTCAAGCTCTGAGCCCCTTCCCCTTCCTGGGAGACAGGGACAAGGCTGCTTCAACAAGGCAAACAGTCTTGTTCTCCCAGCAAAAGCAGCCCTTATCTACAGAAGGACTGGGGAAGGCAGCTCCAGTGGGATTATCTTCCTAACAAGCTGAAGGCTATCAGTCCTTGCTGTGGCTCCAGGAAACCATCCTGTCTTTTACATACTGGGAATTTTGCTGCACTGCCGGCTGAACCTTAATAACCTCCTCACCATTCTTCTGGTACAGCTCAAGTGCCCGGCAACACCCCCTGTGTCCCACTGATTTCAATGAGTTTACTCTCAGTATGGCTAAATATGGTTGAATCCCCTTTTTTCCTTTTCAGAAGTCAATACTTGAGTGAATATTGCTTTTCTGAATTTTGTGAATCCCTCTAATACCTGAGGAAGGTTTTCCAAAGGCATGACCAGAAGCTGTACAGGGGGTGTTCAGAAGACCAGTAGCATGATCACAAAATCCATTCTGCCGGCCCTGCCCCTTATCACTAATACCACGAAGTTTGTTCTGCTACATGAGATCCCCCAGCCCTGTGGCCAGAGAGCTGAAAGACTGGCCTGGCAGAAAAGATGAAGAACTACAAGCAGCTTTCCCAGCCAGTTGCACTGGACTACATAGTCAGCTACATAGTTGACTAGGGATGCTGGGAGTTGTAGTGCAACACACCTGGAGAGCATCAGGCTAGGGAAGGCTGATCTTAAATGCTCATTGGGGCACCGCCTGTGAAAAATATGCCCATATGGATGCCTCCACGCCCCAAGCTCTCTCCCATTGAAGGTACTCACCAAGCAAGATCTACACCGAGCGCAACCAACGTCCAGTACGTCATCAGGGTGCTTAGCAAAAGGGACATGGAAGCCCACAGGTAGAATTGGAGCCCCCTGTCCTGTGGTACCCAGGATTCTAGCAGCCAGCCCAGGATGATCGCTAGCAGAGGGGTCAGAAAAGGAAAAGAGTGAGACACGGGGTAAGTGGCCACAGCATCACACGCTGCCTCTCTGGTAGAGTTCATGTCACTGCCTTGTCTGTGCCAGCAGCCCGCACAGGGGCAATCTGGCATCCCTGCCACAAAACTTTCCATGAGCTCCCTGGGGCTGGAAGGGAGTAAACGAGGCAGAAATGCTTCTGAAGGAATGGGGCAGGCCTGCTGAGCACAATGCTGATGGTCCCCCAAAACCAGAGCCTGGCGGAGGGCTGGTTCTGATACACAGATGGGTCTCAGGTTGGGGCTGGGCCTATGACCATCTTGTTCCTTTCACCACCTGTAGGTAGGTCTGTCTTGTCTGTGATACTTGCTGCCACAAATCTCATCCAGAACAGGTCTTGAGAGACCAGCATTTCCCATGGCTCCCAAAGTGTGCTGTTTCCCAGCACCCTTTGTCTCTTCTGGTGCTTCTGCTGCTGCCAGTTACAGGGAAGGGGGAGACTGTTCAGTGCAGAGAAGGGAAGCCCCCAGGAACCTTCTGGCTGAAACTGGAGAAGAACGTTTGAGCTTGAAAGGTGTCTCCCCTGAGATGGCTTTTTACCAGTCCCTGAAGTTCATTCCTGAGCCTGGCGTGGGAGAATATTGCTGGCATTTCTAAGCTCAGCCCAGAACATATCATGGTAATGCTTTCCCATGGAAGATCAGGCCCACCTACAAAGGGCCGTGGCCCCCCAGAGTACGGGCACACAGGTGAGCGCAACAGACTCACCTGCCACGGTGCCACCAATGACTTGGTGGGGAAAATGAGCGAGGATGAAGATACGCGACAGGCCCACGGCCAGCAGGAGGAGGAGATAAGCTGCCAAGGGCACCATCCTTGCAATGCAGCTGCAGAGGGCAAAAAGGAGGAGAGAGACATGGCCAGGAAAGTCAGTCAATTGGCAGCGTGGACGCAGCTTCCTCCCTGCCGAGCGCGCGCATCGGCCAAACCTGGCAGCCCTTCCAGTGCACGAACCTGGAAACTGCTGGGTTAACGGCTTGTTTAGACACCAGGTAAAAACTTTTTTTGTTCAAATAAGCTTTGGGGTAATTGAAATTGTGTTTTATTATTGCTTATTTATTTAATATTGGTTGTTAATTTATCTGGTTGCACTTGGTCATGTTGTGTAATAAAAATTATATATTTTTTATTATATGAGATGTTTTTATCAATTTACTAATTTTATTATTTTATCTGTTTTATTGATTGTTTTTATGTGCTGGTTTCAGTATTTGTAAGCCACCCAGAAAACCCTTGGCCTATGGGGTGGCATAGAAGCAGAATGAGATAAATAAATATATAAGTAAAACATCTGTGCCGCATGCAACATACTAATTGTGAGCAGGGTACTCTCTAGCACAGGGGTAGGCAGAAAGTCCAGATGTTTTAGACTGCAGCTCCTGGCCATCCTTGACCATTGATCATGTCGGCAGAGGCCTCTGGGTGTCAAAGCCCAAAACATTTGGAAATCTACCTTCTGTCCACCCCTTCAGTAACGGTTTCCCATGGAAGGTCAGGTTCCATGAGGGTTCTGCCCCTTGTGCCTTCCACACCTACCTGCAGCAGGAGAGGGGATAAAAGTGGGAGTGTGAGCCCGAGTAGAGGCTGAAAGAGTCAGTCAAGTACAGCCAGTTTGGTCAAGGGACAAAAAAGAAGCAGTGAATTCGTTTAGCAGAGAAATTGCAGCCACACATGTTATGGGTTGGTTTGGTTGGGATGCATTAGATTGAGACTCGTGGGTACAATCCTACTGTTCTTAGGAGATTATCCCAGGAAGCCTAAGCAAGCCGGACTAGTTCTTCTGCAGGCAGAGAAAGAGTTTGCCTCCAGAGAGGGAAATAGGCTCCTTGACCGGTGGCAGGAACTCTGTTGGTGTGGCTGTTGCACCAGCAATGCTTTGCGAGTGGGACAGGCAGAAAGCTGGGAGTTTGGGGTGGAACAGCTGCCTTGTTCCCTAGGCAATCCTACAGGACAGGGTGTGGGGTTGCACCAGTCCTAGAACCAATGATGAGAAATGGAATGAGGAGGAAAAAAGAGAAGAAGGTAAAAAGCCACCCCCAACACACGCACACGGACTCTTCTGGCCTGGCCACCTGGGGATGCTACACAGTTCAACACTTCTGCTTGGCATTGAGATGAGGATGTTTTTCAAATTACTCACCTAAGTTACTCACATTCTAACCTACCTCACAGGGTTGTTGTGAAGGGATGAGGAAGTACCTGCAGAGCACCTTGAATGTCATGGGGGAAAGGTGGACTATCAAGTGCAATGAATTCACTCTCTCCAACTGGTGTCTTCCAGAGCTTTTGGACTTCAGCTCCCTTCAGCCCCTGCCCTCCATGGCCAATGGCTGGCAATGCCAGGAGTTGTAGTCCAAAAGCCCTGGAAGTACCAGGTAGAGGAAAATGGCGATCAAGATAATGGGAACAAAAATGAATCAGAAAACAGAGATGTGGGAGAACTGGGAACCTGAACTGCCGTCTCATAAAGATGTACCTTTTGGAGTGCTGAGATATTCGTTTGGTCAGCATATTCATTATTGGCCAAAGGGCTGCACCAGTAATCATGCAGTGACCGGAGGGACTGCCTGCAAAAAAAGAGGATGCAAGATGAGGTTTTCCTGCGCGTTCTTTTATCAGCATTCCTGGGTGATGGTTGCATCCCACAGCAGAGAGCTCAGACAAGAGGGTCTTTTGGCCTCAGCCCACTTTGGAATGCTATCTCTGGTTTGGTATTTCTATATCTATGCTCCTTTTCTGAAGCTAACCAAAGCACATTATCAACAATTTCAGAAAATTAAATCCATAATCAAATAAAAGTACAAACCCCTAAAAACAACCTTAGAACTTGCAGCCATCACAGAAGCAATTTTAAAAGCCACATTAAAAAGAAGGCGCACGCTCTGCCTGCCTTCCTGAATGCACAGAAAATGGGAAGCAGATACAACTCCAGAGGTTGAGCCTTCCCATCTGGGTGCAGTGTGGCAGGGAGAAAGCCCCTTCCCGCAGACCTGATCTGCAGACCTCTGCAGGGGAAGATTTCTTTTGAAGGACCTCTCCTACCGATCTGAGCAGGTTGGCCTGAGAGACAGACAGGCCCTCTCATTTCCTGCTTTAATGGCTGAAACTGATATTTAGAAGTCAGCCCGGAAAACAACCAGGGCAGATCCTTCAGTGCCGAGATGAGGCGAATCCAACAGTATGCCCCAGTTAGCAGCCTTGCTGCTCTGTCTGCCCCAGAGGAAGCTACCTGGTCTTCTTCGGGGGCAGGCCCATGGAAAGTGCCACAAGATATGGCCGGGCTGTGATGGAATCAAAGCCTGGGGACCTGCTGCTGGATCAGATGGTCTTATGAGCAACCACAAGTAGTGTCCAAGATGTCGTTGTGCAAATGCACTCTTCCCCATCTCTGCCACCTTAAGACCAGCGAGCCTCACAGATCTCTTTGCACTGTGCAGTGCTGGACGAACTAAGTCAAATATCCCCTTTCCAGAAACACCATCCAGTGCTGGCAGGTTTGCCCTCCATACCAGCTGATGAAATCCTGGGCTAGGTGACAGTGGTGGGTGAAGATTTTCACAGCCCGCATCTGTGAGAGAACTCCTTGATCAAGGCCTCACCTTCCCAAACCTGTGAGTTTGGATGTCAAAGACCAAAACCTTGATCAACTTGTTGGTGACAACAAATCAGCCTTGAATTCCAGGGGCTTCTGGAGAGACTCACCCAGAGTCTCTCCAGAGGCTTTTTGGTGAGGCTCCATATTGACTTCTGTTTTAGTTTACAGGGAGGGACATGATTCTGCTATAACTGAGGGTGGGGGCATGAGGAGTGTGGATTTCATTAAGCCCCCCACCCTTCTCCACACAAGTATGAGTTTTCCTGCCAACGGTTTTGTATGATGCAGAACAAGAGCAGAAACAGGGATAATCCTCACAGGAGAGGTCTTGGTGGGCAGAAGGACACTTCCCTTCTGGTGCCACAAGAAGACACGCATGGTGAGGCTGCAAATTTGGAACCAGACTAAAGAAGCCCACAATTCTGGCAAAGGGGAAAAGCAGAATCGGCCATGTTGGCCAGAGATTGTGAGGTTTGTAGCCCACACATCTGGAGGACTGTTTCTGATCATAAGCCAAGGAACCAGTTAATTTTATTTCTGTACTGTGCCTTGCATATTTTCAGTGCTTTTATAAGTGAAGGTGCCAATGTGGGGGAGGAGGTATTTTTATTATTTTTGTTTGCATATGCTATAGGTATTATTTAAAGGACTATTAACAAAAAAGAAGCCAAAATTGCCTTCTATAAAAGCTCTCCGGGCTCCCCTCCATGTTAATTGTGAATCTGGATTGGCACTGGTGTGGGTCAAACAAACCTTCACACGCAGCACATAACTGTCATGAGACACTGTGATAGACACGCACCGAGACAGCTTGAGAAAGCTTTAGATAAATTCTTGGAGGATGTCTGCCAATGGCTACTTCAGAAGCATTGCTCATGTAGTGCTCCTGCCTTTACGACCAACCAAAATAAACACAAGACCTACCCAGTAACCGTCATGAAATATAAAAACAGCCTAGAACAGACAGCCTGTTGAATTCTCACCACTCAGCCTAGCTCATCAAACTTACAACTAGCAGAGACAACATTTGCTTGCTTCAAGGCAGTTTTCTGATTATTTGCCAAGTACCCAAACACACAGAGAGCATCATTATATGTCACAGACTGAACTTCCCTACAGAGATGGCACTCAGTTTTCTTTACCACAGGTCAATACTTCATTTTGCCAAAAGTGCAGGCCAAATAGTTCTGCCTAATCTCTTTATACAGGGGGCATAAAACTTGTTTTTCCCCAGTGTTCCGATAATTCAATTTTGTTCATACCACAAGGGCATAAGGATCTTTCTTCATCCAATTGAATCTACCCTCAAGGGGCTCTTTACTTACACTTTTTTTTGGCTCATTTATTAGGGTGCAACCCAATATAGGGTGCAATAAATCCTACGCATGTTTAGACAGAAAAGAATTGTCCACTGCCCAGCATTTCCCAGACAGGACTTCTGCCTAACCTGTTTAGGAATGCACCTTAGTCAATCGATATTACAGTGATATCTTTGTTAGGCCAACTCAACAACAACAAACAAAAACTGTGCAAGCTCTTGAGCTCTCCAGAGTTCTTCATCAAGCAAGATGGTAAACAGAGCAAAGGAGAAAGAGGGAGGAGCACACAAGCAGCTGATGCTCAGGACATGGAGTCTGCATTTGGTTAAAGTGCTGAAAGAGAGGAGATGGCAGTCATTCAAATTGGGCTTTACTGGGTACTGAAATTGTTTCAGATTGTTTCCTCTTCCCAGCAATGCTTGGGAACATCCTAGGTACAATCTGAAACCATCTTGCCTGAAGCCAAGCTTTGGACATCTGGAAAACTGGCTGGGGAACACTGAGAGTTGTAGGGTTTTTTCCTCTCTAGACATGCATAGGATTTTGTTATCCCAGTAGTCCTCAAAGGAGCCTGGAGCATCATACACACTCCTGCCCTCTTTCAGCAGCACAGCAACTTCGTAAGAGGGATTAGGCTGAGAAATACTGAGTGGCCCTGCCAGAAGTCTTCGTGGCTGGGTGGGAGTTGAACTTAGGTTTCCCTAAGAGGATATTCTAGCCACTGCACCACACTGGCATCCGCTTAGCAGGCAAAAGCTGTGGCAGCTACACCGGCTGGTTCTGG
This sequence comes from Varanus komodoensis, assembly GCF_004798865.1. NCBI lineage: Eukaryota > Metazoa > Chordata > Lepidosauria > Squamata > Varanidae > Varanus > Varanus komodoensis. Next base: position 5,234,560 of record NW_025336011.1, on the reverse strand, counting down.
GGCAGCCTTCTGCAACCTGGCACCTTCCAGAGGTGTTGGGCAACAATTCTCCTTATCCCTGGAGAATGGACATGCCAGCAGGGCATGGTAGGAGCTGCAGTCCACACATCTGGAAGGCGCCAGGTTGAGAAGACTGCCCTATTCTCTCTTCACATACTGCAAAGAAGGTGAGAATCTGATGCCTGGTCAGATACTTCCCAAATTTCTGTTTCTATTCTTAAGCTCCCAAATTCAATCTGCAATTTGGCAGCATCAGGGCTTGAGTATTCTTCTGCAAGAAACAAAGAAATAAAAAAGAAGCAGAAAAGTCCTGTACATTTAATGCCTCACTCCTGTTTCCAAGCCAGTTAGACCTAAGCAGTTTAGCTGTTAATTGGGAATGCTCCAATAAGAAAAGTTTGGATACTTGAAAAAGGGAGTCAGACAAATGCATGGAAGATAAGGCGTCCAATGGTTACTAGTGCCGCTGGCTATATGCTGCCTCCAGTTTCAGAGACAGTGTACCCATGTACATCAGCTGCTGTGGAAAATGGGTAGAAAGGTGTGGTTACACTCCCGGATTGCTTATGGTCACCTGTGTGTGGCTGGTTGGCCACTGTGTGAACGGGATGGGGACAAGCTGGGCCCTTGGGATGTTCTAGTGGGGCTCGTGTCACAGAAGGTCATACAGTCTAACGCTCTGCTGATGCAAGAAACCCAATACTGCAGTATCCCTGAGAGGTGACCAGACATCCTCTGCTTAAAAACCTCTACCAGAGAGAGTCCGCCATCTTTCAAGGCAGTGTGTGGCACCATCAAAAAGCTCATATGCTCATAATCCTTTTCCTAATGCTTAATTAAAATCCCCTTTCTTGCCATTTGAACCAGTTGGTGCAAGTCCCACAACAGGAGAAAAACACTTTGCTCCATTATCTGTGGGAAAAGCTCTTCAGATATTTTGTGCAATCTCACCTTCCACCATACAGCCAGGTTGGAGCTCAGCGGCAGAGCATCTGCTTTACCTGCAGAAGGCCCCAGTTTCACACCATGAGCTGGACTGACCAGTGGTTTGACTCCAAATAAGAGAGATTCCTATGTTATCTTGAATTACCAGTCGTCCAAGGCAAACAACAGAGGACAGTCATAATCAGTTCTGGTTCCAGGTGTTTCTTGGCAGGGGGACTTAACCACTTGCTCCTCTCTTCCTCCTGGCAGGACCAGCCAAAGGTATTTTGCTGCTGGAGGCCAAATAGCAAATGATGCCTCCACCCACCTCGCTCAATGTGCACAGTACCCAAGGCCAGCCAAGTTATTTTGGCACGACACAGATATGCCACAACTACCTTCCTCCTGGCTGGCAATAAAAATACAAAATTGATAGATTAAATAACAAACAGCTTGTTGCCTTCTTGTGATAACCAAAATCAGATGCCAGGAGGCTCCAGGAGTTGGTAGCTGGCCCCTGCTGGGGTGTGGACCTCAGGCCAGCCCTGGTCCACATCACCTCACCCTGCCTGTGAGTTTCCAGAGACATCTGGCCGGCCACTGGTGAAGACAAGTGCACCGCATGGTTACTCTTCTTCCAACTCACCTCAGCCTTTAGCTGGTCCCACCAGGATGAGAAGCTTCGGAAGCTGCCATCCCAGAAAAACGGGTTGCTCAACCACATTAGAACTAGTTTGTAGAAGATGTCGAAATGCTCTGTCTCCCAAAGTTATCGCCACAGTTAGAGAATTAACAGCCCAGGGGGGCGGGGGGGGGAGGCTACCCCAGTGATTCTTAAATAGCAAAGCCAAATCAACTGTATTGTTGTATTTTAATTTAATATTTATATTTTTAATTTATATTATAATTATTTTAACTTAATGATGTGAGCTGCCCCGAGGCTTCGGCGAATGGGGCGGCATAAAAATGTTTTAATAAATAAATAAATAAATAATAAATAAACTGAAGTGCTGAACTTCGTCTTGAGTTACCAACCTGGTCCTGTTTCACAACTAGCAGGGAACTGGCGGGGAAAGACTTCTCCTTTTTGGGAAAATCCAGATTCAAACATCCACCAGAACGGCCGTTCACCAAATAAGAACCTTGGGAAAGGGAGGGGGAACAGGAAGTAATAACAAGTCAAGCAATGATCTGGTACTTTCAGGTTTCTGAAGCTTTACAGTGATTTATTATTTATTTGCTATTACTTACTGCTGACTACGACTCTTTGCTATTTATCCAGACATTTCTGAGACTGTTTATTATAGTTCTATATTTAACTATATGGAGTGAGTTCTCAGCAGGCTTCCTAAGAATTGTAAAATGGGATATAAATTAAAATCAGGGCTCAGTCTCAGGCCTGGGACCAAATCCAACCCACCTATGGTCCTAATCTGGCTCTATGGCTCTCCCCACTTCCTCCTGGTCATTGCCTGCTTTGTTATTTTGGACAGTTTTTCTACATTCCAAAGGACAGAAATTTATTTGCTAAGGGTTAGTTCCTGGCAGCAAGCTAAAATAGGCTGGCATTTTTGGTTTTGGCCCATCCTCTTTGGTCTTTGTCCTTGCCCCTCTAATTTCAAGCCAGGCCGTCACTGGAATGGGGCCCCTACAAGCTTTCTCTGAAAGGACATTTCACCCTCAGGCTGAAATAAGAATCCCCCAAAGGCTACCATTTCCTACAAGTTACACAGAGATGCCAACCTAGAAGCAAAAGAGGAACACAGGAGGTGTATAAGAATAAGATTTGTGTGATGCACTGGGTACGTGTATGCCCATTGCTTGGCTCATCGCTCCTTTTCACCAAAGTAGTTGTGAGGCATGAATACCGACATCATTCAGACTGCATATATCAAACTTCCTAGAGAAACTGAAATAAACTTATGCCAGAATGGTAGCAGCAGCACCTGAACCGAAGCTGGGTGGCTGCTATCTTAGTCTTCCCCGGTGTTGCTGAGGCAGCATTCCTCCAGGGGACTATGAGAAATCTGGATGGCGGTGGCCTTTAAGGGGCATAATGAGAAATTAAAAAGGAAGCCATTCAGCACTCATTGGAGCAGGGGCTTTGAAAGGCTGCCAGGAAGAGGCCCCAAGGCCTATTCATATGCTGTCTCCAAGAGCAGCTCAATCCTGGAATAGCATCTGATACCAATTGCTTACCATTTAGAGACTAAGTTGAGCCATTCAGAGATTAAACCCAACCAGAGCACTTTGACTCCAACTTTCTGGTCCAGCAGGAAATAAGCAAGAGGGAAATAAATAATGAAGATGCATTTTGGGTCACCCAGGAAGGTCACCCAAAGCCAAAAGTCTTCCGAGCCAGGCAGACCCATCTGGAGCATCTCTGCAAACCAAATGCCACTGGTGTAGAGAGAATCCATGATGGTCACGAAGCTGAAAAGGACACAGAGATGGGTTAAGAGGCTGTGCTTGCCACAGGATCTCAGTGGGCTTGTGGCTTCACAAGATAAGTGCCAAAAAGGTTTAAAGCAGCTCACCGTAGCTTCTTGCATAGCAATGTACTGGACCATTCTCTGAGCACTGTAAAACAGCGAGGGACAGCCAAATATTCCAGATTTGCCGCTGAAGCGAAGCACCCCCAACCCAGTAAGCCAGGGATAGGTAGAAACGTAATTCTAGACCTTTTCTCGTGGTCCAGTCAGTGGAGGGCTTCCAGCCTGAGGGCTAGGTGACCTTGCCACAACCTTCTGGGGCCATCTGCAAGCTGTGAGTGGGACCAAGGCCAAAAGTGGGAAGGACCAAAGTCTCTCTCTCACACACGGCCTTCACATGAACAAACATTCAACCATCACATTAGCCCTCCCAGCCTGGTGTCCTCTAGGGACCATGCTGGTCTCTTCTTCACTTGCATCAGTCCTTTAAACTATGAAGAGTCTTGTTCCCAAAGGGCTCATGTTCTAAGGGCCTTAGGACTGCCCTGCACAGGTCTCATTTCAGGGCGAAACACCCTGGGGCTTTCCAGATGGTTTGGACTATGACTCTAGAAGAACTGTAGCCCAACGCCACCTGGAGAGCAGGTTTCCTACTCCTGGCCTCATTTAAATATATTAATTAGCTTGAACAATAAACAGAACATATTAACAGAAGCGATGGCTGCGCCAGAAGGGCAGCAAAGCGCACATAATAACATATTCTGGAACAGAGACTACATAAAAGATGGTGGGTTAATCAGCATTACAATCAGTACAAGAATCTGAAAATGGACTGGAATGTCAAGCAGGCTTTGGGGTTGTTTCTGGGCAGCAGTCCCCCACTCCTCACCCCCACCTAATTCCCACAAGTAGCTCTATAAACTGCACCCTAGAAGTTCAAAACACATACTGGTTTTTATTTAATATGCATTTCTTTTGGTTTATATACTGCTTCCCATTTTAAAACTCCCGGAGCACAACATATTACAAAACGATACATCATTACAAACATGTTGTTGTTAGTCAGTTCCAAAGTCATGCCCGACTCCCTGTTACCCCATGGACAACATTCCTCCAGGTTCTCCTGTCCCCCCCCCCCCCCCCCCGAGTACGCCCAACGCCACACCCACCTCTCCAGGGACCCCATCCAGCCACCCCAACCTCTGCCATCCCCTTCTCCTTTTGCTGTCAGTCCTTCCCAGCATGAGGGCCTTGTCCAATGAGTCCTTCCTTCTCATTAGGTAGCCAAAGTATTTGAGCTTCAGTTTTAGTACCCAACCTTCTAAAGAACAGTCAGGGGCGATTTCCTTTAGGATTGACTGATTTGATCTCTTTGCAGTCCAAGGGACTCTCAGGAGTCTTCTCTAACACCACAGTTCAAAAGCAATTACAAACATAAGACAATTTAAAGAAAGTTGATGAACAAAGCCTGGGAAAATAAGCATGTTTTCAGGAATTATTGAATGAGTATGCTCATCAGTGCGTGACATGTCACAGAGGGGAGAGCTTTCTAGAAGGAGGGGCCATCACAGAGAAGGCCCCTTGACTTGCTGCTACCAGATATGACCCTGCAAGGCATGGTACACACAGCAAGGCCTCCCCTGAAGATCACAGCTATCTAATAGACCTGTACAGAGGGAGATGATCTTTCAGGCTTCCTGATTCTACATTGTTTAGGCATTATGTCAGTCATAATATCTTGAACCTGGCTCGGCAGCCAGAATAACCCTTTCAGCATGAGTTGTACACATGGCAAAGCCAAGCTGCAGTCTTGCTGCAGCTTCCAAACCAGTCTCAAGAACAACCCCGCATTCAGAGCATCACAATAGTCCAGTCTCAAGGTTACCAATATATGGATCACAGGAGTTAAGCTGTACCTGTCCAGTAACATGTGGAGTAGATGATGTTCTTCCAAAAACATACTGAACAAAAATTCAATAACATACATGCAAGGACCATACTAACATAATGTGGTTGGAAACCATATTAGTACCCTTTCAATTTATTTTTTATTTTATTTTATGCCAAGGTGAGTAACAATGACAAAACAGCCAAAAAAGTTTCTTTTATAAAAATAAAAATGCATGCATGTGCACACACATCTGAAATTAAATAAGGTGAAATCAGTAGTACGTTAAAATTAAAGCAGCATAGCAGGAAAACAAGATTTATAGAAGCAGTAAAACCACAGAAGCATAGAACCACACACTAAAACATTATCCATTAAAAGCTTGAAAAAATACAGGTTTTTTTAGTTGGAGCCTAAAGGCTAACACAGTAGCCTTGGGCAAAAAATGCTGGCACCAGGTAGATCTCACCAGGAGAGCATTCTACCATCAGAGGTGGGAGAACATCGACAAGAAGGCCCACACCCTCTGAAGCTCTTTTGGAGAAGGCACTCGGAAGAAAGCCTCAGGTGTTGATTGTACTGTATGGGCAGGTTCATACCTATGTAGGATGCTCCCAAGTCATATCAGGCTTTATAGGAGTTGTGGTCCAAAATATCTGGAAGACACCAGGTTGCCTACCCCTGCTTTAGAAGAATACCATGGCCAGTGGGATTTAAAGCTACTGAAAGGCTGGTGATGGAGCAGGGTGCTGATCTCCATTCTTTTCCTGGTACAGGTCATCTGTCAAGGTGCCCAAGATGTATCAAACCATGACCAGAAACTAGACCCAACTGTCACAAGGTTATCAGTGTTCTTCAACACCATTTGGAGGTAAGAAGCCACCTAATACTTGAGCATCTTGCCCCGAGATAGGCTATTTCATGGTATTCCAGAGCACAGTACTTAAGTTCATACACATGAACAGGGAGTAGGAATGTCCCTGCACATGACCCCTGACCTGGCTGCAACCCCTACAAGTATCTGACAAATCCTGTATGCATACAAACTGTATATGTGCCAACCATGTGATTATGGAAGTTCTGAATCAATGAGTCGCCATTTGCAGAGACTCTTCATCCTATTCTTTCTTGCAATTTTGATTAGCTTTTCAGATGTTTCAGTATATACATGCACATGGGATAGATCCAATGGCTGAAATGCCAGATGAACACCCACATGAACTTTCAGCTGAATGGTGCTCAAGTTGTCTCGTATTCACAGAGGATGAGGTAGGGATAACAACACGTAAGAAGACCCTGCTGGATCAGACCAAGGGTCCATCCAGTCCAGCGTTCTGTTCACAGTGGCCAACCAGTGATCTACCAGAAACCTGTAAGAGGAGCATGAGTGCAATGGCACCCTCCCAGCCATGTTCCCCAGAAGTAGTGTAGAGCTGTCAGGACCGATAGCTATCAATCAGGTCCACATCTGCTTAGTTTCAGCAATCCTACAATATCAGGTCTTCCCAAACAATTCAATCTGTCAGTTGATAACAATGGATAGAAGAAATACACTGCCATTGAAGGCTTAAAGTATTTCATTCATACTGGACTGGATCCAGACTTAGTCATACGTAGCCCATACTGGCCTGAGCCCCATTGATTTCAGTGGGCTTACTCAAAGTATTATTGTTAGGATTTGATCCAATAATGGTAGTTAATTTCAGTTGGTCTACTCTACGCATAACTGTCTGGATCAAGCTGAGCAGTAGGATCTGGGAGATGGTTGATTTCAATGAGCCTACTCTCAGTAGTTGGATCTAGGAACAATAATTACATTCAGTGGGCCTATTCCAAGTGATTGGATCCAGCAGTAATATCTGATTTCAACAGGCCTACTGTAAGTCTGGATCCAGCCCAACCTCACCCCCTACGGGAGGTCACGATCTCCAGATATAAGAGATATTCATAGGACGAGGCCGAATGACTGCCCAAAGGCCACGTAAACAGTTCCTGCAGGGGCAAGAATCAATCCAGGAACTTTCTGGTTCCTCCAGTCCTTTAGCTGTTAAACTACACCGGCCACCTCTGAAACTTCCTAAAAGCTACGGCCGCTAGAAACAGTCCATGCGCCCCACGAGGAATATCTTGCATTCACGCCTCCTCGTAGAACTACAGTTCCCGAGATCCTTGGGTAGCAGTGGGAAAGGGATATGCGGAGGTGGAGGGAGAGAGAGAGGAGGGGGTGAAGTCAGGACAAAGCTATACAGATCCTCTTAAAGGGCAACAGCGGCTACGTTGCCGGGCTATACAACATGGCCATTCTTCAGGCTTGGGATCCCCAGCCCAGTGGTGTTTGGAAACCTTTACGGAGCTGACTGTATGCTCGACTGTCTTCTGGGGGCGCAGAGCATCCGTCATAAGAAATGATGCATTTCACTTTTAAAGCATAAACAAGGGAAGAGGGCTTCCGGCTACCTACCCTTTCTTGCTTCTCCTCCTTCTCCCCCCAGTATATTTTCTGGATCCCTCTCAGCGTCCTCCTCCTCCGCCCTCTTCCTTTGTGAGTGCTTTTTTGCCACCCCTCTTTCACCATCGCCTCCTGCTTTCATTTACTCCACGCCCCTTTCCCGTTACCTGCAATGGCCAGAATCCGCCTGCCCGAAACACTGAATCGGCAAACTACGCTTCCCAGAAGTCTTAGCATACGTGAAATCAGCCGTTATCAAGTTGCTTACAGTGTGGGGTAAGGGACATTCCTCTGAACTCATAGGGTTATCGGAGTTTGAACCTTTTGTTTTGAATGGCAGTTTTCTGTCAAGTTTTCTTTTCCACTTCTAGACTGCATCAGAGATCATACATCGTGTCCATAAACCAGAAATACACAGCTACAGCATGGCTGGCTGGAAAAAGCTGGGATTTGCAGGGCTTTTTTCTATCTAAACATGTGTAGGATTTTGTCCTTAAAATTGAAAAAAAAAAAACCCCTTTCTTAACCTGGAGGAAACGAAATGTTACAATAAAAACAGAAAGATCAAAATAAAAGGAACCTAGGACGCCACAGAAATATAAAAGCCCCGAATAGGGGCAATAAATTAAGGTTTTAAGGATGCAGTTGTGTTGTGTTTGTCCACCAGCCCCCCCCCCCAGCCACAAACCTGTTGTAGCACGTGTACATGTTATTTCTTGCTTTTAAACATGTTTCAAGGCTGCAAAAATCCTAGCACACAGAGGAGAGTGGACTCTTCCTTCTGAGTGAACATGCATAGGTTTGTGTACTTTGCTATTGCAATTGAATACATACTTACTTCCAGTTAAGCTCAATGGGGCTTAGAGTATGCATATTGGGTTATCCTGTGCAGTTCTATGCACACATACATGGAAGAAGGTTGCATTGATCTCAAATGCAACTTCTGAAAAGAAATGCCTACAACTTCCTGGTTATTAATATTTTTAAAATTCTATAAACTTTTTTTATTTATTTGGAACATTTTTATACTGTCCTATACAAAAATCTCAGGTCTTTAGAAACATTCCAAGTCTAAATTAGTATATAACTAATTAATATGTATTAATGTATTCCTAAATGTCACTGGTGTGATGAATGAACATTAAAATGGCAAATGAGTGTCAGTCTAAACAAGGGTTAGTCGATGTATATTTGGCAGAGGAAACCTCTAACTTCATATATATGTTGATGGGATTTGAGCTGACAAATCAGCAACTGATCAGTAAAAGGATCTTAGGGCTGGAAATATTGACCCAATATGTGACTACTGTGAAAATGTAAATTCCATGCAGAGATAATTTGAAAAGGAATTTTTAAAAACCCTGCTAATATCATAGCACATCCATGCAAATCTATAGTACATCTAATTTAGGAATATTGTGTACAGTTTTGGTCCCCACACTTCAAGCATGTTTTTTTCCAACTGCAAAAAGTACAGAAAGTGATGAAAGGCATGAAGAAAATGGATACACAGAAATTTCTCACTCTTATAAAACTAGAACCTGCGATCATGTAATGAAGATGGGAGATTCTGGATAGGCAAAGGAAAACCATTCTTTGTACAAGGTTTCCCACAGGGTATAGTTAACACTAAGGAATTGCTTCCATAAATAATGGTTATGATCTTAAATGGAAGTATATCATTTAATGGAGAAAGCTGTCAAAGGCTACCAATCTTGATAGCTTTAATTTACCTCCAGTTTCAGAGTCAAGATGTCAGTTGCTGGGGAACATGAGCCAGAGGGTGCTAAACCAGGGCTTTTTTTTGTCATAGAACGCACCGAAACGGCATTCTGGCACTCTTTTTTCAATGGATTTTATGAAGTGATTTTGGCATAGCAGATCAGCAGCAAACATCATTAATATAGTGCCTGCAGGCTGCTATTGTGTCTGCGATCTGCTATCTGATAGTGAGAGATAGCTGCTAGGGACGCTGCTCCGCTGCTCGGCTTGGGATTGGTGTGTGTGCTTATTGCCGGCGGCATGAGTTCCGGCACTTTTTTTTTTTTTGGTACAAAAAAAGCACTGTGCTAAACCACGTCCAAGTCCTGCTTGTGGGTGTCCTGGTGTGAGAAAAATGATCTAGATAGGCCAGGTTGCATAGCATTTATCACATTATTGTATCACATAGTTTAATTGCAGACCTAGAGTTGTGTATCTCTTGTTCTGTTCTTAATGTTCTTTAAAAGTTTAAATTGCTGCTGGAGAAATAAAATGCTTCTTCCCAAGAGTCAGCTACTACTACAGATGGGAAAGCTACATGAATTGTAAGAGGAGAGAGTACCTGTGGCATTATTGGGGTATTACCTTCCTTCAAATTTCAAGCTTTTAAACTGCAACCTGTTTTTTCTACTTAGGCCATGAGATTGGCTTTAAAAGTGTCTCTGAGCATTACGGCAGTTTTACGGTTTCTCTGCATTTTGTGAACTATTTATTTAGATGTTCTATTTTTTTACATTGCAATTCTATCTATGCCTACTCAGAAATAAGTTCCATTGACTTCAATGGTACACATTCCCAGGCAACTGTACAAGAATGCAACACTGGAAGCTCATGATCTCTCTTTTTCACTGAAGCAGTGAAGCATCCGCTCTTTAAAATAAGCACATGCCAAGAACTTCGCTCTGTGCCTTGCGTGTATTGGAATGCAACAATATGTACCTGACTAGTCCGGTAATTCACCCTATCAGCATGGTGGGGGTGGCGGTGGGGGCGAGGGCGGTCAGCATTCAGTATGTTTGGACATTAGCAGAGTTCCAGAACTGACGCCTATCCTGGGCCTTTTTCAGTGTATTCGGACTGCAAGTCCTATCATCCCCAGCCAGCACAGCCAACATTTTGGAGGGAAAGGCCAGCGTGATCCTATAGACTAACTAAGGAGTAGGGCTGAAGTACTGTCTATTTGAGAGTTCAATCCCGACTGCACTTGGTAGTACTTACTTCTGAGTAGGCATGCATAGGATTGCACTGAATGTCTACTCATTAGATTTACACGGTTCTGATCAGGCTGTGAATTGGTTCTCTACACAACCCCTCCTTTTCCTTCCTTTGCGCTCTTTTTTTCTCTTCTCTCACTTCCGAATGTGGACAAGAGCGGATCACCCCCGCTTTCCCTGAGATGGAATCGCCGGTCGGCGGGCCCATCAACCACCCATCTGCCTCTGCGCGGTGACGTCGCGTGCGTGCGTGGGTGCGGGAGGGGCTGACGTACAGGCGGGGCGCCGTCGCCTTGGCCACTCCTCGCCCTTTTTTTTTTTTCCGCCTAGGCTGTATCAGCCAGGCGGGCAAGCGCGCCGGTTTCTTTTTGTAACGCCGGGGTAGGTCTCGGTGCCCCCTTCCCCGGGCCTCCCTTTCTTCCTTTTTCTCGGCGGAGGCTGCTGCTGCTGTGGCGCAGCGGGGGCGTGAGGGGTGCTGCCGCCGCCGCCGCCGCCGCCTGGGCCTGAAACAAGATGGCGGCCCCGGGCGAGTACTTCAGTGTGGGCAGCCAGGTGTCGTGCCGGACTTGCCAAGAGCAGCGGCTGCAGGGCGAGGTGGTAGCCTTCGACTACCCCACCAAGATGCTGGCGCTCAGTATCCTTACTGTGAGGAAGGAGGAAAGGGCAGAGCATGGCTGGGCCGGGCCCCGATGGAGCAAGGGCGACAAGGGTTGATGCCGGCGCCGGGCCTGCGAGGGGTATCTGGTGTGTGGGAAAGGGATGTGTGGGTATGTGAGCTCACTTGCCTAATCCAGCTTCGGTGCCTGGGCCAGAGAAAACTTTCTAATAGCTGTGAGAGGCAGGAGAAGGCAGTTTGGGCGGCTAGAGGTGTCTTGGAGACGAAGGAAAGCCGCGAGCATGGTTTGGGGCAAGAGGAATGATGAGGGGGGTGGGGGGAGCGGCGGTGTTGCGCTGGCGGAATGCTGTTTGAGCTTGACGGATATCTTTTGCCTGTTTTGTATTTCCATGGTTTGAAAATATAGGGAGAGGAGATAGAGTGAGTGGTAAATCTGGGAAGTATTAGAGTAATTGGTTAGCGTAAGAAGAGGGAAACATCGTGTTTGCGAATGGAAGTCCAAATGAAATGCTTGGGGAATAAATGTTAGTCTATTTGTTAAGATGGGGGAAAGTGAAGCATGATTTCAGGCAGGTTTTAGGATAGTGCTGTTTATGGGGAAAGGGTCTAGAAAAATGGCTTTTGGTGTTCTGGCAAGATAAGGGAGACCTGACAAGGTTTTGGTGAAGGAGAAGTCTTAGGTTAAACTAGGCAGGTGTTCCAGAATCCTTTCAGTGTGAAGGATGGGAAAGTATTTGAACTTAAGGTTGGCTCACTCAGGCATGAGTTTCATTTGACTTCTTAATACTCAGTGACAAGTAATCTGAATGTATCTGAATGTATTCATTGATTCCATTCAGAAGCCTTGTATCAGTGGTAATGAGGAAGTTTTCTGTGCTAATCTATGTGCTTTATGTGATGTTTGTTTATTTGAAGTTGCTGTCATCAAGTGATGAACATCAGTAAGTGAATCCTTTTTGATAAAGTTGAACAACAGGTTTGGGACATGTATCAATTGACCATTTTGATGTGAATTGGTATGTGGTCAATATTGAAAAAGGGTGTTTGGTGTGGGTGGGAAAGCACATTGGGAGGCTTCAGAACTGTCACACTTCTATTGTAGTTAGTGTTGAGAACATTAAGGCAAACAAGAATGTGTGGAATTAAATTATATTTCTCAGCATGCAAACTGGAACTGAAAGAAAGAGTTGCAGGAGCTGACTCTTTGGGGAGGAGGAAATCCAGCATTTCAGTGCTGGTGGTTTGTTTCTATATGTAAATCTGATAAAATTATAAAGATGAAGCAAGGTTTGGGGTAAAATTCTTGGTCTTCTTTATGCACCCTGGCAATAAAGGGAATGTAATTAGTGTACCAGCAGGAATGGTATTTTCTGTATATATTACAAATCCATTGTGAACCTGAGGGTTCCTGCAGGCATGGAGTGATTGTCCTTCATCTCTTAAGTACAAAGCCCACTTTAGCCCAGTGAGGTGTAAGCTTTGCTAACAAAGTTGACTCTAGTTGACATCAGTGCTGATGTACTACTTGACCCCCATGGTCAGAGCAGCCAGAAGGTATTCAAGCCAGGTATGGGAAGAGGTATGTGCAGTAATAGTCTGTCTTTAAGTTTGGGTTTGTTCTGTGTCATTCCACTTGAAATAACTTTCAAGAGCATAAAGCAAGAACAAATTGGCACTCAAGATGGTGAGGATGCTTCAGCTTTCTACTGTTCTGTTTCTATAGCTTGGGTTTATAAAATTTGGCATGCTGCAGAGAAATTGTGTAAATAGAAGTGTGTTGCCCTAGACCTGAACCTAGGATGATTGGTTGGAGATTTAGGATGGAGAAAAGAAAATACTTCTTTCCATAGCACTTAATTAAATTATTAAATGGTTTTTAAAAGGGATTAAATAAATTTGTGAAGGATAAAGCCGGTATACTCTGGCTCCTAAACATGCTCAGTATGTTAAAAGCTTCTATTTACCTGTTTCAAGGCTTGAGTTTAGCATTCCTAGAGGGGGCATTTGATGTCAGCTTTTTGTTCCTGATTTTGACTAGTGAGATGTTGCTTTTGGCAACGTTAGCTACTGCAACATGTGTATTTGCTATTTCAAGAGGTTTTTTCCCTAAGAAATATAATGTGGTCTCCTGTGAAACTAATGCAGAGATTGCATGTATTCTTGGGAAGAGAGCATCAGGTTATAAGTTCAGATATCATATTATAAGTTCTTTCCTGCAATGGTACTGGTAACTTATTCTTTCTCTGAAATGAAGTTTTGGGAAGTTTTCTCCTTAATGATTTTCTTCAGAATGCCCTTCTTCAAGTGGCAAACCTAACCATGCAGATATCTTGCTTATAAATTTACAGTATGTTTCAGACGTGGAAATAATTAATGACCGTACAGAAACCCCCCCACCTTTAGCGTCACTCAATGTTAACAAGGTAAGAATCCTTTGTGGAGAGGGGTCTTCCTGTTTATGAGAGTATTACGTGACTGCTTGCAAACTATTAGTATGAAGTACTCCATTAACTTCGCTGGCTCCTTTGTGAATTTCAGCCTGACACTGCTAGTGGTTATGCTCCCTTAGATAGTACCAAGTATAGTTCTCAAGCCACTGTTCATATCCTTTTGTTTAACTTGTAATTGGTTTATGGTGCAGCATAGTAAAGATACAGTAGTCCTTGCTTTCAGCAGTGGCAGTCTTAAATTTGAGAAGCAGTGTTGGAAGCCTATCAGATGTAACTGATGCATCTTAGTTAAAATGCAGGGGTTTGCATCTAGTGTTCTATATAGAGTAGATCCACTGAAAACATGTTACTTGCAAAATGTGTATCTGTATGGAGATGTTCTGGCAGTGCATTGTTTAGGGTTTATTTCAACTACCTTGTAGGACTTCAGCTCATTAAAAGTCTTATCCCTAGTCGTCCAAATAGTGTTTCCAGTAATCAGCACTCCCATTTAAGATTTGAAGTCTATGCTGCTACTTGTGGACCAATATTAAGATCTCTGCATCTTGTATCTCTCCTTTCCAGCTTGCAAACAAAGCACGGATGGAGAAGGAAGAAAAACTGAGCCAGGCATATGCAATTAGTGCTGGGGTCTCTTTGGAAGGACAGCAACTTTTCCAGACTATACACAAGACGTGAGTAGAAAGGATGGAAGAGAGAAAATGGGACCAGTTGGTAACTAGGAAGAGGGCAGGGAGCTACACATGAGTAACTGAGCAGTGAAATTGCTTTCATCCTTCCCAAGTTCTGTAATTCCATCAAATGCTGATAGAAGTTTCTTTCCATATTTCTTTTCCTTCCTCAAAAGCCTGCATCTTGCAAGCAATATACAGCTGTTTGCCCAATCCCCATGGCTTCTTGTAGTAGAATATGTTAGGTGAGGAATTTGTAGGCTAAAACATCTGGAGAACTTCAGATGAATTGTGAGTTGAAACATCTGGAGGGGCACAAGTTGCCTACCATGTTTTATCTGGATGGTTTTATTTTCTGTCAAATAACATGAATTTCTGTGGTGCAGAACTGGGTGACTTTTTACTGCAGAATATACATGTTTCTGACCCAAATCACTTTTTCCAAGTGTGGTTTGAATACTGAATGTTCTATGGAGAAAATATAAACATTGAATGGAAACCTGAGCTGTTGAACTTATTGCTACAGTGGTAGTGCAAATTGTGCTTCATAAAAGCTTAATATAATGAAGCTTGTTATGTCTACAAAATGTCATCCAGTTAGCGAAAAAAAAATGGAATGAAAGTGTGTAGTAAAATATAAAATCAATTGGATTGTAAAAGTGTATAATAAAGGCTGCAAGTCTGTATTTATGAAGATACCTGCATGACTTTTGTGTCTCCAAAATACATATCAAACAAAATAATCCACTGAAAAGAGAGAACATTAGGACATGGTTAGTTGAATATATAAAAACAATTTATGGAATCATCAAGTGCCATGACATTCCCTTAGCAAAGATATGCATCTGTATACGCACCAAGTTCAGCATTCACATCTGAAAAGAGCCACATCTGATGTGTTGGCTGACCCCATCAGTAAACTTAAATACTGTGCTTGGTTATAAGTGAGCCCAAATATACATGTGCTCATATTGTACTTTTTCTCCTCACTTTCGTGTTTGCACTTGCATTCTCTTAAGTGGGTCCCTTCAGCTGTTTTGGAAATAAATCTTAATGTTGACATAAATGGGTGAAGGAAACCTATGTGCGATCCTTACTGAAAAGAATTAACACTTTTGCTGGGAGTGGCACTGTTTCCAAAGAGTCAAAAATTATCCTATAGCAAAGGTGCAACAAGAACTATTATAGGTGAAAATTGTTCATGATGATAGATATATAGCTGCTTATTCAAATAACTTGCTTCCAGATAAAATATCTGGCCTATACTTTTTTCATTTTAAGATTCTAATCTTAAGGTATTCTTTATAGCTCTGTAAATGATGTGAGTTAAATGCTTAGTTAGTGTTGGACTTGCAGTTGCTTACTTTGTTTCAGTTAATTGATGCTGTAAACCTGAAAAGGAAGAGTGCATTTTTCTTTTTGTGTATCATACAGTTTAAAGCAACCTTTCCCGACCCTGGTGGCCTTCAGAGACGTTTGGACTGCAACTCCCAGACTTCCCATCCATCAGGGCCATTGACTAAAAATTCTAGGTGTTGCAGCCCAAATGTGCCTGGAAGGCGCAATTTTGGGGAAAGCTGGTTTAAAGCACTTGTGATAAGTTCACTGATCTAATTTGTTTTCAAAACCAGGGGATACATCTAGGCATCGTTTACTTAGAATAGACCCACTGAAATGGATGGGACTTAATTTAGTCAAGTGCAGCCTAAGGTCTAGGCCCATTTCATTGAGTCTACTCTAAATAAGGCTTTGGACCTAGTAGGAGACTAGTCTAGAAACAGGAATAGTGATTCCTTTTGATTCACAGAATAACAGTTCTGGTGGCCATCAGATTTGCCAGCTGTCAGGATATGGCTGTTTACTTGAAAAGTTTACATAAATGCTTTTGGCTGTTGGGACACAGGAGCCTCTGTAAATTAAGTGCTAATGACATTGATAAGCACCAAGGAAGTAATCCTCTAGCCTTGTTCATATATCGCTTGCATATAGGATAGTCCTGTGTGTGTTTGAAACAAGATCTGCTGGCTCTAGTTCTAAGGTTATATTCCTGAAATGGCTCCAGCTCAGTGTCTGCATGATAACCATAGGCATCTGAGAAGGAGCCTTCGTGAATGAGTAGTGGTTTGGGTGTCATCTGCGATATTTATCCATGTCAAGACACTGGTAATAGGAGCTTGGCCCAGCTTGTGCTTCAGCATGCTAGTGTCCTAAGTACAAGCAATGTGTCCAGGATAAGCAGGCACTAAATTGGGTTGTTGAACTTCCGAGTAATCTCCTAAATGTAGCTCTTTGTACCTCTGAGATATGCTCAGACTTGGAGTCTGGTGACTTCACAAGGGGCAGCATTTCCATAGTGAAGTAGCCCCTGGAAAGTCCTCTTCATGTCTTTGACACTTGACTGCTTCTTGGGACTAAAATGTTCTGTATGAGTTGATGTATTTTCTGTTGGATTAAACTCATTAAGGTGTTAAGATATTTTAGTCCCTCTTCAATATCTATATTGGCAAAGGCATTTCTTACACAACTGCTTACACAATCTTGCTTTTCTGGACTTCTGCCCTAGCACTGCTCTTTTTTTTTTGCCAAGACTCTTTTATTTCCTTTTGCTGTTTAGCTTCCTTGGATTATAATCCCTGATGTGCTCCAGCCTCCACTTCTTTGCCATGTCCCTATTAGTGCTACTACATAATATAAAAATGTGGCATTCTTTGGGCTAAAGGGAAAGTTATTGGAGTAGGAGGATACACGGGAAAGCAAGTTATGATCTTTGCTCTCTTGTACTGTACCTGTACTCAGCCTGTGCATGTGTGTAGAAAACAAATAATCTATGTGTTTTCTTCCTCCAGTATTAAAGATTGTAAATGGCAAGAGAAGAATATAGTTGTGATGGAAGAAGTTGTCATTGCCCCTCCATACCAAGTGGAAAACTGTAAAGGCAAAGAGGGGAGTGCCCTAAGTCATGTACGCAAAATAGTAAGTAGATCAAGGATCGCCTGAGGGGTGGGGAGGAGAAAAGAGAAAGTGTAACTAAAAAGGTAGCTGCACAGGTTCTGCTGTTGTGCCAACTCTAAAACAAACTGTCCACTCCTCCATTTGTTCTTAGTCTTCACAGCTAGTTTGATTGGCGCAAACTATTTTTTTTTTGTCAAGGTAGGTACCATTCCTTGTGACAAACAGGAAGTGATTAAAAACTAAAATCATTTGAGTGCGGCTTCTGTCCATAGAACAGAACTTCCCAGTGCTGCCATGGCAGAATGAAAAGTGTACAGTTCTGTCATGTTCCATTTGAAAGGCATGTGCCTGTGATATGTTCCTTTGAGATACAAAGCATTATGCTAGCGTCTTTGCAGTTGTCCCATGTTCGCTCCAAACAGTATGACTGCCCTGCAGTCATACTGAAGAAAGTGCATTCTCTGGCTATGGCTGAGGCAACAGTCTTGCTCTTTCTAGTTCGTGTCTTGCCTGTCTCCTTCAAATACACTTCGATGCTGCTACCTGTAGTCAGCAGAGACAATCAGTTGCGGGAGTTTCTAGCTGCTTTGCGGATCTTTTTACAGCAGTCTAAAATGCAGCTAAACTCACACACCCATTAGGTTCCTTGAACGTGCAGGTGGCATGGTTAATTATGACTGGCACTAACGCCTTTGCCTC
This sequence comes from Varanus komodoensis, assembly GCF_004798865.1. Classification (NCBI taxonomy): domain Eukaryota; kingdom Metazoa; phylum Chordata; class Lepidosauria; order Squamata; family Varanidae; genus Varanus; species Varanus komodoensis. The sequence continues at coordinate 5,216,504 of NW_025336011.1, read as the reverse complement.
CTTTTCCTCCATGCAGGTTGAGAAACATTTTAGAGATGTCGAAAGCCAAAAGGTGATGCAGCGTTCACAAGTCCAGCCAACACAGAAGGAAAGCGCCCTCTCGTCCTGAGTCCTGCCTGCCTTTCCTGGTTGCGACAGATTGCTCCTGCGGGGGGTGGGGGTGGGGGGGAACCCTTCGAACACGCAGCAGCAGATGACACAGACTTCTTCCAAAAGAGGTCAGGGGAGGGCAGGGGGATTTCACTTCTATTTTGTGGTGGCCCTGTAATGGTGGGACCCACAGCTTCCGAACTTTAGACTTCAAAAACAAGAGAATAATTTAAAAACTCATTCATTACTTGACTAACAGACTCTTTACTTTTGGCCCACCAGGTTTCTCCCCCCTCCTAGAACAGTCAACTGTCTTGTATTTGAGGTTTTTCTCCCTCCCAGAATCTTTCTTTAGCTTTATTGAAATCAATTCCATGCCACCCCCCTTCCTCTTGTACCAGAGGAGAACTCAGCTCCCCAGTTTGTTCTAATAAGAGAGAGAGAGAGAGAGAGAGAACAGAAAATAACAAGCTGACTGTGGTAATGTAATCGGGACCTTTGTGTGACTGGCGATCTCTCATTTTGGTTTTTGTTTGCACAGGGCAAGGCTTGAATTAGCCTTATTTTTCTTATCTCAAAATATATATATAATAAATATATATATATATAAAATGTCCTTTAAGTATTTTCTGCTTCTTGCAGTACTCTGAACTGGGATCATGGCAGGAAAAAAAAGTAAATCTCCATGCTTAACAATCACGTCTTCTGCAGTTGGCATTTTTATGCGCACAGATGCTCACAGGATGCAGGCTTCCTCCTAATGATCATATCACAAGTTGAACTTGTATGTTATGTTTTTCATAAATGTGGGCCTTTTAATACCACTGTAGTGGAATTGTTCCTGGCCAGCACCCTATGGTACTTCTGGAATAATATTGTTGTTCTCAAAGGGCATAAAAACTGGGAGATTTGATAGCTTCCTCCTCCTCGTACTATTTGGCCATGCCAAAGCACTGCCCGTAGGGCAAGACTGCTTGAATGGATTTTATGAGGAACAATGTGTATTTTGCCCTTTGTGACCCAAACTGGGGTTGGAGAAGGGACAAAAGGTTTGGGCCAAGTCCACTCATGTCTGTGTTCAGCCTTAGCCTATCTGTGCTGGCCCTCTTTCCTCTGATGTAAATGATTTGAAGAGGTAGGGCAGTAGATGAACCTCTCTAGGATCTTTGCCACACTTCTCCACAGCATGTAAGTGAATCCCTTTGGAATTGAATTGGCCATTTTTGTTTCTGCTACTGAATCAACTTTTCTCATGGCAAATCACATGGCATTTGAACCCTTCCAGGGGTGCACAGCTGTATCAAATGAATGGAAGTGTCAATGTTGAAATGCCAGTTTGCTTTGAGATTGGGCACTGTAAGCTGTTCCTTGGAGAATTCCAATATGATAATGTTGGTGCTCTAGGGGGAAGTGATCTTCGCTGCTGAGAGTAGTGTCATATTACTTGCAGAATATGACCCGCTGTCCAAGGATATTGCTCCTGTCCAAAATGCTCTTCTATAGATTTCAGCCACATTCTAGAATACATTCTAGACTGTTCTGATCACCTTACTCTCAAAGGTCCGAGTTGCAGGCTTGTTTTGGTTTGTATCTCCCAGGCCGACTGCTCTGACTGTCCTTCATAAATACCCTTGCCTTAGAAATATGCTTAGGGGAGTAAATAAATTTTGATTTGGACAAAATGTGAGGTTTCAAAGGATTTTTTTTGCCATGATCTCTTTCCCCTTAACCCCCATTTTTAAAAAAAAAAACAAATGGATCAAATTTTAAATAATTCAAGCCCTGCCTTTCAGAATGGAGGGATTTTTTTTTAGTATTATCTAGCAAAAACCAATAAAAACCCAGAATTTTTTTAACCATCAAACAAGCATTTGTGTTGGGGGTTTCTGTCTTTTAAAAGCGGATGGTAGAGTGTGTTTGGGGAAAGAGAGATTGTATTCAGTGCCATGAACTAAAGGGCTGAGAGTATCTTCACACAGATTTGTTAATGGGTACTCAGTAGCTTCTGTGCAAGCATACACACCAGCCTCTGCATTAGAATCGCACATGGAAGAATGCAGTTGCTTATGCGTGTTATGTTGTTGGATATGGTCTTTTTACACACTGGATAAATTCGTTCCATGGTTCCTTAAATGGATAACATTGCTGTGTGTCATGCTTCAGTGTGTGAGTGGCTTAATGTTTCCATTCTTGATGGCAACAAAAGAAACAAAACAGCTTGTACCTTAGGAACATGGGTGGGAAGCAGAAAACAAAGGTTTCAAGATGCAAACTTGCTCTACTCCCCAGGGCAAGCATTCACAGTGGGGTGGAGGAATACACTGCCACCTCCCTCCTGCCCCCACTACCAGCGGTATAGCATCCCATCTAAGTTGAGGCATCCATATACCCTCCATCCTTGAATGGAGGGTTTTATTAACTATTTTATGGTTTAATTTCAGTCAACAGACACTACAGTTTTGTACAATGCATGTTTAAAGCAGTGTTAGCCAACCAACTTAAAATAGAGCATTATGGGGAGGGGTGAAATCCAGGGTTTTATCTTGCTCTTAAAATGAAGGAACAGGACTGCCAAATAAGGATTTCTCTGTGTGGTGGCTCATGTGGGACCTTAGCTTTGCGGGTGGAGTAATGCTCATGTTTTAGTGCCAGCTTTGGGTGAGAGTAAGAATTGGAACCAAGGACGGTGATCATACTACCTAGCTGGCTGCACCAGAAGCTTGAACTCCCATTCCTTTTCAAGATATGCATCTTTCTCCCACTCTTTCTCTAGATGAGTGTGTGCCCATTCCACTCAAGAAGAAACTGCTGCAGTTGTTGGAATTTTAACTGTACCTACTTGGGTACAGAAATCCTACATACACTGTGTTCTGTGTCCCTTTTTGTTCTTGCTTAGCACGCCTCAGGAAGAGAGCTGGTAATGCTGAATTGGTAAGCTTGCAACTGACCATATGGCAGCTGTTGCAGAATTCATTATGCTTGTGGACTAACATAAGAAAGCTTCAGAACCTTATAACTACCTTTCATGAGCTCACACAAAGCACTGTTGAGTTTGGCAAATCTTAAGTTGTGTGGGATGAAATTGATACTGGTTGTTGCCACTTAAAGGATGCACGTTAGGCACTCATTTTATGCAGTCAAAATGAATTCTGTTTTGAAGAAAAATTGGATAATTTGGGGGAGACTGTGGAAACTGCAAATAGATGTAATACGGCCAGCAGAAGGGGGATCTAGTACTTCCCTGCCAAGTGTTCTATAAGGCGGCCATTAAGCAGAGATGCCCCCAACAAGAAATTTTTGTCCTACCTTGGAATATACCAGGATAACAAACTGAACAAACTTGGATATTAAATTTGATGTCCTAATAGTCTTGGCTTTAGAAGGAAGTAAGATAATGTGAGTTGTTGTCGAAAAAAATTGAAACCATTTAGAGAGACTGCTAGTAGAGCTGGGGATAGAAACTTGTTTTCTGTGCTTTGTGTATTGGAACGTTTCCTTACAAATGGGAGAAGAAATGTATCAAATGTGACATTTACTTCTTCAGGGATGAACAAACTGCTGCTGTAGGAGCTCAGCCCAATTTCAAACCCCTTTGTTAAGGAATCAGTTCAGACTTTTGGCAAGGTAGATCTTCCTTCCCAGGCAGGAAGGGAGTGAAAGTGGGTGTAGGGTAAAGAAGTCACTTTTGGCCTTGGCTTTTCCCAGGACTGCTCGGAGTACTGCAATTGCTAGCATGCAACCACATTTCCAACTGATTGCCTTAAAGGGAATGCAGCTCTTTAGCCAAAAATGTCCCCCACCTGTGATTTTATCTCCTCTTTTGCTATATTTGTGGTCTGTGACTCTTCCCCAAAGTGCCATGCGTATTTAAAATACGTAAGAAATGCTTAGGACCAGTCAGAGATGTGACTGAGAAGGATTGCCATTTGTCCTGTGGTGTGTCTTCCATACTTCTGTGTCTTCTCCTTTAGCTGAAACAGTGAAATAATACTATCTTGCACATTTATACGGAAATCACAGTATTTAGTTATTTCTCCCTCAACAAGTTATACTTGTTGAGGGAGAGGAGCCACTGAGTACCTTGCCCAGAGGCTGTCAAAATCTTGAAGCTAGCCATGTGCATATGTATGTGAAATAATATTTATTACATGTTTTGGATGGAGAAGCCTCAGACTACAGGCTGAGCTGCTGTAGCACAGGATGTTGGTCAGGGAACTAAGCAGTCCAGATGCTGTGAAGAAAGGAGGCAACTGTAAGTTTGCATGGGGTCAAAACTTCTCAAAGTCTGTGGGACCTTGAGATACAAACTAGATTCAGATAAAACAGTAACCCACACACCAGGATAAAGGATGAGTTGAGTGTGGATTGCTGTTGAAACATGGGTTCTTGTGTTGTCTCAGCCTGGCTGGGATAACATCATGATGAACAACCCATAGTTGACAACCCAACAGCAAACCATGGGTATTCTTAATGGGTAGCTCATAGTTTAAAAAAAAACCATGGCTTATTAGTGCAGCTAGGGTCAGACAACATAACTCAAATTTCAACAAGTCAGTAACCATAGTTCAGTGCATTACCATGCTGTCTAAACCCAGTCATAGAGAAACATGGGGAAAACAAGGCTAATGAGGCCAGAGGAGGGATTGTGAAGAAGGAATCTTGAAGAAGATGTAAATGGCTAGAGGTGAAAACATAGAATGGTCAAAGCTGAGCCTCAGGTGCCACAGGGCATCACAACCCAGCAGCACAAACCCCCCAGAAGTGGGGCAGACCCTGTCAGGTATTGAGGATAGCTGGAATGAATCAGGGATCTGCTAGGTGGGAGAGGCAAGGAGACAGGGTTATTACAGAAGTTGGTGGGTGGCTGATGCGAGGCCTTTCATTCTTCCTTAACCAGGTGCCATCCAGATAGGTTGGGGTGCAACTCCTTCCTCCCCCAGCCACTGGGGAAGGCTGGTCTTGATTCTAGTAGACCCTGAAGGGGGAATTGTTCCATCTGTTGCTTCTTAATTTTGTTTACCTGGATGTCTAAACAAACAGCCCTAAAGCAGGAAGGGCCTGAATTTTCCATAGATTTAAACGAAGCCACCAATAGTTTTGCTCCAGGCTTCTTGTCTCAGTGGCACTCCTTTCTTACGGTTGTTTTGCAATACTTGCAAAACAAGCTTGTGCTGGCTCTCATACGGTGGTCCAAAGGTGGAAATGGAACAAAGCCAGGGGAGTCCAGATATCCCTTGCCTGCAGTCATATGCCATGCCACTAGCTGGGATCCAGCTAGTGTAGTTTCAGTGCAACCATGGATGTATCAAGAGACTACCAAACATTTAGGGAAAATAAGGTGTATAGTCCAAGAAAAGGACTCGGGAGGGAGGCCCAAGACTTTGGATGGCTTGATAGGTCATTGCTTAACAGGATTTCTTGGAGAATACCATGGTAGCAAGAATGACTATGAAACACACCCATATAAAGAATTCAAGGTACGTGAAGTTGTCACCACTGGGAATGTTGCAGGTTATTTTTGCTTGGTTTGAGGGTGCAGTACTCCTCTGGCCCAGTACTCCTCTCAGTAGTGGATGTAGCTGGTACCCACAATGCCTCTGGGACCTACTAGCCAGCTTTTTCTTGCTGCTGCTGCTCCTATGCCCCCACCAAGGATGCCACCATTGCTAACAGGCCATCCCAAACTTGCCCTTTGAAGGAAAAGAGAACATCCTCACCCATCAACATAGATCTATAGATAGAATGAAGTAAAAATTAGATTTCAAAACATTTTTGTGCAGCCCCTTTATGTTTTAGTGTCGTAAATAATTGGTGTGAATACATTGATGAAAAGTCTTAATTCCTGAAGGATCTTGCAACACCATGCAGTCTTTTTGACACCCAGTAATGTTTCTCCTGAAATTGGATGCCAAAATATCGAAACTTGTCCTGTATCAATGTTATTAGTTTTCCATTCTCAAAGGATACTTCATATACTGGAACAGCTCCCTGAAATAAATGCAGTGTGACTTTCCCTGAATAGTAATGGCAAGGAGCACTTGATACACTGTATGCTAGACTAGAGGGCCATCTAGTTCTTTCCATATTAATATATGTATGACGAAAGGCCAATATTACAGAGAACATGAGCATTAAAGATTTTTTCCATAGACTTGCACTGGCATCTCTTACTCTCCACCAGACCTGGGGGCCTATCTGGGGCACTATGCATGCTAGTCCGCCTGCTCATCTCATCCTCTCTGCATATTACTCTGGATGGTGGAGTGGGCAGGTAGGGATGGAAAGGAATCAGAGCTGGGAGGACCAACAGAACCCTGACAGGGTTGCTCATGCCCCTACAGTAGGTGAGTGACTTTTTTCCTTACCATGTTGTCGTTCTTGGTTATGGCTGCAATTAAAAAAAGTGTATCATTTTCTTCCAGTCAGAGAGAAAATAACTAGCAATTCCAGGTCTGGCACAGTCCCGCACCCCTTGTTGGGGGCAGGTCAGGGGTATGGGAAGAGTTTGGGTCCACCTGGAATGGCGGGGGGGGGGGGGGTTGGTTGAAGACCATCATGCAAAGAGAGATTCTTTGCATCTTGTAGATACCGGAGCACTCATCCTAGGTTACAACATTGCACCATTATGGAGGTGAACGTTGTGTGTGTGTGTGTGTGTGTGTGTGTGTGTGTGTGTGTGTAAGTGTGTGTGTGTGTGTTGGGTACTGGAGGTTGATTGTATTACTGTATCAGCTCTTCTTTGTCCGCCTCCCCCCATTAAAAAAATCCATGAAGAAACATAGAATGTGAGATTTCTCCCCACTGAAGTTTTCCAGCATCTGCCCAGCTGTTCTAACAGGAAGCTCTTTCATGCAGGGTCATGTTGCTAGTCTACCTAATTCTATTTTGGCTAGACTGGAGGGGGCATTTTGATGTGTGTCCCCCAATATTTTGGATGACAACTCCCAGCATTCCTGCCCATTGGTCATGCTGACTGAGGCCAATGAAAGATGGTTAGGCACCAGATTGGGGACGGCTGGTCTGCACAGACTCTCCCAAGATTTCAGAAAGGGCCTTCCCAATGTTACCTGGATTGAAACTTTCTCCTTCTGTATACAAAGCTATTGTTCCATTACTGCCTAGCCCAAGCAATACAGGAAGCCGTCTTACAAGAGTCAGAACCTTAACTAACCTAAGGATGTTTAATCACTTTCAGTCCTAGGACCTAATTCCACTTGGAAAAGGTATTGGGAGCCCACATTCCACTGGTGAGAGGGGCATATTCAGTATATGGCTCTTACTGCTAGTAACAAAGCCTTAGGAAAGGATGGATGGTTGGAGCGAAGGGGGCATATGTCTCCAGGTAACCCCAACAAGTCTGGACAGGCTCCCCAGGAGAAATGCATTTCTGCCTCCTCCTGCACTCTGGTGGTGCCTTCTGTAGGGTTTCTGGTCTTTCCCTGGCCCTGCCTGGAGATGCCAAGGGGTGACCCTGGGCCTTCTTGCACATGAAGTATATGCAGTACAGTTGAATGACAGCTTTGCTCTCTCAGCTGCTGGCTTCCCCTTGAAACCCAATGGAAGGGCTGAGTCTCAGTTGTTATGTTTCAAGACACCAGTTTTCAGAAGAGACGTTCTATCCAAATTCCAGATTTTCTGACAAGGTGTGGAGTCCTGCACATCCTCCACAGGTAAACTGGCTGTCAGTTCAAGGATGCCTACCTTTGTACTTGCTTAATTGAACAAAGCCATGATTAGCTTTGGGCACAGGAAGGGACTGTTAATAATAGACAAGATACTATGGGGATGATTTTACCTGCTTGGCATGGGGACTTCGGTGTTGAGTGACTGCAATATGACTCTTTCCAAGAGTGCATGCTGGGTTCATCAATTATAAAGCAGGGACAGTCTGCTAGCTATGGAACTTGGGGTGAGGCGGAAAGTACACAGTTTTATTTTTGGCACTGCTGGTATGGCACTGGAATTTTTGCTTTAAGCCCTTAGTTTTGAGGGATGCCCAGCTGATGCTGGACCACAACTCGCATCATCCTTGACCATACTGTTTGAGGCTGATGTGAGGTGACATAATCTGAAGGACCATGGTTTCCCTAATATTTTTCTACATCAGGTTTACTCCTTTTGAGTCTATCCCTGCCATTGTCCTTAAAAAAAAAAGGGGGGGTGCAATGTATACTTTGACAATGATGGCAACATTTGCCCCTCTAGCAACTGTAAATCTTCAGGGCATCACGAGGTCATGAGACTGCCTTTTCAGGGGTCTAGGGGACAAAGTTAAATAATAAACCTCTGAACCCACTTGGTGTTACGTCAACGAGTGAAACCTTCCTATCAATTCCAAACATGTTTATGTTGGGACAGTGTATATTCTCCTAAAAATATCTTTTTTAAAAACCCAGTGGATACAAATTAAGTATCTCCATGTTTTGAAGTAAATTGGACATGTTCTGCTCTGTCATAACCCCTTCCTTGCAAAAATAACAAGACAGAAAGATGTGTGCATGCTTTCAGCCAGTTTCTTCTCACTCACTCACCATCAGGGCTGGAGTTGCAGTGTTTACAAGAGGGACCTGCAACAAAATGTTGCAGTCTGGAGTGTTCCTGTTTTGGGTACTCCTTTCCTTCCCCCAGTGCTGGTTTTCAGTTTCACTCCCATCCAAGCAGTCAGTTAGTATATTGTGGTCACTGGGCATGCTCAGTTTGCATTGGACTGTTTTGCCCCCCACTACACACACTTGTTTTCTAAACACTTTTGTACTTCTACACACCTTGGAGTCCATCCCATCCTCTGATACTTCCTTTTTGTTCATGGGTGGTGCTCTTTTGGCTACATAACCAGTGGTACTCATCACCTGAGCCCCAGAAATAGAAGGAGCACTTAGGCTTCAGAAGGTGGTGTGTTTTTAAGCTTCCCAGTGGATGAGCAGCTATCATAGAGAACTACATTAAGGTTGTAATCCTATGGACGAATATCTCCCAGTAAGTCCTTTGTATTTAATATGATTTTCCTCTGAGAAGTAACACATAGCAGAGAAGTGCTGTAAATAACTGACTGCGCGATCTTAGGGGCCAATGAACTGTTACAATGTCAATGACTTTACTACTTCCACCTTGATACATCCACTTTCCAAACCATTGTACAGAAGAGGCAATTTAAACTCAAAACACAGTTCAGCACATGGTGATGGTTCTGCCCTCATCATGGCAAAAGATAGTGATGGCTACATCCTTCACTAGGAGAAAGATGCTTGGATGATCAGTGGCCTACCCTTAAATAATGTCTGACCTGGGTGTCCATCCATCTATACCGCCAGCACAGTTTAAATTCTGAAAAGAGGGTAGCTGTGACACATGTCTTCCCCTGAACCCCATGCTCGGGTTTATTACTTCACACATTCCGGGCCTAATATTCAATATTCAATACCCTACATACCTTCAGGATTCAGTCCATAAATATATTAGTAAGGGTGCCTCCGAGCAAGTGCAGAGTGCTTTCCTTACCTAAGTGAACGACCTGCCAAGTCAATCTTCTGGATGGGAATGCCTGAGCCTGTTGCATCTCTCTGCTTCAGGATTAACCTCAGCATTTTGGCCTTGATGAACAGCAAAAGGGCTGATGCTCCAATGATGACATTTAAGACAGCACATATAATACAGTGGTACCTTGGCTCACAAAGGCCTTGGTTCATGAACAAATCGGGTCATGAACAAAGATGTGGGTTGCGAACTCTGCATTGGATGGCAACCAAGGTCGCAGTCATCTCCCCCTACCCCCAGTGGAGAGACGACCACGATCGCAGTCGCTTTCGTGCAGGGAAGGCGTGTGTGATGACAGGCGCGCTCCTGCAGGAAAGACGGGCGCAATCTTGGCCATTCCCCCGCCCCCAACCAGCACGATCGCGGCCATCTCCCCACCCCACCCCCAAGTGGGAAGATCGCTGTGATCGTGCTGGGGGTGGGGGGGAGATGGCCGAGATCACACCCATCTCTCCCTCCCCCAGTGTGCCGTTTGCGCCTGTCTCTTCCTTGCCTATCTCTTTCTCCCCCGGTGCACCTGCGATCGTGCCTGTCTCTCCCCACCAGCATGCCAGGATGATGGGCACCTGCAGGGATAATGGGCGTGATCTTGGTCGTGCTGGGAGGGGCGGGGAGATGGCCGCGCTTGGGGGGGGGGATGGGATGACTGCGATCTTTGTTGTGGTCGTCACTTTGCTTCACATTTTTCTGATTTAAAAAATGGTTACAGAACGGATTAACCTTATTTACATTGAACCGTATGGGGAAATTTAATTTGGCTCACGACCAATTTGGGTCACGACCAGAGTCCTGGAATGGATTAAGTTTGTGATCCACGGTACCAGTGTATATGGAAGAGGATGTAGGATAACTAGGCACACCTCCTTCCGGTGCTGCTGATCCTCATTTTCTCTTTCATTCTTGCTGTTCCCATTAATTGATGATGTGCTGACCCAGTTCTCAGTGAAGAACAGAACCCCAAATTTATAAAGTAAGTACAAAGGCTCAGATCCAGGAGCCAAAATTCTCCCTCCCAGTCCGGTTCTTCCTGCATTCTAAAAGGTAAAAAATGCCTCTCCCAAAGCCTTTATTTCTTTTAGATCTGTTTTTGATAAGAGCTTGAAACTAAAATAGGCTGGTATTTTTGGCCCTGCCCCTTTTGTCTTTGTTCCCACCCATGACTGGAAGCTGGGAACTTCTCTGAAACAGAATTGGGCCCTTCAGCCAAAGAGCTGCCAGTGGCCATTACAAAGAGTGTGAGATGGTGCATCAGTGAGACTGGGGCTGTAATTGCCCAAAGGTTCTGCAACTTTTCTTCTTCTTCCCAGGAAAGGGCTCTCTGCGATTCAAACATTTGCGCACTTTACACCGAAGGCCGTGCTGTCAGCCTGTTTGTGTGCCTCGCGTTCTTGGCGACAGCCGGTCTTGGCTCTTTCTCTCCCTCTGTGTCCCAGGCGTGATCCATGGGATGAGAAAGATGCGTCTCCCTTGTGCCAGCTCGCTCAGTCACTCACTGGGGTGGCACCAGGCCAGCCAGCAGCCGTAATCCCAAACTGAGATTAGAACTTGGCTGTAGATTCAGCGCTGAAAAGCAATCCGGTCTGTGTCACTTTTCGGCCTTTGGCTGGGAGGAGATGACATTGGCAGGATGGTGGGAAAGGAGCAGGACAGGGCGATGGATGGAAGGAGGGATGCCTTCTTGTGGAGCAGACACGGTGCTTAAGGTACGCCTAGAACTGAGGTGGGTGGAGGGACGGTTGGGCATTGCTCCTTCTCGCAGTAAAGCTGGTGGCAATTTTTTTGGGGGGGGGTGGGAAAGGAGCGGCTGCTTAGCTTCCTTTCCTGACAAATGTTCACTGATCTTTAAGAAACAGGTAAGTTGCAGGGTTCTGACACTGAAAAACTAATTGGAACTTATGCTTCTTTGAGAAAGGCTGCTTAATGGGACTTTGCCTTGTGCAGACTCCCTGATTGCTGTATAAGGGCTTCCCACTCCACATCCCCTGGGGCTGGAAAGTGATCCTTTGTATAAGGGAGGTTCTTTCTCCAGATTCCCTAGTTTGCATGGGGGTTACCCTATAGGAAACCTTCTGTGAAAGCTAGCAGTATTGCAGCTAGATCCTTTTAAACTCTGGCAGTAATGGTCTGTCTTCTTCCCACCACCAATCCTCACTTCAATTCAAAATGCCGTATGCCAGACCTGCTACAGTCAAGGGCCTCTCCTCATGATCCCTGCTGAATGGGCTCCGGGATCCTTGCCCCAAAGTCCTGCCCTGATGGTACCCCTCCACACCAGGGACTGTGTGGCTTGGTCAGTGGAGGCCGGTGGCAAAAGGGCTTGTTTTGAGGCAAGAGAGGCTGAATTGGTCTTCTGATTTTTTCTTTTCTATGATAAGTGCCATATTTAATTTTCCCTAGAGATCAAGATGAGAAGGGAGTATTGTGGATTGTGTACCACTCCCCCCTCATCCTGCATCCATAGCATAGCTCATTTTCTTGATCTCTGCTGTTTAAGGGTGTATGCATGGAAATTGAATTTACGTAGGTAACATAGTAGTCCAAAGCATATATAATTAGTCTGAAGGCTCCAGGTCAAAACCTGACTCAACTCTGAAATCTGTGAGAATGATGCCAGTGCAAATTTTTGATGCAAATGCCTGCAGGAGTTGTGCTAAAACCTACATTATTTCTCTAGTCTTCAGTCCACATCTTGGTACAGTTTGGAGAAAGAGCAAGACTGTTGTTATTCCTGGCTGTCAACCCTCTGAACGAGAGCCCTCTGAAATATCCTGTTCTTGACAGCCCTTCTCAGCTCTTGTAAATTCATTGTTATGGTTTCCTTTATAACATGTAACAAATAACAACACACACATCACACACATGCACAGATATTTTACTTTGGAAGAAACTACTTTCTTTACTGTCCCATGTATGTGAAGGAGAAAAGTTGGATCTAGACTCAAGTTAAGCCCCATTAAAATGGAAGAGACCTGATTACTTAGGAGAGGTTTTCCATGTTGATTTGGGTGGGAAGCCTGACTAACCTAGTCTAGAACTACTGATGCCTTTTCAGTTGTGTAAACTGCTTTGCCATCTTCACCGCATTTATCTGTGCAGCAGACGGTTAGGTTCAGTCACATGCCATATTGGCTTGCCCTTGGCTGTCAACCCATGTGGCTTAATTTGCCCACTGGGGCTGCTGTTATTTCATACATCGTGTCCCTGCACTCCATTTCTGCATGGTGCCCCGCTTGCTGTAGCTTCTCATGTCATGCACATCCAGGTGTGCAGGAACGGTTTGTTTTGGGGTCCTTTGAGGGTTATCTAACCAACAACCCCTGCTGCCTGGAACTGCACAATAAGCCAAGCCACAGCAAGCTGGATGCCATCCAAAAAAGGTGTCTGTGGACAGCAGGACAGCCTTGTGGGTAAATTAAGCCATGGTGGACTGTCACGTCATTTAAACCCCCACATTGGCCCTTTTTAGTGGTCATCTGCAGAAACCAGCTTTGAGAGATCATGCAACAGCCCGCTCGGAGGGCAAACGTACCACAAACGTGCCAGTGGTGTACTGAAGACGGGGCTTGTGGTCTTGAAGTGCTGGGTGGCACTTCTGCAGCGATGCTGTCCTACTTTACTGGAGGGGTGGGGGACAGGGAATGGCATTTCTGGAGTTTCCCACCAACAATACATTTAGTTTTTCCTCTTATAATGCAAATTTTGGGCAGGCTTGGTCTTGAATGGATACTAAATTTACCATTTTATTCAATATTGAATTCTATGTTTTCCTTCTTTAATAGAGTTTATCTTTCACCTTGTCTGTTATCATATTAAAATCTCTGGCCATTATTACAAATCCCTTCCTTATTACTTTTAATTCCTTAAACACCTTTAAAAATGTGAGTATCATTCCGTGAATAAATATTAACTAATGTATCATTTTCTTTTCTCATTTCACTTATAATATAAACATTCTACCACTTTCATCTTTCCTTACTTTTTTACCTTAAATTCAGCCTTTTTAGGAATAATTGCCACCCGTTTAACTTTGAGTTCCTACATGCCTTTTCATAAATATTTGACCATGATCCTTTAAGTTTGTTAGTCCCTTTTAAAAAATGCATTTCTTGCAGAAATACAATATCCACTTTATCTTTATTTATTATTGCTTCAATTTGTTTCCTTTTGATTACATTCCCCAGACCTTTAACATTCAAAGATAATAATCTCTCAGTTTTAAACGTATCAGTTTGACAACATGCATTCTTACTGGTCCCTTGTGATTCCCGCAAATCCACAGAACAAAGCATGGGTACTTAAGACCCTTTTGAATGAATGGGCACTTAAGACCCATTCACTTTACTGAGATTTGCTGTTCCAGGAATGGAAAGGGGTTAGAACTGGTTTGCTGATATGGAACAGCTCTCCTTGGGGTCCTGGCTATGAGGGTTGCCATGATATTCGCCCATCAAAATGTACTACTTCCCAAATGGCTACTGTTCCCAATGGGAACGGCTCATGTGAGTGTCATGGGACCAAGTAGCACCTTATCATATGTATGCTCCGGAGGTGCACTGAACCCAGCCACATGCTCCAGATCGAGCCCCTGCAACATGTGTTTCTTCTTCCAAAGCAAAATATGGACTGGAGAAAGGGAGATGAGAAAGTGAAGTGCCTTTACACCTCCTGCTTCTCTGCTCCAAATTGTCCCCCCTCCAAGTAGCTTTTTCTGATACTTTCCCATCACATATAATTTTACTTGTGTTTGCTTTTAATGCCTGCAAAGCTCCTGAGACACAGAGATCTTCAGCTGGGAGTTGATGTACAGTCAGAACAGTGATGTTTCATGTACAAGCCAACATAACATCATATGGCCCCTTTATGTTTATGATTCTAAGTCATACACTGGCCACAGTTAAGAACATGTAAACCCCATTTATTTCAATGGAAGTTAGACATAGCTTAAGGTTGTAGTCCAGATTTCCTGGAGCAGGTGTAGTCCCTGTCAGAATCCCGGAATCTCAATTTGAGAAGAGGGAATAAAACTAGGGTTCGTGGGAAAGATCAAGCGTCCAGTCCATCTGAGACTTTATTGTATTACCCCAAGGTTCCCGCGATACTCACGATAATGCATGCATTACCGGGCAGGCAGAGGTGAACTCTGCTGCAAAGCTTCAATACCATTGCAGGGTATTTTATAGGTACACAGGTACAGGGCAATTGATGACAGAATGCAGAGATTACATTAAGATTCTGAGGTCATCACATACAGAACAGATAAAGAAATGTCAGTCAATCACACAATGACAATAAGATTACAATATTTCAAATTGCAGTATATTGACACTTTAATTCAGTAGCTTGAACCCATCTCCAGGTCTGCTTAGAAATGTAAATTTAAGCTACTGAGAAACTATGCATGAGCTCAAGACTCTTATCTAGACTCTAGACATTCTGAATTGGCCAGGGAACATGGAGCCTCTGGGCTAGAAAGATACTTCCTTGAATTCCAACAATGATTATTTAATCATTGTGAAGGTATACAATGTAAATTTGGACTAAATGGCCTGTCTACTGTAGCCCACAGCTAAAGGTGAGAGAAAGGAGCAGGGGAATGCCATTTTAAACAGTGACTGCTTGGTTTTGAGAAGGAAGACAGGATTTGATCCCACAATGCAGAGGCACACAGAAGTAATGCTTTCCAGACAGGATTTATCCAAATTTTCCCAACATCCCCCTGAAGCTGTTGGCCACCAGCTTCCTTCAGCCCCATCCAGATGCTCAGTGGCCAGGAATGATGAGACTTATAGTCCCAACAACAGCTGGAGAGCTACAGGTTCCTCTTCTTAATTAACAGGTTTGCCTAGTTAACTCCTATTCAAATCAACAGGACTTAAATGTCTTTTAATATTGGCTACAGAATATCCTATTATGCTATTTTATTTTTAAACACGTGAAGTTGCCTTGCTGTGCAGCTTGAAGGGAAGGTGGTCTGTGACTCTGGCTTGTTTCATGTCCTGCTAGAAAGCTGGGAAAGGAATGTTTAGAATTAAAAGTGCTAACTGTCCTAAATATAGATCCACAAACAAGTGGCTTTAGCCGTCTCTGTGATTAGTTTTCCCTCCTCAAATTAATCCGAAGGACCAGATGTTAAACCAAAATGGCTGAATATAAATAAAACCAATAGAGCAGTCTACCCCAACTTGGTGCCCAGCAGATGTCTTGGATTATAATTCCCAGAATCCCTTAGCATGCTGGTGGGGAGATTCTGGGAATTGTAGTCCAGGACATCTAGAGGGCACCAGGTTGGGATGGCTGCAATAGATTATCCTGCATATAAAGAGGAAGGGCGTGCTCTTTGAGGTCTCTGTCTCTTAACTTTGCGATGGAAGTTTAGTTTACAAAAAGATTGGGGGAAGAGGAGACCCGATTTGCTCCTACCGGATCTGCTGTGAGTCTTGTTTTGCATCCTTTATACGTTTGCTTTGAGGCCCAAACTACTGGCCACATTAAGCATGGTTTTAAAACAGCATGTTCCATGTAAGCGGTCACACAGGGACCCAATCCAGACCAGAGCCTCACATTGCTCCTTGCTCCGCCCCCACCCTTCAAATTTAAGGTGTTTGCAGTAAACAAAATTCTACTTCAAAATAAAGGCAGTTTGCTTTTTTCCCACAGAAAAATATGCTAAATTATGTGTCTTTTAAAAGAGAAGGCTTAAGCTAACCATTTTTTGCTGAGTATGGAGAGATTTACACTAATGCTGGTTTGCTGCCTTCTGCACTCCTTACATTGTGGAGAATGGAGTAACTCAGAATTGCATTCTATGAGCATAAGTTGCCATCATGTACCCCATCTAAGCCCTTCCAGAGGCAGGATGGAAAAATTCAGATGACACCTGTCAGGTTACTTACCTGCAGCCTGAAAAGCAAGGCGATTGTATGCATGCAATGGTGAGGTTCAGGCAACGCCATACTCTTGAGTATGGGTGGTTGTTGAAATGTGGATCATCATGTTGTCTGAACCTAATCATGTTAACAAAGCATAGTTTATTCATCTTAAACAACCCACAGCTCACAATCCTGCCACAAGCCATGAGTTTTCTTCATGGGTCATTTATGGTAAGCAAACCATGGTTTGTTAGTAGGGTGGGATTCAGACAGCACAACGATCCACCTTTCAGCAACCACCCATGGTTTAATGGCAACTCATACTCAGTCTTTGAGGAAATGGAAGGGGAAATGGAAGGGAAGGCAGGAGTCCATGTAAACCAGCCCATTGCAGGCCGAGCTTGCTCAGGGACCATTCAGTTTCAGTGCTGACTTGCACCGACTTCATTTGCGTCCTGTCTGACAAAGATCTCGAGTCTCTCCAGGCTCCTGCTCAGCCACCCTCCGCTTGGGGATTAGTTACAGCCTAAATAGAACAAGCCAGACTGGCTTTTGCCTCTCTCAGCCGTAATCCCCGCATATGCACAGATCCTACAACATCTGGCAAGAAGGTCATCCTGATTGCCCTTGAGCTGGTGCTGACCTCAGAAGCACTTCATGAATTTAGTGCTGCTTTCTGATGGTCACTTTAACTTCATCGCCAGTTCCAGGGTTGTGTGTGTGGGATCTCTAGAACATGTCCTCTGGTGGATCTTTTCCCGGAACCTGGCTTAGCACTGAAGAGAACTGGACCTATGGGACCTGCCCCCCAAAGCACAAATGTGGATACATTAATCCACACATGCTCCAAGTCTCTCTTTGCGTATCTTTTTGCAAACGGGGGACCCTCCTAAGGACACCCTTATTTGTAAATATATGGAGAAGGGAGAGAAGATCATTTGATCCTAGGGCTGAGAACATCTAATCCACGAGTTCTGCAGGTTCTGCTGTTTCCTTCAGTGCTTTAGGGTTCACGTGCAACACTGAAGGACATTGTGTGGCTGCTTGCTGATCAAACTACGGCTTGATTCAAGAAATACCTTGAGCAGAAGGGAAAGTGAAGGAAGTGTGTATGGGGTGGAGGAGAAGAGAAACGTGCCTTTTGCTGACCACTCTGTGATTAATGCCATCAAAGCCTGAAGTGGTTGGGGAGATGGAAGGGGATGTCCGTGCTTGTTCTGCCCCCTGGTCTCAGCTCCTTCCTGTATAAACCTGCCAGACATTGTTGTCTTTGCTTTTTCTTTCATTAGCACATCTCTCCAGAAGATAACAGGCAAAGCCTAAACTTCTGTCTTGGACTTAGGCTATCAAAGCTGCAGAAGCAGCTGGAACTGGAAGCGGAGACAAAGGGAGTCCAAATGATATAGGACTGCTCCGTCTTGCCGGAAAGTGCCTCTGCTCCAATTACAGGTTTCTCAGATCCATTTCCTCAGCTCTTGTTCACTCAAGTTGCCTGTTGTTCTCCAAGGCTAAAGTCCAAGGAAGCTCTTAGCTAATCAGTTGACAAAGAGCTCTTTGTTATGGGTTCCTCTGAAGAAATCTGACCCTCTTCTCCCAGCCCCAGGAGCTGACAACAGATCTGGATGAGTGCCAGCTCACTGAACTCTACTCCCTTCCTACCTGTTCATCTGTGGGCTTTGCGTGGGTGTAGTGACAGTCACTCTTGCAGGAATGGCTCCCCTGTTTGTAGCTCTCCTTGCTCTGAGTGTGCTTGTGGTCCATGCTTCCAAGGCCTGTCCCTACTCATGTTTCTGCTATGAATCTGCCAGTTTTGTGGACTGCCATGGCCGGTACCTGGTCCACATCCCTCATGGTGTCCCTCACAGCACCTGGATGCTGGACCTGAGGCACAACAACTTGAGTGGACTGGAGGGAGGCTGCTTGGACACTCTGTGGCTGATGAGGATCCTTCTTCTGTCCCACAACTCCATTTCTAAGATCTGGCCTAACGCATTCAAGTCCCTGAACTCCCTGGAGAAGATGGACCTCAGTCACAACCTCCTGGCCCACTTGCCACATGACTTCTCAGATGACTTGACATCCTTGAAGGACCTCAAGGTGGCCCACAACCATTTGGTGGCCTTGGGCTTTGAAAGCCTGCAGTTCTTGGAGAACTTGGAGAAGCTGGATCTGAGCCACAACCGGGTGACATCAATCGAGAGAGGCACATTCCGGGGCCTTTCCAGGCTCCGACACCTCTACCTCCAGTCAAACAGGCTCACTGTTATCCACAATGGCTTTTTCTTCATGCTGCAGAACCTGGAGGTCCTTTTGCTTCAGAGCAACAACATCAGCTCCATTGAGGTAGAGGCTTTTACTTCACTTCACAACATGAACCTTCTGGCCCTGACTGACAACCAGATCATCCACCTCAAATTTAAGACCTTCTTGAACATCCAGACCATCAGCACCCACATCCAACTGGCCGGAAACCCCTGGGCATGTGACTGTGACCTCCAACGGGTTTTTGGCAAGATCGTGAGTGTCCGACACCTTCATGTGGATGACTACGAGAACATCACCTGCTCCAGCCCCTGGCAGCTGGCAGGCTCTCCTCTCACTTCAGTGGACAGCCAGCTGTGTGTGGCTGAGACAGCCACTGTCTTAGTGATCACTGTCACTGTCCTGGTGACCGTGATTGCTGCCATTGTCATGGCAGAGAGGAACAGGAAGAAGAACCAGGAGAAGAACTGGAATGAGTCAGAGGGGCCGTTTGATTCACAGGACAAATGAGATGTGGAAGTGGTGGCGGGAAGGGTGGCAAAGGAAAAGAGATGGTATTCTGGTGTCCATCAAGCCCTCTTTTGTTCTTTATCAGTGTGGTGCTTTCCAAGTGGTGTGTTACTACTGTTCCCCTCACCCCGGCCATTGGTTATGCTGACAGGAGCTGAGGGGAACTGTAGTCCCAGACGTCCGGATGGTATCGCATTGGGTCCAGCTGCCTTATTTGCTGTGCGTAGGGTTCCAGCTCTGCCTTTCCCATTTTCTGCATCTTTCCTGTCTATTGCAGTAAGTTCATCTTCTCCCAAGCTCTGTGAGAAGGTGTTTGGAAGGGTCTGAACCGTTTTTTTGTAAGCTGTGTAGAAACACTCCCCAATTGCTTTTGGACTCTCAAACAAGCAAGTGGTCGCAATGATGAGAAAGCAGATGAGGAACAGGTGTGATGACGGTGGTGAGAAGGTAGATTCATGGAGAGAAAGGCCAGGGGAGGGGGCCTTGTCCAAGGAACCTCGAAAAGCAGGAACCAGCACCCTGGGTAAGGGTCAGGCATTTGTGGAACGGGGTGCAAGGGGTCAGACTTGCAGGGATTAGGCTGGTAGGGTGGCATGGACTGGATGGGCTCAGCAAGCGTGCCTGGCTGTGGCAGAGGGGCATGGCGGCATTATGCCCAGAGAGGCTCTCTCCGTGAAATACTCCCTATCTGGGCTGCTTTATGCTAAGCCAGACCATTGGTCCTCTTAGTTTTTGTCTACTGCAAGCTTTCCCAACTGGGCACCATCCAGAGGTTTTGGGCTGCAACTCCTATCATGCCCTACCAGGATGCTTTCTGAGGATTTTGGGAATTGCAGTCCAAGATATTGGCAGGTCCCTCACTGGAAGAAGGCTGGTCAGTCCTGCCTCTCAGTGCCCCCCGGGCTTCAGAGGTGGGGCTGGCTTAGGCAGACCTCCCTGAGATGCCAGCTGATCTGTTTGCTCTGCATGTGGAGCTGCTGACCCAGCCCTGGACTTTGCTGCCCCCCAAAGAGCAACCCACTGCACGCACCCCAGGCAGGATGCTGTCCCTGGGGCTCTCTCCCACCTCTCTCTCTCTCTCTCACTCACACACACACAAACCTGTTGTACAGATTGCACACATACCATCTCAGCATATGGGTGATTGCTGTTTATTTCAATTACTGCTCCGTACTAACACAGTAGGTAAATATTTGAAAACTGCCTACATTTCTCATCAGCAGCTTCTGTTCTCCCGGGGGTGTTTGTGAGGGTCTCTTTAAATTGATTGTGGAAGGTATTCCAACTTGTGCTTACTTGGTAGTATAGTGTGCTCTTTCCTTACAGGTTTGTGTTTAGGATTCCTTCTCCATCCTAGTGTAGGTTCTGCTGAAGAGGAGTAATTCACCCACCCTCACCCCCAAACCTTGAGACATATGCTTTTGCGGGGTACAGTAGCTTTCCTTAGCCTGGCATCTAAGCAGGTGCTGGACTACAACTCCCAATGGCCATGCTGTCTGGGGATGATGGGTGCCTTAGTCTAGTGTATTCTATTTCTTTAAGCGAGGTATAAGCTGCTTTTGGGAGTACAAACTCCCCCAAGCTGGCATGCAACAAACTATAACACCCAATGAACAATAATAGTAACAGCAAAGATATCAAAATCAACGGAGAACGCCAGGTGGCGCTATATACAAAGCAGTCCCCGTGAAGTCCTAACCGAATTAGATACCGACATAAATAAGTGAATGTTTAAGGCTTGCCTGGAAGTCTGTAATAATGCGGCCTCGCATCAGTTGGAACACGGGGACTCGAATAGCCCTTCTGATAGACATTCCCTGGATGTATTGAACTACATGTCCATTATCCCCAGCCAGGCCATCAGCTCAAGTTGATGGGAATTGTAGTCCAACATTTCTGGAGGTTGGGAAGGCTGATTCTAGATTCTAGGCTGATTTTCTCATATTAGTTGCAAATATAGCTCAGCTGAAAAGATGTTAGGAATATTTCTGGAGCAAATAATCAGTTAGTTGCTCTTATAACCAATTTGAGAACCAGTCTGAGGATGAGGATTTTTTTCCCCCTTGCAGGAGAATAAAACTATGGAGTTGCATTAGAACACTGAATTTGCACAATTCTGTGGAAGAAATGCTACAAGAGTAAAGCAAGCCACCAGAAGAGCTCCTAGCCTAGTTAGTGAGAAGACTTCTGGAAAACTCTGTCCACTGTATTAAATAATATGTATTCTTTGTAAATTATTTCATTAAATCAGTTTTGTTGTGTAACATTTGGAATTAAGTCTGTAGTTGTTGGTGGACATTTCTGTTCACCCAGCAGTCCTTGCAAATAGCAAACTGAGAACAAAACTTGTCCTAAGATTGATGTGTTTTTTGTGGCCATGAATATCCTCTTACATTTGGTCTGGGTGCTGCCCAACTCTTTAAAAAAACTTGTTCTTGTTTGCGCACACCAAAGATTGCAATCAGGGAAAATTCCAAATATCTGGAGATATTGAAGATGAGAAAGTTGGCCTTCAGTTTAAGGCCACAGTAGAAGTCTCCTTATACAAAATCAGAGCACTGGTCTACCCAGTTTAGTGTTGTCAAACCTGATGAGGTGGCTTTCTCTTGAGATCTCCAAGCACCAGAGCAGATCAAATGGAATCAGTTACTTCCATTATACAAAGCCTAGTCAGGGATCCTGGAATCATGTGGGTTTTTTGAAGGTAGCAACTGGGCATTCTGGGCAGTCCAAGATTGAATTAAAAAAGATCTCTACTATACTGAAAAGGAAGACACACCCTCAATATTATAGAAGGTACGAGCCCTGCAACAAAATGTTGCAGTACAAAACGGTTCCCATCTGGCTTGCAATGTTCTCTTCAGGATACTCCCTCCCTATTCAGTGCCCTCCCCCTGAAAACAGACATTCAGAATTTTGTGGTCACTGAAAATGGAGGACGTTTTGCTTGGTCCTCCTTGGGATGTTGCTGGAACCCTCTTCTTTTAATGCCTCCACTCCCTAAACATTTTGTGTACATCCTGCCAACCTTGGCACTGCCTTAAACACAGTGAGAACTTCCCTCTTATTTCCCAGAGTTATTTCACTGTTGGCCCTCAGCAGCTGGATGTGCTATGAGAAGGGACAGGGTTATAAAAGCTGGATGCAGGCCGGCCTCTCCACTTGGTCTCCGTCGTGCGCACACACATTCGGCGTCCTTCATTAGAGCTCTGCTGGGAGGGCCCTGCAAGAAAGATGGTTCAGTTGCTGGTTCTATGAAAGAGGCCGCAACTTCTTTCTTTGGTCACAAAGCTTTGTTCTGGCAGGAGTAGACTCACCTGGAATCTGCATGTGGCACTTAGATCCCTCTCCTTTTAGCATCCCCCTACTCAGCTGCTTTGATTTCTCTTCTTCGCCTCCTAAAATCTATACTGTACTTGTTTAATACCAAGGAGATGTCTTTTTTAAATTACTGTACAAACTGTGGCTAAACATGAATTATACTTCCTGGAGGAACAAGCGTAATGTTTCCATTTCTAGATTAAATTTCCATTTAAAAATGCGCAGCGCAAACAAACATGTTGCTTGGCATTTCTGGAAGTTCTGATTTCAGCTTATGTTTTATCGATTGTTGCCTGGAGCGAGACAACAGCGCCGTCTCCCTGCAGTGGCAGCTGTCTCCCACCAGAGGGAGCACCTCACCCTGCCTTCCTGACCATTCCACATGCTTTGGAACCGTTTCTTACCTCCGTTTTTCCTCCATTGGTGCGCTCCGGCATCAGATGCCTTGTAATAGGTTGGAGAACATCTTCCAAGAAAAATGATGTCTAATCAGCAGGAGGTATTTAGCTGTTGGGGCCCACAGGAAATGATACCAACAAATCTTGTGGTCCCTCAACAACTAACAGATTTATTATGACATAAGTCTTGATGGCATACGCCTCAATAAATCTGCTATTATTGTTTTTTTAAGATGCCACAAGAGTCTGTATTAGACTTGCTACGGCAGACTCACACACCGCTGCCCCTCTGGAATTTGTCACAACAAGAGTGACGGGAGGAGAGGGAGGCATCCTGCCCCGGCTGCTTGACTGCACGTGCGGCTGCCGCGAATTGCGTGCAGGCTTGCCCAGTGTTCCTTTCGTCCAGTGAGGGGAGGCTTAGCTGCATCCACGCCACGTCTTGTGGCTGCCACCCTTTTCCGTCCTGTGGTCAGGGCTGGGCTGGCTTAAAATGTCTGGCTGCCTAAGGCAAAGGACGAGATGGTGTCCTGCCACCATTTCGGACCGAAGGTGGTGCTACTGGTAGTTGAATTTCGCTTCAGTGCTGGCAATGGGAGAGTCCCTGAGGGCCCCCCCATTTCTGCACACCCCCTAGAGCATTTGGGGCAGCTGCTGAGTAAGAGGTCCTCCTGCCAGTGGAAAGCAGCCCCCCTGGAGGAACCATCTTCTCCCCTGGCTGCGAGGGGAGAACAGGCAGCTGCCAGTGGTGGGTTGGGTCCAGGGCCTGTCTTCCTCGAGAGGAACGGTTCTGCTCGCAGAAATTCCTCTGCCTGAAATTTGAGGATCCCACCTCCTGCCACCCCACAGCTCACCCTGTCTTCTGCATCTATGTAGAGCATTCTCAGGTGGGAGGGCTGCCATGGGGAGTGAGGCAGGAGCACTAGCTGTTGCTGGTGTGGTTGATCCAGCGTGAATTGAAATGCTTTTAAATCAAATCAATCAATCAATCAATAGGTTATCGACCTCCCAGGTTCACTGCACAGTCAGGGGATGCACGGCCCTCGCCTCACCATTAGCTAAGCTGGCTAAGGCTGATGCAGTCTCCCAGCATCTGGCTGGACGCATGGCCCTCTCCCTGGACTTGCAGCAAACTCATCTTTCTCAGTTTTTATCAAGACAGGTAAGACTGGCTGGACTTGGGGAACGGCTGGGGTTGGGGGGGGGGAGGTTCCACTAAAGTGGTCCTTCCTAAGGAGGCGTTCGAAGGGTTGTGTGTCCTCAGGTGAAGGCAGAAGAGGAGACAGCCAGATCCTAATAGCCTGGCTACTTAAATGCAAGAAGGCAGAGGAGGACACCAATTTGCATCACATTTGTGCAAATTTAGGAAGAAGAAATGGGATTCATTATCTTTAAACGGACTTGGGCCAGGCAGTCCACTGGACGGGACACACCTTCACAGAAAGGATTGTATTCTGCCAGCTCTCCATGAAAGAGGATTTTTCTTTGTAAAGTAGGACAGTGGCAGGACCCTTGATTCTGCCTCGATCCTTTCAGGACCCTTGATCCTGAACAGATCCTAGGGGGAGAGTTGTTGCAGCACACCCACCCTCAAAGGCCCGGCACCCTAAGGGAAAAAGAGCAGAAGGTCAGAGCAGAGAAGGCATGGATGAATTCCATTTTGTGCCTTCTTTTAAATACCCAGTGCTACCTTCAGTGCACTGTACTGAAGAGGGGAGGGTCTATACACACCCCAAGCAAGACTATAAGCTTCGTTTGCTTATGCAGCTCTGATACCTGCTTAACCATTTGTGGAAAGGCAGATTTTTAGACATTCTGGCCAGGTTTGCTTGTCAGTCGGACCCACTATGCATTCATAGCTTTGCGGTACCTAAAGGATTGCCTTCTCCCATATGTATCTAGCCGCTCTTTAAGATTTGAGTCAGAGGCCCTTTTTAAAGGAGCATCCCCCAAAGAAATGAGGGGGATAACAAATAGAAGGGCCTTCTCGGCGGTTGCCCCTCTCCTCTGGAATGAGCTCCCCAAAGACGTTCGCCTGGCAGCCTCATTACCACTGTTTCAGCACCAGGTGAAAACTGTTCTATTTTCTAGGTATTTCAATAATTAAATTTTATTATGTATATTTCACATTGTCCAAGTTTGTGAAATTAACCGATATTTTAAAGTGCTGTACTTATCCTTATTGTAACACTGTTGTATTTCATGGAGTCTTTTATTGACTGCTATTTTTAATGGAATCTACACCACTCAGAGTCCTAAATCGGACTGCAGCTTGCAGTATATAAATTTCAAAAATAACTAAACAAATTATGCGCCGATCACCTTTTCGAATATGTCAACCTTGGCAAGCGCATCTGACAGCGTGTCATGTTGCGCCAACCCGAGTTAGATAATCCTCACATCGCTTGCATTGCCTGGGCTAATTCGGCACCGGCCGTGGCGTGTGCTTGCCTTGACCGGCATGTTAAAAAATGGCGCACAGTGTAGGATGCAACCCCCCCGCCCCGTCCCACATGGTGGCTTATCCTGACATGCAAACAGGCCCTCCGTAAATCACGCCCTGTCCTCAAAGCTCTGACCATAGAAACACGAGAGAGTTTGGTGAAAGATTAACAACTGTTGCTGCGCGGCAGACTCATGAGGGCAAAAGCCAGTTTGATCAGATGCAGGAAATCTTCTCCTTCAATCAGCTATCTGTCTACCCACCTATCTCTCCGCCTACACATACACACACTGGGGTAAAGACTGGCGTTAACTGACAAGAGATTACCCAAAGTACAGTCTGTGACAATCCAATTGCAGCTACAGTATCATTTCCTGCCGCTATAACCAGACGTTTTGCATACATTTAAGCGCTGAATTGATACAGGCTGGTCTTCTGGCATTTTTCTGCCACTCGGCTCCCAACATGTACATTTGTTCTTCCTTATGACTGTATTTATATGCCCTGGCCAACGGAGGGTCATGCTCTGAGCATCTGATGAAGCAGTTTTTTCAGCACACAGAAAAATGGTGCCTCAAGACTCTCTTGAGTTTGTACGAGGCCGTTTTGGAGGGCAGAGCATGGAATTAGTGGAGCAAATGCTTCAAATGGAAAAAGGTTCGCCCTAAATGGAATTTTCCTTCCTCTGGCTGGCTATAAGCAAAAGCACAGCTGGGAAGCGATTCATACCAGCTCCTTTCAGCCCATATTCCAGAATCCAAGATTAAATCTCCCGCATCTTTGCATTTGTATTAAGAGCAGCGGCATGGCTTCCCATACTAGTTTAGAAGGGCAGTGGGGGACACTTAAAATAAAAAGTCCTACATCCTGGCCTCCAAGATGCTAGTTTCAGTGTTAAAAGCATGTCCATTCGAATATATCTTTCTCATCAGGTTACGAATCACCTTGGAAGGTTTTGCATCAGGATTACAGGGCGGGGAAGAGCTTCCCAGATAATAGGTTAAAATCCATTTTCCCCCATGCACCCAGTCCATGGTGGCTGACTTTTTATTTAATTGACTGGCAACCTGACCACAGATTTCCAGCGTTTCTCTCAATTTAGCTCTTATTTTTTGAAGAGAAATGAGAGACAATATATAGTGGGGCATTTTGTTTTGAATGAAGTGAATTTCCTTTCACTTTCTCTCCACCCCTTTAAAAAAATCTTCCTTTACTTTTTTGTAGCTCAGTGTGGTCTAGAATACGTAAGGAGGGAGCATGTATGGACTGTTTGTCTCCAACGTGATGCCCACCAAGTTCCCTTCTGATTTTTATTTTAATTATTTCTTAAGGGTTTAAAGATTATTTTTAATAAATGGGAAACTGGCATGCAGCAAATCAGAGCAAATGCTTCCCATGGCAACCAGGTTCGAATGGGTAAGACCTGCTGGATCAGCCCTTTTGTAGAAGTGCCCAGAATTCCAAATAGGCCCACCAATTCCAAGATTACTCTGATGTTTGTGTGTTTATTGTGTGTCTACGGAAGTGAGGTGGGTGACTACCAGAGACAGAGCCTTCTCAGTGGTGCTGCCACACAACAGGCAACAACTCACACAGCTCCGCTTGCTCTATCTGTTCTATTACTCACAGCTTATGACTAATATGAGCAGTACTCAGTTTCTTAAAAGGCCAATGCCAGTTTGTGGGCCTAAATAATTGCTCTTTCTCCATTCAGGGTTCACAGACATTGCAGATTTTCCAGGTGAGGGAGTAGTACTTCATATCTATTCAGATACTTTTGTTATATTAGTTCTTTCCATCTCTTTCTTTAAAAAAGGGGTCCCCGGGGTGGAAATATGTCCTCCTTCACAGAGAACTGTCCTCTATTTGAAGGCTGCCCCAGGACTATTGGGGCAGGGTAGAAAGGAGATAGGCTGGTAGAAGGGAAATCGACGATGTTTAGTTCTTCAACCTGAGAAGACTCTGGGCAAGACCAGTGGTCAGGAATGCTGGAAGCTGAAATCCACAACTTCTGGACTTGACTTTCTGCCCCTTAGTCTACCTGCCTCTGGCTCTCCTGTCCACTCGCAATTCACAATTTGCAGATAAAAGTTATTGCTCATCTACAGCTGGCTCCCTGGTCAACTGCCCAGTGGTGGGATGCACTGCATTTCTCTCTCATTATAATAATTGCTGCTCAGTTGACATCTATTCGTGTAAATGATCATGTGCTGATTTCATATAAATCTCTTTCGTCCGCTTTCTCGATGATGCATTTCCTCTCTTCGGGCAAACCTGCAAGTGGCATCACTGGAGCCCCAAAAGGAGTGTGGTTAACTGAGCAAGCTGCGAAAGGAGGACAGCGACACAACAGCAACGACAACAACAAGCAAAGACCAACAATACCTGGAAGAGCTTTCCCCTCCTACATCACCATGCAGCCTCCTCCCTCCACTTACAGAACTACAGTTTATTGATGGTTGAAGGTATGGTTTTATTTTACTTTAAACTGGGTTGACATAGTGCCTGATGCAAGAACATCTTCACCAGATGTGGGAAACCTACAGACCCCCAGTGTTGCTGAACTCCAACATCTGCCCAGACAGTCCGGCCAGTGGTCTGCAGGGGGCTGTTCGCATCGCTTCCACACTCCTGCACTTCACCGTAGCAACCCGAGAAATCCAGAAGTTTAAAATGCAATCGCATCCCATTGTGGGGTCAGCTGGTGCTTAGGAGAGGAGCCCCGAGTTCATTTTCCGTAGTTTGGCAGGCAAGTTATCATCTAGCTTCACCCCCAAGGTGTGTGGGGCTGGAGGAAACCTCTGCTGGAGTTCCAGGTTGCCGGTGGACCGAGCCAGTAACTCTGATTTGGTTTTGAAGGCTGTCGACTGAATCTTTTCACCCCCGTCCTCAATGCTGCAAACCGAACTGATTTGCTGGATCCTCAGGAGGTCGCCGGTGCTGCATGTTTTCTCAACATTGGCAGAGCAGAGACTGAGGACTCCTCTTTGGAGATCCCCCTTCCCGGAGCAAATCTTTTGGAGTTTGCTGGGAAGCCGGCTGCTTTTCTCTTCAAAAAGATCGAGGCAGTCCAGGGAGGAGATCTTTTCCCTTCTGCTCCTGTTGCTCCCCGTTGGGGTGTTCCATGGCGATGGGAGAGCTAGGTTCTCCTCCTGCTCTTTCACACTGTATGGCGGAGTCGGTACCTCAAACGTCCCATGAAACTGGGAATAATCGACACGGAAAAAGCCATCTTCCAGCGACATCACTGGGAGGAATCGGTGGCCCCAGAGGACTTCATCTTCTGTGTACGAAGTCCTGGCTTGGCATGTCATTCCTAAGAGAATAAACGGACGATGCTGTCAGGGCCGGATTTGTGCATTAGGGAGCCGCACTTCTGCTCACTTCCCCCTGCCCTGCGTTTGACTGATCCTCTCACACATCCTTCCCTGGCCTCCAAAGGATCCTCATGGCCCCGTCCCCAATGTGGTGGCTCCAGGGCTTGTGTGTGGGTGTCTGTGGAGAGCTCAAGCACGTCACTTTCAGTGGGGGCCCCTAACCTGGAAGAGTTGGGACATGCAAACGGAAAATTCTCTTAGTGACGCCGCACCTTCTTACTGCGTGCTAAGTGGAAATGGGAACCCCCGTGAGGGCAGAGGTCCTTCTGCTGATCTCGAGGAATTCAGCCAAAGCGCAGCCTTGCCAATGCCTGGGGTGAGCCCAGCTCTCCCTCGGCATCAAAGCTCATAGTTTCCTTTGAACCTGTGTCCCTGGATGTTCACAGGTTGCTCGTGCTTGTATCTGCCAACCTTTCCAAACTTTCTCAGTCCATGCTTGTCCTGTTCAGCTGCCCTTACATTTCACGTTGCCTCCCCAATCCTGTCTCTCATTCCCCTTCCCCGCTTCCTCTTTGGAATCCCACCCCATGCACGAATGCAGTCAGTTTGGGTATATGCATTTATTTATTTAACCCGCATGACACGGATCCATGTGTTCCGACCTGTAGTTTGAGAGCCACACTGTATGTCTGAATGCACAAAAGCCCAGTGTGGTGTATGGTGAGAGCAGTGGGCTGGGATTCAGGAGATCCTAGTCCTAGTTCCTACCTGGCTATGAAGTTCCCTTTGGGGCAGTCACTGAACCTCAGCCTAGCCTACCTCACAGGAGTGTTGTGAGGGTAAAATGGAGAGGAAGAAAAGGATCAGGGAGGCCCCCCTGGCTCTTTCCAAGAGAGAAAAAAAGGTGGGATATAAATGTAGCAATTACAGATTCTTCCTGTATTTTGCTAAAGGAGACACCACTATCAAGATTTGCTAATTCCAGTTGCATCCACATTAAAGTAGGTGGGAGTGGTTCATAATCTGTTCTTTTAAGGCTGCTTCTGTTCTCTTGAAGGAGGACACTTGGGTGCCTATGTCATTTAAACGGAAGAGCTGTATTGCAAGAAATTAGCTCTGGAGATTTGTTTTAAAGCTATTCAAGAGTCATGTGAGCTCGTGACCTTCTTGTGAACTTGGTTGGCCTCTGTGTGAACAAAATGCTGGACTAGATGGAGTTGTAGCCCAGAGCAAGTGGAGGCTCCAGACTGCCTACCCCAGAATATGGTTTTTGCACTGCCCATCGGCATAGTAGGACATGTCTGTTTATTGTAAGACCGTCCTGAGACCTCGTTAGCAGACAGGATATCAAAGTTTTAAATAAAAAAACATGTCTGTGAGTGCCTGGATTGGGATGGTGAAGGCATGCTTAGCCCCGCCTGTGCAATTGCCCGAAAGGTATTCCTGTTAGAGAAAGTGCCTTCTGAGCTTCGTCTACTCCCAGGACTAAAGCAACTAAATAAATATACATTTCGCACGCAAGCAATAAAAGCTAAATTTCATGACCTGTACAAATGATGCAAATGAAACCTATTTCAATATCCTCGTTTTTGCATAACAAGTACTTTTATTTTGCTTAATGTACACTAGAGCTATTTCATTTTGCATAATGTGTTCTTTCATTTTGCATCATGTATAATGTAGAAAGGTGAGCCAATTTTTTGAAACTATAGTGCATGATTATTCAAGTTTCGCCAGTTCTGGATAAGGTGAGCAAGGAGCTATGCAGAGTGGTGGAGACCCGTCACCAGATGTTGGAGATCATGTTTAGCCACCTCAGTCTTCTTAGATACTGGCAGAGCATTACCCACACACCTCCAAATCCATCTTTACAGCCTTAAAGCTGCTACTTCAGAACCCATTTTCTTACTTTTTAAAGAGCAAGTTTCTAGTCCTTAAGGCAGGAATGGGGAAATTGTAACTCTCCAGACATTACTGGACTCCAACTCCAACCAGCGCTGGCCAGCATGGGCAATGGTCAGGGATGATGGGAGCAGCAATCCAGCAGCATTTGGAGGACCACCTGTTCCCTGCCATCTTATGGATCAGAAACTGGTTTTACAAATAATAAAGCCAGGATTCTGCAGGAGTTGAATTCCAAGCCCCAGACCACCTTGTGTGGTGCTGTGGAATTGCCAAGCACACAGACACTGAGCTGGCAGGCACAGAAAATGTTGCTTTAAGTAAGTAACTGCCTGAAATTGAAATAAGCCCAGTAAGAAATCTGGGGCTGGCTACCAGAGGACATTAGTCACATATTAGTCCCAGTGACTTCCTCTGCATTCAAGCCATGTATTGGAAGAGATGAAAAGGGCAGGATATGGTTGAGGGTGGTGGAGAGCAGACGGGCTAAATTTGCATGGTTCACCTATCAGTTCTTTTTCCTGTACAGGTAAAGACCCGAGTTGCTGCTCCATATGGTCTCAGGTGGTCTCCTAGCAGTCTATATTGACGTAGCTACATTTGCTTAGGCATGTTTCATTAACCCTTTTGAACAACCCCTTTCAGAGGTGGAGATTCTAAATGTCGTGAGATCAAATGGAGAAGTGTGTGAAGAAAACTTCCCGTGCCCCTGGGGGTTCGGGGCTTTTAATGAGCCAGGTCACGGCTCCAGAACCCATTCCAAATAGCATCCAGGAGCCAAAGCAGACCTTACGTTAAATAGGTGCCCAGCAGCTACATTATATATCTATATTTGTGTGGGTGCACATGTGCAAACACACATACTGTGAAGTAGGTGGAGAGGCCCCTATCCAGACGGGGACCCTAGCAGGGTGAAAGGGCTTTTAAGATCTGGACTGAATCCCAGCAACTCCTGTAGAGTAAAACATGAAATGAGACAGAACTTTTCTGCACAAGGCCATTAATCCACTGCATCTGTTTTTGTGGTTTTGCTGCAAGACTGAGTTCTGAAGAGCATTTCCTTTTCTGCTTTTTTTCCTTCTAATGTAATGCAACTTTCACATACCAAAAAAAAAAAAAAAAAAGTCTCAGAAACCAAATGGGATAGGCTTAAGGCCAGATCAGCTGTCTTCAATATGACACCTTGCCTTGCTGTCTGGGGATGATGGGAGTTGTAGTCCCAACACATCTGGGGGAGGTTCTGGCTTGGGGAAGGCTAGGAGAGATTATTAATATATACTGGCAACACAAATCAGCTTCAGCTGCCCTGCCGATGCCATTTAAATTTCTCCGGACCTGATTTAAACAGCCACCTGGGGACGCATAGACACCAGAGAAAGTGCAGTTTGGGTCTCTTCAGACATCCTCTAATCCTTCATTTTAGAGCTGCTGCTGCTGCTAAGCAAAGACTGGCAGCACAACCTGAGAGCGAGTCCTAAAGTGGGCCAGCGTGCTCCCACCAGGGTCCCTGCCCAGCCCCTCCTAGTTATAAAATTTGTTTCTTACCATGCTTCAAATGATCCTTTTTAAACTGCTATACTGCAAGTGCTTTGCTCCAGCACCAAATATACCTGGGTTCAAAAGAGCAGCTTTGTGTTCTGGATCTTAGATCCTCACCTCTGCCTTGTACTGAGGCTCTTGGTAAGTTTACTTTTCATCTCACCAGTTTATATTTTGGGATTTGTGTGTTTTGCAGCTGGACTGGCCCACCATCGCAGCCAGTTAGGGAATGGGCCATGTACCCCCATGGCACCCCATTGTGAGAGCATTCCGGACAGGCGCTCTGATCCAGCTAGGGAGTGGACCCTTGCTTTCAAGTGCTCAAAGCAATTTGTGAGCTTTATTTTGTTTAATCCCTGCTCTGTAAGGTAGGACAGTATTATTATCTCCCTCACTGCACACTACCCCAGGCGGTATGTAGGAGCCCCCAGTAATGTTTTGATGAAGAGGTAAAATGGTGCACCGCTTACCTGTTGTTTCCACGATGCCTTCCAGGATGACAACAATCTCAAACTGCTCGCTCCTTAGTGATCTTTGGGAGAGGGCAAAAAAGGGGCTCTTGTCATTGATTTCATGGCAGATGGTGAGAGGAGAAACGAGGAACAGTTGGTCAGCCCCAGTTCCGAATCCAACATCAAGCTCGCATTGGTCTAAAGGCAGGAATTCACCTTCTGGTGTTTGTCGTGACTAAAGACAAAGGAAGAGGGGGAGAGAGAAGAGTCCCAGTGAACCGCAAACAAATCTCTCATCAGTCAAGCAATGGCAACTTTCCTGGTGTCGGATGGAGCACCTCACAAACAGCTGGTGCTCAAAACAAAGATCCTTGTGAGGCCTTGGACAAGGTGGATCGGGTCCAGTTTGTCAGTCATGTGCCTTTCCCTCCAAAGGGGATGGAAGAAATCATGTGACACAGACCTCTGTGGAGTTGGATGTTTAAATGGAATTCCGAGATCCCTTTTAAAAGGAAATGGCTCACAGTCTTTCAGAGTCTAATCCAAATTAACAATATAATTTTAAAAGAAGCAACCAACTCAAGCAAATACAAAGCACAGACGCTGCACAGTCTCTTGCTGGAGGGTTTGGAGCAGCCTTCAGGTACCTATTTAGTACCTTCCATGCTGGTTGCAGGGCCAGACCTGTCATTAGCAAGGATGGGAGGGGGCACTGGGAGCAACTTCTTGGCTGCTGAGAGATGGGAGCTGCCTGACCACACAACCTGACTTAGCCTGGGCCACAAAACTAGCTTGCTGACTCAGGTGTGCTACACACTTCAACCCTTTAGCAGAGCTGAGGTGCATTTCATCTGCCAGTCCTTTTGGCTTCTAGATATGGGAAGGGATGAAGGCACCATCTTGTCCTCTGCCCCCAAGCAAAGTGGCTTGGGGCCAGCCCTGTCCGGGTGTATTCACATTCAAGCTGAACTGGACACTGCCAGTGTAAACCCTGTTCAGGACCAGTTCTAGGTTTGACATGGTCCAGTGATGTGCTGGGCATACAGAAACTGGCTGTACATGGGGAGGGGAGGCAAAGCCATTGCATCAGCCCTGATGAAAGACTGCTTCATTTTTTCCTCCTCCCTCCACATCCATTTTTCTATGTGCATCTCAACTTTTTAGACTGTAAGCCTATCGACAGAGACTGTCATGTCTAACGGACTGTATGTAAATTATTCCAAAAGCTTTTCAACTGAGTAGAGGGATTAAAAAACACTCTAAAGGCTCGTTTTTATTTTTGCAAGGTGACTCCTGGAGTAGGATGGAAAATTCACTGCCCTGGAGAATCCGTGGGAAGGAATTTTGTACGCGAACATTTCTGTGAGTGATCCCCGAGCCTCTTAAATGCAGGGCTCGGAGACCCATGCAAACTGGATGCTTCCTGTGCTTGCCGTCCCTCCTAACCATCCTTACTAATGCCAACAGGTCAGGCTGCAATTCTCTGAAAGTACTGCTCCGATAATTAGCAGGGAAAGATGAACAAGGTGTTTACAGTAGATAATGGACATCAAATTGGCTTCAAAAAATTAAAAACCGAGGTGGGGGTGCTGGGGCTAATGAACATGGAGGAAGGAAACAACTGGAATATATAAGTGCCATGGCAAGAAATGTGGACCAATGTGTTGAAATGGGCTGATACCAACATTTCCAAACCTCCTCGGCTGCTTCTGAAGTTCTTCATTTGCCTTCTTGGCCGCAAAAGCACCAGCATGCTTGCCGAGCTCTATTAACCAGACATGTGTTTCCCTGCTTTGGTCACTGTTGGGATATGTCATTTGTACTAAGTAAGATGTCAGTCCCAGCTCCTTCTCAAGTCATCGTGCAATTCATCTGCTAACCAAATGTGATGTTATCTGCCTAACGACCAAGGCTCACACACACGCATACACGGACTTAAAGGGGCGGCTTCCTAGTGGCTGATGAGAGCAGCCAAGGACAGCAGTCGACGTCTTGCAAACTGTTCCCAAGAAACATGCTTGAAGACTGATGACTGACAGCAGAAACTCTTTCTTCTTACAAGCTGGAAAGAGAATGACAGGCAGAGCTGGTGGCTCCTGCAACAAGGCTTGGAAATGGGAATGATAACTGACTAAAGTGATTTCTGTGGATGGTTTCACAGCATCATGTCTTAATGCAACAGCGACACTGTCACCTGAATGCTGTGGGGAGCTGCGACAGAGTCAAGCTCCTGTTTTCACATATTGGGCACCAGCTGTCTGTGCTTCCAGGTGTACAGAGCACAGATGCTGCGCAGTCTCTTGCTGGAGGGATTGGAGCAGTCTTCCTTAACTGGGTGTCCTCAGATGTGTTGGACTGCAAATTCTATCATTTCCCATCCGGTAAAGCCAATGATCAGGGAAGTTTAGAGCTGTAAAACACAACCCCTGAAGAGCACAGCAAAGACTAATGGAAAGAGAGTGACTAAGAAAGAGGCAAGAAATTCAGTGACTGGGTTCAGACAACACAATGAGTATGGGTTGTTGAAACGTGGGTTATTCTGTTTTCTGAAACCAGCTACACTAATAAGCCATGACTTAAGTACAAACAACCTATGCAAAGAACCCATGGTTTGTTGTTGGGTTGTGAACTGTGGGTTGTTCATCATGGTTTGTTTTCTCGGTTGGGTTCTGGTAACACAAGAGCCCACGATTCCACAACAACCCATACTAAAGCCTTCAGTGTAGGTTATCATGTTTTCTGAACCCACACCGTTTCAGCTTGATGCTATATGTCAGGGGTGCAGTGGCTAAATTTGGCCACCTGAGACTGCCCAGGTGACCATGTCCTTCTCCCCTGCTCCCACACCACCTTTCCCCAGCCACCAATCTGCTTGTTTTGAAGTTTCCTGCACCTTCCCAATCCTAAAAGGTTGAAATGGCTCTTTTAAGACTGTGTTACTGGAAGTAAGAACTTTAAGCTAAAACATAGTAGAATTTTCATCATGTCCCTTTTGTCTTTAGCCCCACTGATCCACTGCTGGAATGCAGTCCTCCAATCACACCAGAAGTGAAATTCAGCCCTTGGATTGAAAGAAGCTTCAACTTCTGCTAAAAATGTTTCCTTGGTAGTAAGTCCTTCTGATTTCTGTAAGTCTCACCCCTCATGTAACTTTCTGCACCTTTGCCTGTACCTTTTCCAAGGCAGAAATAAGGAGACGTTGCCATTTTACCCTAACCTTTCCGGTCCTGGGAGGCTGCAGCTATTTTTTCCAAGATTATCGTTAGCTTCAGCAGCAGCTTTTCTCAACAGGCTTCTTGACAGAGGTGGCCACCATGTCTTTAGTCCAGCCAAGGGCAGAGGTAGGAATGGCGCGGTGATGGGTTTACCTCCTTTCCCCTCCTGGATAGAGTGTGGAGGGACTGTCAAGATAAGCTATTAATGTTGCATTTCTGTGCCAGGGACAGGCAATCAATTTCTGGTGGTCCAGATATTGTTGGATTGCAACTCCCATCAGCCGCAGCCAGCATAGCCTGTGGTAAGAAATGATGGGAGCTGCTGTTTAACAACATCTGTAGGGCCACTGGTTGCTGGCCCCTGTTCCATGTGTGTACAGTTGCATTCAAGTACGTTTCACTTAACAAGAATTATTTTCGGGTAAACATGCCAAAGATTTGCAAAGAGATCAAGCCAGTCAATCTTAGAGGAGATCAACCCTGACTGCTCCTTAGAAGGCCAGATACTGAAGATGAAACTCAAAATACTTTGGCCAGCTAATGAGAAGGAAGGACTCCCTGGAGAAGAGCCTAATGCTGGGAACAATTGATGGCAAAAGAAGAAGGGGACAGCTGAGGATGAGGTGGCTGGATGGAGTCACTAGGGCAGTGGGTGTGAGCTTGAGTGGACTCCAGAGGATGGTGGAGGACAGGAGAGCCTGGAGGAATGTTGTCCATGGGGTTGTGATGGGTTGGGCACGACTCTGCGACTAAACAACAACAAAATGCCAGAGACTGGTCTGTGAGCCTCTTTTGCAGCTCCTCTGTGGGAGGAAAGTGGCATGGGTGGAAAAGCTTGGCTGCTGCGAGCTCTGAGGAGTGTGTGCGTGGCCATGTGTGCACACACAGTGCAGAGGGGAAAGAATGTCTTTCACATTCTACTGATTAGGTGGAACAGTCCGTGTGCCCTGAAACATGCTAGCCAAAGCACTGGTGGCAGTAGACCAGTCACTCATGTATTCATTCTGCCACCTTTCACACGTACACTTTTTGTGCTTTTAAAAAAATGTTTTGTTCTTGGCTTTGAGCAACTGCCTTGGAAGAAGAGGCAAAGCAAATCTCATGTTGAATGCATAAATAAAATGCATTTCTCCCTTATTAACAATTTCATTGAGCTGGTGAACAGGATTAACGCAGCATGCAGCCGCCATGTGTCAAGTTCAAAAGGCATTCCCTCGAAAAGCGGCTCTTTAATTCAGATGATTTAGTGGGTGCATGGAAACATTTTCTTATTGCTATGAATAGAAATCTGGCAAGGAGGATTCAGCACTCATACCCCTGGGCTGGCCGAGGAGCCCATGTACAAAAACATGTGACGCATGAGGTTTCTTCCTTGATCCAATTCTGGAGCTGGCACAAGCATCAGGAGATCGGCAAAAGCACTGATTAACTATTTGGTGAGGGGATTAATCCGGGCCTTTCTTTCTCTTCCTTCCCTCCCAAAAACACGAGTTTGGCTAGTTCCCTGACTTGCACTGGGCTCTATTTCCATGTCGAAATGATTAACAACTTTAATATTATTCATGCATAAGTCTAAACTACAATAGAATGTTTGCAGTCTTTCCTTCCTAGCAGGAATGTTTCAGGATGCTAGTCACCTGCAGCCCTCCTCCAGGATAGGAAAGAAAACTGGAAGATGCTCGAGGAAAATATTCGACTTCCTGCTTTCCTCCCTTGGGGGTGGCCCGCCCAAGAGGCAGGGTGAAGCCCCTTCCTCAGGCAGCAGAATGGCGGTGGTTTGGAACTGCATCACTCCCCGGGTCCACTCCAGAACGCCCTCGTAGCTGCTCTTTCACTGTGGCATTTGCTCTAGAGCAGCCTCCCCCAACCTTGTGCCTTTCAGACATGTTTGGACTGCAACACCCAGGATTCCCAGTCAATGGCCCTGCTGCAAGGGAATTCTGGGAGTTGTACTCGAAATGCCCCTGAGGGCCACCACGTTGGGGAAGGCTGCTCTAGAGAGGCTACTGGGTCAAATCTGGCAGTGGGAAAGCAGCATCGGGATTCTCTGAAGCTGCAAAACACAGACGGTCAGCGGCTCCCAGGTGGTGGCTGCGAAGACTTTTGCAAACCAAATAATTCTTCTGGCCAACTGGTTGCGTGCCACGGTGTGCCATATAACCACATGGAAAACAAACTGTGATTGTTTTCCAAGTGACAAGGAGAATTGGACCACACAAGCAGACATACAGGGTGGTGTGGTGTTTAAGGGTGCCAGGCTGGGATGCAGGCAACCTGGTCTCAGCGCAGCCCTGGAACCACCTGGGTGCCTTTCAGTCTCGCAGTCACAGACTCTCAGCCCCACCTACCTCACAGGGTTGCTGTTGTGGGGATAAGATTGAGAGCAGCAGGAGGAGAATGATGCAAGCCACTTTGAGTTCTTTGTAAGAAAAAGGTGGGATATAAATCTAATAAATAAATGAGTAAAATAAATAAGCTACATCCAGTCAAATCATTTGAAAAGGAAAGGCATGATAAAAGTCTGCTTTTTAGGACACCATAAATACCTACAGCTAACATGCACTTTTGGTTTCCAGTTAGACCCAAAACTACCTGCTGGACTGACATCTGACTTGCCCTCGCACAACTTGGACCTGTTGGGCTCCATCTGACCGGCAGCTGCCATTTTGTTTTTCCCAAAGTTGCATCACACTGGGGCATTGCGGGACAAAATGAATATAGAAAATGTGTTTATGGCCATCTTTTCACAGTGGCTGCAATTTGATGCTTTCGAAATGTCCCAAACTAAGGGAGTCTCTGAAGAATGTGGGGAAAACAAAATGCTAGACACCAGGATGCTTCCACCTGGAGAAGTTCTGATGCTCCTAACAGCAGTTAACAAGGGAACACAAAAAGCTCAGTTTTGCTGTGCTGTCTTCAAGAGGCACAGCCAGGTGCCACTTTGTCTAGCTGCCCCTCAAAGCCGGAGTACAGAAGACCCCAGTAAAACAAGGGAATTCCTTGCACCAACGAGCTTACAATATGAATACTGGCAGTGAATTGGTAAGCGCGGCAAACATAAGCCAATGCAGTTGCACAACACAGAGCATTTTCTTTGGTTTCAGATGAGAATGATGTGGTTAAGGCAAAAAATCCATGGAAAAGGTGAAAGGAGACAAGTTGTAGACCCTTTTTTCTATCTAAGCATGCATAGGATTACATTGAAAAATTGTCCTTGGCCTGGATGGTAAGCAAAATAAAAGGAAGGGAAGAAAAGAATATTGCTGAACAAAAGGAAAATGCTGTTTTGTATTAGTTTGAAAATGGAACAGAGATGGTGTTGTACTGACATGTAGCCCAACCCTGTCCATGCAGAATGGGGAATGTATGGCCTGCCTGATGTTGATGGACTGCAACTCCCATCAGTCTGCACCATTGTCTATGTTTGGTAGGGCTGATGGGAAGTACAGTCCACGAAGTCTAAAGGGCCAAACATTCCCTACTACTACTTATGTAATTAAAATTAACCATATTATGTTCAGTGAGCTTAGTCCAAGAAAGGTGTGGCAAGGATTGCAGCTTTAATTTGATAAAGACTTTGGTGATGCTTAGTGTAAGCAGTTTCCAGGTAGACCAAAAGCTACTGACACTGAAAAATGCTTTTCTTTTAAAAATCTTCTATCATGATTTAGGAGTTTGTAATGAACTCAAACGTTTGGACACTTCTTTGTAACTTTTTGCATTTAGTGGACATACTACCTGCAGTTCCTATTGGGATGTTCTTCCCCTGTGATAGCTAGAAACATGCCTCTCGTTTTAATTATACGGGAGGCTTGGATGCTGATGTTACTGATTGTTGGCCAAGCCCAGCAGCAGCTTGTAGCTCGGCTTATCCGTACGAATCACGTCAGGAGCTTGAATTTGTTCCATTGCGCTCCATTTGCCGCCCTTTCAGAGCCCACTCAAAGACGTTGCGGCCAGCAAACTCCGCCGCGCACAAAGCCCTCTCTCGGGCCGCGCTGCAAAAGCGAACTCCCGCGCCCCGCCAGCCCTGGCACTGGCGTGCACGAGCAAGGCTAGCTCATAATGTCGCCCAACATCTCTCCAGAGAAAGGAGGAGCCACCCCGGCATACGGGATCGATCGGGGGCTCAGGCGTGCGGGGAGCAAACCGGCAGAGAAATCTGGCCCTTCTCGGCGCAAAGAAAAAAAAGGGATTTCTACTTATCTGAGCAAGGCTCTTCTGGCTGGAAGATGGAAAGCAGCCCGAGGCCGGCCGCGCGATAAGGCTTATCTCTCGCTTGGCTCGCTCAGCAGCAGAGAGCACGGCGGCGGCCGCCTCCGCTGTGCTAATCGCGGGCGCGAGGAGCCCGGCGGAGGCGCCCTCCTCGGCTGGCACCGCGGCCCGACCGGCGGGGCCGCCGTGCTCTCCCGCAGCCACGTGGCCTCCCGGTGCGGAGCCGCTTGGTGGAGTCGTCAAGGAAAGCGCCCGGCGCACTTTCGCCCATTGGGGCTGAATTGGCGCGAGGCCAGGCCCGTGCTAGGGACTGCAAAGAAGGGACTGCAAAACACAGCAATTTGCATATATTAATTAGCACATGTTTTCAAGTGGATGCTTATTCAAGTCTTGCAAGGACTCCGTCTCTTACGAACCTGCCCATTTGCAAGAAGTGATGCAGGGGCAGAACCGGATGGGGGGGCGGGGGAGCAGTCGCCCCCAGCAGGGAATTCACATACAGAAGCTATGAGAGAGAGAGAGAGAGAGAGAGAGAGAGAGAGAGAGAGAGAGAAACACCCGCTGGGGAGCCACTGCCCCCCTCGCCCTCTTCTGATCTGTGCCTGTGCCTGGAGAGGATTTGATTTCAGAAGACACACTCAGGCCGAAAGATGGCAGTGGGGGAAGCACCGATGGGCAAAGCGCCAGCTAATTCAGGAGGCCGGGATGCAAGGGGCACCTTTATTTCAGCAAGTTCCCACGGACAGCAGGGTGGTGGGGCAGAAGGCCTCCTAGAGATTTTGGGCTCCAGCCCTAGCGAGTTGCCACAGAACACCGCCTGTGATGCAAGGGGTCGTTGCTGTGCCTGGGACACATTGCAGCTTCTCCCCAGAGCAGTGTAGGAGGCCTTAGGCGACCAAATTCTGCAGGGGGTTGAGAGAAATCTATTACATCAGGGGTGGGTGGCTTGTGGCCCTTCACAGCTCCCATCAGCCCCAGCTGCACAAGCCAATGATACAGGAGGGTGGCATTCACAGGCCTACATGCTGGCTGCTTCTCTGCAGCAAGCAAGTCCTGGCAATGGTGAGAAAGAGGACCGAGGGAAAGAACAGCAGGTGCCAGTGGCAGTAAGAAGGCCAACTCACTGAGTGACGGGGCCAATTGAGGGTACCTTGCCCAGAGGTCCCCCAGACCTGGAGAGAGGCCTGCTAGAGCACAGCAAAGGCCTGTCTTTTCTAGTGACCAGTCTCCTGCAGTGTCTGGCTCACCAGTGGGCCATGGAGAAATCATCTTCCTCCTCTCATGCTATTTCTCCTCACTGATGGGTTCTGAAGGAAGCTGCCTCCAAACAGGGATGTTCCATTTAGCTGAGCAATGGCACCATCAGGGTAGGGCTTTGGGGAAGATGTCCAGGGTCTTGCTCAGTAGACCAAAGAGGAGTTGACCCCATATATGGCAGGACTAATTTTGAAGTAAAGGTCTGCTCTGTAAGACCTTAAGTGCAAAGTCTAAAATTACCTAACTGCACCACTGTAGCTATTATGACTAATGTTCACCAGCTTGGCTTTTTTTAAAACGAATTTATCTTATCTCCTTTGTGGAAGTGAATTCCATCCACTTAGTGATGCTTTGTGCCAAGGGATGCTTCTTCTTGTTATGTCCTAAATCTACTGACTATCCCTTTTGTTGTATGTAAGAGTAGGAGAGAGAGAGAAAAAAACCCCCCTTCTCTCTGTCCATTTTGTGTCTGGACAGTGGTTCTGAGCGTGTGCAAATTCCATTTCCCTCAGCAGAATTCTCATGTGTTAAGGATTAGAGAGGTTGGCTTTGGTGTACTTTGCCTGAGTTCCAGCACTTTTCTTTGTTTAAAAATTAAATACTCTTTACATGTTAAGCCCAGAGCGGGGGTGTTGGCTGTGGTACTCAGACATGATGAAATGGCTATCTATACATGTTCAGAAACACCCTTGTA
The DNA here is from genome assembly GCF_004798865.1 of Varanus komodoensis. NCBI lineage: Eukaryota > Metazoa > Chordata > Lepidosauria > Squamata > Varanidae > Varanus > Varanus komodoensis. Next base: position 5,174,486 of record NW_025336011.1, on the reverse strand, counting down.
CATATGCTAGCAGACTTGGAGGCTGTGGTAGTATGGTCCCCTATGAACTGACCACAAAGAGGAAATGCATCACCAAGGAAGAAAAAAAGAGAGTAGCAGTTTGTATAGAATTCAGATGTGCTATTTATATGTACAGGTGCCAATTCTGAAATAATCATTATAATTTAGCAAGAAGTACAGTACATCTCCCCACTATGTGCCTGTCTTTTCAGCCTGGGGGCTCACTGTTAATAGGCAGCAAGTATCTTTACACTGAAATTGGACAGCAAAGCTCTTCAAATAAAGGACAGTCCTCTGGTAGCTATTTAAACAAAGGCCTGTAAAAGATAACACATGACTAACCTGGCTCCACCTTGATTTAAATTAAGCCTTCCAGAGTCCACCCTTAGTCTGATCTGAGAATACATAAATTACAGTGTACAGATTTTAAAGTTTTCTCTGTAACAGTAGGGACTAGAAACTTGGCTTTTAAAAAGTGAAAGCTGGGATTCTTAAGGTGTTCTATTTTCCAGCAGGCAGCAGCAGTTCTGTGGATGGATAGAAAAGAAATGCACACCGCCCCATTCTGACCTTCAAACTCAACTGCTGGACTCAAGCCCTCGGAAGTGCTAGGCTCCTTGCTAGATGCCGACTGCCAGAAGTGGCGCGTGCCCTTCTGCTGGCATGATCTGTCAAAAGCCCCCTGTGCTCAGCGGTCCAGCCGGGATTGCCTTTGATAGTCAAAGTGCCTGGGCTTGGATTTGGGCCATGTCAGAGAACGGCTTGTTCCTCGGATGCAGGAACTCGCGAAGACAGCAGCAAAAACGCGAGTGACAGCTTGAGATGCTTCCTACTCTCGTGGCTGGGCTACGGCAGCAGGGGAAGGATCTTGCCAAGAGGAAGAAGGGCTGGCTAGCCCCAGATTACCCGCAACTGCCAGCCCCCAGCAAGGATGGACCTCAAAACCAGCTCTGAATTTTGTGGGGCTGAATGTTGCAGAAAAGCCAAGTTCATGCTGAGGAGGCGACGTTCAGTAAAGGAAAGTTGGACCACACTGGTATATTATCAGGGTTGTTTGAAACCTGTTCTAGTGGAGACTGAATTAGATCAGCCTCATATTTCTGGTATCTCGGGGACCCTTCTGGGTCAGGACTGCAGAACGTCTTCAGTCTGCGGGCCGAATTCTATTTGGGAGAAGCTTTGGGGAGGGGCATATTCTGGTGGTGGGCATGGCTGAAGGCGAAAGGAGGCGGGGCAGGAAGGCAAGCCCTGGCATATTCTAGCCAGTAACAAAACCTTGGGAGACACATTTCAGTTTTTTAGATTGAGGGAAAAGCTGCACGAAAGCTGAGAAGCTCCCAAACAAGCCGTGTCTGGGACAAAGGCGGTGAGGCTTGGGATGTGGCCCCACATTCTATGTGAAAAAAAAAGATTAAAATACTGCTAGTAGACCCACTGAAATCAAGGGGAGTTGATTCCAAAATTCATATCAGTATAATAACTTTTTTTTAGGCCAACAAAAAGATCATCAAAAATGTGCCTGATATTTCCAGTTTTCTTCATCAGACAATTTTGGGAGTGGAAGATGCAGGAGAACGCGAAGTTGCAACGTTTGCTTGTTCAGATTCCCAAGATGAAATGGGAGATGGCTTAAGTGAGAAATGACCTGTTCCACTGATTTCAGTGGGTTTTCCCTAAGCATGACTAAGTCTGTATTCAACCCAATGTTCTTAGTGTAGTTCTTTAAGAACCTGGGTAAAATTTAAGTCATCATTGAGTTCCACGAGCTCACTTTTGTCTTTGTGCTGGTATGCTATTTATGAGAAATTTCAGATGGGTCCATAGGGACCTTTATAAAATAGGAAGAAGTGGGCTGTATAACATGAAAAGAATTGATAAGGATTGAACATGGACAGAGGCAGTGGACTGTAAATCAGCGGGGTTAGATCCACACTATATTAATTGTACTGTCTACTGAAATTAATGGAATTTAAATCATGGCTGTTTGGTCATGGTTTTGCCTACAATGCAATTATATGTATGCCAATTTGAGAATAAGCCCCTTTTAGTTCAATACAGTTTACACCCACATAAATGTGTAAAAGATTGTCGCATTAGTATGGCTTCAGTCCACTCCTTGTTGAGAAATAATCACAGGAATTTTGGGTTTGCAAGGAGCATGTCGGAAGGAAATGATCTGCAGGATCCATGTGAATCTGTGTAACAGAAATCCTAAAATATCAGCTATGTACAATTACGGGAAAGCTGATGCCTTCAGACAGCTATCCTTGGATCCCACTGAAATCAGTGGCGTTAGTTGACTGTGATTTATATTCCAGTGATTTCAGTGGGGATGATAGGCAGCAATCATGCAGCACAATCAAATGCATGTCTACTCAGAAGCAAGCCCCCTAGATAAATGGCAGAGGCTTGCAGTCAGCTGCACTGCAACCTGGTCTGCAGAGATGAGGATATTCGCTATTCTCTTTGGAATCATAGGCTGTGCTTTTATAACTGTTTGTCACTGCATGGATTCTACTGCCAAATTATATCTAAGTGGAATAATAGCCCTATGAGGTTAAAGAAGATTACAGGAATAAGGATAAGATATATGATGAAAAGGTTGTGGAATAAAAGGGAGATACCTTCAGGTTATAGAAGAAAGGGAAGGCAAATTCATATGTAGTGGAAATGTGCATGTATATGTCAGGCAGATCTCTAATGGATTATTCATATCATGATAAGTTATAATCACCCAGATACTTCAAAGGGTCTGTTATGAGAGAATATTCAAGATTATGTAAAGGAGGAAAATTAAGGCCTAATTCAATATGTATTGGTTGCAGCTGAAACATGATTTGCAAAACTCTAGGAAGCTATGAAAATCCCCAAGGTAAGACTAGGTTGCTGAGACTTTGGGATATTTTAAAGGCTTTGGGATATTTTAAAGCAAGATGTTATTTTAAAGAAGATAATCAGAGTTCCTGCAGATGTTTTCATTTAAAAAATGGCATCTGCTTAATTTTCCTTTGCAAAGAACATGGTCTAAGATTTGACTTTCTCATAGATATGCTGGATGTGAAAATAACATTTAGATTGCTGCAGGAAAAATAATCTTAATTTCTTAATATACAGAATCCATACTCTAGGAAACCTGTAATATCTCTTCCCTCCCCCCCTCCCCCAGTTAGCTAGTACTTGTATATAAAATGGTCCTTGAAAGGACCACCCTTTTGTTCTTTGCAAGTTGAAACAGAGAGGCAAGACATGAGATTCCTCATCCTGGCTGAGACAAAACACCATAAAGAAATCCAGGCAAAACGGAGACAGATGCCGCCTTTCATTTGTCCTTACTGGTATCTGGCAACTGGGGACAACCTGCCCATGGATACAGAGGCTTCGAGACTGGCTGCCTGATAGGTACAGGTAGATCTCTACGTATTTATTCAGATGCCCATCTATGCCAGTGGCTGTTGCAGCCTTCTCCAAGATGGTGCCCTCCGGTTGTCTTGGATTCCAACTTTCATCAGCCCCAGCCAAGCTCCCCTGCCCTTTGTTTCTGCCTTACGTCTTTTTTCATCTTATACCACACCCCTTCTTGCTTGCTTGTGCGCTCCCTCACTCCCTCTGTGTGTGTTTGTGCGCTCTTCAGATGCATCTGCTGTAATCTACCAATACATCCTTTCCAGGGATTGGTGCCCTTAGATAATTGCAGAGGCCCTGACTTCATGTTTTTTTGGGGACCCTCCCCCTTCAGGTGGCCACCTGTATTGACTCATTTGCTTCAAATGCACCACCTCTGTTCACATGGGCATGCATTTTACTTCAGTTATTTTGAAACAGGGTCACTACCCCTGCTGCTTTCGAGGGCCCCCTTGCTCATTCTGCCGAGTGGGGTGCTGGACATCTGCCCTGATGGCACCTCTGCTCTACAGCTTACCTCCTGACAGGGCATAATCGTAGTCCTGGAATCTCTTCCCCGACCCTGCCCATAGCTGCATGACAGCCTGAGCAACTGCACTTTGGAGCCCACACTGCCAATAGTCGCAACCTGTTCCTATGGCCTTGGACTTGGAAGGGAAGGCTCCTGGTATCATTTGTGAGTTTCCCTTCCCTGCTCTTGCCCGTGGTTTTGTGAGTTTCCTTTCCCTGCTCTTGCCCGTGGTTTGCTTCTGACCCAGACAGCCACGAGTGGCCTTTAGCACCCATCGCCTGCTGTGAAGGAGGAAGAGTGCGATCAATCTTCTTTCACCAACAGGTGACCGGTGGAGTCAAAGCCAATGCACTGGCCATTTATTTCAGTGTATGTGGCAGGCAAGGTTGCTTAGTGGTTTCAAAAGGCCCTTTCAATAAGCATCAAGGGATTGTTTTATTTAGTTTGATTTTCTGTGTCCCAGGACTGACACTGAAAATGTTTTAGATTTGAACCCCCACTCAGATTAAGTGACATAAGCCAAAACATATTGTGTGGTACAGGAGTATGTTTCCTTCTCAAACCCCTAAACAAAATTCTCTAGGTGACTTACAAGAACCCTAATGTGCTTGTGAAAATTCAAGTGATACACGTTTTCACTGGTGTTTTCCCCAACTTCTCTTATTCTGAATGTTTATTTATTTTTATTTGTGTGTGTGTTTATTTTAAGGAAAAGAAGGTATAAGAATACTAAATTCCATAACAGTTACAAGGTGATCCTAGATATTATGACTTGAGACAAAATCCTATTGAAAGCAGGGCTTACTCTGAAGAAGTTGTAAGGATTGTAGAGCAAGTATGCGTCAGATATCTGTATTCTCTATTGTACATGCACACATACTGATAAATGTAAATATTAATAAAATCAAGTATAGAAAAGCAAAGCCTGAAGATTTGTGCAAAAGTTTTAACATACAGCTGGGAGTGTACATTTCAGTAGCAATGAAAACTCGCCTTGGCGTCTGTGCCACAGACTCTCCACCCTCTGCACCCATCATCACTGGAACATCTGCTTGTTCCGTTCAAAGCTTAATATGTACCATTTATGTAGCTGCTTTCATTTGTAAAGGAGTTTATCTTTATTGAGCTTGTCCTCACAATAACCTCATGATGCAGTTCTTACTTTTCCGAGAATGGGACTGAGAGACTTCTGCAAGGCCACACAGACGGGGGCCCAAGCCAGAGGCTGGGCTGGGCGTTGAACCTAGGCCTCCCTGACTGTCAAATGTAGCTCGCCACCACTGGCTTGCCGGTGGCAAGCGTCCCCACATCGTGCAGCCTGGGTCACCTGAACCCTTCCACTCACCTTAATGAGTTTGCAACGGATCTGAGCCGAGACCATGTGGCTGTTGCGTAGATTGCCCACCCGGAACATGAGGCAGAGCTTCCCGTCCCGCTGCGAGATGACAGCGGCACGGCTGAACATGAGGGTCTCGGCGCGCTTCTTGGGCTGCGACATCTTGATGAACATGCATCCTATCAGGAAGGCGTCCACCACTGAGCCCAGCAAGGACTGGAACAGGAAAAGCACAATGCCCTCTGGGCAGCGCTCGGTGATGTAGCGGTGCCCGTAGCCAATGGTGGCCTCTGTTTCGATGAAGAAGAGGAACGCTGAGGGGAAGTTGTAGACGTTGGCCACACAGGGGCTGTGGCCTTGATTGGCACTGTGGGGCATCTCCAGGTCGCCGCGCAGGTAAGCGATCCCCCACCACATGGAGGCCATGACCAGCCAGGCAACGGTGTAGGTCAGCAAGAAGATGAGCAGGTTCCAGCGCCACTTTAGGTCCACCAAGGTGGTGAAGAGGTCTGAGATGTAGCGGCTGTTCTCACTGCCCAGATTGCCGTGCTGGACGTTGCAGCGCCCGTTCTTGTCCACAAAGCGCTGGCGCTTCCGCCGGGCCGCCGGGCCGCCCACTACGGCCTGGTAGTCATCACCAAACTTCCTTCGCACCACTGACATCTTGGTGAGCAGGGAGGGCTTGCCTGGATGGCCAATGGATTCCTCTACTGCACTGCTGACTTGGAGCAATAAGCCAAATGGGCAGATCCCCTTCTGTGCTCAGACCTGGACGATGTCTTTCGTCTGCCAGGGGGCGGAGCAGTGGGGGACTTGCTAGTTCATCGCGACTGACGCTCAGCAGGCGAGACTGGCTGGCTGTTCCTCATCTGTTGACCACAGGCCAAGGCTGGAGGTGTAAAGCTGAATCCACTTACCTTGAGCTTCTTTGGGCATTGGCGCCCATGTCCTGGAGCTCTGGTTTGCCTTTCCTAGGCATGAAGGTGGCACAGACTGGTCTCCAGTGGTCAGATACTGTATTTCTTTCCTTTCCTTCTGGGTCTGAACCAACAAGGAATGGACTCAGCTGAGGGGCCTCTTATGTATGCTGGTGGGGGCTTCCGCCGCTGGGCTGCCCAGGCAGGGCAAATGCCGGGCTTAGTGGGGGTGTAACCCTGTTTGCACTCTGAGCTGCTGCTGGCTTGCAAAGGAAGGTGGGTGGCTTCCTCTTGAATGCCAAGGATTGCTGCCTGTAAAACACAGACTGGGTTCCTGTCGTGCCCACGATGGGCACCCCGAGTGCCGGCCTCAAGGAGCCGATGCTCCGTCTGCAGGCTCTTGCCTGGAGCTGGAGACAGACCGATGCTCCCGAGAGCTGGCGCTGAGAGGAACAGGCAGGACTGGATCGGCGTGTCAGCGATGCCTCTCTGAACCGGCTTGGGAGCGCACGGTGCCAACTCGGGTCCCTGCCGGCTGTGTCCACGGAGTCAGCGCCGGAGCGGCTCCCTCGCCGTCCTCCTCCTCTACGAAGCCAGCCCCTGCCCGCAAAAGGCGCAGAGTGCCCGCGCTCGGCGGGGCTGCCCAAGGGCTCCGGGGCTTTCGGGAAGGGACGCAGGCTCTGGCGCGGTGCGGAGCGGAGCGTCGGCGCAACTCTTCGCGGCGAGGGACGCGCCGGGGGAGGCGCCTCGCTCTCTTTCGCGCGGTGGGCGCGCAGCTCCGCGCCGCCCGCCCGGGTCCCGCGGGTTCGGGCTGCCTCGGCGCCGGGGAACGAAGAGAGACGGAAAACGAGCAGCTCCGGGTGAAACCTCCCTTTCTTCCCCTCGCGTCCTTTCCTTCCTTTTCTCCTCCTCCAATCCCTTTCCCAGCGCGCTTGGATTAGTCGGCGCAGAAAACTTAACCTCTTCGGTCCTCTCTAGCGCAGCTAGTTGCGACTTCGGCGACGAGGGGCAAGCAGGCTAACAGTTCGCAGGCAGCCGCTGAAGAAGTCTCAGAATCCGGGCGAGCGCGCAGGAAGGCAAAGTGGAGCGGAGCAGCAGGGCTGCGCAGCGCCGCCTTGCGGCCGCCGTCCCCCTCGCCACGCCATTCCTCTTCTGCCCTGCGCTTCGGGCGCTTCTCCGCGCAACGATCGTGCCTCTCTCCCCGTCCTGGACAGTCTCGCCCTCCCTCCTTTTCCTTCTTCTTGGCGAGTGTCCGGATCGCTCCAGCGGTTTCCAGCTGGGCTTTGCATGTGCGCGTACGTGTGTGTGTGTGTGTGTGTGTGGTGTGTGTGCGTGCATGCGTGGGGGACGGATGCCCTCCGCCCGATCCGCCGCCCACTGCCAGCCTCATCTGCTGCAGGGATCCCTTGGCGCTAGCAGAACGCGGGAGGCGAACCCGTCGAGCCTCGGTGAGTCACGAGAGCCCGAGACACACAGTGGCTTGAGCCTCAAGGAAGGGAGCGATGGGGAAGCGGGGGGAATTCGAATTAGGGACCCCCACAGCAGATAGGCTGGTGTATGTGTGTAGCCGGGTGCGGGGGCGGGAGAGAAGCAGAATCTTCCCCTGCTGATTTGGTGCTTAAAAGAAATCCGAAAGAGCCTCTCTGAAGGAGCAGGATTCGTAGAAGAGAGATGGAAGTATTGCAGCTGGACAGCAGCTCATCTTAATCCAACCCGAGGGCTAACACTCCCAGTAGCAAGACGCGCTTTGAGCGTGAGCAAAGTGCCTTTCCCTTCTCACCCGTCAGTGCATCAGACGAGCCCTCCAGGTGCGTCCAGCAGGGTATATATGGAGGGCACAACTCTTTACCCACCACATCGCTGAAACTGAGCAGACACCTGTTTGGTCAGTCCCTGGATAGGCCACCACAGCCAGCCAGCTGATGGAGCCCCTTGGTGGAAGAATGGCTTGATCATAATAAATGCACTAACATTAATAAAATAATAACCCTGCTTCTTGTACCCAACGGTGGTCCTCTGGAAGCTATTCCCAGAAGGCAGAGGACCCTCCCCTATTGTTTTTGTTCTGCCAACTTCCATTCAAAGGTGTACTGCTACTGAGCATGGAGGTGCTAGTTAGCCATCTTCCTCAGTAGCCATTCTGATAGATTTCTTTTCCTTGAACTGTCAATCAACTCCTCTCCATTTTAATTGAGCAATCATCACATCCCAAAGTAGTGAGTTCTTCAAGTTAATGACACAATGCGTGAAGAAGTAGTTCCTTCAACCGTACAGGGCCAGGCTTCTAGAGAGACTGAACTCTGGTGTAAGACAAGACACTTTCCTTCTTTCAAGTCTTTTGTTATTTCCCTGAATAGCCCAAGTAAAGAGATTAGCCACTGATTTTTATGAAGACTGTGACAACGTGGAAGAAATGTTACAATGCTGTTATTTCCTCAGACTACTGAGCCCATCTGGCCTTTACAGAATATTACAATATAACATTTTATTATGTTAATTGTTGGGGCAGGGTCTTAACTGTGCTGGTCCCCTTAAACACTTTTTTTTCTCTTTGGTGTTGATCCATGAGAGTGGGCTAGTGCTTTATGGAACATGACCCTGCCCTGACCCGGAGGTCTGTTCTCTGTATGGAATTGTATGCAACTTTTGGAGGTAAATTAAAGCATGTTTTTGCAAATGCATTTTCCCAATCTCATCAAGTTAACTTGAATGCAGGAATTGGCTCTGAAAGGTGGAATTAGCTGACTGCAAGGGATTTTTATCCTTCAAGCACCCACTAATTCTTCCTTGCCAATTCCCTTCCCTCAAGGGAAGTTCATCTCAGCTGATGCTCTGGTTTGGGATCCTGTCTAGTGGGAAGAGGGGGAAAATTCTGGGCAGGCATTTACAGGGAAGAATCAGGAAGATTTACAAGGGTTTTCAGAGGAGAATAACTGGGGATGGACTGTGAATGTGGGGTAAGTATTTGCTGGGGAGAAGCAGCAGGGTCAAAGGGTCGATGGAGCCTTTGCAGGGGACGCGCCACTGGGATGGATGCAGTCAAGCATTAGCAGGGGGGAATAATTGTGTACAGGAGGTTAGACATTTTCTGAAGGAAGCCAGCAGGAATGGGATGAATTGATCATTCAAAGGGGATGATCACCAGAGCAAAGGTGGGGGGGGGGTGGTTAAGTGTCCCACTCCTTTTGGCTGGTTCTTCTCTGCAGGTTAGTAATCCTGAGCTTTCCTGGTAAGATGCCTTCTTGCCCTTAAGGCCAACATTTATGGAACCAGGACTGGGTTTGATAAACGAAGTGTGAACTATTAGCATAAATTACTTCCAAATGTCAGGAGTTCATTTCACTTTCATGCATTCACCTTGATCCAGGGAATTTAAATTGCTTTAACTGTTTTAAACAGGAGAGCAGCTCATAAGTGTTACGGCTAATGGAACAGCAGGTTGACCCTGCTATGTCTGTTTTAGTTTCTTAGCTCACTGGTTTCCCTACACCACAGCCAGTGTAGGAAATTTTTGTGCCATGAGACACGTTCACCCCATACCATGCGTGTGGCTATAAACAGTGTCTGTGACCACCACATACACAACCACCAAGCATGTGAAATATCTCTGCTTTGTTGTGCCTTCAGTTTTGCACTGAAAAAAAGGCAACCCAACTATTTCTGCATCTAAGCTTGTACAATCTGATCTGAATTAATAATATACAACATACCACTGCCTTTGGCCATCCCTACTTGCCTCCAAAATGTATTATTTTTCTTGTTTGCCAGCAGGGGGGTCCCAGGGGTGTGGAATGAGCCCAGATTCCCAATGACTGTTTTCAATCTAATTTCTTTGCAAATCAAGCGACTTCCTCTCTGGAGGAAATGTGAATGGCAAGGGCTCCGATGAATGGCAAACCTGTGCATGCTGAGATCTGAGCCTGTCTCTCATCAGTTCTCTGACTGCCTTGCCATTCTGGGGCTCACGTACCTTTGTGGAGTGCTTAATTTGAGCTCCACTACTGCAGGAGCCTGTGTGGCACAGAAGTTAGACAAAGGAGATGCACATAGTGTTGGAAGAAAACTACACTATGGCTCCCACCTACAATCTCCTTTGTGTTCTTCAGTGTGCTCAATTATCCTGCCCCAAATAATGTTGGTTTCCAAATCAACCAAAATACTGGATTGGATGCTGTTGAAAGGTTTGACAGCTCATGCTTACCTCTGCCTCCATTTTCCCTCCACCACATTCTTTCAAGAGAGCATTTTCCTTTCCTGTCATCACCTTTTTCTTATCCGCCCCTTTGCACTCCTGTTCTGCTTTGCATCAGTTTTTTCTGGCCCTAGTTTCTAGAAAGCTGGTAGCCCTCAAGTTTGCTTCTTTGGATTCTTTTCCTCTGCGATTGCCCAGGCCTGGGCATTGAGTTTGCCCTGTTCTATCAAGCAAAAATCCATCATAGCAGCTACTGTACAATTAATGCTCCCCACATACACAATGATTGTGCATAAATATAGGATGAAATACTGAGCAATGAAAGTCAGGTTAACGCAGCACTCAAAAACACAACAGCTCAAGGACCTGGGTTGATAAAAATCGTTGCTGCCTGGGTTTGTGTGCAGGTACCAGGATAGCATTCCTGGAACCCAGGTCCAAGGTCAGGGTGCCACAACCAGGAAGGCCCTCTCCCGATCTGCCTAACTTGGCCGAAGGGCATCTGAATGTGATCATAATAGCCACATATGGCAGGAAGCAGCCTTTGACATACTCTGTTCCCAAGCCGTTGAGTGCTTCAGAGTTAACAGCTGGCATCTTGAATCCTCCCTGCACTGGGAAAAAAGTGGGAAACAGGGAGCAGGGGCTGGCTGGCTTTGGGAACCACCATTTTAATGTCTCACACTCCCTCAGAACCACGCCGTGTTGGGGAACTGAAAAGCCGGTTTGCTGCTCAGCCCTGATAGGCATCAGGAGACCCACTAAAGTAGGAGGACCACCCTAGAGGGCACTTTGCCAGCCCCTGTGGTGGAGAGACTTCCCATATATCCAGACTTTGGCTCTGTGTGCCTGCTTTGCATCTGTTACCTCGAAGGAGGGACACGTCAGACCTGGGGGACAAGTGCACCCTTTTGCAGTTCTAGGGAGTCCTCTTGTGCTCCTTGGAATACCTTTGGTCTTGTCCCATTTCTTTTCCTTCAGCCACAAATCCTTTGGAGTTTCCTTGGTTCCTGTCCAGCCTTCCCATCCCATTCCAAAAGGCTGATAAACCTCTCCTAGGGCTTGGTTACTGGCACGAAGTGATTCGTGCTCCAACCTGGTGGTATTTCTGTATGCTTTTTGTGTTTTAGCACCATGCCTTTTGCCAGCGTCGTTGCCCCCTTGCCCCAACCACCACTGAAATGTAGTCCCAAGAGCCCCTCCGAATTGGGATTCAGCCCATGGGCAGAAAGAGGTTTCCTACCCTTCCACATATGGATGATGCTTGGAGAGAGGAAGTCTGAATGGTAGACTGCAGGGGGAATTTGGCGCATCTGAGAGACTTGCTTTGAAGTCCTTCTGTGACCCCCCCCCCCCCCCCGCCACTTGGCGGTCTTCCCCACTGGGGGATTTGAGCTGTTGATATTCCATTTCGCTTCAGAACATTCTCCATTCCTTCATGTAATTGGCAGCTTGGCTGTTATCTCTGGCATGCAAGTTAACATTAGGATAACAAAAGAGTCAACAGCCTCTGCTTTTGTAAGGAAGCCCTGAGCAACTGGGCACAGAGGTGGGGTTTGGTCTAGCAGCCGCAATGGAAACTCGTGGCTGAGCTTTAACAAGGCTCTGCTCTCTTTATCTCTGAACTGTTGCTTGTCAAGCCCGGAGCTGCTGAATGGAAAATGTTTCCCCTCTCTTGAAGTGAACGTGCTGCCCATCTAAAGCAGAATGAATCACAACAAAGGTGGTAGGTGTGGGGGGCGATAGAACAAAGGTGGAGAACATTTTCCATGTGGAATTTACAGCCCCCAAAATGACAAACTGTGCAAAGTCCGGAAGTTAGCCATTGAATCTATAGCAGCTAAAAGGACAAAGCATCCTGTGGCGCCTGAAAGACTAACGCATTTATTCTGGCAGAAGCTTTCATCCACTTCATTGGGTTAACAAGTATTATGGAGTGCTTTGGGTTTATATTCAGTGCATGTGGTCTTGGTGTTAGTGGGAAGAATGGTAAACAGTGCAATCAGAAGGAAATTCAATTCAGAAAGTACAGTGACAATTGCATTATTAGCCATGGTTATTCCTGGTACAACTTTTCTAAAAACACAACCAACCTGGCACCAGGTAAGCCAATTAACAGATGTAGTATGATAAGAAATCCTTTATCCTAATTCAAGCCCCCTAGCAATAGAATTAAACCTCTTCATGAATTCTAATTTCTCTTCCCCAGTTTCCATCAGAAATTTATTTGTTCCAGATTGGCTACTTTAAGGTCAGTGACAAATACTGAGTTCAGAAAACAGAATAAGCTCCACTTAAGGGTTGAGTGTGGGTTGAATGTGGGTTCTCACTGAAGTTTGACTTGTTGTTGAAATGTGGGTTATCTTGTCCGAAGACAGCTGTGCAAACGAGCCATGGTTTGTTGACTATGAGAAACCCATGAAAAGAACCCATTTTTGTTGGGTTGTAAACTGTGGCTTATTCACCATGGATAGTTTCCTTGGCTGGCTGGGACAACAGGATCTCAAGAATCTTGAGATGTTGAGTTGAAAAGAACTAAGAGGCTATCTAATCTAGCCTCTTGCACAAAGGCATAGCAGGATCTGCCTACACAATTTACATTGGGGAGGTCCTTATATACCCTTTGAATTTTTTGACACCCCCCCATCAACTTGCCAGATTAAGTGTTGTCATTTCACGGTTGAAATAATTTCATTTTGACACAATCGTTCCGTGATGTTTCTTGGAATGAGAAATTAATCTCCACCTGGTTCCAAACAGAACTACAGATTAATGTTCTAAAATGGAATTTTATATTCTGAAAGTCATTACCTTCTGCTTGATCATAGGAATGAATGGCTATGTTTTTCATCTGAAGGACTGGAACAACAGGATGCACAAGAAGTGAACACACTGCAGTTGAGAAATTCATTAGCAGAGTTGCACAGCATTAGAAGGGATAGAAATGTAGCAAACTTAAATTAAAACTTCAGTTAAATCTAATGCAATGTTCATGACTCTATAAACTACTGCCTGCTATAGTCCCCGCATGCACCGAGGACAAAGGGTTTTGTCCACCCACCCTCTCCCCTCTAAACAATTACCCTGCCTGCCTGCCAGTTTCAACATGGAAGCCGAGCCAATCTGAGTCTAGCCTGTATTGGATGGGACATTGCCTGGGGTACTGCACGCATGGTCCCTTGGGTATCATAGGAGAAAGGTAGGATATTAACGTAATAAATAACATAATTCCAGATGTCTCAAGAAAGTGAATTAAGCTGCAGATGGGTACCTGGTGTGGGTGGGTGAACACAGACAATCTCAGATTAAAGGAGTGAACTACACAGAAGGTGATATGGCAGGAGCTGGGATCCTGTGCTCTTCCAGATGTAGCTGAACTCTAGCTCCCATTCACCTCAGTCAGCATGTCCAGTGTTCAGGGATGATGGGAGCAGTAGTCCAATGACATCCAGAGAGCTGCAGGCTCTCCAGCCCTGCAGTATTTTTATTTATAATGTATAATATGCTGTATTAATATCCACCTTCCCCTCTCACTTACAAAGAACCCAAAGTGGCTCACATGGTCCTTCTCTTTTTTATTTTATCTTCACAACAACCCTGTGATGTAGGTTAGGCTTAGAATCAGTGACTGGTTCAAAATCCCCCAATGATTTCCATGGCCAAGTAGAGACTAGAACCTGGATCTCCTGAGTCCCCGTCCCAAAGTCGAACCACTACATTTCCTCCGTATTTCATTCGCATAGGCAACCCACTGCTCTCACCTACCTTAGAGTACAACACCTTGGAAAGGACTTGTAAATCCATATAGTTCAACCCCAAGCTCAGTGTAAGAATCAGTTACATCAGCCTTCCCTAATCAGGGGTCCTCCAGATGCTTTGGCCTACAACTCCCATCATCTTCAACCATCATGGGTACTGGCCATACTGATGCCATCTGAACTGCAGCATCCTTAACACCTCCTGACCCCACTTAAATACCCCCAGTGGGGTGAGTACATCACCTTTTGAAGCCGAGCTGGCAAACCGGTTTTACCGTGGGACACATCTGCTCCATCACAGCTTATGCAGAAGCTGCCCAGTTTCTTTGCAAAGCTTTTGCTTTCCACTTCTTCCATCTTTAGTGCCCCACAACACTGGCAGCCTTCTGGGCCAGAAAGAGGCTCAAGGGGGGTTCCGTTCCTTCCCATCCAAACACAGCACGGTGGGCTGGCTGAGATAAAAAGAAATACAGATGCATTCATGTATTGACCACTGTAATGAACTGCCTTTGAACACAAAATGTTCTAAAGACAGTTTACATAAAATAAAAACCATGTTGATACACACAAATGCATGCACTAAAGCACGAGGAGGGGCTATGCAAATTTAGCAAATGAATGGATTGTACAAAATCAGACCGAGTTTTACTTATCTCTAAATATGGATCAGAGAAGGACATGGATAGATCTTTTGAGGGAGGGATGCATTCCAGAGCTGGGGCAACCCCATGGTTAGATGGATATCATATTTCCCTGAATAATGGCACTTGCTGGGAATGAAAAGGAAGGTTGTTATTGGTGCATGTGCCAGGGTCAGGCAGATTAGGACTTGCCAGATGAGGAGCAGGAGGGGCCCAGGGAAGAGGCACCCCCAGGTATCGAAATGGGGGAATCAGAGGGGCTGCCCTCTTCAGGTGTTCCAATGGGCTCAGGGAATAGCCAAGAGCTACGACTGATGGGAGGGGGCATGGGATGGGAAGGCCAGGAGCCAGCCAAGCCCTTTATGACTCTTGATCCCATGATGTGGCATTGGGAGAGAAGGGCTGGCCAACTAGAGAGGTGGCATACAGGCTTGTCTGCCTCCAAAAGGAGGGGGCCCGGGGTACTCAAAGAAAGATTCTTGGAAGTTGCTAGAGTGGGGTTGACAAACGCTCTGTGCATGCTCAGACACTCACTCCTTTGCTTATTGGATACACTTTGGAGAAGAAAGGGCTTGTGCAAAGGAACAACCTGTGTCCTTCTATGAATGAAGGGAGAACCTAGCACCCGACAGCACTGGGGCAGCATGTTGTTGCTGAACATTAACAGCATAGGAGGCGCATGCAGGAGAAGGTGGCTTTCAGGGCCAAAAGCAGCGCTGGGCCAGGAAACACATGGATCCGGTGCTGACATTTTAGAATGGATGGAAGATGTTCTTGCCCGCTCACACCTCCTGTTAACAAAGCATGCTGCCTTACTGGGGTGCTTCCGAGGGCAGCCCTGTTCAGGATACAGTGTGGAAGTCACCAAGCCATGAATGCGAGTAGAGAAGTGTGGGGAAACCGTTCGGTCAGTTCTGTTCAAAATGGATTTCTTCAAGCTGCATCAGCCAGAAATAGAGGTGGACCACGCACATTTTGTGTTCGGAGACCCATCGGGCTGTTTTGGGCTCTCTCTCTCTTTTGTCTCTTCTAGTGGTTTCCCCCCGCTCCAAAATTTTCTCTGCCTCTGTAAAGCATGGTTTTTCTCAGGCATGCTGATACCTCCTCCATTTTGGTTGTGATCCTGTTGATACTTTTCAGATGAGTTTGCTTTTAGAGGGAGGGATTGAGCAGTGCTCACACTCTAAAGAAAGGACTAGAAGTCTGTGTCTTCTTCTGGGGAGTTGTCAGAATGGTGATTGGGTGTTCACTCAGTATTAACATCTGGTATCCAGTTGCTAAATTGGTAAAAATGAAGTCAGGGCTTGATGAATGATGGAAACTTTCCACTTTCCCATTGCAGACCCTGCTCTGCTTTGAACTGGAATGAAACTCAGCAGGGGATGATGAGAAGCCATGGACTGGAGTGATGCAATCAATGGTTCCTTTATGTAGTGCCTCACATCTAGGCAAGCCAGCCAACTTCAACACCGAGGCGAAGCATATTTGTCAGACATAAAGGACAGAGCAAAGGTCTTGATTCTCCAAGACAGCCAATTTATTGAAACAGATGGATTGAAAGGCACCTAGTTGTAGGCTAATGTACTCACCACAGCTTGAGTACAGCTTAATGCAGTCTCACACAGGCTCCAAGGGGGCTCAAAAATCACACAAAGGAATTGTCCTGACCATGATGGCCCACTCTTGTAATGCAAGTCTAAGAGTGACTTAAAGTGCAATCCTATGGCTGTTTAGACAGAAAAAGCCACACAACTCCCAGCATTTCCCAAGCACCACTTCTGGCTTAGGATTGTACCCCCAGACAGTGAATTTCTTTGCCAGGCCAACCCTGCAATAAACAAAAAACTGTGCACGCTCCTGAGCTCTCTGGAGATTCTTCATCAGGCTAGATGGTCAACAAAGGGCAAAGCAGGGGAAGACAGAAGAGGCTGATGTTCAGACATGGAGGTGCATTTGGGTAGCCTTAAAGTGGAGAATAGGAGGAGATGGCAGACATTCAAACTGGGGTTTACTAGGTACTGAAATGATTTCAGGCTGTTTCCTCCTCCCAGTAACCCTTGGGAGAGTTCCAGGTGCAGCCTGAAACCATCTTGCTTTGGACTTTTCAAAAGCTTGCAGAATACTTTGTGGCCTTTGAGCTGGACTAATAAAGGTGTTACTCTAATACAGATCTATTTTCCCAGGGCAAAATCTACCTTCGTTTTTAATCAATCTGCTTGTAAAGACTCAGGCCGGGGTTTCAGGACCTTGGATAGCTCAAAGTGGAAAACCCGCTCGGTTGTGCTCTGGCATTGGACTGAGACCTTTCCTGCCTCCTGCACTTACTAGGCTTCACCTTTCCTGCTCTGTCCCAAAGCCTAAACCTCTTGTCACCTCTTTGCCACCTGTCTCCGCCTTCCGTGTTGCCTGCACCAATGACCAGGTGCTGTTTACCCTTGGGGTCAATAGAACCAGTGACTCAGGGGAATCTGGTTAAGGGGGCTTAGTTTGGAGGTCTCAAGGGGTTCCTAGCTGCCTGACTCCATTCTGACGGCAGGACCTGTGACTGGATTCAGCACACCTGCCACTTACTCCACCGGTCTTCCTGACCCGGCTGATTCCTCCTCCTCCTGTGCTACAGTGCCGACAGCTGCTCTGGGTCAGTGCCTTGACGGGTATGATCTGTCACAGCCAGGGCTGGTCCAACAGGTTTTGTGTTCAAGGCAAAGCTAGGATGGCACCCTGATGACAAGAGACCTCCCAGCACCTCTGAAGGCAGCAATTAAGGGAATATAAGACAGGGTCCCTTTGTCGCTTGCCTCCCTGCCCTTCTGGTGAGCAGATGCTGCCAGAGGCAGAAAGCCCTTTCCGCCAATGCCAGGGCTGGCTTTGCTAATGCTCTGTGTGGGGTGCACAACAGGGACTGGCAGTTGTGATGGAACTTACCTGGCATGCAGCAGTGGGTGGGTTGAGGGGCAGTGCCAGTGCCAGGCCTTTGAGGGTCCTTGAGCAAGACACCGCCAGTGAGTTGGCCTTCTCACCACCATCGCCACCAGCCACTCTCGTTCCTTATCCTGTTTCTCACCCATCCTCCTGCTTGCTTACTTGGCAGGCAGAAAGCCAGGGAGTGGGTTGGCTGCAGCATCTGCTGCCCTCTGGGCCAAAGTGAGTGGCGGGGAACAAGCAGGCTGCAGTGGTGAAAAGGGGGATCCTGAGGGGCTCCATCAGCAGGCCCGGTTGGGGTGTGGGGCTCTGGCAGGTGAGTGATCATGTAGTGCTGATGATGGCCCTGGTGGGGGCCTGGAGCTTCATTGAAGAACCTAGGTGAGCATCTGGACCCCCGACTGGGCTGAGGAGAAGCAGCTGGGGGAGAGTATACGGGAAATCAGAGGGCAGGGACGGATGAAACCTTGTTCTTCTACATGCTATTACTTCCCAATGCCACTTCGCAGTGGAGGCGCACAGGCCAGGTGGTTGGAGACACGAGTGACTAATGCTGACCTTTGTTCTTAGTTTCTCAGATATCAAGAATTAAAATTTGCCCATTTTTAGGAAGCAGCAGGAAGCTTTTAAAGACAGTGGGTATGTGTGTGACAAGTCTGATATCCAAACTAAAAGGCCAAGGGACATTTTCTGAGTGGGTAAGCTTTAACCACTGCAAGAGTTAAAAGGACAGAAAATTTTTGAAGAGGTTTGTGGAAAGCACACAAGACTGTTCTTTTGTTCTTTTTCTTTTTTAGAGCTTTCCTTAGTGCCATGAGAAGCAAACATCCTCCTTCAGAAGAGAGAGCAGCTCACTGCCCAGACTCTGCGCTCGCTCACTCGCGCTCTCTCTCTCTCTCTCTCTCTCTCTCTCTCTCGCTGTGTGTGTGTGTGATTGGATTTGGTTCTCCCAGCCAAACCTTTGGCTGCAGCTTTCTAGTAAATTATCATCCCTTTATACATTTCAAG
Organism: Varanus komodoensis; assembly: GCF_004798865.1. Lineage (NCBI taxonomy): Eukaryota > Metazoa > Chordata > Lepidosauria > Squamata > Varanidae > Varanus > Varanus komodoensis. The sequence continues at coordinate 5,155,799 of NW_025336011.1, read as the reverse complement.
ATTCCCCTGTAGAAAATCCCATGCACCTCTCTCCAACAGAAGGGCTCCTCCAGAAGACAAGCATCCTAGAAAAAGACACCATGCCTTTCTTTGAATGGACGGACACACACCCCATGCCATCCCTGCTGCGGTTTCATCACTCTGTCTCTCAATGAGTGCTTTTGCTCTGTCTCCGAAATTAAGCATGGTGCCACAAAATTAAAATGCTGTGAAGAAGGCCATTCAATCACTATGAAATTGTAGACTTCGTGCAATTCGCACAATGCTGACCATGGACCAGCCTTTAATGATGAAGCCAAGCTCATTCCACATTTATTTATTTCTTTAAAAATGTCTGTCAGCTTGGAAGAAGCATCAGTTGTACAAAACAAACAGATTAGCGTTTGGGTGTTCTCGCTGTAAAATCTTCCTGCCTTTCCTTTCTTCCCTTTGTCGCACAGAACGCAGGCACAGATAGAGGCAAAAAAAAAAAAAAAAAAAAGTATTTTTCAAGAAAACAATTGTATCCTACCCTGCAATACTGAGGAGGATCACAGCTTAATGGGACTTCATCAGCATTAGAGGGGGTGGGGGAGCAAGAACTGGTTATGTAACAAGCTGGGAAAGTTCATGCATGGAGGGAGCAGCTTTGTGTGAAGTAATTTAAGGTGGTGAGGAATGGAAGGAGTGCAGCCTCTGGCAGTGGACTTACTCCCAAGCAGGGGTCACACTGCTGCCAGTCCTAACCTATTAGTCAGCTGCAGAAAGCAGTGGTGGGAATAATGTGTGTGTACAGCAGGGAAGAGGCTAAAATATAATAAAGCTCACTTGCTGGAAAAGTGAGCGGGAATGAGAAAATTAATATTAATTATTATAAGTGATACTTTTAAAAATTCCGATCTTTTCCCCAAGAGCTGGCAAACCTCCTTCGCCTCGCCCTGATAGGTAGGCATAGTCGGCCTAAAGTCACCCAGTTAGCTTTGGAGCTCTTGCCTGGAGTTTTGGTCTCCTGGTGGATGATACTAAATAAGTTTTCCCAACCTAGTGTCCTCTTGGGATCTTAGACTACAACTTTCATCACCTCCAGCCAACAGGGATGATGGGGGTATCCTTGTTATGTGTCATTAAGTTGCCTCCAGCTTGTGGAAACCCTATGAATGAAATCCTACAAATTGTCCTATCCAGGACAGCCCTGCTCAGCGTTTGTAAATTCAGATCTGTGGCTTCCTTTACGGAATCAGACCACCTCATATTCAGTTTTCCTTTTCTTCTTCTGCCTCCGATTTCCCTGGCATGATTGTCTTTTCCAGGGAGTTTTGCCTTCCCATGATGTGCCCATAGAGTGCCAGCCTCAGCGTTGCCATTGTTGTCTATAGGGAGAGCTCTGGCTCGATTTGATCTAGGACCCACTTGTCTGTCTTTCTCTCAGTCTAGCACCACGCTTCAAATGCATCAATTTTCTTTCTGTCGGCCTTCTTCACTGTCCAGCTTTCTAGTTCCTTCAGTGCTGCCTTCCAAGACTCAGTCATCTTTGAATTTCTTGGCTGCAATCTCCATTTGAATTGATGACTGAGCTGAGGTATGCAACCATTACAATTTCAGTTTCTTCATTGTTAACAGTAAAATTGTATAATCCTTTGCAGTCACGAATTTTATTTTCTTAATATTCAGCTGCAGTCCTGCTTTTGAACTTTCTTCTTTCACTTTCATCAGGAATTGTTTCAATTAATTGCTTCTGCCAGTAACATCTGCATATCTTGAATGATTAATATGTCTACTGCCAATTTTCACTCCTTTCTCTGATTCTAATCCAGCTGTCTTTATCATATGTTCTGCAAAGAAACTGAACAGGTAGGGAGATAAAATGCACCCCTGTCCGATGTCTATGCCTATGGAAAATCATTCTGTTTCTCCATATTCTGTCCTAACGGTAGCTTCTTGGTCATGATTTGGTTTATGATGGAATTTATGGTCCAATTAATTGGGAGCGCACCAGGATAGTGTCCTCTAACTTCTATATCATACATGGGCTTTCTCAAGGAATGACAATGGCCATTGTTATCCCTGGCAGGGAAGGGTTGCATAGTGTAAGGTTGCCTTGAAAAGTTCAGTGCACATGTTCTCTGCCGGCTATCTAAAAAGGGTTTAGAGAGGTTGGGCCACTAAATATCAGGGAGGAAGGTATTGTGTGATCATGTTATGCTTTCTTTTCCACATAGGAAACAGAAAACTTTTCCTTATAAGAAGAAGCAATGTATGCCCAGGGACAGCACGGGGTCATGCCAAAGAATGCAGTGATAGAATCCTATGAATTGGTGCATGTACTTGGAGACTGGGGATTGCACCCAAATTCACACACATCATGGATGTCTGATTTCTCTGTTCCCACAAGGTTCTCTATAGAAATAGTCAAACTGCATAAAAAAGGGTCCATTCATGAACAATAAGGGCGTAAGTATTATGCACTGAACTAGCTGTGATGCCACAGAATGTTCACAAATATTCCAACACTGCAAGGAACAAAACCACCAGGAACAAAACAGTCGAGTGTTTGTAATCTGCTTCTCTAAGAACAAAAATTATAGGCATGGAGCACATGAGCTCTAATGTAGCAGCACGACATGCATGTTTGCCTGTGCTTCATAAAATACAGGGTTGGCCAAACCAAGGCTTGAGAGCTGCATGCAGCTCTTTGAGTTTATTTTGCAGCTTGCAGCTGTCACCGCCTGTGGGCGCCTGCTTGCAGCTCTCAAACATCTGACATTTACCGTATGTGGCTCTTCCATTGAGCAAGTCTGACCACCTCTGATATAAAAGCTGAAAAAGAAATTGGCGCTGAATTAAGTGTGTGGCATGTCTGTGTTCCTTGCAATGTGAAAATCTTTCTCTTTCCTTATGCAAGCTTAAAAAAAATAGAAAACAAAACCCTGTGCTACACCTTGATTAAAATTTGTTAAGGCTGGTTCAGACAAAGTCATTTTGGAGGGTGCACATGTATGTTGTCCTGCTCCATCCCCATACACCAAGCAGAGAATTAGCGGGAGAGGGATCTGTTGATGAAACCCCCTCCCCAGCACAATAGGGGAGTGATATATGCAAGTGTGGGTCTATGAAGGAACCAGCAGGTGCAAACTGTATCTAAGATCAAGCCAATTACCAATGTCTGTGTGCAGTCCTAGACAATTGAAAGGCAAGAGAAATATTAACTATTAGCTTGAGCCTGCTGACTAATCCATGCTGATATATAAAATCTATCCCAAGCCGCCCTGCTTTTAAGGTCTCTTTTTCCCATAACCTGTCTCCTGGGCTCAAGGCTGCGGTAAAGGTGGAAGCTAGCAGACAGGATCCCACTTTTGTCCAGTTTTCATGTGGTTTTGGTTCCAGTTGTGCTGACATCTCCCCCCTTTCCTCAGAGAAGCTGGACTGCAAATGTTCCTACAGCTCTATGGGGGGCAACCGCCTGTGGGATCACAACCAACGGAGCCAACTGATGCCAGGGACTCCACTGCCCCAAGCAGTTAGAGTCGCTGGAGCAGAATCAGAGGACTGTGCACATCGCGTGCTTGTCTCAGCCACTTGCCACAGACAGAGTGCCCCATGCTGGTTGGTGTCTCTTTGGAAGAATCTGCAGAGGGTTACTTTCCCTGGCAGGCCACAATGCTGAGGCCCGATGTCAGATTTCTTTCCAGTGCAGCTCTTGCATGCCCTAAAGGCTCTCTGTGGATGCAACTACTGTTACTGGCTGTGGGGAGGAAAGGGGAAGGCCCATTCAACAGTAAACAGCTAAAGTGCAGGTGGGGGACACACACAAAACAAAAACAAACGAAACAACAGAGGGCACCTGGAGGCAAAACATACACGCAGTGCACAAGCGCATCAAATGTCAACCTTAAAATCAACATAATAGAAACAAAAGGACCCATCCTTTCCTCTCCAAATGTGCTGCTGCCCAGAACATCTGGAGGGCGCCAAGACGGCAAAGGACCGTTTTTAATATTCATTGCTTTGAACCGGGAGCGGGGCGGAGCGGGGAGGTGGTGGAGCTGACCCCCCCTCCCCCACCATCCCCGGCTCCACTTCTGATGCACGAGAAGGAATCCCCCAGTTGAGTCGGCTGGTCCTCTTTTCGACCCCTCCACTCATTAGAAGGACCTCTCCCTGCCGGATATGGGAGACTCAGTGAAAGGCATCACCATGACATAACACTCGCAATACACACACCGATCCTTGTCCCGGGAGCTCCGCCAGCCTTGCAAGGTGGGCGCAGAAGCAAATGAACGAACGACCGGAACCGGTTCAATACCAGTAACCTATCGGGAGGAAGGAGGGATCAAAGCAACAGGATGCGAGAACAAGGCAACCGATCTATAAACCCGGAGGCTGTACTTCGCCAGCCCTGGGCATGTTTAGTCCCTAGTCAGTGCCCCCGCGTTCAAGTGCGGTTTCCTCCCGGGAGAGCGTGCGTGGGATGACGGCCTAGGAAGGGAGCCCCTGCTGGCGAGCCGGGCTGCCGCCTTGGCGGGAGGCGCTTGGGCCAGCGAGGCGCACCGGCGGCTCTTTGTGACGGGGAGGGGCAGCTCGCGGGGAGGGGAAGCGGACCGCGGGGAGCGTCGCTGGCGATCTCGTGCCGGTGCCGAACAAAAGGGGGAGCGAAGGTTCTCCGGGCCTGAGCGGGCGGGGGCGGGCCATGCCTCCCTCCCCGTCAATCCCGTCCCCATCGCGAAGCGCATGAGCGAGGCGCGCCCTGCGAGCAGAGCGAGTGCGCGCAGTTGCCGGACGCCACCGACAGACGGGGCTGATACGAAGGCAGGCCGAGGTTGGAGTGAGCAAGCGCGGAACGGCGCTCCTGCTGCTGGGGTAACGTTGCGGAGGAGATCGGTGCGGGAGAGGGGCGTGCTTGCCGGAAGGCGGGCGGGCGAGCGAGCGAGCGAGCGAGGCGGCCGTGATGGGAGCGGTGGAGAGGCCGGAGCAGGCCGAGCCGAGCCCGGGGAGCTGCCGGAGCGCGCGCGCACCTGCCCGAACTCCTCTCCGCGCACCCTCCTTCTCCCCCGCGCTCGCTGCTGTGTCATCCACAGAGGCTTCCAAGCCTCTGCTGCCCCCCCGATCCGTTTCCCGGGTCCTGCAAAGAGTAGCCTCGCCCTCCCTCCGCACTGTTTCATTTCAGGAGCTAGAGCGGGGAGGGGAGGTGTCTGGGTTCAAAGCACTCTTGCTACTGTCCGTGTGCTTTTGATCTGGAAACCCCACCTGCCGTGCGAGAAAGGGCCGCTTCGGGCTTTCCGTTCCTGGCTGTGCACTCAGCGATGCTTTCTCACGACGTAGTTTTGGGGGGTTTTACACGATGCTGTCCCGAGGGGGCGAACTCCCTGCTCTTTAACCGCGCATACCGCGGCTGGACCGTGCGGGGCCTAAAGTCAGATCAGCATCCCGCCTTGAGGCCTCAGCAGCCGTGCGTGCGTGGTGCGTGCGTGCGCAAATCCTAAATGCAGAGTTTAATTTCTGAGGTGGAAGGTGCCAGGTCTTGGGGCTCGGCTGAGGGCTGTGTGCTCCGTGTGGTTTGGCTGCAGTTAGGGACCATGGGAGAAATGCGATCTGCACGTGCTCAGATGTGTTGTTATTATTTCATCACGTGTTCTAGAGAAGCACCTTGACAAGTTGCAGGGCTTGATAGGAAGCCTTGGACATAGATGATGTTTCACAGAATATCCTTCCCTGCTCCCTGTTGGAAATATTTAACCAAGCAGAGACCCACTGGAGAAGTTGAGAAGCTGGGGAGCAATTCATTCAAGCACAACAAAAAGAAGAGGTTACTTTCTTTGCTGTATTCCCTCCTTCATGCTCCTTTTTTTAAAGATTTTTAAACTACTACTAAAAACATCAGTCATCAAATACATCGGACCTACTGCTCCGTACTTCATGCTCCTTTCTCATGCACATGTTCTACCAAGTGCAACCTTAGCCCAACCTTTTCACTGAAAAACACACTGTGTGTGTACATGCCATGTGAACATGTGGAAGAATGAGAAAGAGTGCTTCCTAATACTACTTATTACAGTTGTATCCTGCCTTTTTTCTTTTCAAAAAGCTCAAGGCAGCTTAAATAATCTTCCTCTCAGTTTTATCTTTACATTAAGCCTGTGAGGTATGTTAGGATGAGAGACAGTGACTGGCCCAAAGGCACCCCATGAACTTTGTGGCTGAGTGGGGACTAGAACCCGGATCTCTCAAGCCCCAACTCAGCACTTTAACCACTGGATCACATAGGCTGTTTCTTGCCTCTCACCTCTATCCTTTATGCTTGTGTTCTCCTGTTTATTTTGCCCTGCCACTACCTCTGTTGCTGGCTTTGCTCTTTCACTTTCTTCACCTTGCCCTCCCAGCTTCCTGCGGTATCTTCTGTCCGCTTCTCTCAGATCACTCTGCCACCATCCCCTTCATCAGAAGCGCAATCAGAAATGTATGTGGGGAGGGGGCAGGATGCCCCTTCCATCCAGTCCTCTGTGGGTCAAATGTCATCAGGAGGTGCTCCCCAGAGGAATCTTGGAAGGTGAGGCAGCAGGCCAGATTAAGTCTGCAGGCCAGATGCCCCCCCCACACCCCTTTCATCTTGCCCTGCTGACCTCCTGCCCCCCTTGCTCCAAACTGCAGAGCATACCACTGAAACATAAGAAGGGCCCTTCCAAATAAGGCCCAAGGGCCTCTCTGACCCAGCACTCACTTTCCAACAGTGGAAAGCCAATGCTTAGGAGAAGGTCGCAAGTATAACTTCCTGCAGAAGGAGTGGATTGACTGGCATTCTGGGTGGGCTATGGTTTTGATGTCCCCCTCTATGGAAACCCGCACAGGAAGTGGCAGATGCTTTAGAGCCACCTGAGGGCAGAAGCCACAAAGTCCATTCCATGTTAGCAGCAGCGCTGCCAGTGCAATCCTGTGCATTTGTCCTCAAAAGTCAGCCCGCTGAATTCAAGGAGGCTTGTTCTCAGGTAAGTGTATGGTAGCCTTCTCCAGTCTGGGGCTTCCACATCATTCCCAGACAGCACTGCCAGTCTGTGCTGCCTGGGGGTAATGGAAGTAGTAGTCCAACCCATCTGGATGGTGCCATGGCCTTCAAAGTCAACTGCAGTGCGGCTTTGCTTGGACTCAAGCTCCAGGCCTCTGAAGGGATGTGCTTTGCCTGTCAGTAGCCAGTCCGTGTTCCCTGGAATGGACACTATTAAGGGTGTGTTCATGCTGCCCGGTGGAAGGTGCAACATTTAGTGTTGAGAAGGGTTAGGAAGGAGGACCAGGGCGAATGGGCAGGAGCCAAAAGAGTCCCATCTCATGCGTGTTTGGGAGAAATACGTCCAGCAACTCCCAGCTTTCCCCAGCCAGCCGTGACAGCCTAAACCAGAGGTTGGCAAGCCATGGCTCTCTAAATGCTGTTGGACAGCAATTCCCATTAGCCCTAGTCAGTGAGGAAGGCTGATGAGAGTTGCAGTCCAGCTGCAAGCAGAAGGTTACAGATGTCCTCAGTCCTGACCTCAGCTCAGCACTCTCCTTGCCTGCTCTGAAGTATGTCGCACTGAATTCAAGTAAGTGGGTAAAGGCTGCTAGTTCCAGTTCCGAAGCTTTACTGAAGAGTAAGCCCCAGGCAACACAGAGGGACTGGCGGACCCATGAAGGACTGCATTTCGCTTGCAATTCTCAGCTCACTTCCTAGAAACAAAAGCTCCATTGGACGCAGGGGGCTTCCTTCTAGCCTCCATAAAGATGCATTGGCGTGGGTGAGAGCAGCTCAGTTGGCTGCTGTTTTTCTGCTGGCTATGCCAAAAAGCTACTTTCTGGAATGTGTCAGTGAGCCTTCTAGAGATGTGCTGAAAAGCAACACCTAAAGAATAGGCCCTTGGCCAGGGAGGGAGGAAGGGAGAGGTCTGACAGTCCCTTTGACGTGCATTCAGGCAACGAAGAGACAATTAAGAGCAGAAGTGTAGGGGACACTGAGTGGGCACGGACCGGTTTATGGTGCAGGGGAAGCTGCCTGTATTGTTGGCTTCAGCTTTCTCCAACTTCATGCCCTCTGGATGATGATTCCAATTGTCTTTATTATTATTCTTACTGACTTCATTTTGGGACCACAGCAGCTGCAGTTCTTTGGGGGCTTTGCAACAGTTGTTGGACTACAGTATCCTCCATCCCCGGCAGCACAGCCATGCTGACAACCCTGTCGTCCATGTGTGAACAGCACGCAGCTGCCATTGTGCTCCTGGGGATGCCAATTCCACTTGGAAACAAGGCCATGTTCCCAGAGCTTCTTGTTTCCCTGCTGAATTGGTATAATTTCTGCTACCTCAATGGTGGCAAATTTGGTTGTGGAAAAGGTGGCCTTCGGACAAGGGGGCAATGCAGCCCCCCAGCTGTGGAATTTGTAATTGAACACATCTGGAGAGCACAAGTTTGGGGAAGGCTGGGAGAGACAATGCTGGACTTGCACAGATAAATGGTCTGACCCGCTCTTGCTGGGGATGAGGGGACTTTCAACCTGACACCTCTCAAAGTTTGGGGGAATCTGGTTTTACTCTGGCTGGAAGAGATCCTCCAGTTTCTCAGGCAGTGGCCACCCACATAAAATGTTTCCTTATCTCTGAAATGGAAAAACCAGAGTGGTGAAATAGGGGCTTCTGTGTTTAAACTATACATGCTATCACTAAGCTGCAGTCCCTACACAGCAATATTTTCTCACTGCTGAAGAAATTGAGTGAGGCAACAGAGCATCATTTTACGTAGCTCTAATTGTGTGGGAAGTGGGTCGCCCTGAGGTCCTTAATAAAGTGAAAGGATGAAAGTGGAGGAAATTATGTAACAGCAGCAACCTCAAGACTTTTCACATTTGAGCTCTGTGTCAGGGTAGATAGAGTGAGGCTTAGAAATTCCCAGGTGCTGGGCCACATAGGAATTTGACCACGGTACTTAGGAATTAGCTTTTACTGGGAGCAGTTATAGGCAGGTTTGGTGGTCCTCTGCAATACAGTTCTGCATTTTTCTTTTTCTTTTACCGAAAGACTGTGTTGTGAGGAGATATTAGATAAAAATGCATGTGCTTGAGTTTTGCTGTTTTTCTGCTGCCGTTCAGACTTTGTAATCAAATGAAGCAAGCATCAGATTTTATATAGGCTTTGCCTCCCTTGCCCTAAATTGGAAGAGCTCAGATGATTTTCCTGAGCCGCAATGCACAGGAGGGGCTCGTGCAACATACTCCACCTTATGAGCAGCAGGACTGTCAAGACTATTTTTTACAGTAGCCAAACAAGCAAATGTAGGCGTACAAGCTGAATGACCTGAGCACAGTCTCGTTCAGTATCCTGTTAGTGGAACAGCAGAGAAATGACTGGTGTGACTGCTTCTGTCAGGGCCATGGGCAACCTTTTTGGCATCGGGGGCCACATTCCTTCATGAGGAATCTGTTGCGAGTTGCACATCGGTTGCGGTGGGACTGAACCAAACTGGCTGGGTCAACCCTTCCCTCTTTCCAACTCTCTCTTTTCTCTCCTTATGCCACCTCTAGCTCCTTCTCCTGCTTTTATTCTGCCCAGCTGGCTGCCAGCAAAGGGGCAGACCCCTCTTGCCAAAGGTCACCACTAATCACACACGGAGGGAATTTGCAATGTGGCCAAGGACTGCAGAGTGAATGATGAATGACTTCTCTAGGTTTCTGTCTGTTGTTGCTAGTTGCAAAGTCGTGTCCGACCCTTCGCAGCCCCATGCACAACACTTCTCCAGGCCTTCCTGTCCTTCACTATCCCCTGGAGTTCCCTCACGCCAACTGCTTCAGTGACTCCATCTAGCCACCTCATCCTCAGCTGTCCCCTTCTCCTTTTGCCATCTATTGTTCCCAGCATTAGGCTCTTCTCCAGGGAGTCCTTCCTTCTCATTAGGTGGCCAAAGTATTTGAGTTTCATCTTCAGGATCTGGCCTTCTAAAGAGCAGTCAGGGTTGATCTCCTCTAGGACTGACTGGTTTGATCTCCTTGCGGTCCAAGGGTTTCTATCTAGACATGTCTAAAAACATGGATGATCTAGCAGTTAGCTACAATGTGGTTTGGATGCAGACTTAGCTGGAGGAGACTCAACAAAACTGATGAGACTTGAACGAGTCATAACTAAATGAAGTACCATTTATATCAGTGGGTCTCCACTAAGGGTCAAACTATACATCATGTTAATTATGTAGCTGACTCTCCTCTCTCTCTTTCTCTCTCTTTTATTCCAGTGTAAGTGCATGTGGCTGTGATTTGGATTGGGTCCACAGTGCACTGGGAGAGAAGGATTAAACCTTCTTCCAGCATTTGCCTCCTGAAATCTCTTCCTCCTGAGTGGGGTTAAAAAGAGAAAGAAAAGCCTCCATTGATTGCAATGGATACCACGTTGAACCCATTTTATCACTGAGAAACCTTCTTCTTGTGGGACTATTGTGATTTGTAGCAGTGTGGTTTCACTAAACCTTAGGTGAGGCATCTAAACTTTTAGATGGGGTAAAATAACACACAAAGGCTGGGAAACCACCAAAGTGCCAGGGCAAAGGGGTGGGGTAAGGAATGGGTTGTGTCCAGAGGCTCACGATTCTGTTCCCTCGTGTAGCGGGATCACAAAGAAGAAGAGATGGGAAGAATGGAAGGATGCCGTACCTAATGCGGAAAGATATGGAAGGGTAGAACAAGGGGGTCTTCAGGACAGCCGTGACCACAAGCAGAATGTGTAGTTCTTTTGGCCCCTTCTGGTTTATAGTTCTGCCCTCCAATCTCTGCGTCGTTTGGTCCCTTGTGTCTCAAAATGTACTGATGTGGCTGTGACATGGCTGCCTTTTGATCCATGTTCCTTCCTGGATCGTTAGCAAATTTCCCTGCAGAGTCTGACTTGTGGATCCGCCTGCTCCTGTCCACGCTGCTTCTCTGCTTGGTCTGCTCCCCTCAAGCAACACTTGTCTTTTCAAACCGTGTGCCTAGAATGGTTGGGAATGTAGGTGGTGCACCAACATTTGCATAAGGCAGAACTCCGTCCTTCGTTAACCTAATAAAATAGATATATCTACTTGTTCTTGATGTTTTTAGAGATAGATAAAATAAAGGCTGCTCTAACTGTTTTTTCTGACTCCAGGCATTCTGCTTGTGGTTAACCCTCAATCCTTGGAGGTGGATCAGTTGTTCGGCAGACAGTTTGCTCTCACCTGGGGGTGGTGAGGAAGGAACGAGCCATGCCTGTCTTGTCTGAAGATTCAGGTACGGAACTTCCTGCTGCTCCCAAACAGTGTCCATGTTTTTTTTAAAGCGGGTGCTACTCTGGGGCCGTGTGATCTAAAAACAGGCTCAGAATCACTGCAGAGGTTTTATAGTAGAGATGGGCAAATGCTGCCCTACAGATGTTTTGGTCTTCAACTCTCATTAGCTCTTGGTTGGCTAAGACTGATGGAAGTTGCAGGCCAAAACATCTGAAGGACCACAAGCTGCCAATTCCTGTTTTATAGCAACATGAGATTATTCTTTTAATTAAAATATTTTAATTCTGTGCTCCAGTAGATATCCCACAGGCAGGTTATAATCCATAACAATAAAAGAGAACGTCTGTTTGTCCATCTGTCAGCAGCTTAACACCAAGACCATGAAACTAAGACACTTGACATGTGGCATGAATACTAAGGGCACTCTGGGTATTTGCATCTCAGGATTATTTTGCTAAATGCATTAATTAATTAATTATAACTTGTTTAAGTCTGTCATGGGGTTGGAATCTGCAGTAACATCTTCAGCAACTAGAGCAGACTTTGCAGTCCATACGCTTTGAAGCCAGGAATGATTAGCAGGCTAACTACATGCCTGCCCCCCCCCCCCTTGTGCCATCCCCCTCAAGGGAACCTCTGTATTTGTGTGACACTTGTGAGTGTTCAAATCATTTTGATCCAGTTGTCTTTAGAGCATCTCTGAAAGTGAAGCCAATACTAGGGTTGTATGTTCCACCAAAGGGTGGAGACAGATCTAGGCAAAGCTCAATATCATATTTTCAGAAAAGGGAGTCAACCATTGTTTGTTTGTTAATACATCCCAAGAGTCCTAAGTACAAGATGAAACTATCACAGCTTCTATGAAAGGCTAATTTAAGTGTCCAAACCATAGACATCTCTCACTTTCTCTCGTAAGACTGACTAAATGCAGATTTGCATTTTTTCAAAATCAGCCTGTTTTTTCCTTCCTCTGCACCAATCTTTTGCATGTGTTTAATGGCTAACCTGATAAAGAATTCTGGGGAGCAGGCTATTCTGTGACCTTTGGGTTGGCCTAACAAAGATATTGCCCTAATACAGATTTTGAAACCCAGAATGGCTACCTTTGCTTTTTCTGTATCAATAAAAAGATGCATCATTAAAAGGAAATCAAGCAGTGGTAAGATGTCAGTGATAAAGCATTAAAAAGCAGCAGGTTATTAATTAAAAGCTAGCCTAAATAACAAAAGTTTTGACAGGAAGAGATGGAGGCTGGTGAATCATCATCCAGAGTGAGCTCCATAGACATGGGGACACCAGAAGAACATCTTGGCCTCTTCCATCTGATTCAGCAAAAGGGAGGAGCAGGGAGCTCCAAATATCAATGGAAGAGAATGATCACAGGAGTTCTTCGGCTCACGTACTCTAGCGTACCCCAGTACAGGCAAGTCATATGGAGGCTGGCTATATACTGCTGGTTTAAATGGCAGCTCAGGCACAAACTGGGTCAGTACTGGGGGTGGTGTTCACCAGTAGGGCTTGTAGCTCTGATCTGATCTCTCCTGTAGTTGAAGCCCCTTCTTTCGTTCCTGCCCTGCTCTAGTTTTGTGCTCCAGCTGTGATGAAAACAGACATTGGGTTTGGTCTAAAGCTCTTTCAGTCCTGTGCATAATTGGAGAATTGTTATTCCAGTGAGTCTCTTCCATATTTGTCCCCTAGGTTTGCATGAAACCCTTGCCCTTTTGACATCACAGTTGAGACCTGACTCAAATCACAAGGAGGAAATGGTGTTCTTGAGAGACATATTCAGTGAAAGAAGTCTCAGCTATTTAATGAAGGTAAATACATTACATTTGTGTTGCGCAAGCTCCCTCTTCCTGGTTTCCCTCCTTTTGTGTTTCCTGTGTGCCTAGCATTTTTGATCTCACAGCTTCAAACTGGACGTTGTGTTACCATAAAGCAGAGTGCCTTTGAACACATGTTGTTATGTGCTGTCAAGTAATCTTCGACTTTGGGTGACCCTGTGAATGAAAGCCCTCCAAAAATTCCTGTCTGTGACAGCCCTGCTCGGCCACTCAAGGCTGTGACTTCCTTTACGCAATTGATGCATCTCATAATTTGTCTTCCCTACTTCTGCTTTCGACCTTGCTAGAATTCTTGTCTTCTCCAGTGAGTCCTCATGATGTGTCTGAGGTACTTCACCTTCAGTTTTTCCCTTTTTGCTTCCAGGGAAAGTTCTGGTTTGATTTGATTTAGGATTGTCTTATTTGTCTTTCTGTTAGTCCAGGGTATTTGCAAAGCTCTCCACCAGCACCATGTTTTGAACACATGCAGAGTTCTTAATTTGCATTTCACACTTCCTGAAAGGAACTTTGGTTGGCACATGCCGAGTTCTCGCTTAGGCGCTGGGCCAGCCGGCCTGCTTAGCTGTGAAGATGGGCATGGATAAATATAGGGATATCTAGCTTGCCTGTGCTGAAACTTACACTTAATTATTTCTAGGACTGTAGTATGTTTTCTAATCAATGTGGAATATGTAACTGTATCATTTCCATATGCATTCATGGCAATTGATATTTTTAAGGCTTTTATAAACTGTTCAATTAGCAAAGTTCTCAGAACAGTGTATAGGATAAAAAACCATATCAAACCAAACACAGTATACAAATTGATCTCTGAAAAGCATGTAGAACAACAAACTGTAACATAGTAAGCAGCATTTGATAAATAGAATATAAATGATACATTATACCTAACAGTAACAATTCATAGTATGTGAGCAGCAATGTAGATAAAAAACAGTATAACATCTATTAATGATAATGTTTAGCCATTAAAATGTTGAGTGAATAAAATGATTTTAACCTGGTGCTGAAATGTTTGCAAGATTGGCACCAGGCACACCTTGCTGGGGAGCTGATTCCACAATCGAGGTGCCAAACCAGAAGTCCTTTCCCTCGTGGCCGCCTTCCTCATTTCTTTGACGGAGGACCTCTGTGCTGACCTTAAGGTCCAGGAAGGGAGACGGTCCTTTGGAGATCCAGGCCCTAAGCCGTTTAGGGCTTTATATGTTGATATGAGCACTTTAAAGTGTGTCCGGACTTTGGTTGTTATCCAATGCAGATGATAAAGAACAGGGCTTAGGTGTCCATGCCTGCCCGTCCCTGTCAACAGGTGGTGTGCCCTATTTTGTACCAACTGGAGTTTCTGAACCATTTTCAAGGGCAGCCCCACACAGAGCTCATTACAGTAGTCCAAATGTGAGGTTACCAGAGCATGGATTCCTTTTACTGGGTTCTGCTTTTCCAGATAGTGGCATAGTTATGATAGACTTAACACAGACTATTTTATTAGTGTTTTGGTTTTGTTAAAAAAAATTGAAATTCACAATAAAAATATTGGAAGAAAAAAATAGTGGAGGTGGAACTACAATTTTTGTGGCTCCAGGACCTGGGGCTGGAATAGCAGAGGGAGAGGTTGGCCAACCCTTCTCTCCATCGCATACAAATTTCTGCATCATGTGGGGTTGCCACTTGGACACTCCATGGGGTATATGCTTGTGTTTTAGCTATGACCAGGGGATGCAACAAGCTCCATTTGTTGTTATTATGGAAATAAATTGGGATCAAAGCAAATGAAAAAATACACTTCTAATGGGCTGAGGAAGTGCAGTGCTCAGGAACTGCATGTACAAGTCACAGAAAGGTCACAGAAAATAGAGGGGTGATGGAAAGGATGAGAAAGCTCACCTACAGGTGATTTGGCTGATGGGAAAATCTGTTTAGTTGAGCTGTGTATGCAGATTTTAAATATTCTATAAGAGGGGGATCTTTTGTCCACTGTTTAAAATCATCAAAGAGCTGCTTTTGAAAAGAGCCTCAATTAGTCCAAAATGCAGCAAGTAGATTGAAAATGGGGACTGGTCATGATGATCCCTGTATGCCAGTATTTTGCCGCTTTCGCAGGCTTCCATTCCATTTCTGGGCTTGATTCAAAGTGCGGGTTTTAACCTTTAAAACTCCAGATAGCCTAGGAACTGTTTACGTGAAGGACTGGCTGCTTGCATATAGATCTTCTTAGACCGCGGAATTATGATCGAAAGCCCTTCTTCAGGTGCTCCATTCAAATAAGGCAAGACAGGTGGCTGCAAGAGGGAACCGTACATTAACTGCTTTTGCACGACACAGCAAGCTGCACTGGCCAGGGGAGTTGTGCAAACACGCCTGGCATGTGCCCAGCACATGTGGACAGTGAAAGGGATGGACAAGCAACCTTGGCTTATTCCCACTCCATGATTGTGCAAATCCAGAGTCTTTTCAGTGGTGGTGCCCTATCTGGAATGTCTTTGTCAGGGGCAATGTTTGACTGAGCCATCCAGAGGTGCTGTGGCACAATTGGGTGGCATACAAATGTTTTAAACAAACAAACAAACAAACAAACAAATGATGACATTTTCATTTCTCTTTATATTGTACTTTGGAATTTATTATACATTACTGATGCTTTTATTCTGTTCTTATCTGACTTGTTTGATAGTCATTATTTCATTGTTACTTTTTTATGGTGTTAATCTGTATATCCCCTTGAGACCATTGATTATTGCATAGTTTAAACATTTAATAAGTAAATAAAAGAAATGGATAATAGTGGAATGTTTGTGTATTTGGTAGAACTCTTGGAAATGTCATTCTGTTTGATCAGAAACATTGAAACTACAGGCAAGAGAAGGCCAGCTGAGTCTCCAGTTGAAATCAGTGGAATTTGGTATCCTGAAATGAAATGCTAACAAATGAAAAACAAAAGAAATGCAGATTTCCCTGCCTTCCACCTTCACTACTTTTGACTGCACAGAACTGTTTCTGTAATTGATCCCACTCAAATTAAATGGAAGGAGAAGTTATGTGACAGGAATAGACACTGTTTCAGAGGTCTTGATACAAGAAGTGCGTTAAGGAATTTTTTGCTTCTCCACCATGGTACAGAGGAGGAGGCGTAGCAAAGTGGTGGAGCACCTGCGTTGCTTGTAGAGTGTCTCAGGTTCAATCCCAGGCATCTCCAGGTAGGACAAGCATCTGGACCAGGAAAGAATCCTTCCTGAGACCCTGGAAATCCACATTATTGACAGTACAGGAGTAGATGGACCAATGGTCTCAATATGAGGCAGCTTCCTATGTTTCAGGTCCTGGAAAATGTATGAACTTGGGCTAAATAACTACAGCCCAATCACACATGTGGATTTGGAGGGACAGGACTGCTGAGACCAGAGAGCATTGTTTAGGCCGTAAAGTTGGGTCCTAGAATGGGATCCACATGGGTCTGGGTTGGGGTGGCAGGAGAACAATTAAAATGCAGCTTGGGCCTGGAACAATCAATATCAAACAGTCCTTTTGCCATAAGTGTGATAATCGTGGCTGTGTAGTCCTACAGGGTTCTTTGTCGCATCTTCCAAAGAAGCAGAAACACTTGAATATGTACAATTTTAATAGCATCCTTAGCTAGTATAGTCTGCAGAGCACTTTATAGAGCTGACAAATCATGACTTGACTTCATACCAAACAATTGACAAAACTCCTTTTTGAGGCAACTGTGAGTTTAAAAGAAACATTTGCCCTGGCTTTTAAAAGTAGTATGTGATAACAGAAACATAGGTAGTGACTGAGAGGGAGTGAATTCTGCCACAACTAGTGGAAGCTGCTAATATTTGTGTGGCATCCACATACAGCAGGTGTCGTTTCTAGAGAGCCAAAAGTGGACTTTGAGCTGTACAAAATAGACAAGTGACTCAGTCCTTGCCCAAAACAGGTATTGCTTTAAATGTGTATCTAGCAGCTGCATCTTACACTTGCTTTTACTTTAGATAAGATTCAGTGGTACTTATTAAGATTGAGATGCTAGTGTGGAGAATAGGGAGAGGTTTTTAAGAACCAAGTTAAGATCCCTTAACCCACATACACACATAGCTCCTAGACACACATTTAAGATACTGGCTGGAATCAGACAACACAACAAGCCATGGTGGTTTCTTACCATTGTTGGTCTGTGGTGTTGTCTGAACCTAGTCATGGTATTTCACCATGGTAAGTCTGGTCTTTAGAAACCATTATAGGAAGCAATGGTTTCTCCACACCAGCACCGCTATCTCTCCTGGCTGATGTCAGGGCTGGCTGGATGGAGGCACAGCTGAGAGAAGATTCTGGGTCTTAGTCCTGCGAGGAGGCCTGCCTGCTGTGAATTCAATTGCTAACAGTTCCCACTGGCCTGAGATGCAGCGACCAGAATTTATCTTCAGAGAGATAACATTTGGGTGTTGTCTGTACGCATGAGACTGAGAGGTCAGAAACCGTCTCTGAGTATTGTGGGCAGAGTAAGAGTGAGACTTGGACAAGAGTGGAGATAAAGGCAAAGTGGTTCAGGAAGCAGTGTATTGAAAAAGTGGAAGAGGAAACCGTTGGCATCAAAAGCGGCATAAGAGGGACTGTGAAGTAGAGGATGAAACGGAAACCACTGGTAGATGAGCTAATGCAGAACAGGGGACTGAGGAGGGGTACACAGAAAGGGGAGGGGACTGTTACGAAGCCACTCTCTCCACGTACGCGTCACTGTACTTCTCTCAGAGCCATTTTGCTATCTGAGATGTGGCAGATCAAGGAAAGGGCCCTGCTTGGTCCTTACTCCAATACCTTTCTAATACCAGGAAAGGACCTTTTTATTTCCTTGGGCTTTTTAGCTTTTGTCCATCTGAAGCTTTCTAATATTAGTCATTTATGTTGTTTTTATAGATTGTTGGTTTTCTCTCCACCGCGCCCCAGCCTCCAAAGCTTATTTTTATAGATTAGCTATTTCATAGAGCATTAGATGTTTTCTTGTAAACTGGCCTGATGATGTACTTGAAGGGCGAGGTATAAATCTTAATAATCAGCCAGGATATCAATAAATAATAATTTCTATGTATTTATATCCTGCCTTTTGAAAACAGCCTTAACAAAGCTGTTTATGTGAAATGAAAATAATACAAAATCCAATTAAATGTTGCCTAAACAGGACTTCCAGATCAGGCTGGTAGGACGCCATCATCCTGCCTCATTCAGGGAATTTTATGTGGGGTGCAGATGTTGTCACCTTTCCCTTGTTTCTTTCATCTTTTTTCTTACTGTGGAAGATCTTGCAAGGAGATAAAAATGGGATAACTGCACAATGATTTCTGATTGAATGCCCTAGGAGCCCACCATCCGAAAGCAACCTAAATGAGAAGATATGCAACAGCAGCAGTTAAAAACAGTAGCAGACACCTGCCCCCCAGCAGCCTAAAAAACTTCCTGCCTAAAAGCAAACAGCGAGGACAGTGGTGCTGCTAGATTACATAAGACCCTGAATTAAGTACTTTTCCTTGTGAAGCACATAACACTTCTCCCCTCCTCGCTATTCCATGTTTCACAACCAATTCTGTAACCTTGCTATATTACAGCAAGAAACAACACTCTGTTTGCAAACCCCTGATTATAATAGGCATACTCTGAGCATATGCAGTTTTGCAGTTGAAATTCACTTAATTCATAGCACTGTCATGACTACTGGAATAAAATGGAGTCTGTTTCTGTTGCTCTGATGCTTAATGCATTTATTTGGGAATTAGTTGCAGAATAGCATAATCTATTTTTAAAGAGAAAATAATAAAGCGAGCATCTGTAACCATGTTCAAGCCCAGCGAGCTGCTCTCTGATTTTAAACAATTTCAAAATAGGAAGGACCCCGAAGGGAGTGGCACAACCCTCCTGGGGCTTCGCAGCCCTGTGCCAGCCCAGGTTGATGCAGGGCTGGCTTGCCGCTGCTCCCATCACCTGCTGGCCATTGGGGTGGCATGTGCTGGGCTGGGGTGCAGGTCTGGACCAGCTCAGAGATTCATCCTGCGCAAGGGGACCTGGTATGCTCCTCATCCTGTTACAGTAACATAGGCCTTCTCCAGGCCAGTCCTCTGTGGTGGAAAAAAGTCCCAGAAGGGTTCATGTGGGGTGAAATTTAAAAAGGAGAAGCCCAGAGCTGTCATGGAGAGTGACTCAGAGTATTGCCTTAATGGGGAAAATATGCCTGTGTGAATCTTATAAGCAAGGAAAAAGCCTCCCCTAAGATGCAGTGAGTTTGACCAGGGGGTGGTCATGTCTGCCCTGGGCAAGGGTCTGGCCATTGATCAAGTTGCTAAAGTTTGGACATTGGTAGAGGTTTGTGGTCAGCTTTGTATGAAAAAACTGAATAGGATCACATCAGCTTGGAATAGCTTCATTTTTATCTCAGTTTATTTTCACTTTTTATACCACCTAACAGCTGAAGCTGTCCAGCAGGTTACAACAATGCATCAAAGTACTATAAAAGACATATAACAGAAAATACAGATAGAACAAAACACAGTATAACCTTCTAGTATACAAATCTAAAACAGTCTAAAATTCCAATATACAAAATTTAAACATCCGAAACAATTTCATCTATACATCT
Source organism: Varanus komodoensis (assembly GCF_004798865.1). Taxonomy (NCBI): domain Eukaryota; kingdom Metazoa; phylum Chordata; class Lepidosauria; order Squamata; family Varanidae; genus Varanus; species Varanus komodoensis. Next base: position 5,136,104 of record NW_025336011.1, on the reverse strand, counting down.
AAAACTAGACCTAATTAAAATAGCCAACATAATGCATCATATGCCTGAAAATAGAGGGCAGTTTTAACCTGACACCAAAAAGGTGATAATGTTGGTGCTGGGGAAGTGCTCAGTCGGGCACCACTGGGAAGATGCTCTTCCTTGCTGCATGGGGTTGTTAGGATTTTCTAGGTCCACAGTGAGATTGCTGAGAAGTAGTCTCACCACCCCCTATTTCAGGTGCCATGGGACCACTCGCTCTTGTCCAGGGTGTTAATCAACTCTTTGGCCCAGTCTGCTGTTTTTTAGACGTTGAAGAGGGGCAAGAATCCAGAATAGAGGTGGTTGTATGGACCTGTTTAAAAACCTTGCCAACATCCTGGAGCTGTACCAACTGAAATTCATTCAATATAACTAGTCCAGCCTGTTCTCTGGAAACCTTGCCAGATTCAATTGCTGTAACATTAGAGTTTAAGTACTGGTGGAAACAGGGAATTTTGTCCTGGATGTGCCTAGAAAGTATGTTATGGAAGGCCTTAAATAGGACTACAGCATTAGTATGCCCCAGATGATCCTGAAAAGCTTACATCTTTTATTCAGAAAGAAGATCAAATAGAGGCAGTGAGATGCTTCTTTGCTGCCTCAATGGCCCTAAGTATACCTGACTGAGCACATACCAGGGCTCAGTTGCCACTATGTATGTGCCGCTAGTTTTCTTCTGTTTGCTCTCAAGTCATCTCTAATTTTGCTTCATCAGTCTTGGCTCTGGGGTTACCACAGGGAGCCAAATGAGCTCTACCATGGGGCGAGGTGGGGGATTGCTCAGGGGTGATCACGTCAACTCCTTGGGTCATCTCTGTGTTCCAGAGACTTAGCAGGGTCTCAGCAGGACTGCCAACCATATCAGCATTTCGCTTTTAGTTTCCTACCCTCCCTGAATTAGCTTGGTGGGGAGGGTAGTAAATGCATGTTTTATGAAGTGATGGCTGGTCAAAATGCTCGGCCACATGGCCATATGTTCTTGCTAGTCTGCACTGCAGTAAGGTTAGGTCTTGGTTTGAAAGCTGGGAACTGGAGCATGTGGGCATTCTGAAAAGTTTTTGGAAACCTCCTTTTGAGGGGTGCGGGTATCTTAGCAACAGTGGTTTTACTGTCTAAGCACAAGGGGCAGCACTGACCTCAGCCCTCATGCTTGGCACCTCTTGGGTTCTGCCCACCATTTCTTGCCTGCCCTGGAATGCCCTGCACCTACGCTTTGCCCAAGGCATCCTGGGGTGGCGGGTAGGGAAAAAACGGTGGCGGCAGTTAGGCAGGGCAGAGGGAGCCTCTCATGTTGCCACTGCTGCAGGAGAAGAACACGAAAGGGATTTGTAGTTGCGTCTTCAAAGGTGAGCTCCCTCTTTGCAATAGCCAAAATGTCTCCTAGATTCCCTGCCTGAGAACAGGGATTCATTCTTGGTTTAACCCTAACAGGAGTAAATTGAAGCAAGCCTTGGCTTTCCATATTCCAGCGTGCTGGACATTCTTGGAAGCAATGCCCAAAGTTGCCTGTACGTAGCTCTTTCCTCACATGGGCAGTCGGCTGGAGCGGCTTCCCAAGATTGCCCCAGCCATCGGACGCTTCATTTCGTGTGTGTGTGTCTCATCTTCTGTTTCAGATCCATGAAAAGCTGTGCCATTATGAACGGCAGAGCCCCGTCCCAGTGCTGCACAGTGCCTCAGCTCTCGCTGAAGATGTAAGTGGATGAACCGCTTCTTCATCACCATGTGCTGGGGAACTCCAGTGTGACCAAGAAATGGAATCCAGAATGAAACGAGACAGATGAAGAGGCAGGGCTGTGCCAAAAAAAAACAAACGGGAGCTTGATTTCAGTGCTTTTCAGACATCAGAAATGGGAAATAGTTCACTCTGATGCAGGGGTATTTACATCGATGACCAAATTCAACCCATCTGAGCTCTCCTTTGGCCTGTTGTGCTCCGTCCCCTGGGCCTACTCCTTTTCTCCAATCACGAACCATGCAGTATTTTCACGGATCTTGTACCAGTCCCTCGGCCCCCAATTTGAAAGCTTGAAATGTCTCTCCTAAGACTTAATTATTGACAAAAGAGTTTTGTGCTAAAATGGGCTGGCATTCTTGTACTGTTAGTTCCACCATTTTTGATTGCAGCCTCACTGTCTGTGAGAATGCTGCTTCCATGAGTTCCCTAAATTGGCCTGCTGGCTGAAAGAGGTCCAACAGCTCTGCTCTGAAGACGTATCTATGCAGGGAGCAGAAGGAAATAGTAAAATCCTTTGGTCATGTTGAGAGTATGGAACAGATGCATATTTCTTCTGTCTTCAAAACTCCTGGCAAATGATATTTTGCTGGTAATGTTCCAGTCATCCTACATATGCTAAGAACAGACACATTTGTTTCCTCTAGATCCTCATGTAACCTAAACAGCATCATCCACATGCAAGGAGGTATCAGGCAGCCTCAAGGCAACCCCAAAGACTGGAAAAGTACAAATAGTACTTAGGAACAAACAGCTTAAGGGAGAATCTCAAAAATGGTCCAGTGTGGGCTAAGCATGGTCCCTTGGATGATGACCGGCTGGACATCCCATCCTCGGCAGCAGAGGGGTGCAGCCTGTGGGTCATATATGGACCCCAACCTGTGGACCATGATGATTCCTTCAGCATCTCTTGGTGCCATGGGCAGCTCATAGTTAAAGAGCACTTTGAGAGGGTGGATGCTGTCAGCTGTGAATTCTTGGTGTTTCCCCACTCGGAGCAGGGAGGGAAGAGCCTCTGTGTGTATGTGTAAGAGAAAGAGACTGAAAAAAAAGGAGAGAGACTGGTCTGAGACAACACAATAATCCACAGTCAAGAGTTGAGTATTGGCTGAACATGGATTGTTGAAACATGGGCTATCGTGTTTGATAACAAACCATAATGAACAACCCACAGCTTACAACCCACCAACAAACCATAGGCTTTCTTCATGGGTTGTTCCTGGTTTACAAACCATGGCTCGTTACGCACAGCTGGGTTCAGATAATATCCCTCATTTCAACAACAATGCAAGTTTCCAAGCCAGCCTCTGCTCTACCTGTGAGTGCGGATTATCATGTTGTCTGAACACAGAGAATAAATGTACAACGGGGTGTGTGAATGGGTATGCAAAGAGATGTGTATGAATGCATGGCTGTGTGTGAACAGAGACCTGCGTGTGAATGGATGCATGAGTGCCCACCACTTGCTCTGGCGCACTGTCCACTCTCGTGCGCTCAGCGCATGCAGCCCTGAGCAGTTTTTTGTTGAGGGATGTGGCTCTTAGCAATGAAAGAGCTCTACTGCTGCGCAGCCTGTTCCAGTCATGCTTTGGTGGTTGGGTGCAAAGCCTCCGGACCAGGTACCAAACCCTCTGGGTCCAAGTAGAACCTCTCCGGTTTCCCAGCATAGAAACCATCCTTTCCTCCAACCACCAATCGTTTGATGGTTTCCTGACTTTCATGCTATTTTCTCCCCATTTTAAAAGGATGAAATGCCTCTCCCAAGGCTTAGTTCTGGGCATTGAGAGCTTTAAGCTGAAATATTCTGGCATTTGGGGCATTTGGTCCCACCCTTGTTGATATTTGCTCCGGCCAACGCTGGAATGCAGTCCCCAAGAGCTTCTTCTGACATTGGCCTTTAGGCTGAGAGATGGTTCACACCCCTGCTTTTTCAGTGGCTTATGGAAGAAACATCTAGAGTTATGATATCTACACTAAAGACAATGTATGTTAGGACAGTAATTAAACACATTGGTGGGGAGCAAGAAGTGGTTTCTACTTCTAGTTCTAAAGGTAGGCTTTTATTACCGATCTTGGGTTAATAAGATACATTTTCTTTTCAATGCATCAGTCTTCCTGACTGGATTGAAATCTGTCAGCACCCACAAGCGGAACTGCTTTCTGCGTTGTGTTGGTAGCTGACTTGCTCCCCTTTTCTCCTGTGATTTGTTGGTGCTGTAGACACAGGCCTTCTGACTATTTTTATTTCCTTTTTCCTTCTAGTATATATTTCTATCTAAACAGATTGTGAGGATAAGTTTACTTCTTTTATAATTTCTAATTTATTGGACTCTCTGCTGTCTTTGACATAACAGAGCAACACCACCTCCAATCCGGCCTACTCTTTTCTTTCTATAGATTTTATATCCAGAGGAAGCTGAATCCCATTTATTATCATTATTCCACACAGTTCCTTTCTAGTCAACACTCTTTTTTAGTATCACACATTATAATTTACCCATCTTAGTTTGAAGCTTCTAGAAGTTGCATATAAACCACCCATATGCCTTTTGAACACCTTTATTATGTATTCATTTACCTTTCATATATTTCTTTCTCTTTTTCTCTTGTATCCATGTTTATTTTCACTTGTTAGCTCATGAACAGTTGTATTTATATATGTCTAGTTCTCACTGAGGTGTAAACCGTGTCTAGACTACCACTTTGGAGTGCAGGTCAGGGGCTCACAGGAAAAAATGCTCCATGGTGGTGGGGAGAAAGTCTGAGGCAGGGTCCCTTCTCCTTAATTTTATTTTATCTTTGTTGAGAGTTTCTGAGAGGCAATCTGGAGCAGAGAAACTGAGTACCCTCTTCCTTTGCCCCTGATTCCCTCCCTTGAAAGTTTGCCTCTGAATTCTAAATTGGCCAGTGTTGTCTTTGTCTTCCTCTTAAACCTTGACTTTTCCTTTGGGGAAGGATTTGAGTGGAGGGGCAGAGCAGGGATGTCGAACCTTTTCCAGCTTAGGGGCTTAATTCAATGTCTGAGGAGCTCTCAGGGGCTGCATTGCAAGGGTTGGTGGGGCCAAACAACAAAGGGTCTTGGCAAAATGTAAGAAATGCCAGCACGTTTCAGCTTAAGGTTTTTGCTGCCAGTAATGAATGCTTTAGGAGAGGCATTTCGTTCTGTTAAGAATGGGAGGAACTGGGTGAAAGCTGAGGAACCATCCAGGGATTGGTTGGGTAGTAGAAGAGGGTCTGGCCATGTGGAGGACTCCAGAGGGCTGCATCTGGGCGCTGGGTCTCAGATTCTGCACCACTGTATTGGAATGCTTTGTTTGCAGAAACTCCCAAGCTCAATTCCCAGAATTTCCAGGAAGGATGGAGAAAGGCTACTCCTGGAGGGCAGTACTATAGCAAGCAAGCATGATCTAGAGCAGTGTGATCCAACTCGTGGTTTGTGGGCTGCATGCAACTCCTAAGGCCTTGCTCTGTAGTCGTCTTATTGCTCAGAGCCCCCTGTCCCCACCCCCCGGTCTGGATCCCAGCAATTGGCACAATTGCGACAAGCTCTCTGGAGGCTGCCACCCCCTTCTGTTCCTGAGGCTCAGGAAGAGAGTGGGTCAGGCTGGTGGCCTCTGGAAAACTCACCCCAGCATGCCCCACACCAGCCCAGCTGATGAGCTCATCAGCAGGAGCTGGTGGGCATGCTGGGAAGAGTTTGTCGGCTCAGGGACAAGACACTCAGTGCACCAATTCCAGGAAGGAAGGAGGGGTCGGGAGGGTCGCATCAGAGAGTTTTTGGGCAGGGGAAACATGGAAGAAAGGGATGGGCCACACCAAAAGAGCAGTCACTGTGCTTGGGATGTGGTTGGAGAAGGGGCTGTCTGTGATTTCTGCAGAAGTTCATTGTGTGGCCCCCGGGTTCCGTGCAGAAATCCTCATGCAGCCCTCGAGGTACAAAAAGTTGTACTGCCCTGATTTAGAAGGATCTGAGGCAGCGTCCTGGGCCGTATTCCTGTGCCCCTTGTAGGGTGTGTGTTTGCTCTGTGGAGGCTGCCTGTGAAATGTTCCTGCAATTACTGTTGCTGCTCTGGAGTGCGATACCAAGATTTGCCAAAACACTGACCTGGAAATGCAAGCAGAAAGTGATATGCTGTCTTACCTGTCTTGTGCATGGATAGATCTCTCTCTCTCTCTCTCTCTCCTTCTTTAAGGTGATAGAAGAATTGCAAACTGCACCGATGAATACTGATGAAAAAGAACTGCTTCAGCTCCTGTCAACTCCTCATCTCAGGGTAAGAGAGTCTCTCTTCCGTAGCTTGAGAAAGAGGTGGTGGTGCAGAGGGGGTGGAAACGCTGCTCTTAGCAATTTGCTTATCAGCTTGTGCTTTGCTATCACTTAAACCACAGTTCATCAGCTCTAAACTATCCCTGTTGCAGGCAGGAGTCGTTGATGGGTTCCTGTATCAGTAAGGCAGCGTTTCCACTCTGGGTTCAAAAGTGAACTTAGAACAATCCGTGATGCTGAATCTCATCTGGGGGGTGGTGCGGTGTGCTCAGCCGTATGCATAGCTCCTTAAGATTCAGACTAAATCTTGGAATGGATGCAGTGCCCCACCAGCACTGGAATCGCTGGTCTCTGCTGGTTGCATATTCTCCCTTCCACTTTCAGAGGTAGTGTGGCATATCATGGAAACGCCATGCATGCTTAGGGCAAATGTGTAAGTAGCGGAATATTTACAATCACAGTCTCTAAGAGTCATCAACGATCAGTTTGGCTGGGATCAGGGGCATTGTTAGCCCTACATCTGGTTGTCCAGGTTAATTTTCTTATCTTCATCGCTGTGCAAGGACAAATATGCATGGGGGTGTACAGCTGGGGGTGGGGGAGAAGGTTAACTCACCCCTTTCCTCATGCTTCAGCATAACCCTCCGCAATCATCTGTTTGCTGGCAATTGAGTTTAGAAGAATCAACAATCCTTTTTCTATTTGTTTGGGATGATCGGGGTCAGGGGGCAAATTAGCTGAAGACTGTATTTTATTTGAGATGATTTAAATTAGAATTGGCTGGCTCTGCCCCCTGTGAAATCTAAATAAATCCAATCAAAGATTGTGTATTCAAAATGGCAGCCATGCGTGCTGTCGCAAATTGTGAGTTAACTAACGCATAATTTGCTACTGTTGTGTGCAAACGGATCACTGGGTTTGCTCACCCCTAGAACAGAGGGTAGCTCTGTTCCAAAAAGCATCTGGGAAAGATAATTATATTTCTTGGATGTTTCTCGCCACTGTTACTGCATATGAAGTCAGTTGGCCACCTCTGGGAGGTCTTTTTCAAAAATGTTGGTTTTCTTGGTATGCTTTTGATGGATGAAGTTTATCTGGTAATTTTAGGATATCTTCAATGATGTGATCTGTTTTACTGTGGGGAGTTGCTTTGTCTTAAGTGCTGTGATGAAATATGGGACAGAAAGGCTTTAAAGAATTTATCTGTGTGTGTGCGTGGTTGTGGCTACTGGGTAAGCATGAAAAGCGCTCTGCACAAGTTCAGGGAACATTTCATTTTTATCGCTTGGTGGTATAAGGGATAGAATCTAGTCAAACTTTGGTTTAGTTCCTTGCTGAGCTGCAACATTTTAACCAAACCTTCCTGTTCATTCAAACCCATTGCTTCTGCTGCCTCACTTAATGCACAATATAAATTGTTTCTCCCTTTTGTTAGCATGAGACCTTTATTCTCCCACACTAGAAGGGAACTCTTTGCTCTCCTTCCCTTTAGGTTTGAATAGGCGGATAATAAATGGAATTTTTAAGCATCGGGTTTTAATAACTTTTACTGAGCGCTGTAAGATATGAAGACAATGATTTTCAAATGAGCTGAAATTGCAGAGGTCTGTAATAGATTCAGAATGAGGCAGGAATTCAGTAGTGCAGAGAACTAAGTTGTTTTTATCGACTGGTTCAAAAACATGATCATTTGCAAAAGAAACAGAAATTGAGACAGATTATCCCTAATAAAGGTAAAAAGGTCTTTTCCATCTGGCCAGGAGTGGGAGGGATTTTGGGTAGATAGAATTACATTTGCCTAAGCCTATCTGTAATTATATAATCTATATTTATACCTAAAATATAAAAAGTGTGTGTTGGTATTACGGTCATATAAATTCTGGAAGTTATTGTCTGTGTTTTTATCCTTGCAAACACACACTGAAATCTGGACAGAGGCAGTTACCGGGGGACGTGAGCAACCGAGAGAGGAGAAGCCAATGAACAGGGAAGGGTTGAGCTCCGTCCCCTTCCTGATTCTGTTCTCCGCTCTGCATCACCTCCCCTGGAAGTGAGTTTTCTTATCTAAAATGGCCAGTGTAACCTGCAGCTGAGCGAGATGGAAAGCAGCCCTGGAGCCTGCCTACCCCAACCTGGTGCCCTTCTTATCTTTTGAACTTTCACTCCCATCAGCCCTGGCCAGTGATCATGGGTTATAGGTTTGCATTCCACAGTGTTTGGAGGACACTTGGTTGCAGAAGGCTGGGTTTTGCCTCAGCAGCCTGTTTGCTCACAATGCTTTCCTAGTTGTCATCTTTGTTCATGGCTTTCCCTTTGGGGAAGGGCTGGAGCTCAATAGAACTGCACCTGTTTGGCATGTGGAAGGTTCCAAGTTCAATCCTCAACTTCTCTAGCTTGGGTGGGGAAGGAATTTCTAGTCATGCTGGGTTACAAGGTGAAGGTTTGTCTCAGGTGATGGCAGCTTCCTATGTTCCAACCTCCCCCTGTGCTGTTGAAATTTGGGTGTAATTTCTTTGGGGCAGGGACCTGTCTCCTGCACTTACACTGTATGTTGGTGGCACATTGTAAATAATTGCTAATAGCTGAACTGAAGGCAGGACTCCAAACGGAACTTCTTCCAAAATGAGTCTTTGCCATGCTGTATCTTGTTGCTTGAGCTCGAGCCTCCCTTCCTGTTAATAGCACCTAAAACGGCATTGATCTTCAAGGCGGGAGCATCAAATGATGGATTGAGGCTTGGTTTAGGATTGACTTCTGACACCTATGCTGTATTTGAGGGTTTTAAAAATGAAGTACACATCAACATTGCTATTTCCTAGCCACTTCTTTTCTGTCTCATCACATTGGTTTCAATTTATTTTGTTCAGAAGCAAACTTCTCTGTTGAACTATGGAAAAATGCTTTCTCGCTAGACTTTGCTGCAGCTTTGTGGCTTGCTGCCAGCTCAGATCCACTGTATGAAATATTTAATGATACTGGGCAAGCACAGAGATTGTGTTCTTTTTAGATTTGTCTCTGGTCTAATAAAACATGCAAGTACAGCAGGGAAAAACAATTTTAAGGGGAAATGAAGAGACAATTGGAATCCAGAGAAGTTTTCTCTTGCACACATCATGTGTACCAGGAAAGGAAGCCCTCCAAGGAACTTGTAAAGATGTGATTGCTGCTATGACCACAGATACCTGAATTGTCTTCTGTTGCTTCTGTTGCTTAGAGGGAGTTAATGGGTTTGTACTAGAGAGGGCTTTTGGTTCTGCAGTCTCTGCATGGAAGTAGATTATCATGTGTGGTTTTACTGAATCAACTGTGGTAAATCTTATAACCAGTTGCAATGGGTTGCATTCAGGAATGGGAGAGTGCCTATATATCCTTTTGGATCACCCGCCTGGACACAAATTTTATTTATTTATTACATTTCCATACTCACCAATAACCAAAGTCCTCTCAGCAATTCACAAACATCAAAGCTTAAAGAATTAAAAATTAATAAATTAAAATTAAATCTATTCTTTTATCCATAGGTAGAGTACAATCTTATTTGGTTCACACATAATGCAATATAATGGTTAATTTATTTCATTTATTTTTGTAAGCTACTGTTTTGGAATATAACAGAATCCCAAAGCTGGGTGCAAGCAATGAAATACAATAACATCATTCATAATTGACAAAACCCAAAATCAATCAAGGAGAACGGTAATATGGATAAATAACTGTTTAACCGATGCACAAAAACATTCAATCGAAAGCTAAGCAAATTCAATAAAAATTATTTGCGAAACAAGCCATGACGACACATTTCCTTGAATTACTTTAATTTTGCTGCTGCCCCTGGATGTTTGAGATAGTTTTGCTTTTTGCTGCTGCTGTTTCACACTTTTATTATGTTGTCAGCTTGTTTTCAGAGGGGCTTTTGTGTTGTTATTGCAATAGCAGCACAGCAGTCCTGTTTAGTCACAAATGGTGGCAGCGAAGATGTTGAAAAAAATAAAACAAACAAACAAACCCAAATAAGCCCCTGTTTCATCTTCCAGCTAGATGTAGGATCAATGACATGGGAAGCTTTTCAAGCAAAGAGAGGGACCTTGTGGGTTTTGTCTCAAGCTTTATGAACACACCCAGCTTATTTGGGCATCAGCAGGAAGGAAAGCCCTAATACAACCATTCTTGACCTTGCAAACCCCATCTGTGTTGGACTACAACCCCCATCGACTTGTGGATGATGGGAGCTATACTCTGGCACATCTGGGAGGCACCAGTTGGGGATGCCTGTGCTATTCTGGCACTCCAGGTATGGAAGGAACTTTCCAGAGATGTTTGCTTGGCACCTACGGTTTACTCTTTCTGGCACCAGGTGAAGACTCTTATTTTTGGTTTCAGTTTAAGTCTGGCACTGTATTGTAAATTTCTGTGTAGTTGCTAGGCTTTGCTTTTATTCTCATTTCTATTTTATACCGCAGTTTTAGCCACTTACATCTTTATACTGTATTTTAGGTAGTTAAACTGTTTTAAATTGTTGAGAATTTCCCAGAGAGCTTCAGTTATCAGGTGGTATAAAAATGTGATATATAGTCTGCTCCCATTCTTATTTGCTGTGTGTTTCTTTCTCTCTCACCCCCATTTTCCCACAACCCCTAGGCAATGCTGGTTGTGCATGACACTGTTGCCCAGAAGAATTTTGACCCCGTCCTTCCTCCTTTGCCAGACAATATTGATGATGATTTTGATGAGGAATCAGTGAAAATAGTTCGTCTAGTGAAGAATAAAGAACCTCTGGTAAGTTTATGGAATGGACAGGCTATGGCACATGCTGCAAAAGGGGAAGGACTTGGAAGAATGTCGGAACTGTCCTGGATCGGGCAAAATGGCTTGTCTTGTCCAGCATCTTGTGTCCCACAGTGGCCCAGTAAAGCCCTAAACGGCTTGGGTGCCAGATACCCGAAGAAGCACATCCTTCCCTATATGCCCTTCCGCCCCTTAAGATCTGAGTCAGAGGTCCTTCTTTGGGAGCCCTCCTTGAAAGAGATTAGGAGGGTGGCTTCCTGGAGGAGGGCCTTCTTTGCGCTGGCACCCCGACTGTGGAACACGCTCCCCAGAGAGGTTTGCCTGGCACCAACGCTTTTTTCTTTTTGGCGCCAAGTGAAAACCTGTTTATTTCCCCATTATTTTAAAGCTTAATTGGTTTTAATGTGTTTTTACATGTATTATCGGATGCTGTGCCATTTTATTTTATTTCCTATTTTACTTGTTGCTTGTTGTCAACCGTCCCGAGACGCCAGTAGATGGATGGGCTAGAAAGGGAATAAATAAGTAAATAAAGTCAGTAAGTAAGTAGGCTCTCTTTGGAAAGTCCCATGAAGCCAACCACTCTCCTGGCCATTGCTTCCAAACATCTGACAATAACAGATATACTGCTCTTGAGCACAGAGGTTCTATTTGACCATCTTGGCTAAGGTGATCAGTAGACCTGTCCTACATGAATTTTTCAGCCTCCTCCCTTCAGGTACTCTCTAAGTGTATTTGTTAACACCTCCATCATTCCCAGCCAGCACAAAGACAATCTTTCAAATAAACTGGCCCTAAGTTGCTAAGGGCACTGCCACCTAGCCGGTGGTGGAAGTTGTAACCAGAACATCTGGAGAGCACTAGGTTGGGGGAAGCTGCTGCTGCTGCAGTCTTGAATGTCATTTGTACTACTTATTCTGATTATTGAAGTATTTGTAATCAGGGTTTTTACCATGAATCACCTGCCAGAAATCTGTTCAGTTAGAGCAGTACTAACTACCACTGTGCCTGCTTTTGGGGGTCACACCGATTAGCAATCGATTCAGCAGGACAGACCAAAGAAAGCACCTTCCTCGCCACAGATCAAGGAATTCAATTCTATAAGAATCTGGATGAGATCCAGTGTTAGTCTAGCTTGATTCCCAGTCATTTTAGTGGGTCTGCTCTCAGCAAGAGACAGGCTATGATGATGACTGCCAGTTTTTGGGTAGACTGATGAAAATTTTCCCTGTCAGCACTTGGTACTTGCAGAGCTGGTACATCACTGAGTACTATGACTAGTTATGGGGTATATGTGTGTGCATTCATGCCTTGCTTGTGGAATTTCCACATGCTTGTGGAGAACATGGGCTGTATTAGGTGGTCCTCAGGTGAATTTTAATCCAGGCTTCTGTGCCAGGCGAATGCTGGGTGTTGATGAGTATCCGCTTTCCCTTCTAGGGTGCAACGATCAGGAGGGATGAGCACACGGGGGCTGTGATTGTGGCACGGATCATGAGAGGAGGGGCAGCGGACCGCAGTGGTGTGTTTCTTGACACAACAGAGGTTATTTCTCAGCATTCACGTAAGAGAGGGCAAGCCTTGCTCAGACTGGCTCAGGATTTCTTTGGTTTCCCTGAGAAAAGCAAAACAAGCTGCCCTGACAACCTCCTGTGAGCTTCATGGCTGAGTGGAGATACATAAAATTGGACTTCCAGTTGAATTTAGAAAAAGCTGGAAGATTTTTCATTTTCTGCTCATTCAGATAACAGGCAGAGTAACAGGAATTGCTGGCTTTCCTGCATCGGCCTCCTTGGGGCCATTTTATTCCCTGCTGTGAGTCAGTGGTGTTTTGCAGCCATAACGGGGGGTTTTCAAGTCTCGGAAGGTTTCGTAAGAGTTAATATTCTTCTCCCTCTTCTTCCTAGGTCTTGTCCATGTAGGAGATGAACTACGAGAGGTCAATGGGATTGCAGTACTTCACAAACGGCCAGAGGAAATTAGCCAGATTTTGGTTTGTTTTGCCTTTTCCATAGGATACCAAAAGATTATGTCATAATATTTATGCTGCATTTCTTTTTCTTTTTGTCTTCTCAAAAGTAAGCCCTGTTGAATGTGATGTTGTGTATTTCCAAGTAAGCAGGTACTGGATTGCAAACCAAGGGTATTTTTGTGTTTTTTCATGGCAGTGGTTGTAACAGATGCCACAGTCAATGCCCATCTTTAAAATTGCTCTCCTTGTGCTTTGTCTAATATACCTAGTGGAAAGATGCATGTTTGATTTCTTTAGAAACACAGGATTTGTGCTTCTGTCTTTAGAAATTCTGTTTCTAAAACACATGCAAGTTTAATTTTTAAGCCTCAGTGTAGATTAATTGGTCAAACCCTCAAACGATTCATCACTTAACATTGTTTAATCAAGTTGCAGCCCTACTATTTATGAGTCTCCATTAACCACCCACAATGAAGAGGAAAATGTTTAATTTCTTGCAGATGGTACAGAAAGGGCGTTCGGTTTGAACCCAGGAATAACTATGCAGTGTTTCTATTCTCCTGTCTCTCGCCTGGAAAACTGCCAGGCTAGGAACTCATCACCTCCCCCAAAAGCAGGATGGCTTCACTGGATGTGGTGCCCAACACTAGTCCTTTAATACAGGCATGTTGAACCTCAGCCCCGGGGACCAAATCCAGCCCTCCAGGCTTCCTGAGATGGCCATGGCTCCCTCTCCTGGCCCCACCTCTTTCTTCCAGCCACTCAATGTTTGGTGGTTTCATGGCTTTTGTGCAATTGTATCCCCATGTTAAACAGTTGAAATGCCACTTCATGCAAAGCGCATGAGATGGCATTATAACTCCATGCCTTCTGCCTGCGATCCTGCCCCTTTGCCTTTCTGTCCCCCGAGAGCTTCTGCAGAATGAAGGTTGGCCATCGGGCTGGAAGAGGATTTGCTTCCTGTTCTAATGCATCCCAGGGCCAAAGCGGATGCTGCGTGGCTGATCCATGGTGCACTTTCTGGATGCCTTTTCTTTTGACCAGAAGCAAACACTGGAGTGGCTGTGGGTGACTTCTTCAATTAGGAAGGGACTGTCGCTCAGTTGCAACAAACTGGCCTTGCATGCAGGAGGCCCTGGGTCCAATTCTTGCTGGCATCAGTAGCTAAATGGATCTCAGGTGTTAGGGGATGGGAAACGCCTTTTCTTTTTGAGACATCAGAGAGCCACTGCCAGCCAGAGCACACTGTTCAGGGCAAGCTGAGCCAGTAGTTAGAAAGCATTTCGCTCTGTTCCTGAATAAAACCTTTGCAGTATTTCCTTACGCCCCCCTCCTCCACTGCCACCCAGTCCTTCCCTCTCCCAGTATAAGTGCATCTGTTCTCTCTCTCTGTCTTAGGGCTGTTGCATGCCAGCCAGATTTTTCCTGGCTTTGGCTTCCAGAATTTGTTGGAATGCAACTCCCATCATCCCCACCATTGGCCATGCTGGCTGGAGATTATGGGAGCTGGAGTCCAACACCATATGGGAACCTAAGTTTTGGGAAAAGGCTGAATTGTTGGGATGGCCCTGCTCACTGCTGCTCCCAGCCTTCCATCTTCTGTGCCACACAAACCCAGGAGTAAGACCAGTGGCAAGGAGAACAGACTTCAGGGTGGTCCATTGTCTCTCCCTGTTACACCAAATGTCGCTACCTAAGAAGGTTCTCATCTCCCCAGAGAGCCTTTTAGTCGGGCGTGTGACTCTCCTGTCATTGCTGGCAGTACAGAGACCCACTCAGCATGCTAACTTGGGCACGGTGTTTAATTATAGAGCCACAGGCACCCTTGTCCTCACCCGAGAGGAGGTGATGTGGCAGGCGACTCCTACGCAGGGGAACTAGGAGGGGGCGCAACCCTCAGCCTGAGCGCCAGGCTCAGCACGGCTGCATTTTTTTTTCTTTTCAATTTATATCCTGCCTTTTTCCTACAAAGGGCTCAAGGCAGCTTACATCATTCTCCTCCTCCATCTTATCCCCACAATAACAACAACCCTGTGAGGTAGGTTGGGCTGAGAGTCTGTGGCTGGCCCAGAGTCACCCAGCTGGCTCCATGGCCGAGCGGGGACTAGAACCCAGATCACCTGAGTCCCAGTCCCATGCTCTCAACCACTACACCACACTGGCTCTCACAATTCCCACTGCAATTGCAAATGTCTCTCCAGAGCTAAGCTGCCACTTTCCAAGTTGGCCTAGCAAGATGGTAGAGAAGCCGAGGACACCTGAATCATCATCGATGCCTTCCTTTTAAAAGGCATGGGGGAGCGAGAAGCAGGAAGCACCATCAACTCCCCGCTTCTCCAAAAGCAGGAGCAAAATTAGATTTTTTTCTCCTTAGGCCAGCTCTTCTCAAGTGGGTTTGTGCTCGTGCGCTGGAGCAGAACACTTTTGGAGAAAGGATGGAGGGATGTTGCTTCTGGAGCATATGGCATGCCTTGCTGCAGGAGGTCCAGCTTTAGTGGCAGGCACCCCCGCCGTCCCGAGGCTTGGCATCTCCAGGCTTTCCCCATAAGAGGGCCGGGAGTGACCTCTGCCGGAGAGCCGCTGCGGTCACAATGGACCGCACAGGGCGAGACCGCCTGCTTCAGTCTCAGGCAGCTTCCTGGCTGATGCTAAGACTGCAATGCCAGCAATGTTCCCCTGAGCTGGGCAGAGCAATGAGCTCCAGGTTCTCTTTACAGGGCATGGCAAAGCTTTGAAAACCCCTGGAGGTTGGAAAATGCCCTGAAATCTTCCCACCTCAGATTAAAATCTTTACTAGAGACTCATCCTTGGCTCTTCTTTGCAGTCACCAAAAACTCCCTCCCTTCCCCTTAAAGGTTAACCCTTAGCTGGCTGGGAGCCAGCAGAAGGAATGGCTCCAGGTACAGATTTCCCTCCTCCTGTAGGTCATTGCCTGTCCTACTGGCACACTCCTTTTCCAGGAAGGCAAGGTGGGGTGCAGGGAGAGACATCTCCCCGTTTCTTCCCTCTCTTTCTGCACTTTGTGACTAGACCAGGGGTCAGACTAGATGGCCCGGGAGGCCCCTTCTGACTCGTTCTGTTTCTATGTATTTCTTCCATCAATGCCCTGCCAGAGAAGGTTTTACAGCAAAGGTGTAGAATCTCAGACATGGGGGCCAAAGCGGCCCCACCTGGGATCCCAGGCTGACCCTCTGGGGTCCCCAGATAGTCACCTCCCTTCCCTTGGCCCCAGCCTTTCTTCCCCCAACCACAGCTCATTTGGTGGTTTCCCAGTTTTTGTGCATCCCCTCCTTCCCATTTTAGGAGGTTGATCTACTGACTGCCATTGCCTGAGCCTGCAAACTGAATACAAATGCCGGAGGTGAGATACCCGAAGGGTTCATTAGAGCACATGGTTCTGCATGATTTGAGCAAAGAAGGCAAATCACAGGCTGCAGGAAAGGTTAAACTCATCCTTCATCCAGGATCCCCACTCACCGATCTATTTACTGATTGACTGATGGAAGGAATGTAACAGACGAGGTCAGGGAAGTGAAAAATTATCAAATGAGTTATTGCAACTAAATTGGTGTTGTAAATGGAAAATACTGAATTGATAGCTTGCCACAGGATTTAAGAAATAATATTGTTTTAAATAAGAGTCACTGCCCAAAATAAAAGAAACCTAGGCATAATTCTGTACATATTTAGACAGAAAAATGTTGAATAGCTCCCAGGCTGGCTGGCTGGGGAGTACTTGGAGGTGCAATATTTTTTTCCTGTCTAAACATGCATAGGACTGCATCCTACCTCAATTAGTTGTATGAGTTTTAGCCAATGTATTAATTAAATTTGCATATGAATAGAAATGTTACTTCCAAAGTTAGAAGCATGCTTATTTTGTTTTTATACATGTTCTCATTTTTGTACTTGAAATAATGTTTCTTGCAAGAATCTGTTCCCCACTTCTTTGGGGTCATCTTTAAGGCTGCAGTCTTATTCATAAGTATGTATTAGGGAGTAGGGATTAGTCCATTTTGAGTCCATGTCAGTTTTGTATGTGTTTATTCATAAGTCTTTTCTGCCCCAGATCCACAGTAAACTGTGTTTATTTTGGAAAAAGCTCTGTATAGAAATGAAAACATCTTTTATATGTATTTGGGACATATAATTGCAACATTTAAGGCAGTGTGAACTCATGAGTCTTAGTTGTTTGGAAGTTGTGATCAAGCTGGTTTGTATCAAAAGATAGACCAAACAAAATTCTTGACTTTCCTTATGTGGGAATAATCCCCATTGAAAGCAATAGCTCTTACTTCCAACTAAAGGACATGCCACAAGGTTGCAGTCCTGTGCATACTTAGCTAGTCCTAAGTCCCATTGAATTCAGAGGTGTTAATTCTGTATAGACATCCAGAGGAGTGTTTGGATGACTTATTATGACTGAAGTCCTTCCCAGCTGCAGAAGCAAGACAAGTAGTTTCATTTGCTTGTTCCTGCCCAAAAATAAGTTTCAAAGCTGCCTCCCAGAGGGTTTCCGTGATGGGGAGCTGAGCAAGGAGCGTTTTGCAAGCCTTTCAATGAAGCGGGAGACAAAATGACAGCACCTTCAGAAAGAGACAGAAAAATCCATTTAATGTTGAAGTAGGTGAGTAAAATAGAGCGGGGGCCAGATTAACCTCCCAGCTCTTTGCAGGCTGAATGACACCTACGGAGTGGAGCCACACCCATGGCGACATCCGGAATTCAGCAGGTGTATGAGGTGTGTCTGCAAGGGACCCGCCTTGCAGCATATGAGGTTTCTTCCACTGGAGGAGGCCTGTGCCCAGTGAAGTCATCTTGCCCACCCCACACCTTCTTCTGTGGATAAGAGGATATGGGGCAGGTGAAGCTGCTCAGCCTGGCATTGCAGGCTCTTCACACTCCCTGAGAGGGGAAGGTGAAGGACAAGTGCTCACCAGGTACGCTACCTGCTTTGCTGGGGCTTCACCTTCCCCACTAGGATCAAGTGCGGGACAGGTTAGGTCATTTGTCTGGTGCCTGCAGGAGGGCAGCCGCCTCACCCCCAGGGATCATGGGATGAGTGCACAGCTGGCGTGCCCCCATGGGAACCCCCATGTTATCTTTGAGGGATCTGTGTTTTGTGTTAACAAGGGGATTCCTCTCTCCCAGTGGATCTGAATTGCAAGGGGGTTCCTCTCTCTGACCCCTCCCAAAGCTCCCCTAGACTTGAGGGGGAAGGGGAGGGGGTCATACAGGTGGCACCCACCAGGGGAGCCCAAAGAAGGGTGGCAACGAGGCAAAGGGCCTTTTCTGCTGCTGCTGCTGCTCCCCATCTCTGGAACTCCCTCCCTAGGGAAATTCGCCTGGCGCCATCTATTTTCCTTTTCACACCAGGCAAAGACATATCTTTTAAGGAATTTCTTAACATTTAGCCTGTATGCTGTGGCCCTTTTTAATTCTTTTTATAGATGTTTAATTCATTATGTTTTAAGGGGTTTTTAATGTTTTTACTCTGTTAGTATGCTTTACATTGTAAGCTGCCTAGAAAGGCCTTGGCAATTATAGGAAGCCTTTAAATATATGTGAATAAATAAATAAAGCAAGCAAGCAAGCAAGCAAGCTTTCCCCTGCTGAGTGGGCAGCTTCCATTGACTGGTGGATGCCTGTCCATGATTTAGCAACTGTTGCTGCAAAGGCACATGGTTTGCTCAGAACAATTTATGGGGAAAGCAGGAGGAGGGAGGAAAAAGGGGTAGAAGAGAGGAGAAAAGGGGTAGCCCTGTCTTTTGTACCTCGCACTTTTGGTGCCTCTTACTTTTGACCTGATTTGGCCCAGTGAGTTCGACCAACATAAAACAGGGCTTCCACTGACGCTGTACACGTTGTTGTCCCATTGAAGCCAGTGGAGCTTAGTTCTCTGTGCATTTGTGTGTGTGACATATATGATTGCGGTAGAAAAGATTTTCAAAAAATGGTTAATTGATCGATCGCATTAATGTTGCAGTCTTAATTCTTTAGACATATTACTACTCCAGTATGTGGCATGCTCTAAATCTTGAATTGTTATTTATTCATATTGCAATCAATAATGCATCTGTTGCTCTGCAGTGTGCCATAACCGGGCCCTCTGAATGCTCTCCCTGGCGGAGTGGTACAAATGAGTATTAAGTGGATTAAATTAGGAAATGATAAGTAGACTACTAAACCACGACTAAGGGCTTTAGGCTCTGGCTGAGTGGCTTGCTTGCTCTCGTCCCCAGCCCGCAGTGGGGACAGCCATCTGTGTTTGCATGACATGCCGGTGCGCCCTGGGTGAAAGTAGACATGGGTCCTCAGGGTGGAGCGTTGGGGGAAAAGAACCCAAGCCAGCCTGGAGAAAGTGGTGTGGGTTCAGCTCATATGGCAGCCAACCATGGCTCGCTGCCCGTAGCAGGTTCTCGCTTCGTGTGCACCAGGTCAGTTTATCTGCTGACATAAACAGGTGCTGTGAATGTTTGTCACTTACTGAACAGTGAAAATGAGCAAGACACCTCATTGAGATGGGAACTTCCTTTCATCTTCCGCTGCCTAGTTTGTGGAATGATCCCTTTGAATGGGTCAATTAATGTTTAAAGTCTTGAAAGGAAAGGATTCCCATTATTTCAAAGTGTTGTTCAAAGCAGGGGTGGGCGGAGAGAGAGAGTTTGTTTCCCTTCCACTAGCCATGGCAGCTTCTATAACAAAAGAGCCCCAAACTGTCAGGCTAACGTCAGGCTACAAAGAGTCCCCCTCGGATGGCTCTGTATTCCAGTGCTGGCAGCGTGTTGGAATAGTTAGCAGGCTCTCTGGCAATATGGTGCGTGCAAGATGCAATTTGTGCTTGAACACTTTTAAAGATTGAACAGGAAAAAATCCCCTCCAGGGACAAGAGCGGTGAGTGAGGAAAAAAAGCTGTTCCCTTTTGGAACAGAACAACCACGAATGCAGCAAGCTTGAAAACAACAGCACCATTTAGAGTCATAGTTGGAGGGAACCTAAGAGGTCATCTAGTTCAGCCCCCAATGCAGGATCTGCAGTCCAGGGTGCAACCATAGCATCCATGAGAGTTGTTTGTCGAGCACCTGCTTCATTACCTTTAGTGAAGGACTGAGGGTGCATATTTGTGCTTAAAGCATGAAATTTTCTGCACAGAAGAGTTGTTTTTTGCAACCTGAATATAGCGTGCAAATTAAGGAAGTGGACGTACATTGGACTCTTGCGTATCCCTTGTCCCTTGCATTTGCTCGTTCTGAGCAGGCTCCAGAAATGTTCTGTTTAATGTCTGTGCCCCTGTCCATGATTAACTCAGCCAACTTTTTGAAATCATACAAAGAGCTTGGAGAGCAATCCTATGCATATTTTCTCCCACTGTCTTCAGTGGACCTTACCCCCAGGTGAGTGTGCAGAGGGATGCGGTCTTAAGCAAAGCAAAAGCCATGATTCTTAAGGCGCTTAATTCTAAGGTGCAGAATTAGGAAACTGTCACATCCCGAGCTGCATCAGATATTTTGGGCAAGAGCTCCTATCATCCCCGACCCCTGGTCATGCTGGCTGGAGCGAGTGGAAGCAAAAATCCAAAACACCTCGAGTATGCAAGGGTGGAGAGGGCTGGTCCACACAGAAAAGCAGGGAGTTTTTAGGAAATCTGGTGGAGTCTTCCTGGTGCTCTCCCTGGAGAGATCAGGGAATGAACCAAAAATCATCTGCAAGCAAGTCACAGGCTTGCCTTTGAACCTCACATTAGGTGGAGGATGATTTCCCCTCCCCCCCCGCCCAGTGACCAAATCATCTTACTGGCAAAGGTGGAGATCAGCTTGGAAATCATGCTCAGGAGAGAATCGATGGAAATCAAATTGGAGGACATTAAAGAGTGGTTAGAAAACGTGTTGGCGCAGCTCTCAGAGCAGAACTCCATCTTGGCAAGTTGTGGAATGAAAGACCAATACAACCCTGGTGCCCTCTGGATATTTTGGACTATAATTCCCAGCATTCCTGACTACTGGCTGTGCTATCTGGAGCTGCTGGGAGCTGAAGTGCAAAGCACTTCCAGGGGACCAGGTTGAGGAAAGCTGGACGAATGCAATAACACTTACTGATCATGTTGGTACCCCACTTTTTCTCCAAGGAAGCTCGGGGTGTCATACCATGGGTGCTTCCTGTTGGTTGGATTCACATGGCATGACAAACCATTGTGGGCACAAACAGCTGTGTGTCCTGAACAAAACCGTCAAGTGCCCCGGGAACACTTCCCTCCTTTTAAAATGGAGGTTGTGAAAGCTGTCAAAGTTCCTTTTCCCAAGAAAAGGGTATGGGATGCTCTTTTGTACTTTCCTAAGCACCTAGCATTTCAGGAAAAAGTTAAAAAAAATGTGCACTAGCCTGTGGACTGGCAGAGCAAACTAAGCTGAAAATCTTTCCGCAAAGTAGGTATAAAACATACCAGCCACCTTTTGACAAGCAAAGGTCACTTACAACCTTTCTTTCGCTCAGCAGCTTGCCCTTTGATGGCTGGCAAGAAAATGCAAAGTGAGAAAACTGTTTTGGAGCCTCTTTGGGGCAATGCTCAGGGGTGGTGACTGCTCCACCCTAGCAGCAGGTCATTCCCCCCCCCCCCCCGACATTGCCCTGACCAAGACTTCCAATTCCTGCACTCTTGCAACTGTGAAGTTTGCCTTTGTGCAAGTGTGACTTTAAAAAAAGGAAAAAACCATTTATACACATTGTGCACACAATTTTATTTCAAATAGCTTTATGAGAGCCTTGCACAGCTAAGTGGCCATATAGAAATTTAACTGAATTAATAAGAATATGAAAATAATCTGCTTGTGCACGGAAGGGGCAGCTGTCAGGAGCTGTCAAAATGGGGAACACAAAAGCCAGGTGCCAAGCAGGCTTTTGCTATCTCAGGGAAAAAAGGGGAAAGTGCAGAAAGCTGCAGCAAGCTGAAAAGAGTTCATGATGAGAGATCTCCTGTGAGATCTCCTGAGATGCTTGCAGGAGGAATGAGGGGCAGTGAGGGGGCAAGCAGCCTATGATGAGCCCCTCTGCCTGTTTTGTGCACCATGGGTTGCTTTGTCAACAAACCAATTCCTGTGGCTGATTACTAAGCATGATATGTGAATGTGAACACAGTAGCTTCCCCAAAACCCTAAGGGGAAGGCTAGGTAGACTGAGAGTGACTGGCCCATATTAGTGTAATTCCTAATTCCTAATCCTTTCACGAAGGATTCCTGGAGAAAGGAATGCCTCTGACTCGTCTTCCTTCTGTTTTCATCTCCCCACTGCACACATCCATGTGAGATCTTGAAATGCAGGAATATTATGCTTCCTGTGATAAGGCTTTGGCTCAATGGCTTCCATTCAGAAATCCCCAAGTTCAAATCTCAGCATCTCCGTGCAAAAAGGACCCTTCTGTGAAACCCAGGTAGACCTCTGCCCTCCACTGTGGGCACTGTCTGTTCACAGGGCTGATGGCACTTGAAGTATCGCAGTATCCAGCAGGCCGTGCATTCCCTATCCTGGTGTAGCAAATATTGAATTAAATGGGTTTATGTTCTGATTGCTTACAAGGCAATTGCCTAAGTTCCTATGTATTGAGATCCAAACTGACCTAAATAGTTTTTGCAGATCAGGCCGGTTTTTCATAAAAAGAGCAAATTCTTTTCTCTCAGGCTCAGTCCCAGGGATCGATAACGCTGAAAATAATTCCAGCCATCAAAGAAGAAGATCGCCTGAAGGACAGCAAGGTAAGAGATTTTGCTGGACTATCAAAATGTTCTGGCTTTATTCAGACATTCTTTTCCAATGAAGCTCAAGTTGGGAGATTCAGGACAGATCCATGGAAGTGCTTCTTCACACAGAACATAGTTAAATTATGGAATTCGCTTCCATGAGGTGCATTAATGGCCACCACTTTGGATAGCTTTAACAGAGTTAAACACATTCATGGGGAAGAAGGCTATCAATGCCCACGAGTGGCTGTGTATTACCTGCACTATAGGGGGCAGTAGGACCCTGTGTATGAGTTTTGAGGAGCACGAGTTGGAGGATACTTTGGTTCTCTTGATGGGTTTCCAAGAAGCATCTGGCTGGCAGCTCTGGGAACAGTGTCCTGGACTCAGTAGGTCTTTGGTGTGATCCAAGAGGCTCTTCTTGGGTTCTCAATATGTTGCAGGGAGAGTAGGATTCCTGATTATCTCCGCTTAAATTCAGAGCCTTAAATGGGCAAGATCTGAAGTCCCGCGAGAGGGTTGTGTGTATAGGGGCTCTTAGGCCTTCTGCCAAAGGCACATGGGGCAGAGCAGTGGCCTCCAGCAGGCATGATCTCACTCTCCCTTTCATAATGCTAATTTAAGAAAAACATTTGAACAGTGCTTTGTGCTCAGTAAAAATACTGCAGTCTGCCCATTGGCCCTCTGGAAATTACTCTTGGCTCTGGGTTCAGGGCTCTGTTGACCTCTTAAATGTAAACTGATTTCAGATAGTTTAAACTGTTACAGCTTTCTTTCAAGGAAATCTAAAACTGACAGCTTAGTTTAGGGGCTGAGAATTGATTTTCTTTTTCTTTTTAATCTTTCATCTTTCTGATAGAGCTTCAGTTCCAGAATAAAGCCATGCCCGAAACCAGTTTTAATTTCAAGCACAAATGTGGCCCATGGATTCTGATGATGGAGAGGAGAGATGAGGAGCAGGGAGCCGGAGGAAGAAGGGGTTGGCTTAATTTCTGTTCTCTTATTATCCCCCTCACACAATCACTGCTTGTGTGCAGGACTGATCAGTCATGCTCATCTTCCTGTGCATCAAATGCATTTTTTCCACTGTACTTGCAAAGTGCTTCTAGCCTTTCCTGGGGGAAATAACAGAAAACAGACAATCAGAATTAGACAGGAATTCCTCATAATGCCAACGTCTTCCCTAAGGCCTTGTTGAAAGAGTCAGTAAAAGCCTGTTCTAGCTGTATTTATCTTTTCAAGGATGGGTAGCTATAGAAAGCGCGGCACGTGTGTTGTCCTGGGGTTGTGGTGATACACACACTCTGGAATGGTTGGCTTGCTCAATTTGGAAGGGCATTTAGCCCTCTTAAAACAGAGGCACCATTCCAGATGTGTGCTGGCTAGAATGGTTTGAGTGGTTTTGGAGGGCCGGGTTGGGAAGGAGAGATTGCTGTGCTTGTGGCGATGTTTTCTCTCTCTCCTGTTTTCTTTTCCTTGTACTGTTGAATAAAGCTGCTGGGGGCGGGTGGCATCATGTGTGCGCTATATGGAAAGCTGCAGAGCACCCGCTGTTGTGCCCCTGCCCTTCCAACAGTGCACCTGAAATGACATTTGCGGTGCATTAGGCAGTAATTATATCTGGCAGCTTTTCCATGATTCGAGAATGGGCTGCAACACCTTAACAAACGCTGTCTCTTAAAAAAAGAGAAAAGAAAATGGAAGCCGCCACCATCCATGTTTGCACGGCCCCTGCCCCCGGCCACTCTAAACCTGTGGAATGGAGCCTCGGGGTCACTGTGTGTGAGTGAGGGTGGTGAATCTGTGTGTGTGTGTGTGTGTGGAGGAGGAGTGTTTCCTCACCACACTCACACCCATCCACCTGTTCACACAAACATGCATGTCTATTTATATATCTGTGCTGCCATTGTGATGGTCACTGACTTTATTTCCTTTTATTTCCGAAGCCATATCTTTAAGCTAAGGAGCAGGTGCAGAATGCAGTCCGTGTAACGTTCTGCAGCTGTTCTGCACGCGTGTGTAACCACAGGAAACTCACCGCACGGGCCGTCGTTGTCCTCCTTTGCCAAATGCAGGTGTTCATGAGGGCCCTCTTCTCCTACAACCCGAAAGAGGACAAAGCCATCCCATGCCAGGAGGCTGGGCTGCCGTTTCAGAGAAGGCACATCTTGGAAGTGGTGAGCCAGGACGACCCAACATGGTGGCAGGCCAAACGTGTGGGGGACACGAACCTGCGAGCAGGGCTGATTCCTTCTAAGCAGTTCCAAGAAAGGTTAGTTGGAGAGAGAGCAGTGCGTTGGGCCTGGGCTAGCGATGTGAGCACGGCTATGGCTCCATTCAGAGGCAAGCAGCAGTGAACCTTGGGCTCATCCATGGAGCTCCTGCTCCTGCCACAGTAAGCCGTTTCTTCCAAATTTGGTAAACGATGATTTGCACAAACCAAACTTAGTCCTCAAGCCAGGGTTACACCAGGATTTGGAATCCTGCTTTAAGGACAAATTATTTTCCTATCTCATTGAGACAACATTACAAATGATGGTTTACCACGTCCTCGAAACAGAAGTATACACTCTCCTAGCCTTGTGTGGGATTTTGGAGTGACTGCTGAGGGCCCATGGGTGCTGGCATTTGCTCTGGGTGAGGTTTGTTCTCTTTTCCTGGTGGCAGGATTGAGAGAGGGACCTTTCGGACAGGCAGGTCCATGTGGGGGGAAGTGGTCCTTCATTGAGAGCCAGGCTGGGTGTTGTGGGTAAGAGCACAGATGTGAGTTCAGGCGTTCTGGGTTCTAGTTCCCACTCACAGACTCTCAGCCCAGCCTACCTCACAGGATGGTTGTTGTGGGGATAAGATTGGGAGCAGCAGGAGAATGACGTAAGCCACCTCGAGTTCCCTAGAAAAGAAAACGATGGGATATAAATCTAATAAAATAAACTCATAGATAGATTCTGATTCTATACTCTTTAGGCACTATTGGTTGCAACCACCAATGAAGTTGGGAGCTAGTGAAGTTTCTCCGGAGGGGGAATGCAAGTTGCACATGATAGTGGCAGCTGGGCTGCAGTTTCCTGAAGCAGCTGAAGCTTCTGAATGCTCTTCCGAGGCAGCTTAGCCTTGGGCACATAATGACTGTGATGCACCAAATGCATTGGCTTCCATTTCATTTTCAGGCTCCATTCAAAGTACTGATTTGGCCATTTGCAGCAGGGCAAGCAAACTTTGGGGGGGTCCAGGGGCTCTTTTTATCCCACCAGACAGACACTGTCCACACATGTAGCAAATGGGGGCATTTTTTTTTTGAAAAAAAGCCTCCAAAGCTGCTGTGGAGCCCCAGAGGTGAAAACTTATCTTGGAAACAGGGTAATTCTGAGCCTTTTTGTTAATCTGTAGCAGCTTTGCATTTTGTTTGCAGCTCCCCAGTTCTTAAAGGATTTTGGGAGGGAGTGCTCTAAATTTCAGTGTGTGGCACAGGCCACCTTGGGAGGTCATGTTTTCCATCCCAGCTTGCACGAGTCATTTGTTGGGAATACTAATTTTTATGTGCTCTAAGACCAAGAAGGGCAGTTTTCAGGTTTATGGGATCTGCTTTCTTTTTTCACTAGAACCCTTGAGATGTCATTGGAACTTGTTGCAAAGGTCATACTTGAATTTTAGAATTCCCAAGCCAGGATTTGTTTGGAGTACAGAGCAAAAGACTGCTTCCAGTCATTGAGTAAAAGTGCCCCCATCTGCTTCCGGTTACCCAAAGCCTCTTTTCATTCCTGAAGTATAACTTAGGTTGGGAGGAGATTCGTTTTGTCGCTACTCTTGCTAAACAAGTGTCAATCAGAAATCCTAGCTGATTTACAGAAATCACCCAGCAGTCAGTCTCCCAGTAGATCTTCTCTGCTCTAAGACAGATATTTTGGACTGAAGCTCCCATAATCCCCAACCAGCATCAGGGATTGTGGGAGTCGTCTCCTGAAACATCTGGAGGGCACCAGGTTGCTTCCTCTGACTCTGAGATCTTTGAAAGATACCCTTTTTGGAGCTCTTCTGTCATCTGATGTGGCAGGAGGCCATTAGGAAAAAGGTCTACTTGCATGTAGTCCCACCATGATTCTGGAGTGCCTCCCCCACAGAACGTTTCTCCCTGGAACCTACCTTGCTGTCTTTGTCAAGAGGTTTTTCAGAAAAATTCCCCAGACATTTTGATCCTCTGTGCATTACTTTCATGTTGTCTGGGACTGGTTTTAATTCCACTGACTGCCGACGGACTGCTTTTTCCGGTTGCTCAGCACGGCCTAAGAAGAGCCATGCTAGATCAGCCCAGTGTTCCATCTGGTCTAACAGTGCCCAGCTGGTTGCTGATAGGATCTCATAGGATGATATGAGTGCAACCCACCACCTTTTCGCAGTTCCCCCACCTTGTCCCAGCTACCGATGTGCACAGGCACACGGAGCCCGCTGCTGGAGGTGGCACAGGGCTGTCAGGGCCAGTAGCCATGGATAGCCTTCTCCTCCACGATTTTGCCCAGTCCCTTTTTCAGCCATCCAAACTGGTGGCCATCACTACATCTTGTGGTGGTGAATTCCATAGTTGAACTATGCAGTGTGTGAAGAAGGACTTCCTTGTATCTGCTCTGAGTGTCCCACCAAGCAGCTTCTTGGGATAAGCTTGGGTCAGAATATTTTGGGAAAGGGAGAAGAATGTCTCTCTCCCCAGTTGCTCCACACCCTGCATAATTCTGTGTGCTTCTATTATGTCTCCCCTTATGCATACTTGTTTCTATGCCAAAACCTCCGCTATTGTATGTTTTTCTCCTAAGGGAGTTACCCCTTGCCCGTGGTCATTTTAATTGCCCCTTTCTGTGCTTTTTCCAACCCTACAATATGTTTTTTTTAGGTGTGGTAGCCAGAACTGTACACTATTCAAGTGATCTCACCATACATTTGTATAAAGGCAGTATACTGTTGGCAGTTTTATTTTCAATGCCTTTTCTAAGTATCCCTAACATGGTGGTTGATACTCTTGCTCTAACTTTTTGTAAGAAAGTAAGTTAAGATTCTAAATCCTGCCCTAATTCCAAATTTTGCATTTGACTCTAGTCACTATGTAAAAGTAAATTGGTCGGGTGGTCCATTGAAGCCACTGCAGATTAACGTGATCTTTTCAGTTGCCCGTGGCAATTTTTTTACACTCTCTATCATTGGGACCAATTATTTCCCCCCACTTTTTAAAGCTTCTGCAACTGTAGTAGCTCCAACAACAGAATTCATCTATGCCGAAAGGCAAGAGCCAACTTGCCAGTGTGAATTTTTCTTTTCTTAAAATTGATTTTTAGAATAAAGGAGAGAACAAATCGATGGTAATAGGAACAAATGTAGGAACTGGCTATGTTCTAACTTTGCCTTTAATCATGGCTTTCCCCTTGAATATTCATCTTTGGACAGCTTCTCCTCTCCTCTCCTCTGCCTGCAGCAACTTAGGAGTACTAAAATTCACAAGAGCTGGAAGCAAAACATTTCCTAGTGCTTCGGAGGACTTTGAAATATTTTCTGCTCTGTGTGAACTATACTCAAGGGTGTAGCAAAAAGAGGGGAGAGGAAGAGGAAGTTATGCATTCCCTCCCCATTTCCTTTGGATGAGGCTTGCCTTGACTCCAGTATGTACCCCTGAGCAATCACGTTGATGCACAGGGATGCCTTTGATTCACTTCTGGCCTATTTGGACCACCTATCTAAATTCCATGCCCCATGGGGGGGGGGTCTCTAAGGTGGACTGGGATGGTAGGGCAAGAGTTCAGGAAGGGAACTAGGACCATGGACAGTTCCATGCAGGCATTCAAGGGCAGCTCCAGGTTGATGCATCTCACAGGTCCAATAAAAGACAAAGTAGATGCCAACCTGCTATTGCTTTATATTCCCTTTATGAGGAGGTATATACCTGTATTCAAGTTGTAAGTTACCCTCATTACAAATGAATTAGTGGACTCTCTGAGAGCTGGATTAGAACAGCATCATTTCCACAGTCATGGAGATAATTTTATTGGAATGAGAATCAAAGCTATTGATTGCTTGGCTAGCATGTTACTTTTCTTACGTGACCATCACTTGCAAAAGTACATAGGGGCACCTTCCAGGAAAACAGCAACAAGAAGGATCATATTCAATCTTCCTGTGCTTGGTTAAAAAAAGGCAGATGGGGAAGAGGGGAGGGTGGTGAAAGGCAGTCTCTCTTTTTACAAGAAAGGCTGGAAATTGGGTTTGCAGGTTTTCTGTGGAGGGAAAGGGACAGCTAATGGGTAGCTAGAAGAAGGCATACCAAATAGTAAGACAACTGAGTTAGTGTGGTGTTTCCCCTGTGAGTAGGGGTTGAAATCCCTGTTCATTCATAAAGCTGACTGGGTGACCTTGGGCCAGGCACAGCCTCAGCATGACCTAACCCTGGCCTAACTCGCAGGGTTGTTGTGAGAATGGCATGGGACAGTGGAAATCCTGTCTTTCATCCTGAGCTGCTTGGAGGAAAGGAGCGATAAAAATGGGATTGATGGCTTTCAACACCTCATTTTGATCGAACCCAATGCATTTTGTTTGAAGGCTCTCAATTTCTCCTTATTCCATTTCTGAACTGTATCTCTTGTGTTTGTGCCTAGGCGTTTGATGTACAGAAGGACCATTGGTGCCCTGCACAACTCAAGAAGTGTTGCAAAACCGCTGTGTGAGTTGCCACAATTCTTTCTCTTCAAGGAACTTGGGTCTTTGCTGCACCAGGTTCTCCATGGGTGCCATGTGCTACATTTTAATGAGTGGATGTGAATTTTTTGTTTTAAATGAAGGATGTAATCCTAAAGCCACAAACTGCCTGCAGCCGTTAATCTGTCCAGCTGTTCTGGGACAAGAGCAGGCTAGCAAGTCCTGTAACACTGCGGGGAGGTGGGCAGAATCCATGGATGGTTGCTCTGCAGTGAAGAAACCATTTTGTGTATCAGTCTGAGTGCAAGTGCAAGGTGATAAGGCTGGCATCACTCATGGAACCAGAGAGGGAGAGCCAGGAACCAAGGAAGGAGGGAAGCAGTCCTGAAATGGCTGCTAAGAATGTGAACCAGCCTTCCCCAGCATGCAACGCCTTCCAGGTGTTGGACTACAACTCCATCAGTTCCAGCTAGCATGGGTGGTACTCACGGATGATGGGAGTCATAGCCCAAACCACCTGGAGGGCAGCAGCCTGGGAAAGGCGGGTGTAAACAGTGATCTGATTCCCAGAGCCCGGTGCAATGAACCCGCCCACTGTGAGGCTTTCAGAGTTGCAGTCCAGACCACTCCAGCCGAGTGTGTTGGGCTCTAACTCTCATAAGCTCCAGGCAGCAGTGCCTATGGAGGGCGGCAGGCTGGGGAAGGCTGCTTTGTTCTGTCGTCTGATCTGGCAAGTTGATTAAGAAAGGCCTCGTATCCATTAAAATAAAAAGTGCCTCCAGTTAATTTGAGCAGGCAATTCTTTTTTATCTTTTAATCATTGATCTTTAAATCCAGGTGCTCAGTGAGGCAGCATTGTTGTTTCATACCGTCATGTTTTAGGGCAGTTGGCTACACTGGGCACCATTTTGATGGAAAGGTGGAACTTTAGTTTAAAGCAAGCAAGCAAGCAAATCTGTAGTGCACTGCCTGGGCAGGTCTGTTACCTTATTATATACAGTCCAGAAACCTTATTATATACAGTCCATGTTGGTCTTCCCTGTACAAATATTCTTACCCCTTAGGGCTTAGACAGGAGAGGATGGGTGCCCGGAGTGGAAAATAGCTTGTAGCACCCTGTGCAACCGTCCACACTCGTTGGGAAGGTCCTCCTTGCAGACTGAGAGCCAGAATCCAAGCAGACTCTCCCAGGCCCTTGGCACATTTTTCTCATCCTCCTTTTAACTCTCTCACCTCTGTCTTTTTACGCTAACCGCAGATGATCAATCTTCTGAGAAAGGTAGGTTCTCTGTTGCTTCTGGAGTAAACAAGCAGTGCCTAATAAAATGTGACTTCCTGGTTCAAAGCCAGTATGACGCAAACCCAGATTCATCAATCAGAATAATATACGGTGCAATATATGCATTCATTTACATAGTTTTCCATACCAGATTTTCTTTCCAAGACCCAGGTTTTTCATAGCTTAGAAAAGAAGAGGAGGTGTCACCTATGGACAGAATGCGTCTGACATATTAAGAGTTCCGTGCAACCATTTTTTTTCATGATGAGAAAACTGGGGGCGTCTTAGCACTTTACTGCGTTCCATACAGTGCTTAGCGGCCTAGTCCTACACAGACGTCTTCACTGACAAGCTCTGCATTGTCACATGGAGCTTGCTTTAGGTCAGGTGACAATCCTACGCATGCCTAAGTTTCTGTGTTGGAAAAAAAGAGCATGCACAAGTAAGCTTTAAGGTGCTAACAGTTTCAGATGCTGCTACTAGTATTTTTTTAACCTCCCCTCTAAGTGCTGATTGTGTGAATGGAACCGATGGATGCGGTGTGGAGGGTTGGGGGCTACATTTCCCATAGTCCCTCTCCATTTCCCATGCTGGCTAGGGCTTATGGGATTTGTAGGCCAAAGCACCTGGAGAGCCCAATTCAAGAGGACCTGAGAGGGATGGCTTGCCAGGTACTCAGCATGGATGGGGTTCCGTTGGATCCACGCTAAGTGGAGGTGCAGGAGAAGAGAAGCAGGAGGGAGCCTGCAGAACAGCAAGCAGGAGAAGGGGAAAGAGGCTGACAGTGAGGCAAGCACAAGGTCTGTCCTTGGCTGGCATGGCAAGCTTGCAATTATGGTCTAACTGCACAGAATGCCATCTATGTACAGAAGGTTTTTTGGGAATAATGTCACTGGCATGCTAAAGGGCTTGGTTGATAGGTTCCTGAATCTCTTTCCCATTGTTTTCCTACTCCAGCCTGTGCTTGAGTTTGTTTGAATCTCCATCCAATTCACTCGCAATCATTATGGTGAACTGGGTTTTTTCTGTCTGCAACCCATTCTGCCCTTTTATAGCACTCTAAGAGGGCAGAACTTTTGCATTTTCTTTTACACCCTCTGGAACTCTCATGTCAATCTTGTTTAATTTGCTCTAGCTATTAATTTGCCCTGTTTTTTTTACTGTGTAATTTTTTGCATGTTAATCATATGGATTAAGCTCGTGCTGTTTCTTCAAAGCAATTGTGCTGCTCCTTGAAGCTTTTGTTAACACAGCAGGTAATTTCCTGTTGAACCACAATGTGTTGTTCCCCCCACCTTTTTGATTTGAGTTTGTTCCTTAAAAAAAACCCTTTAAATTATCAGCCCAGAGGGCAGGGAATGGTAATTTTTAATGTAATGACTGTACAGCATTGAGCATTTAGGGCAATTTATAAATGCATTTCATTCCTTTTGTTGTTGATAATAATAGTAATAATTATAATTATTAATAGCATTACTATTAGCTCAGAAGTTACATTTGAATTCTATGGTTTAGCTTGTGCTATAGCTTGTTTTCTGCCTTTGAGTAGCTCCCAGCTTTGCTCTCATTAAAGAAGAAAACTTAACATCCAGTTGGGAGAGAGGGAAGGAAATAGTTTTGATTGCAACAGTAAATATTGCACTTTCCAAATTAATTTTAATGGACTTGGCTCTGTACCTTTTCCCAGACATGAATTTGGCACTACAGTCCCAGAGTATCAGAACAGAGTGTTAGACTAGGGACAGGGAGATCCAGGTTAAAACCCTGGTTAGGTGATTCATATGCTCATCTCCCAATCTGATGGTATATCACACTTGGGAAGAGGAGTAGGTGAATGACCCGTTAGACTGTGGATGCATCAGGCCCTCTAATACTGTTTCCAGTGTCAATATGGGGATTGTGCTGGTGCCTGGCTTTGTTGCTGGGTCTGGTTCCTGTGTTTGTGTTTTTGTTACGTGGATTATGGTTGCTAGTGAGTTATTTTTTCATTTGCGTTTTTGTCTTCCTATGTGATAGATGCCATTCTTGGCCAGCAGCGCCCTTCTACATCAGTCAAGCAGGCCGGTTGTTTTGCTCCACAAAATAATAAATGGATATAAATTAGACAGCAGAAATAGCAACACTGAAAAAGCAGAGAAACATTTCAGTCGCTGCAGGCGCTCTGTTATGACCCTGAAGTGACCATTCTTGAGCAAAGAAACTGCAGGGGAAGATTAGAACAAGGAACTTTTGATTTCCTATTTCCCAAGAGGCTGAATTCTCTCTCTTGCAGCCTGAATGAGGGTAGAGTTGGCTTTTTTAAAATTGCCCCTCCTAAACGTGAATTTGGCACTACAGTGCCAGGATGTTTGCGTTATCAGAAGTGCTTGTGTGATGCGTGGCCACTCCTAATGATGTGATTGTCACTGCCTTGGCTTACCCCATTTCGTATTCTACCTGCAGCCCGGGATTATACTTCATGCGTCTGACAAATTGAATTTGAGTCCATGAAAGCATCTGTAGGAATAGAGTTAATCATTTTAAGGTGCTGCAAGACTGCTCCTTGTTGTTGTTTTGTGGAACATCCATCTGTGTTCTGTAATATCACAGCAGCTCGGGAAATGGCTAGGGAGAGCCTTTACATCCTGACAGTTCCAGATTCGGTCCCCAGAATCTCCAATGGGGCTGGCAGAGACTCTGCCGGAAACTTCAGACAGCTGCTGTCAGCCGGTGCAGGGCAAGGATACAAACCTCGCCATCCCTCGTTATTGGCTTTGCTGGCTAAGGCTGAAAGGAGTGATAATCCCCAGCTTTCCCTGCTTTTGATCTAGGCCGGTCTTCCCCAACCTGGTGGCCTTCAGAGGCATTTGGACCACACCTCCCAGAATTCCCATCCAGGAGGGCCATTGACTGGGAATTCTGGACGTTGCAGTCCAAATGTGTCTGGAAGGCACAAGGTTGCGGAAGGATGGTCTAGACAACAGGGAGCTAAATGGACCAATGGTTGGATGCACTGTAAGACCATTTCCTATGCACCTAGGTGTAACTTCACCATCAACGGTTCCATCTGGCTGTATAAAGAAAGATGAGAAGAGAAGCAGTCCTGCTGAAAAGCAACTTAATTGTCCCCTGTTCCCTCCCTGTCATCTTTTCCTCATGTGATGTGCCTTTTTAGAATGTAAGCCTGTACACAGGAATGGTCTTGTTTTACTGATGGCGTGTAAGCCTCAGTGGGAGACTTTTTAATATGCTGGAAGAGTAAAAATGCAAACAAATAAATGTGCTTTTGGATAAATGAACCAGGCAGGGATGAGTGGAAGCACAGTCAGTCTGAGCATGAGGTGTCACCCCCAAGCTTGCTCTGTGCGTCTGTCCTGTAGCACAATACAAGCAGAGCTGAGCAGGCGGTCCCGCTGCCATCTTCCCTTGGCATTGACCTAAATCTGAGCATTTGCAGGATGAGATGGTGTTGCAAAAGTGGGAATTTGGGAATGGCTTACTTTTTGTGAATCCTCAAGTGTCCCATGCTTGATTCCTGCAAACTCCTTGACGGCTACTCCAGTCCCCCGGCTATTCCCTAGAATAATGTTGCACAGCACCCCAAAAATAGCACAATTGATGGACAAACCAAAAATTCCACACCGTTCAATGTTCGGTCTCTGGCCATGTTCAGTCTCTGGCCCCCGGGAGATCCACAAGGAAAGCCCCATGGAAGTAACCCTGTGCTATTGCTTGTGCTCAGTATCTGGCAATCAAAGGTATACTGTATCGTGCAAAAGGGGCTCAGTTTTAAGCAAGGTATAACAAAAGCAGACGACAGACCTGCTTCCTGTGCATTTGTCCCTTTTGTAAGCTCCTGGGTGACTGACTGAAATGTGCCAAAGTAGCTCGTGGCATAGTCCTTCCCATGACTGGCAGGGGCAGGTGCCCCTGTAATCCCCTGTCCCCTCGCAAACCTCAGTGCAGGAGATGGAAGAATGAACATACCTGCCCCAAACCACCCCTGTCACAGGGTACCTGAGCTTGTATCCTAACTAGAGGGGGAAAAGGGGTGTTTGTGTGTGTGTGTGTGTGCAGATCACAGGGCAGAACTGTCCAGGAAGGTTTTAAGAATCCCTGTTCCTAGCATTATTTGTCCCTGTAGGTCTCCTTTTCTACTCCACCGTCCCTGTTTATTGGTTTTGCGATCTAAATATGTGGGATTCTGTATTGTTTTCTTTTGCAACATATCATTTCTGCCCTCATGTTGGAGCTTTAAGTTAGGAATGTATGAGAAATTTGTTTCATTGCATTTTTTTAAAATCAGGATTTAGCCAGATTTCACTTTCCTAACTGAACATGGACCGAGGTGCCATCTGTGCATGAAGTCTTGGTTTCTGGATGTGCAGTGTGATTCATGTCTGGGAAAAATGCATTTGGCAGCATGTGCAGATTTGAGCAATGTAAATGAAAAATGTGCGCTTTTGAAAAATGCACTCAAGTACATGTCAGCTGATAGGAGAAGAATGAGTGTATTTCAAAGATGCACACAGTTGACACATGCACTTGGAAAGTACATGTAAAAATACAAATTATTTTTCATGCAGAAAATGGGAAAAACAAAGCTCACTGTTTGAGACTGATTTGGAGTGAGCTTCAAGATGGCTTTCAGATAACTTAGTGATTTGTGCTTCCCTAGTTGAAATTTACATTTTAGAATTCTCCCTGCATAAAACATGGGGAAATTTAGCATGCTGATGAGAAGGCTCCAGTAAAATCCTTTCCCTTAAAATAGTGGATTTCCATACACTGAGAAATTTCTTTTGGTACTTTGTTCTTGAACTCAGAGTTGCAGTCCTCAGAATTGATATGACTCTCACAAAGGACTGCTCTCCATGCAGCTTCTTCTCCTTTGTGAATAATTGCCTGTCAGCCAATGGCCATCACCGCGTCTTCCAGCCTTGAATTCTGTCAGTTAATTATCCTTTACATAAAGAAGGCTTTCAGTTCGTTTGCCCCGTATTTTCTGCCAATCAATTCCAGGAGTTTTTTGGAGTGGGAGACGATCACTTCTCCCAATTCTGTCTCCCTGCACCATTCATTATTTGAAAACTTAAAGAAGCAGCCTCATAACAAATGGGGCGTTTGGTCTGTCTAACTGGATGCTGCCCGTGCTGGGGGTATGGAGGGTTTTCAGCCAAAGTCCCTTTCAGAGAAGCTCTTGGGGACTGCATTCCTGGGATGTGTGGGGCTGAAGGCCAAGGGGGCAAGGCCAAAGGCAACAGAGTGGGACCAGGATGCTAACATACTTAAATAAGTCAGTAATTAAGCCCTAGGAGAGGTATTTTGGCCTTATAGACTTGGGGTCTAAATGAAAGCCAGGAAAGCATGAAACTATTGGTGAACCAGGGGAAGGGATGGCCCTGGGAGAAGGTCTGTGTGGCCACTTGGGGAGCTCCAGTAGTCTGGATTCGGCTCTCTCCTTGACCTGGGTCTGAGCTGTCTTTCCAGTCCTACCTGGAGAACCGAGGATCAAGCAGGACCCTCTGCAGGCAAGACATGCACGCTATAGTACAGGGCTTCAGTGTTCCCCACCGTCTTTCATGCTGTCATTGCTGCTGCATGCTGCACACGGGTCCCTCCTTCATCTTATTTCCCCTCTGACTCCTGCCCCCAGTTTCAGCTTAAAGTGCCAAAGATGCTGTACGAAGCTCTTTCCCTCCAGGACAGATGCACTGTAAGTCCTTTCTTTTAACTGCTCCACTCTCTGCTTTTTTTTTTTCTTTTTAAACAGAAGACTGTGATTGCGAGGGATACTTCAATGGACAGTATATAGGTGAGGAACTGGTGCATTTGAATGTGCTCTGACCTGGATTGTGGGTATAGTCCTTCAACATCTGCTTCTTACCTAGAAACAGGCTAGCTTCTTTCTGGCCTTCAAAAAACCCTCCAAGATTCCATGATGGGAAAGCTGATTTTTGCAACCCATGCAAATCACATGCTGGGAATTTCGAACGGCGGTATTTCTGAGGAACATGTGGGTAAGCTGCAGGGTGTGGGCCTGTAGTCACGACCTTTGTGGCTTGTCAAGCCCTGTCCCCAGCTGGTTCACAAGATCCTCTTCCTCTCTATTTTATTTTTGCAGCAACAACCTGGTGAGGAAGGATAGGCTGAGAGCCCGTGGTTGGCCCAAAGTCACCCAGTGAGCTCCATGGCTGAGTGGGGACTGCAACCCTCTTCTCTGGCGTCCCAGTCTGTCCCTCTTAACCTCAGCAGCCCTCTGGCTTGCTAGCTGGGGTGGGGGCAGGTAGTTAACGCTTCTTCTTTCCGCTTCTGGAGGGGTCCTGATCAGGATTGTAGGTGTGGGAGGAGGCTTTTTCCTTGCTCACGGCCACTGATCCCTGCCGGTGGGATCACAGGAAGGAGGAGAACAAAGACTCTTCCGTCCCCTCCAGCAAGCCTGGTCCAGACAGCTCATTCTGGCCCCCGAGCAACCATGGACCACTCTCCATCTTTCATGCTAACTTAGCATGCACAGGGGTTGTGAAAATAATAGGGAGACTGACCATGCCTCTTCCTTGGAGGAAGGGTTATTTTTTAAAAATGACATACATATACTGTTACTCTGCTGCTTGCTTGGATTTCTGGCTGGTAAAAGATCATCCACCCAGGTGGATGAAGAGTGCAGCCTGGGGACTGAGCAGGTTCTCACACAATACTTTGCCCAGTGCAGTGAGATGCTCCATGGGAAACAGCTGCCCCCCTTTTCTTTCTTCAAGGCTTCCTGGGGTAGGTTACAACCCCAGTGGAATCTCAAGTGCTGTCAATGGGGCTTAAGCCCAGGTGGATCATTGACAAGGCTTGGATTGGCTTACAAGTCCTAGAAAATAGACTACTTTTTAAAGATGCATAAGTAAAGATGGGGACAGCAGGGGAACAAGAGTGTACAAGACCCGTGTGAACAGGTTTTTGTGGGCCTTTGGGCAAATTTCCCTCAATGCGTCCTCCTCCTCAGTGAGGCTCTCTTCTGCCAGTGTCACCAGCTGCTGTTGCATTTCATTCTTTCCATCGTCATTCCTTCCACTTGCTTACTGGACAGGGCAGTGGCCATGTGACCGACAGAAGGCCTGGTGGGAGCCAGTGAGGGTTCCCAGCCGGGAAGAGTTCCTGCACTCCTGAATTAGACCTCGCATTTTCACGACAGTGTTGTGTTTCACATTGTAGCTGGCTTGAGACGAAGTTTCCGGCTCAGCCGAAAGGAAAAACAGAATGGAATGAATGAAGCCAAGCCAGTGGAACAAACCCAGACCTCCGAACTCCTCACGTATGAGGAAGTCACCAAATACCAGCAGCAGCCGGGAGAGCGGAAGAGGCTGGTGGTTTTAATTGGTGAGTTGTTCCAGGCAAAAGGGGCCCAGTTGTCTTGCTAGGGGTTAATTTCTGTTGTATGAGGCACTGGATTTCAAGCCCTACCTTTTCTGAACCTCTGCAAAGCACCCAGTAAACCACAAGATTTCTCAACTTCTTAGCTAGACGTGAGGCACAACAGCAGCCCTTCCAAAGGGGGTGGCCTCCAGATGTTTTGGACTTCAACTCCTGTCATCCCCAGCCTGCATGGCCAATGGTCAGGAATGCTGGAAGTTATCCAAAATATCTGGAGGGCACTAGATCAGGGAAGATTGCACTATAGAGTGAGATTCACTCTCAACAGACCCAGTGCATGATCCGTCTCAAGTGGGCACAAAGATGGCTGAATTTTGGATCAACTGTCACTTCAGTCCAGGTTGTTTCAGACAAGGGTGTTCCCTACTGGGCAGAGACACGGTGGCTAATGTGCTGGAATAAGATGGTGCATCAGGCTCTTGTAGTTAGGCTGCGCTAGTAATTTTTTTCCTCAGCCTTCATCCTTGATTATTGATGTTAACAATGGCAGCAGATGAAGCAGACACAAGACCAGCAGTGGTTTAAAAAAGTAAATTGCAGTTTGGGGCAGGAGCTGGGTCAGGACCCGATCTTGGCACACGGAGGTTGTAAGAAGTTTATCTTGAACCCTTTGCTTCATGCTGTGGCCCTGCTGAGCTCCTTGTTCCTCTCTTGATTGTAGTGGCAAAAAATTTCCCTTGGAGCAAACAGGAGCCTTTCCCCACAATGCAAAGAGCTCCCCCATTGCTTCTCAGTGGGGAAGTCAAGTGCTAAAGCCCTCTAAGCTCTTCCCCCTTTGTACCAAAGTCCTGATCCAGGTTGTGGAGCCTTCATTTGTAGTATCATTTAAAAAAGTGATTGACACAATTCCTCATTGCGTGCCTCCTGCAGGCTGGGGCAGGCTGGGGGTTCTAGTTCCATACAGCCGGAGGAGAGCTGCAGGGACAGATCTACTCTTGGCCTGCCCCCCTCCCTTGTCTGTAGGACACCCATAAGCTTTGCATCCTGTCCACTGACACACCTCCTTCTCTGACCTCGCAGGTTCTCTGGGGTCCCGGTTAAATGAGCTTAAGCAGAAGGTGGTGGCCGAGAACCCTCAGGAGTATGGCGTCGCTGTGCCACGTAAGTACCAGCTGAGCAAAACACATTCTCACCCCGACTCCCTCCTCCTGTTACTGGAGCGAGACAGCTTACTTTGGGGGTGTAGGGGGGGGGCTGTGGCTGAGTGTGGTAGAGCCCCTGCTTTGCATGCAGAAGGTCCTGAGTTCGATCCCGGACCTCTCCAGCTGGGAGTGGAAAGAACCCAGCCGGGAGCTGCTGTCTGCCTGTGCCAACAGTGCCGGGTTAGATGGACCTCTGGCCTGATGCAGCATAAGGCTGTCCCCTGTGCTCCCCGGCCCCAAGAACCACAAGTTGAATGTCATGAAAGGGCAGGAAATGCTAGTTATTTAATTTATCTTATTT
This sequence comes from Varanus komodoensis, assembly GCF_004798865.1. Lineage (NCBI taxonomy): Eukaryota > Metazoa > Chordata > Lepidosauria > Squamata > Varanidae > Varanus > Varanus komodoensis. The sequence continues at coordinate 5,096,798 of NW_025336011.1, read as the reverse complement.
ATTTAATGCATATTGTATATGCAAAACACCATCTGCAAACAAGATCCACATTAAGTCGCTGTCAGTCTCTTACACCAAACCATATGAATAATAATAAGAAGAGAAAGACCTCTGTAACACCAATTACAAATCCATTGTTGCATTAAATGTGAAATAGGATAAATAACACAAAGCCTCAGATAATAATTTCCCCTGTACACCAATAATTTAGGAAATAGTGAAGCAGGAACATTAACTTATATATATGAATAAATCACATATACTATATATGCATAAAATGTATTATTACTCTTACATTGCATTTATATCCTGCCTTTCTTCCTCTTACAAAGAAATTAAGGCTGCTTATATAGTTCTCCTCTACACCATTTTATCCTTGCAACAACCGCCCGGTCAGGTAGGTTAGTCTGAGGGTGAATGACTGGCCTGAAGTTATCCATTGAGCTGCATGGCCCAGTGGAGACTAGAACCCAGATCTCCCAGGTCCCCAGTCCTCATTCTAGCCAGCACACATTTCTGTATCACAATTATTTCTTTGATCTTCAGTAAAAGGTTTCCATTCCTCCATACATTTGGGTTCCTTCTAGCTGCCATTCCTCAGTCTAAGTACCCCACTGAGTTTCAGTAACTACCAAATGTTAGTGAAACCATCTGTACCTGTAATTACTTTTTTGTGTTTTTCAAGTTCTTTTCAACAATCATTCTTCCTGCCATTGGCAAAATAGATACCATTCTTAGGTGCATTTCTGGGCTCTGAGATGGAAAGAGCTGTTTTAGGGCTAAAGGACAAAATGTATCCAGTCAACTTAGCAAGGTATTTTAATATGTTGTCATTGTATTTTAATTTCCATGGACTGGGAAGAGGTGCCTGTATGATTTTCCAGTTCAGATGTCAAAATAACTTGAGATGCATTCACCTTGACTCAATTTGGGAAGGGAAAACTATTTTCTTTCCCGACTCAAGGAGCAGAATGTCCTAGGGCTGGCCTGAGCCGCCTTCATGACATGTTAGAAAAACTTCCTGACAATTTAAGCAATAGACCAAGGAACCAGTTAGTTGGGGTGGTTGTGGGCTCTCCCACACTCAAGCCAGTCAAGATGCAGCTGAACAGCCGTCTGTTAGAGATGCTTTAATTTGCCGTCCTGCACTGAGCAAGGGGTTGGACCTGATGGACCTTCCAGCGCTACTATTCTGTGATTCTATATTGCATTTCTTTAAAAACATTGTTCTCCAGGTGGCTTTCAGGATAAAAAAGATCGGATTGAATTAAAAACTGGATGTTGTAAAATAGGATTTTGCAGCCATGCCCCCAGGAAGAATTTAAAAATGCAGACAACCAGGCTGATCTGTATCAGCAATCCTCTGACAAATTCATCTTTACCAGGAGCAGGACTTTTGGAAATTAATGGGTCTTATTTGTTCATTCAAGACCAAGCCAACCCTGCCCCCAATAATTCGCATTGCAACAAGGAGGAATAGATTGTTGCTGGGAAAATGTATTTTTCCTTAATGACTGTATAGATGCTTGCTATACAGCTGAGCTTGCTGCTAAGCTCAGAGGGAACAAGGAAGTCTGAAGTGGGTGGCAGATGACATCAGCTTTCCAGCTAATCCAAAAGTACTGGTGCTATATCCTTGCAAGTTCTGTCTTCACTCCACCATCGGTTAGCTCTCTCTGTGTTGCTGAAAGTAGAGGGGGATGCATTATCTGCATCACCTCATCCAATCAGTAAGGAGAGACATTTTAGTGTAAAAGCAGCAAGATTTGGGAAGAACAAGAAACATTCAGAAAGCTCTCCAGATACAACATGACTAGTTTGGTGCCTCCATTGCTGCCGTGTTGCCTGCATTGGCATGCAACATGCCCCGCTGGTTTTGAGATGAGAAAGTGAAACGGTCCCAGAGGGGCTGCTGGGTGATGGATGACTTCACAAGCTATCTATCCATGGCATTTGGTGGAAATAATTATCCCAGTGTGCTTTCGATGATTGCTGTATGTGCACCTGTGTGTCTCCTAGCGCAGTCCGCTCTCTTCTTTCTGAGACCTGTGCAGATGGGACCTTTCTCCCTTGGGACCACCAGAACAGATGCTACTGTCTATCTGGAAGGGTTGTAGACACACCTGAGCTAAGGGGACCGCCTGGGTGTTGTGTGTGTTTGTGTTTGCATGGGAAAAGCCTACACTTGGGACTTTGCTTGGCCTGTTTGCTGTGGTTTTCAGCATACTCATCAAAAGTTCCCCTGGTCCCCAGGGCATTTAAACTGGGCAGGCTTGGCATGAAAATGGCGTTTCAGCAGCCAAGTGGTTGTCTCAGTGAGCTTTGCTATTCCCACCGGAGCCCTCTGAATTGGAAAGAACGGAAGGCCATCTAGTCCCAGCCCTCCTCTGCAGTCAGCTTCTTCACAAGCACGCTACAGATCTATCCGCACCACCCTGATGGTTGCCAATCTTGGTGCCCAGGACAGAGCAACATACGTCTGGATGACTCAAGCAAGTGAGCCATGCCAGGAATGCAAGTCGGCTCTGGGGTCCTCTCCAGAGTAGCTTAGAGGAGAATTTCACCCAAAAGTAAAGATCAGTCAGCAGGGCCATTACTAGACTGGAACTGTAATCTTTTCTCCCACAGCTCTGAGTCTGCATTGGCATCAGTGGAAGCTTTTCCCTAAACTCACTAATGTGTGTGTATGCATGTGTGTGTGTGTGTTTGAGAGGGAGGGAGGGAGAATAGGCTCATGAAAAAAAAAAACTTACCAGCCACTCTTTTTTGTGTACACTTCCACATCTGTTCACAACCACTACAAATTAATTCAAATGCAAGAGGAACTATTGATTTAAGTGGTCTGGGGTTGGGGTGCCAATTAAGGTATTTATTTTGTTTGGTGTGGCATGGATAGGAAACTAATTGGCTGACTTTGGCATCTGTGAAAGTTGAATTCTTTTCCGTCTCTCTGCTCTTTTGAAGTCTTTCTTCATTTTCAAGAACAGATTGATAAAATGCTGGGGAGGCACTAGGGTAAACATAAACATCAGCCATACAGGTTCATAATGTGTGTGGAGGGGAATTGCTTGATTTGATTCAAGTATGTTAGAAAGGGAAGGGAAACAAAACCTGGTTTTTATCATTGGCCTGAGAATGAGGTGCACTTCCATGATACATCTTTTAATTGCTGGGATTGAATAAGAAAGACGAAGATGGCTAAAAAACTGTAGCTGCTGAATAATTCAAACCTTTGTAAAATGTGGAGCTTTGTCTATAGAAAAGGAATACTGGTTTGGGGAGCTAATGAGGAGATTATATAAATGCTTGCATTTAATACCATTTCTGGCATGAGTAAAGGGCGGAGGGCGAAATCACACATGGTTGCATGAAGGCAAGGCTTTGATGGGACAGATAATAGCCCTAAATGAGCAAGTGCTGGAGGAAGAAGGTGGGTGGGAAGGGACCAGTGTGTCTGTGCTGCCCAGGGAAGTTCAAAATTGGCCAAGGCACGTCCCTGCCAAAAAATAACAACAGAAAAATAAAGCTAAATTCAGCCACGTTTACATCCCATTCCAGGAGGGAATCCATGAACTTCTGGGTCAGCACTGGAGAAACTGTCCTGGAGCAGAGAGCAAATGGCGGCAGGTGGCTAAGAAGCTGACTGGGGAAGGGTACCCCAGGTTGTGGGAGAGCTCCCAGGGACAGCTGGGCTCTGACGAAATCCCAAAGGCAAGGCCTGATGCTCTGCCCTGGACTTCTTGTACTGCCCTGAAGCTCAGCAGTGTAGCTGGACCGGGCTTGAAGCACCAGGACTTTAGGCTTAGCAGGGATGATGGCAGCCTCCGCCAGCCTCCTTGGATGCCCTGTTCCCTCAAGCTGAGCTGCGATCCTCACAGCAGTTGCTGGGGAAGCAGGTTTTTTTCAGCAACAGTATGTTGTGTTGCGCTACCCCTGGTGCAGTGCAGGTATTTGGAGTAGCTTGGTCTCGAATAGGCAATTCAAAACCCATTGGCTCGACTACAGGCTTGTTCCTGGTGGGGATAAAAAAATCCTAGGACTGGTTTCTTGATCATTGTGCCATCAGGATTTTAGGACTCTCTTTGCAGGCATGTCTGTGGGGACCATCACAACGAGCATCTTAATGTCAACATTCATCGCCACACCACTGCTGAAGCTGCCTCGCGGAAAGAACGGTTCCCTACAACCGGTGCGTGTCCAGAAGGCACTTTCAGTTGTGGGTGTGTGTTCACAGATGTGCTATTTTAGCAATCCTCGCAAAACTGGCTCTGGAGCAGCTTTGATGGGGAGCTGTAGAATGGGGGAAGCCCGTCTTTCTCTTCCCAGCCTCTCCATGTGAATGCAGCCACGTGATCTTTGGTGCAAAGCTCATATCTGGTAGAACTGGAGGTTGTGAAACACCTCCCCACCCATCTGTGAATAGTCTTGTAGAAATCCTGTAGATTTCTTTTTTGCAAGGGTGAGGGCATTCCTTTGCACACCTGCCAATATCTCCCCTTATGTATGGATGATCCAGTTCTGGAACTGCACTCAGAGAACAAAGGTAGCCTTTAGTGTAATGTTAGGACAGCAATTGATACAAGGTGGAGTAGCCTCTGGTTGTAATGTTCTGGTTCTGTTCACATGAATCGTTGGAAAGTTTTTGACGACTCGGAATGAGGAGGTGGTGGTGGGGGAACACATGCCCTTCATTAACTCTGTGTCCTCTGGGCAGAGTTCCAATGGATAAGGCACAGATCTGCCAAGTTTCTCACTTTGGCTTGAGACAACCCGTTTTTCAGGCTGATCTGCTTCCCTTCCTCCCGTTTTGAAAATTGATTTCCTAACTTAGGCTGTGTTCTAGTACTTTCACCTTGTATGGTTTCCTAAGTGATGTTCTTGTCAATTAAGTGATCTGCCCCAGAAGTTCAGCTGAGCTTGCTAGATGGAAGCGAAGCAGTTGACATCCAGCTCATCTCCTCTTTGCACCTCATTTGCAAGTTAATTAAGATAACTGAACAACAAAAATACAGCTTTGCAACTTGGGGGGAAAAAAGCTTCTTAAGTGGCTCCTACTCCTCTCCTGTACATTTTTTTTGGCTTTAATTATGGGTGATGCTGCAGATCTAAGGATGGTGAAGAATCTGTGGAAGGAGCTTACAGATATTCACATGTTGGCAGATATAGGTTTATAATTGCAGGAATGCTGAACTTGTGGCTTTTCAGAAGTTGCTGGACTCCAACTTCCATCATGCACAACAAGCATAGCTGATGGTCTGGGGTGATGGGAATTGTATTCCAACAACATTTAGAAGGTTACAGGGTGGTACACCCTTGAGTTATAGCTTTAGAATGGAATCATTGACTGGGTTCAAAGAACCCAGTAACCCACAGTGAGGGGTAGAGTATTGTTTGAGTAAGGGTTGTTGTGGAATTGTGGTATTGTGTTGCCTGAATCCAGCTCTGTTAACCAGTCACGACTAGTTAACCACAAGCAACCCATGAAGAGAACCCCATGGTTGTTGCTGAGTTATAAACCATGGGTTGTTTGGTTCATATGGCACAGTAACCTACAGCTCATTATCAATCTGTAATTCGACAACAACCTACACTCAGCCCTTGAGTGTAGTTTATTTGTGTCGATCGAACCTTATCAGTATACTGTTAGGTCAAATCAAGATTCATGAAGTCTAGCATCCTGCTTCCACTCAGGTGCATCTGAGGCGCAACAAGCAGGTGAGGAGGACAACAGCCTTGCTTGTTATCTGTTCCCAGAAGTGGCACAGCGAGGGCTGAGGCTTCAGGACTGAAGTTCAGGGACAGGTAGCCGGGGGGATGTCCAAGTGGCCAGCAGGTGCTGGGCGTGTGTGTGTGGCAGCAAACTAGGACCAGCACGGGCTGATGCTGGTTGACAATATATTATCTGAGGGCAGCTGGTTAGGCATGCTGGCTTCCAAATGCTCATTCTGTTGCTACTTTTAAAGTGTGCATTATCTTTTCTACAACAAAATGGTGCTAATTCCCAAGGAACAGTGTTTAGCGTCAGAGCAGGAGACGCAAACTACATTTGGTTCCTGTACTCAGGGTGATGCTATGATGTAAGTAAACTGCAAATGCAGTTCTGCACCTGGTCTGCAGCTGACTTTCTTCCTTTGTTTCTTTTTTAAAATCAGAGTTCATAGGAAATTCTGCACATTTTAGTGGTGTGTTCTCTACTCTGTGGGTTGGATCTGGAGACGTTTCCTCCAATGGAGAAATTTTCTTCAGTGGATGAAGGTGATTTTTGCAGAGAAGGTAGCTTCCCTGGATCCAGTGCTCTGGTTTGGATCCTGGCTTTCGTTGCTGCCTTCCCCTTTACACATGTGGGATATGATGCAGGGGGTTGCAGATGGGAAGGGGAGAGTTGGTCGAGATCCTTTCCCCCTCACTTGAGCAGAGGTACAGCATAGGGGGATCCAAGCCATTGTACTCTGTTATCTTACATCTGGCCACAAATGCATATCCTCCTGCAAGAGGCTAGAATATTTTGTTTTCTTTCTGTTACTTTCAGTGCTATCAGCTTCAGTCATCCTCTTTCGCTAAAGCAAATTGATTCCCCCTACTGCAACCAGCAAGACCCGTTTTTCCTCCAACAGGGTGGTTCCAGTGTGTGCTCCAGTCCTGTCATTAGGCAGAATGGGGCAGCTGCTTCAAGCCAGCACATGCTGAGGAGGAGGGGAGAGTGGAGGGGAGGTGTTAGAGAACAGGGCTGTGCCTGCACTGCACCTGCTGATGTAACCTGCAGTGCTCAGGTGCAGTAGAGGATGTCAGAGAAGAAATCCACTGCCAGTCCAGTTGGTTTCTGCAGGTAGAATGCTCAGGAGTCGCCATTTTGTCTTTCGCTTTAGGTTGCAAAATGCCTTGCTCTGGCTCTGTTTCATATTTCTGTTCTATTTCCTTGTACTTCTAGTATACTGTGCTTTAAAAATGATAATAAAATAATTTGTTTGCCTTTATTTTCTTTTCTAGTTGAGTTCCATCCATGTAATGGTTTTCATTTCTCTTTAAGTGTTCTAAGCTATTGTATATTATTACAGTACCCAAAGTCAGTTTAATTCATGTCCCACAGATACCTTAATTTTATCAAAAGATCCTTTCTTTTCAAATGTTTTTGAATTCAGTTGTAGTTTATTTTTTGTCAGGAATGTTAATCCCCCTCTAAATCGCTGATGTTTATTCTATAGTTCAATTAAGTGTTTTATGACAATTCAGTCATTCCAACAAATTCTCTGTTGGAGTGGCTTTAAGTAATCTCCAGGCTTCCTGAAGAGAATTGATCCCCCTCAAAAGCCCAGTCAGTATTCCATCAGCTTTACTAATTCTTATGACTAATTCCTGAAAATATATATGATTGACTTTCTGAGCAATTTAGGTCTTTCTTTATCAGCATTTTTTCAAAAAATGTATTTCTTACTCAGCAGTAAAGAACACATAAAATATCTTTTCAAAGCACAATAAAACTGCCATGGGGATAAAAATGTTGAAACACATTTTTCTTGTTATTTGCTGTCAAGTTGTCTTTAACCTATGGTGACCCTATGAATGAAAACCCTTCAAAATTTCCTGTCCATGACACCTCCACATAAAACCAAAGAAAATCCAGCAGCAAAATAAACAATGAGATCAGGAAGAACTGAAACCAGTTCTTAAAATGTCTGGGAGAATAAAAGGTCTGCTAAAAATACTGTAATAGAGACACCAGGTAAACCTCTCATCGGAGGGCATTTTTCATCACCACCATTGAAAAATCCTCTTATTATCACCTTAAAGCTGCTGCTTGATGTCGGGGGAATTGGTTAGGGATGAGCTACATCTGATTTTCAAGGGTTATTTTTACAGGGTTAGAGTATTTTCTTTTTGTTGTTACGTTTTCATCCAGTTACTGCAGTTTGGAATTATTTCTTTCGGCATTTCTCAACTGCTTTTTGTCCCAAGTTTCCCCAAAGCAGCCAATAAATCTATTTAAAGCCCAGTGAAGTAAAACAGGGCAATCATCGTGACATGACTCTATTGAAAACAACCCTGGAGTACACTTGTGTAGCTAGTGGACTTTCCATATTGTTGTCACACATATAGTCTCTGTTAGAGGATTAAACTCAAGGAGGAACAACTTTGGTCCATTTGAATCAGCAGGATACATGCAGAACTCTGATTGGTTGGGCTTCTGTGACATCGCAGGACACGCCTCCTGTTCTTCTGGAGCAGTTTTTCAGCTTGAAAACAAAGGGTTGGGTTTAAAAAAAACAATTATCCAGCATCAGTTGATTTTTTAAAATGTGTAATTATACAAAATGTTTTTTAAATCAGCCAAACAAGCAACTGAAACATGTAGCTGACCATTGACATGAGGGATTAAGGAAGATTAAGGAAGAGCAAAACTGGTAAGGTAATAGGTAATCACTATGGAGGCAGGTACACACATGTATGCACATATGCACGCATGCACACACACATAGGTGGATGAGTGTGCCCATTGTAAGAGTGAAAACAAAGAGAACCTGGGCTCATCCTGTAGGAACGCCTTCCCCCGAAAGTGCAAGGCCCTGTTTTTGCCCGATCAGAACACTTGATAAATGTGCATCCTTTCCCAAGGTACACACTTAATCCCCACTGTTGCTAGATAGCTACCTGAGGGGAGACACAACTCGACCAAGACACATTCTGGGAAGGACAAAGGAAATCTCACTGAGTACCCACATCCCTTGGAGAGTCCCACCTCCTTTCTCAGAACCACAGTTCTGACTTACCCCTTTCTCTCAGCCCAGGAGTAGCTTTGCCATCCAAAAGAGAAGCTCCCTTTGCAAACACTGGCACCTTATTTCAGTTCCTCCATCTGGCACTCCCCAGATGTTTTGGACAACTGCTTCTATCATCCTTTACTATTAGCTGTGCTGATGGGCTGATGGGTTTGCCATCCGAACCATATGGAGGGCACTATCTAAACAGCTGCTATATATGACATGTTGAGTGTTGTCTCTGATCTCAGCTTACTCTCCCTTCTCCAGATACTACAAGGTCCAAGAAGAGTCATGAAAAGGAGGGCGTAGAGTACAACTTTGTTTCAAAGCAATCGTTCGAGACCGACGTGCAGCATAACAAGTAGGGCTTGGTTTGGTGTGAAAGGGGAAGGAAAAGGCATGTCTTTGGTGAATAGGCCAGGGCCTGAACCACATGATGGATGCTTGGATGTAAATGGAACTGCTGTCCCTTTTGCTGTTGGAGGTTTTTCTGAGCCCTTAACAAAGTGACTAGAAAAAAACCAACAAGCACAAACTTTTCATACTGTGGGGCTGCAGTGAAAGAGCAAACTGCAGCCATACAGGTTCCCCTGCACACGACATTCTGATATCAATATGGAACCAGAGGTGGCCTTTGCTAGGCCTGGGTTTAGAGGAGGGGTACAAAACCTCAGGCCTGTGCACTAAATCTGCCCCACTGGGTCCTGGTTTGAGTTCCCCAGAGGGTCATGCCCCCTTTTCCCAATCATTTGATAGTTTCCCAGCTTTGACATGCTTTTTCTCCATTCTGAATGGTTAAAATGTTCTCTCAAAGGCATAGTTACTAGCAGTATAGACTGAAAACTTTGCAATTTAGCCCCACTCTGTTTTTCCTTTGGCCGCATCCATCATTGGAATGTGGATGCAATGTAGGGTTGCTTTTCCACTATACTGCGGCTCTACCACAGCATCAGCTTGTGGCTGGTGAACGGAGTATATAGGAAGGCAGAGAAACCCCTGGGAAAAAAGAAACTGTGGAAGAGACACTTCCTCTTCCATATTAAAAAAAGGAAGAGGAAGCCTTAGGAAATCAGCAGGTTAAATCTTTCATGTAGAGATGCCCATGGTCAGTACAAAAGGATACATCTAAAATTCCCGTTTTATTGAAATTGACATGATATGTCTGATGGATTGAAAATAATCTAGAAAGATGGCACTGGGATGACAGTAAAGCAAAATGTGTGGGCTAAATTATGCATGACACTTCAGTGGGTCTGGCAAGAATGAGAAACACAAACAATACAGACTGCTAGGGAAATTTTAATCTGTAAGGCTTGCACATTCATTTGTGGTGGTCGTATTTTTTCCCCCCCAATTTATATCCTGCCTTTTTCCTACAAAGGGCTCAAGGCAGCTTCCATCATTCTCCTCCTCCATCTTATTTTGTTATGGTCTAGCTATATAATGCAATTTTTTTGGGATATGTCAAATTTTGCGCTTCAGTCTATGTCGCTTCTCAGCAGCACAGGCTTATTTATAATATGGGGGGGACAACATGCAAGAGGGACATCCATGGAAATTCACCCATGTTGATGGCAGCTCGGAGGGTAATAGCTAAAGACTTGGAAAATGCAGCATCTTTGATACTGAGATCTCACTATATGTTTAGACTGAGAAAAAAAAGTCCTGCAGCATGGCTGGCTGAAGTTGCTGAGACATGCAAGGCTTCTCTTCTAGACCTGCGTAAGAGTGCACCCTCACCAGCAGAAATTAGCTCAGGGCAAAAACAAAATGTCTGATTTTTATAAAATATGACATGATTTCATTACACATCTAAAGCAGGGATATGCATAGCAATGGTAGTCAAAGCCTTTGCTCGGATTATGGAAAAGGGACTAAATATAATTCTTTACTATGAAGAACTACAAGGAAAACCTCTAAGTAGCCGGCGAATTCCACCCATATTTTTGTAATATAAAGGAGGAAAAACACAAAGGACACAATCCTGTGGTTTCTTAACATTGTCTAGGAGCCCGTAGGATCTTTTGGAGTTCAAACACTAGGGAAGGAGCTATGCTGGCTTGCTCCTGAGGTGGCCACTGGACTTCAGAGGGGGGAAATGGGCATGCCAGTGAGGCGAGGCAGCGGGCAGGCTGGGGCCATGGAACTTCACCAGTTTCACTTGGCACTCATGTCTCATTCCCTCCCTCCTGTTAAATCCGGATGGCTGAAAGCAGCTGAATGCAGAGGCTTAGGGGCATTTGCTCTGGAGGCAGTAAGTTGTGCCCTAAATATTATCCCTTTCAAGAATTAGATTTAAAGTTGATGTGTTTGTTTGTCATGTAAATAAAAATCAGAAATAACAAGAACCCAAGAAAGTAAGTGTGTGGAGCATACATAATAGTGCATGAAAGTAAATATAAAATGGTGGAATATGCCCAGTTCAGGATGAAAATGGAAAGAATTTGCTGAAGGCATGTTAGGTTTTGCATAGCCCTCTGAATTCTTGAGCCATGCAATTTATTTAAATTGCCATATTGGACACTTAATTCTTCTTTTGTCAACTTTAACAGCATATCTTGTTATAGGCAAGTTTTACCAAATTATTCTTCTTTATTGTCTTGGATCCAATATGTTGCAATGCATAAACATTTGTTTTTTCTATTATGTTGCCCCTCCACCCCGTATACACAACTGTAGGTATGTTTTTCCCTACAGCTGTTCCTGTTTTACACATTTGTGTAAAACAGTTGCCACTTGAAACATAAATCTTTAGCAAGATTTATAAAAGGCTTGTTTCTGAAATAGTAAGATTTCCTTCCTTCCTTCCTTCCTTCCTTCCTTCCTTCCTTCCTTCCTTCTACCTTTTCATGAAACTTTCTTACATCAGAAATGGTAAGAACACCTTACAGATAAGTATTTTGATAGGGTTACTGCCATTTGCTGAGCCTGGGTTGAAGTTTTTGACCTGATATGCATACCATGAAGACAAATTGTAATCAGCTCATGATTTGCCAGGTGATGTGTTATGTGTGAGCCATTGCTTTCCTCCCACTGACCCAACCAGAGGTTATTACATAATATGAAAACTGTACACTATGCGGGTTTTGTGAGTTAAACAACCGGGAGTTAACCTGCAATTAGTTTTTAGGTTAAATTTTGCTTGCGTAATCCATGAATAACCTGTAGTGTCCTATAGATTTGCATGTCACACAGGAATGCCCGATTTAACTGATTTGTGTTTGATTATGCAAAGCAGCAGAACTTTGTGTGCAGCATTGACCAGTCAAATCATGGGGTTAATGAACCTACTGCAATTGTGAATAGGACCTCTGTCTGAAAGGGGTTCATATTTCTAATGTTTTATCCACCTTGTGTCTCTAAGATCTTCAGAAGCAGGAATCCTTTTTAATCATGCTGCTCATATCAACTCTTTTTAATGGGAACAATAGCATTTTTAATAAGCATTTGGTGCATTTCTGCTATCTATTATGAGGTGGCTCCTTTTTTTCTTCAGTTAATTCCCTTAATATTTTCAGGTTTGTAGAACATGGGGAGTATAAGGAAAATCTCTATGGAACAAGCCTGGAGGCAATACAGTCTGTCATGTCCAAAAATAAAATTTGCCTTGTGGATGTCGTGCCTGAGGTAAATTGTCAAGTTCTTTTCTGTGAGTCTGTGTGGTTTTTTAAAATCTCTTTTCCAGATTTACTGTTCAGGGTGCTGACTTCTACAATTTGTATCACAAAAAAAGTTTCTTGTAAATGAATGGATTTTTGTTCGTTTGTTTTGCGACACAAATTATAAGCACTTCATGCTTTTCCTGCCATGATCCAGGCCTGAACTGCAATGAGGGCAAAAGGGTAAAGTTCTGCTGCTAGGGCCCCAAGCAAGACTGGCTCTTCTTCATTGGTTCTTTATGTATATGGAAGGGAAGGGCACAGTTAAGGTCATGGGCAGCTCGGCCCTTGGAACCTCTGCCTTTGATGGTGGACATACCTCCTTTAAAACTCTGTGCCCCTCTTACCTTTGATCTGTCCTTCCCTTCCTCACAACTGTTTTGCCCAGTGTTTTCACTGGTCTTTTTGTGGCTGCTGGGAACTTTCCCAGTGGAACTCAAAAGGGAACTACTCTTATCTCCAAGCACTTCTGATTGGAGATAAGAGCTTTTCTGTGCACAGTGGTGGGGGCAGGAGCAGAGGGAGAAGCTGCTGAGGTACCCATCCTACTTATTTATGAGGGCTTGTCTTGCAGAAATTCATGTCAGTAAGCCCCACCTTTTGGGCCAGCTGCCTTTGCCCCTGGTCCCACCCCCCACAGGAAAGTATCTTCCCCCAAAACATTTCCCCAATTAGAATGTGTTTCCTGGATTACAAAGGTTCTCCAGCCCTGTACTTGTCCTACATGGGCAGGTTCCTGCATATCTCTTGGAGTATGTGATTCCCTAAACACTTCATTCATATGTGACTTAGGGGTGAGAGTGTTGGACCTGGGAGTCAGGAGACCTGGGTTCTAGTCCCTAACCAGCATGAAGCTCACAGGGTGACTTTGGGTCAGTCACAGACTCTCAGCCTAACCTTCCCAGTTTAACCATTGAAATCAGTGGGACTTAAATTAATCATGACCCCCTGCTTCTCAACAGCACCCTTTCCCAATGTGGCACTCTCCAGATGCATTCGAATACAAATCCCACCCGCCCCAGTTCTGCTGACTGGAGATGATGGATGCTGCAGTACCAACGCACCTGGAGAGTGACACAATGGGGAAGTCTCTTCTAGAAAAACCTGCTGTTTCATGTCCCTGCTTTATTGTCTGTTGTCGTCTTTTGTTTTGGAACTCCGCTTTGTGAGCTGCTGCATTATTGAAATTTGCCCCTGCTGATACTGGGATGGTGATCCATCTTTAAATTCCTGCTGTTGAATTTTCTGCTTTCACATTTTACTGATGGTCAGATTTCCTTTTAAAAGGATTTCTGTTTGGCATTGTTGATATTTGGTTTGTTTTACGATAGTTTTATGGATGAATTTTATAGCCTCAAGCACTGTGGCTGCAAAGAAAACATCAAATACAGTTTAACACTAAATCTAGAGTTGTGCATAAAAGGAGAAAAGATGCATTATCACTTGCGCTACCTGTTAATGCCTGTACCTGTCTTCTAACATAAATTTTCTCTCTACTCACAATGCAATTAAGCTCTCCATCAGTTTGAGTCTCCCATTTATACGTGCATAAGATTATTTGCTTCTTCGCATGGATATTTTCTCTCTAGCTCAACTTATTTATTTCACCTCTGTACTGCTGCATAGTCCAAAGGCTCTCTGGGTGGTATGCATCTTTCTCCTCCTGCTCTCAGTCTTATTCCTGCAACAACAACCCTGTGAGGTAGGTTGGGCTGAGAGTCTGTGACTGGCCCAAAGTCACCCAGTTGGCTCCATGGCCGAGAGTGGAAACTAGAACTCAGATCGCCTGAGTCCCAGCCCTGTGCTCTTAACCACTACACCACACTGGCTGTCTAAATTTGGACTTCAGCCAGGTTATTCTGCAACATCACCAGCCGCATCTGCCTTTTGAGTGTTCACACTTCTGACTTGCACACGCGCTATGGCAGTGCCCTGCCAGTTGTGTCCTTGAAGCTTGCAGGCCTCCAGCGCAGAGCAGGAGGAGCGGTGGAGGCGAGTTCCACATCCCTGCTGCTCTCGCTCTTCGTTTCAGCTGGATGGCCATTTCCAGCCACGCAGCAGAGTGGGAGCAAGGAGGTTGGAGAGCCTTTGGGAAGCATCATACCTGGAGGCCCTGCTCTCCTCTACTTCCGCCAGAATGCTCCTGTAATCCTTCTCTGAGGTTGATTTTCTGACCTCGGAGAGGCAGCCAGCCCACTTCTTTGCATGCTGACTGCAGTGCAGGGAAGGTCTGATGATTCCCAGACGGGAGTCTGAAATACCCTGTGTGGCACCCCATGATGGGTAAGGCCCATAGGGTCCCTCTTAATTGCTTCTCTGTTAAAAAGAGTTCCTCAAGGCAATACACAGAGATTTAGGAAGAAATGAGCAGCAAAAACAAAGAAACATGACAGCCACAGCAGAGACATGCAACTTGCCTTCAATGCACATATTTTAAGTCATCCACACTTAGTCTATGGGGAAAATTAGCAGCCTGTTTGCTGGTGGAAAGCTTGGAGTGGCAGTTAAAATTCCACTGGGGTTGGGGGATGTGCGTTGATTCCTGAAACAGCTCCACGGGGGATTGGGTTTACAGTGATGGGGACTTCTAATCCCTTTCTCTTCCATTTAAAAATAATTTCCAAAGGCTACCAGCTCTGCCAGAAGCTCTGGTGAACTTGGGCAAGAGTTCTGGGTGCTGCTTTTGCCTTCATTCCCTGCTTCAGGGAAGAAAGGTGGTGGCAGAAGCCATTGCTCTGCTGCTGCTAAATCCATTGGATTTTGAACAGAACTTTAAAAAAGAGAAATGGAGAGTGAGAAGACACTATTTCAGGTCTGTTCCCCCCAAAATGCAAATAATCTGGGCTGCTCCTTTCTCCCTGTTTTTGTGGTTGCTCAGAGTGCTGCTCCCTTGCCACAAATTGGGCAAATGGGGAGAAATTATACTAGCCATACCATTTTTTTTCTAGATTACACTGTTTTTCCGTAAGTGTTTGTAATACAGCTTGCTGGACAGGCCTCTAGTTTTATCATTTCTGTACACAGGCCGTGAAGCACTTGAGAACAGCAGAGTTCAAGCCATACGTTGTGTTTGTGAAGCCTCTTGTCTTGGAAAAGAAAAAGAATGCACAGATGTCTCTATTGACAGAAGAAATATTTGTCCCGCTTGTAAGTGTTTCACGTGAAAGGCTGATTTGCACAAGTGCCCAGGGCTGTTGACAACCTATATGACACAGTAAACCACACAAACCATATTAACGTCAAGTCTAAAGTCACAAATAGATAAGAGAAGTACATGGCCATAATCTCTGCAAAGGCTCTACACAAAAGCATTTTGGGTTCGGTCCAGACCTACCCGATTGTGCTTTTGTCTGCCTAAAACGAATGGGGCTTACGTTCGACCAACACAGTCTGGAGTCAAGCCCTTCACTTCCTCAGCAGAGCAAGTGATCCCATGACTGGGGCCGTGACCGGCTGGTGTGGCTTCGGCTGCCTTTGCCTTGACTCATCCCTTCAGACCATTGGTTATGGAGGACCCCACACAGCTGTTTGTTTCCTGTATGGCTATTTAAACCACAGGCAGAAACAGGCAATGAGGTGCCCCTTAGATCTTTTGGACATCTGCCATAATCCCAATGGCTGGCCATGCTGGCTGGGGCTGATGGGATTTGTAGTCCAAAGCCATCTGGAGGGCATTAGCTTGCTTACCTCTGCTGTTGTGCAGTGGGTGTTTTCAGAATTTAACTTTCAGAACGGCAAAGACCCATGTTGTGCTGTGGCCAAGGGAAGCACTCAGGCATCCTCCGGATGGTTTCGGACTACGTGGGGTTCTATCCATAGAGAAGACCCATGGAAATCAATGGGTTTCATTTCCCACTGGGTGCAGTTGGTCTGGTCTAAGTGTGGCAGGATCAGCGATCCAGCCCCTGCTGCCAGCTCTTAAGTGACTGGCAAGTAAATAGACCCTGGGCAGAGAAGGGTTCTGTTGCTGCTTTTGCTCATTTCTCATCACTTAATATTGCACTGGCTTTATGAGTTTTATTTCTAGATGCTCTGTTGGGAGGGTTTCTGCTCAGAAATATTTAAATACATTTAAATAAATAAGATGCCTCAGAGAGCTGATATAAGCAAGGCTTAGTGTATTTGGAATCATCTGCAAGCTTACCTTCTTCAGCTTGAAAGATTTTCTTCTTTGGCCAGTGGCCAAGGGATACCACATGCGATGGCATCCCTTTTCTTTAAGAAGAGCACAATCAGGCCGGGGTGTTGCTGTATGAAGTCTCTCCATGGCTGGGTTCACACAACACAACAAGCCACAGTGATTTTTTTACCATGTTTGGTCTGTCATGTTCTCTGAACCCCTTTGTGATATTTCAGCACGTAAGATTGATGTTTAGGAACCACAAACAGAAGCCACAATCTGTTTTGAGGTTTCTCCATGCCGCAAGGGCTTGTTGTGAATCCTCATCCAGAAAATACAGCCCTTCGTGGTATGAAGGCCAAAGCCAGGGAGCTGCTTGGCAAGGGTGGCCCATTGCTGCTTTTGCCAAGAAGCCAGCTGGAGAGCTCCACGGGAGCTGCCATTTTGCATGGCAGTCAGAGCCATCTCCACTCAACCTGCCTTGTGCCCTCACGATCTTCTTTCCAGCAGGAAAGGGCGATCAGTTGGGCAGCTCTGATGAAAGGAGCAGAGCCACTCGGCCGATTTCCCCACTATCCCCCAGCACGAAGTCCTGACAGAACCCCTTTACAGGTACCCAGCATCACCTGGGCGGCAGTCGGGTGTCTCTCAGGGATGCAGGCCAGAGGGCAGTGGAGGAATCAGCTCAGGGGAGCTGCCCCCAGCTAGGCACCGCCTGGCAGCTGGTTCTCCTCACCCTCTGCTCACGCATGTGAGGGGCTTCCTGCCCCTTTCACCAGCCTCGTCCAGCCCATTTGCTGCTTGAGCACGGATCAGCCAGCCCCCGCTTCCACCGCAGCTCTAGTGGTCCCCCCGGAGCAAGAGACGAGGGTGCCTGCCTCACTGCCCCGTCCTGTTTGCACAGCAGAGACGGTTGGACCGCTCAGCCAGGCAGACGTGGTACGTGATCGTTGCTACCACAGAGAAGAGCCCCGTTCCTCCCCACAGCACCTCCTAGGATCCCACGTGGAGGATGGGAGGGAAGGAGGTGGCATGAGGGAGGAGACTTAAGACCACGAGCCTGGTTGACAGGTCGGTTGAAGCAAAAAAAAAAAAAAGTAAACTGTGGAAGCGATGCAGCGATGCAGCGATGCAGACATGTGACTCCAGCCCCCCACCCTTTCTCTCTCTGTGTTTGCAGGATGAGGAGCAGCAAGAAATGGTGAACTCAGCTGCCTTCATTGAAGAGCAGTACGGTCATCTGATTGACACTGTGCTGGTGAAGGAAGATCTACATAGTGCCTGCAGCCAGTTGAAGACCATATTGGAGAAACTGAGCACAGACTCTTTCTGGGTGCCAGTCTCGTGGGTCAGGCCCTAGTCAGCCATGCTGTGCCAGAGAGCGAGAGCAAGAGAGAGTGAGGAGAGAAACCTGTTCAAAATTTGCTGTAAATAGAAAGGATGTTCAAGCAGGGAAAATGCCCACTGAAGTAGCCAGTTTGTTTGGAAAGCAGGAAAGAGAATCTTCTTTCATCTGGGGACATATTCTGATGTAACCGTTTTTCTCCTCAGGAATGGAAAGCATTGCAGTGGAATGAAAAATCAACGCAGGAGGCAGTCTAGAGACATATGTGCCATTGGACAATAGTTTCATCTCAGATTCTGTTATCTGCGTAGAAGCTTTTAAATTTGTGATAGGCCCAAAATGTGACTTGACTTGGGAAAATGTCACAAACTTTATGGTATATGTGGACTTTGCTAATTCTAAGATTCCAGTGATCGACAGTAAATGAAAGATACATTTAGTTATATGGTTACACTTCCAAGTTGGAATAAGTAACTCCTTTTTTAAAGAACGTGTTGGTCAAACAGATTCAGAAGAATAGTGATATCAGATGGTGACAGTTCATTCTTTTGCAAAAGAGAAGACTTTCAGGGCAAATCAGTAAGATTTTTAAGTTTTTTTGTCCTGAGCATTAATCACAGTATAGCAAATTATATTTGGAGCCTTCAAAGACCTCTGGGAACTTTTTCCTTTTATATCTGCATGTTGCCCTAAATCAGCCTTTCCAAACTGGTGCCCTTCAGATGTGTTGCACTACAACTCCAATTATCCCCAGCTCATCTGGACAGTGTCTGCTTGGGAAGACTCTCCCAAATAACATGCTGAATCATGTGCATTATGCTTTGAAAACTTTCCCTCATTTTACTCAAATAGCCAGAAACACCAATTATGCAACTAGCTGGGTGATGTCTGATACCAACTCTGCTCTCTCATTTGCACAAGATTTGAGCAACGCCTAAACATTTGGAGGCATTTGTAAAGGACAATTCCCACTCCACTTGGAATTCTGTTTAGACAATTGGTCTGAATTTTTAAAAGTGGTTTGAGGGACTTGCCATGAGGGAAACTGAAGGAAAATTAGCAAGAAGAGTTCAGATCAAGTGTGAAAGTATATAATCCCCAAGTTGTTGATTGTGCAAAAAAGGTCCATTTGCAGTTGGTAGCACACATCCAGTTTCCAGGCCTGTGGATGTTCTGCAAAGCTATGAATCTCCTGTGTAACACAGAACTAGATGTGAGGTTCAGCCCCTCGAAATTCAGAGCCTTTAATTGGAAATACAGAAGTACAAACAAGTTTCTAGTTCCCATGGTTATGGAAAATATTTGGGGGTTGGGGTTTCACTGGGCCAGATGTTTTGGCCTACAACTCCAGGGCTGAGTTCACACAACACAACAGTGCACAATTCAACGACAACCTGCATTGAACTCATATTTTGGAGTGTTGTGTGAACCAGGTCAGAGTTGCTTTGGGGATTGTTGGGGATGGTGTTGAGAGAGTGTGGGTCACACAAGGACACAGCCCTGCATGTGGCCTGTGTATGTTATTTTCCTCCTAGAAAATCCACACTGATTTTATGGTCCAGTGTTAATATTTTTCTGTATTTCTCTGTACGAATAATTCCCACTAAGAAAGACTTATATCAGATCTTTCTGTTGCTGTTAGGTGTCTTGGCAAAAGCCTTGGTTTCAACCCTGTCATTTAAAAACTGGAGCTCGTGGTGCATTTATTATTTAGTGCAGTGGTTTTACAACGATGTTTGAGGGAACTCTGAGTTCCCTTGCAAGTTTATCAGGGTGAGAGGGTTGATTAAGGCAAACAAGCTTCCCTAAAGACTCACCATTACCAGTCCTCAAACGGGGAAGGTTGGGTACACCTTGCTAGAGTGCAGCTTCACTTGATGCTGACTGATAGGCAGAACTGTACATAACTGGCGTGTGTATTTTTGGGTCAAATTAGCTGTTCATTTGATAATGTAGAATGCAGGTAGTTAACTTGTTTTCCTTTGCATTAGTTACAGGCTTATGATGGGGGAAGGCTTTCTTACCCAGCATGACTGGAGTGAACTCTCCCTCACCCGCAATTTGGATAAGGGATGGGAAATTTGTGGCTCCCCAGATGTTGTTGTTGTTATGATTTATGTATCTGTCTGTTTAATTTTATACAGCTCAGTAGCCAAGATTCTCTGGATGGTTTACAATTCATAAAAACTCACACCACGGATGCAATAAAAAGCTCATTTTTTCCCCAAAATACAACATGTAAACACAGCTGAAAAACCTTGGACCTGTTAAAGACAGCTGACATAAGTGCCCTGTCATGCCATTAATTGTTGTTAAAAGCCTTGGAGAAGAGGGCAGTCTAAATCTGACGCAGAGAAGGTGAGAGAGTTGGCACCAGCCAGATGGGCCTCAGAAGGAGATCATTCCATAATCGGGAGGGCCAACACAGTAAAGGCCCTCTCTGGTGTCTCCACCCTCCAAGCTTCCCTCCAAACTGCACTCTGCAGAATGTTGATCAGGGTGTCCAGGTGGATTCGTGTTGGGAGAAATGCTCCATCATGTGCTGCAATCCAAGCCGTTTAAGGCTCTATAGGTGAAAACCAGCACAGTAGAACCAAAGAGCATGAGAAAAGCCATTCTGGAAGGCATATCACCTTGTGTATCGTATCCTTATCAGTTTAGGAATAGGTCCCATTTTGGAAAAATCAGGAGAAGGTTTGCTCCCCTGTGAGTGATGGGTAAATCTGTTGCATGCTGGGCCTCCATGTTTACCCTTGCTGCACAACAGTTTGCAAACAAATTTATTATACAAAATGGGGTTGGAGATGCTGAGAATCCTCTGTCTTAAAATTCATTTTTCACTTTGGTTATGCTGTGTGATGGTGATGGCCAGTGGTCCTTTTAGCAACTTAATTTGGCTGACTGGCTATAGTTGATGGGAGGTGTAATCTGGAAACATCTGGAGGGCCAAACGTCATCCACCTCAATTTAAGAAAAAAAAATCCCCATTGACAACAGGAAAGACTTTTTGATCTAAGCTAACCTCCAACATCTGTAACATCATTACAGAGCATTTGCATTGTGGGTTGGGGCTGATGGAAGTTGTTGTCTGAACTGAAGGGCACCAGGCTCATCAAAACATTCTAGCCCTGCGCTGGGGGTCGGGTTAGGGTTTGTTCTGATCAGGCTTGGAAGAGGAGAGGTAAACCTCTTCTCACTTTGACCAACAGGTAAGATTCACCCCAGACCACTGTGATCAATTGAGGGAAAACAACATCTGTAATTGTATACTACATGGCCCTTAGAAGGTGTTCCAAACTCTTTGGAACCGCATGGGGCTTCCATGGCAGGTGCTGAAGGTGCTGCTCAACAGAAAAATTGATCCTGAATGGGCTGTTTGATGATAGAAAGCTGGAAAATTAAATCAGTGCTGTACTCCTTTTGTAAATAATTTGCTCTGTGATATGAGTGAAGCAATACATCATGTCTATTTGAGTTTATGCACTCAATGTATGTGATTGTTTCTCTCTGGCAAACCCTCTGGGCCAGTGCTGCAGAGTTCTCTTGAAATGTGTTTTCCCTTCAACAATTCGTTCTGCTATTGTTCTATGTTTTAGTTCTGATTTCTCTCTGAGAACACACGGATGCTCCCCCTCTGCCCTTCCTTTTGTTGGTGCCGTCTGTATGCTTTTGTTTCATCATTAGGTAGGTGCTGTTGTATAGCAGAGGCTGCTTCATTCTTAGCTTCTTTGTCCACAATGGCTCATTTTGTGAAAACAATCCCTCCTCCATGGTCGAGATGTTCTCTGAGACTAGACTGTGTGTTTCAGGCAAGGAGGGCCACAATTGTTGAAGAAGGCAGATTTACCACACGCGAAGGACTCGCCAAGGAGAAAGACTGCTCCAGCATGTGGGCCGTGCCTTTTTTAGCCATATACCCTTAAAATGCGAATGATGGTTGAGCAGACAAACAGTGTGCAAACAGATGGTCACATAAACATTTGTGTAAAGTTCTCTGCCTTCGGTTCTTACTCATTGTGTAATGGGGTGGAAAGGAGGATTGGCACCCTTTCTGAGGCCGAGGAGTCCTTGAATGGGAGATGCTATGCATCCATGGCTCACGCTACTCTAGCGGAACCCACGGAGAGCAAGGAGCAAAGCTTATACTCCCCCTTCGGTGTGCTGGACTTCTTCAAGACTTGCACGGAATCCTATAATGGGTCTGCTTAAATGTAGGTCCCCTGGGATGTAGCAGAGCTTACTCTCAGATACGCGTGCATTGAGTTGCGGCCTAAGGCGGTTTTGCTGGCAGCGCTTGTGTCTATTTTATCTTCTCCATCTCTGAACTATCCTTAGTAAAGTTCTTTTTGCTTGAGCCATATTGGCTTGCATCACTTTAATGGCATCCTCTTCCCCACCCCACTCAAACACTGCAAGATGAAATGCCATCCTCATTCCATGCTTCAATAAACTTATGCTGGCTGGCATTAATAGGAGTTACAGTCTAGCACTAACTTGGGGAAGCCTAGTTAAGGTGGGAAAGATATTTCTAACCAGCTGGGGCATCCAGCTCAGAATGGATGGGAATGTCTTTATGCAAAGAGCCTGTCGGAGATAGCACAGCAAATTACAGAATTCCCATCTTGAGTTGCGTAGTGCAAACTTGCAAAAGCCCTCCAACATCTGAAAATCATTTAGCCAGAACAGGGGTGAGCAAATATTTTAGAAACATAGAAACAGAGCAAGTCAGAAGGGGCCTCCTGGGCCATCTAGTCTGACCCCTGGCTCCGGTTGACTCCACTCATGACATGTCTACCATATGCATGTCCAGGCTATCCTTGAACACCCTCACTGCTGGGGCTTCTACCACCTCCCGTGGAAGCCCATTCCATGCCCTAGGGGTCCTAACCATCAGGAAGTACTTCCTGACATCCACCTTGAACCTTGGTTCCCTGAGCTTTGCTCCACTGGAACATATCCTGCCCTCCACCACAGGGGGAAAATGGTCATGACCCACCTCTGTGTGACACCTCCTCATAGAACTGTATGTTGCTAAACATTGTATGTCCCAGTGGCTGGGGCTGGTGGGAGTTGTAGGCCAAAATATCTGGACACACAAAAATTACCCATCCCTGGGCTTGACAACAATTTAATACAGAGCTGGTGGGAAAAAAGGGGGAAAGGGTTCCTTTCAGTATTGCCAGAGCATCAAAAAAGGCTTTGGCCATGTTTGGTAAGAGTGTGAGTGAGTCTTCTGCCTGGCACACCAGCCCCACCTTGTCTTTGCAAGCATGCAGAGTGTACTCCATACATAAAATCCAACATGCATTTCCAGAGAGAGAGAGAGAATGAGTCTGTCTTTGGTGGAGGACTGAGCACATGATTTTGGCCAGTGTGACTGTTTTGCTTCCAGCCCATTTTTCAGAAGGGGGGCACAAGTTAAAGAAAGCTGGTTTATTTACTTCCAAACATCAGTTAAAAAACCCCAAATCTCAGAACCACAACATTTGGGAAAGCCCTTCAGAAGCAGACTGTTGCAAGGATTTTGCCTTCTCATGGAGAGGAGGACTTTATTCTGCTCCTGATTTTGAACACGATCCTAGGAGAAGGATGCATGCTTGCAGTCTGCCTTTCTCCTTGTGAACATTTTGTGAAGGAAGCAGGAAAGAGATGTCCTTTCAACACATCACATTTTATTTGAAAATCCTAATGAAGATACCGCCCAGTTGTTGACAACACCATCAACTGACTGCAATCTTTCGAGCAGCCCCCGGTGACTTGCTATTCTTTGCACAGCCTGGCTTCCTGCAAAAAACGAGAAGGGGAGATGTTAGGAAATCTTTGGCCTTCTCCATCCCTGGAATATGCCCTTGAAAGCTTCTCCAGCCCTCAGGCTGAAAGAGTTTCAACATCCCGTAGGTAGAAATGGAGCGTGGGCCTTTGTGCATGCGAAGCAAATTGACTGAGCTGTCATGGAGTCAATCTACTCCCCAAAACACCCAGCTGGCCCAACTTCTTCCTTTAGCTGGGAGGGGGAGACACAGAATATAAACCAGAAGCACTGTAGTGACAAATGCAGCAAAAGTAGCCATTCTTTCCTATTTATTATGCACTCCTTGTAGTCAAGAAAACTTTGGAGTCAAGAAAACTCGGCTCAGTCCAGCCCACTTACTGACAGCATTAAGAATGAAAGCTTCGAGGACCAACAAGAACCTGAGCCAAGCAGCAGTTGTGCCTCTGGGAGCCCAGCCTTGTGCGTCTAAAAACAAACACCAGCTAGTCCTGAAGTCAGAGCCATTGGTGTACAAGTGAAAGCCAAATGACCTTGTCTCAAGGCTAGTGCTGGAGGAAGCCGGCACTTTTGGTATGTCTGACTTTGCGGCTGGGTTCAGGCAAGGAGACAACCCACACTTTAAGGTTATAGGTTCAGTGTGGGTTGTCTGAATTTGGGTTATACTATTACCTGAACCCAGCTGCACCAACAGCTGGGTTCAGGTAATACCCATGGTTGCTTCTTCGGTTATGAACTGTGGGTCATTCACAGTGGCTTGTTACCTTGGCTGGGTTCAGACAACACAATCACCCAAGGTTCAACAACAACCCAGCGAGTGTCGTCGTGTCTTCTGAATCCCAAGCCTCCTTTGCCTGCCTGAGCACTGCCCAGAAGTTTCTCCGTGTAGAAGTAACTTCTGCCTCTTGAAGCCACAGCGCAGACTGGCTGTGCCCATCTTCCCCACAGTGCTCTGGAGCCTTCCACTGAGATGGAGAAGACACGGGGAGGGCCAAACGGCTTCCCTTGGCCTTCAGAGGAGCTGATGGTTTGGGGGAGGGCATGGCTGCATGCACTGACATTAATGTCTCGGCTACACCCATTGCATCCTCCTCCCAGCCCATGTCAACATTCTCTGTTGCTGAGAGCAGCACAGAGTTTCCTCGTGGGTTCCTCCTCGACGGGAGGCAGAGCTGCACGCCAGAGAACGGCCCACTCCTGACCCTGATCACAAAAACCCATGGCAACACCTCCGATTACAGTGGGGTGGACCCGAAAGGAAAATGGAAATATAACAGCTCGTGCTGACCTTTTTATTTTTCTCTCTGCTTGGTTGAGTGCCAATAAATGAACGAACTTCTGAGCAGATGCACATGTGCAGGATCCTCTGATGGCAGAGGTGCAGCACCTCAGTCCTGGGCACCACATCTGGCCAGGTCAGGCTCTCAGCCTAGCCCTCCAGGGTTTCCTAGAAGCCTCTTTCTGGCCACAGTCCCTTCCTCACAACTGCCAATGGCTTGGTGGTTTCCTGGCTTTTGCCAAGATCGAAATGCGAGTCAATGCATTTTGATCTCAGCAAGCTCTTATTGGTAGTGATCAAAAGTCAGTAAGAGCTTTAAGCAGAAATATTCTGGCAATTTAGACAATTTGGCCCTGCCTCTTTTGCTCCCCCACCAATGAAATGTGGCTCCTGAGAAGAGTTTCCCTGAAACGGAACTTGGGCCTTCAGCTGAAAGAGGTCCAGCACTCCTGCAGGGAAGATTTTCGTTTTCTCTCTTGTATTCACCTACATACCCACATGCCTGCTCGCCCCCCACCCCATGTTCCTTGGTCTGGCTGGCATCTCATACTCACTCACGGTTTGCAGCTTGGAAACAAATGTTGCTTCTCAAATATTTCCTCGAATTCTGCAGGGGTGAAGAGAACCAAGACCAAATGTTAGTCATGCTGTTCAGCCCTTGACATTGGATCTTCCTAATCATGGAGCTAAGCAGCCATAATGCAGCCTGCACAGAATGACTGTCCAGAAGCACCAGCTGGTACTAAAAAACAGTGAACCTTCCACTGTCATTGCTAGGTAGGCAGAACCTCGTCACGCAGACATGCCCCACTTCCTTGTGATCCACTGGCACTAACTGAACTTTCAGCTTGAGCATGTTTCCAGATCACAGAATCATGGAACAGATGGGTCAGAAGGAGCCATGAAGGCCATCAAGCCCAACCTCCTGCTAGTGCAGGGTGCTAGTGCAGGATACACCATCCTGATCAGGTAACGGTTCAATTGCTTCTTGAAAGCCTCCAGTGCGGAAGAGCACGCAACCTCTCTTGGCAGCTTGTTTCACTGTCGCACTGCTTTCACAGTCAGGAAATTCTTCCTTTTGTCTAGCCTGCACCTGGTGAACTCTAATTTAATTGTTCCATGTCCTGCAATCTGGGATGAGTGAGAATAGGTCTTTTCCTTCATTTTTGTGACAGCCTTTGAAGTCCCTGTAGAGTGCTATCATGTCACCTCCACATTCATGGAATTTTACAATATGTCCAGACAATGGGTGTTGCTTGGAACTGAATGGTCTTTGGGGCCAGAGGTTTTCGATGGCTATATTACTCCACTGGTGAACACACAAGTCACATTCCTCTTTGCAACACATCTGCATTCCATACTTCTGCATTCTTGATGGGCTAAAACAACACCACTTGCCAATCTGATTGGGAAAAAAAGATATTCTCCCTCCCTCTCTCTCTCCCTCCCTCTCCCCATATGTGCGTGTGAGTGGTTTTGCATTTCACACCAAGAGGTCCTAGCTCTCTTGGGACTACGGGTCTAAAATGGAGCTGATCCTGCAGCTGCGAGCAACTGCCACTCTCTGGGTGGGGATTTGAAGGGCCTCACAGGCTCTGCACCTTGGTGTAGCTGGTTTAGCTGTAGCTGTCTGGGAGCATCTCTTGTACATCCTCCTCCTCCTCCTCCCTGTTTTCCCTTCCTTCCTTCCTTCCTTCCTTCCTTCCTTCCTTCCTTCCTTCCTTCCTTCATGTATTTATAGGCCGTCTATAATTGCCGAGGCCTTCCTAGGCAGCTTACAATACATAAAACATATTAACAAAGTATACGTTTATAAGTTAAGGAATAAAGGCAATAACAGTTACAGAACTGAAGCTAATTTTACATTGGATTGTGCTGTCATAAATATGCTTCTCCACCCTTTCTTTCCCCAAAGCAGCTTCTCCAGACCCCTGAAAATACTACATGGAGAGTCGGGAGAAACTGCTGAACTGTGGTGTTTGGGGCATATTTTCTATGCTGCCCAGTAGCAGAAGCTCTCTGGGCAATACACAATGCATATTATGTTGCCCTTTCAGTGCACTTTAGTACAGTGTACATATAAATGGTATATTTACACAATATTCTTACAATCTATAAATTGTAAATCTATGCCATTATGATGCAAATTGTTACTCTCTTTTCTGGTGATGCATTTCACACTGGACACCTTAAGATATGACACACACGCATGCACACGCATGCACACACGTGCTCTCAGGCAAAGAAAGGTTTGCTTTGAGAATGTGGCTTGTAGTGTATCTCTGTGGCAAGTACTCACAATTGACCATCGTTATGGTGCGGCTATTTCATTGGTATTACATGTCTTTGTATTAGTATTCCTTGGCCTGAGTTTTCTGGTAGAATCAAAGAAAAAGAAAACAGAAGGAGAGGAAACAAGGCATGGCTCAGAGGGAAGAAAGGAATGGCCAAGGTGTCCCCTGGCATAAGGCTGAGGGGGTTGACTAGAGCTGGAACACGTTCCGAAGCTGTGACAATGAAGTTTTATTAAATGACGCTTTTCCATACAGTCTGCACTTTCCCACAAGGAACAAAGAGGCGGCAACTTTTTGCTAAGACAAAGGTTGCAGCTGTGCCATCTGCTTTCTCCTCCGTCTGTGGGAGGCTTGCTGACATCAAGGAGATGCTGCTTGACTTTGGGGAGAGAATTTAATTCCCCTGACAAGGAAATTGGGGCTGGCAGACTCTTTAAAATAATAGGACCGGGGAGGAGGGGTGAGAAACGATGCACGGGACACAGTGTGGGATACAACCCAGCCCCTTCCTGCTGCTAATAACAGGCTAGAATGCTCACCTCCCACGGCTGAGCTTCTCCAGTTGCCCCTCACTGCCTCCTCAGGTCGATCCCGATCCCGTTCTGCAAATGCCGAGGGCAAAGTGCTCTTAGCCCTAGGTATTTGCACAGAAAATAGGTGTGCCTGCTGCTCCACTGATTTTTAATTAAGCTGAAGGAATGAAAGGATCTGTTCTCAGATGATCACTAATTGCAAAGGCAAAAGATTCTGAAATAACCCAAAAGCAATCAAACGCAGCTCAGTCACATTGCTGTGATGCCTCTCCTCTGATTTAAAATATTTTTGAAGCCATGGAATTGTGTGCCAGAGTGACATGCTTGCATCCTGACCCAAGGTGTGGATGCTTATTCAGGCATACTTGCTCGGAATTAAGTCCCACTGATGCCCAATGAGCCTCACTCGAAGGAAGTTCATATATGAAAGCAACCTGGAAGCACAACACGATCCTGCTGATTCTGCAAGGATTTCCTCCTAAGTAATTGTGCAGGACTGCGTGTGCTTATTTAGAAGTGACCCCCTGGTGTTCAACAGCGTTTGCTGCTGAGTGGGAGACTGTGCTGAGTGTGCAAAGTCACTGTGTGTGCTCAATAGTCCAGCCAGGACGGAAAGAAGGGCAGCAACAAGAAACTAAGTATGGCGGAGAGTGCAACACACTTTTCAGTAAAGTAGGCTGGGGGCGGTTGTCCAAGGACCGGGAAAAGCAGAGGACGCGCTGCTCCCCCTGCCCATTTTCCACAGTTCCTCTGCTCCAGAGGGAACGTGTGCAGGCCTGCAGCTTCAAAGGGCCATGTTCAGGGTCGGCGTAGTGCCACAACGGTTCCTTTCAGCCGTCTGGTGCTCGCGTTTGGCTTTACCCACCTTTGGCAAGGACTCCACGCCGTCTGTGCATTCTGTCTGTCCCACCCACTTGGCTCCCCCCAATATGATATGCAGGGGTGGGCAGATGATCGAGAGAGAGACCAGTGAATCACTCAAAGGTTTTTAGTAGGTCGGCAAGGGCTTTGGTTGCTCCCCTGCCTGTTAGTCTGCCAGAATCTGTGATCTGTTCTCACTCAGATGTGAGATTTAGACTTGGGTATGTAGATTAGGACCAGTGTAAGTCCGCTAAGTGATTCAGGGCCTGCTCAAAACATTTTGCTACTGGAGGGAAAGGGCAAGGCAGTGTCCCCCTCCACTCCATGCACAGAAGCTAATGTGGGTAGCATCTGACTCGTCCTTCAACGCTGGCAGAGGGGGAGTGTTGCCGGCCAGGATACTTCATGGAGCACCTCTCCCAAGCCAAACCCGCCTGGGCATTGCAATCTCACTCTGAGGCCGTCCTGTAAGTACTGCCTTGAAGGCAGGCTCAAAGGATGGGGAGGGTATCACAGCAACCTGTGTAAACAACTGTGAGTAAGAAATTATAAACCCACAATAAATGCATTATGGAAAAAAGGCTCACAGCATCCTGGTGAAGTTGTCCTAATGCTTTGTTACTGTGTCCTGCCAAGACTGCTCTGACTTATGCCAACGGCAGGAATGAACACCCTCCAACACATCCTGCCCTCGACAGCCCGGCTCAGCTCTTGTGAGCACAAGCCTGAGGCTCCCACTGTGGAATCCGTCCATCTTGTATTTGGCCTTCTCCTTCTTCTGGCTTCAACTTTCCCAGCGCAATGTCCTCTACAAGCCTCGAACTGCTAAAACCAGGGAAATGACAGTCTGGTTGCTTTTTGAGAAAGATGGTGAAGGATGCACTTGCCTGCCAATCCAACTCTGATTGCTTCCGGTCATAAGTTGGCTTTCTTTCTTTGAGCCTCTTGAGGATGCCTTGGTTCTCCAAGGTAATCCTCACAAGCTCTATATTCTGCTTCTGCCGGAACGAACTGCAAAATCCAAACAGGTAATATTTAGCCTGTGGGCCAGCACAAAAGAGGGATGTCCTAGAAAGCAGAGAAGGGAGGGCAGTTTTGGTTCAGTAGCCAAAGTAGGTAGAAAAAAGACTTACGTAGCAGGCAAACAGGCCGGGGATCAGAATGTGTTTAAGCCGGGGGTGGACCAACTTGTGCCTTTTCAGAGGTTGTTGGACATCCCATCATCCCCCACTGTTGGCTATGATGGCTGGGGCTGATGGGAGCTGCACTTGACTAGTATCTGGAGGGCCACAAGTTGTCCACTCCCATTTGAAGAAATAGGCTCTACCTGGAAAGATTCTGCTATACAAGGACCCATGGAATTCTTTTGCAGTTTCTTTGGTTCCTCAGTATACTTTTTATCTGGTGCTTGTTATCAGCCTGCTATCAGAAAAGACCCAGTAGGTCACTCTCTGGCTTCCTTGATTAGTAGCATCTTCCCTTGCCCCTCTAACGCTGAATAACCAGCACAAATGCCGTGCATGCAAACATCACCCTGCACACAGGGGGTTAAGTTGCCTTCCAGCCATTTCTGTGAATACCTAGTTGACATTCACTGGAAGAGAGTGCAGAACAGAGACCCTGTAAAGCACAGGCGCACCTGCTGACAGCACTGCCATCCTCATCTTCACCAGCTATGGAATCGTGGCTTGTCAGATCCCTTTTTACTTTGCTCCCCATATTCGCTTCAGGGCTAAATGTCACTCACAAAAGCATTAATAACCCCCACTTCTTTCTTCTTCTTCTTCCTACCAGAAGCAGCTGCTTCATGAAATAGCTGTATGGACAAGAGCAGTGGCTGTAGGGAGGGGGCATTCAATCCTTTCCCAGCCCATCGCTTTTCTTTTCCAAATGGGCTTGCAACCTTTTTCTCTAGGAGGCTTAAAATACATGTGTAGAAATGTAAAGGTGCATTTGGAAGCCCAGGGAAGTGGACCCAGAAGCCTGCACAAGCATCGGTGAGGGAGCGGTGCCAGTCCTTTTCTTGCAGGGGTGTTTGCTGCAGCCAAAGAGCAGCCGGTGGGTCTCTCTTGACCGCTGGAGGGTCCCTCCTGGGGAAGGCATGATTTCCCAAGCTCCCTGCTCCCCCTGGGGTGTGAGATTCACCCATGAGAAGGCCAGCCCTGATCAAGATGCCCCATTTAGGGAATATTATGGAGTAGGATCTGGAGTAGGATTATGGAGTAGGATCCCTCCTGTGTTGCCCTACAGCTCCCTCCCTCATGAAGCACAGAAAGAGAAAGATGGAGCAAAAGGAGAGAGAGATGAACTGGCTGCACAATGCCTTTTGACAGGAGGTGTCAGAAGCTGTCCAGCTGGAAGAATCAAGAAACACTTCAGGCCTTTAAAACCACTCATGTCCAAGTCATCAGAACAGCTTGTCTCATCAGGTAGCTAAGCAGATTGCCTTGCCATGGGATCTCTGAACACCAGCTTTTCTCCAGACACAATGGCTGTCTCTAGCCCTGCAGAGCACCACCACGCACAGCTGCAGCCTGCCCCAGTCCTTA
The DNA here is from genome assembly GCF_004798865.1 of Varanus komodoensis. Classification (NCBI taxonomy): domain Eukaryota; kingdom Metazoa; phylum Chordata; class Lepidosauria; order Squamata; family Varanidae; genus Varanus; species Varanus komodoensis. The sequence continues at coordinate 5,065,632 of NW_025336011.1, read as the reverse complement.
GGGCAGGTACTTGTCACCTGCTTTCAAAAGAGTGCAGGAGAAACAGACGACTCACAAATGCCCACCTCTTCTTTTGGTACTCATTCCAGCAATCGACCATGCCTGATCCGCGATATATAGCAGCTAGACGTGTGCAGAGGCTCTTATTCTCTCTTTCAATCAGCCCGATTTTCTTCTGGGCTTCCTGCAGAAAGGGAATGACTGTGAGAATTCATGTGTGAGTGTTTTCTTATGGGATCCTACATAACCCCCTTCCTTCCCCCAAGGGATGTAAACCAGAGATGAACAGACATTGGGCTTGTCAGATCTGCTGAATCCCAAGAAACTTTCAGCAGCACCAGGTGCAAAATAGTGCACATGTGGCAATTTTGGTCAGTTTGCATTTTACTAAAAATGCAAATACAAGCCTACACCTGAGTTGATTTGAGGAGAGATTCTAACATAGCTCAGAGCGGAGGAAAGAACTAGATGCAATTTTTGAGAGACTAATGACTGAATCCCCAGATGTTTCCCGAAAGCTGACTAGCAGCTGCTTTCTGCCAACCACCTCCAGTGCCAGCCTTCCTCCGCCTGGGGGCCAGATCTGCAGGACTGTACCTGGGGCATGATGGAAGTTGTAGACCCACACAGTTATTGGGAGAGCATCAGGTGGGGGAAAGCTGCCCTATCCTGTTTTCTTGATGAACATGTGACTTTCCTAATGCTACTCTTTGTACTGTAGGAAGACACAAATATGTAGACATATGGAGTCTGTAAATAGCAGCTTCAAAATGAGGAGAGGTTTTGTGGGGGAGACCATAATTTTATTTTAAAAAGCAGGGAGAAACAGTTCAAATTTGCTTTCTCCGGGGCCATAGGATGGTTCTGGATGGAGGCCTCCTGGGGCTAACTATAAAAATGTGTGGTGAAGCTATACCTTTTCCTCTTTAGTGGATTTCTTTTGCTGGGATAGGGCAGAAGAAGTGGAGGGAAAGCATGGTTACAAATGGAAGGTGACTTCTAGAGCCCTTGTAAAATTCACTGGATGAGGCAGAAGTGCCCCTCCTGGCACCCCAGTCTGACCCTCTGTTGTTTCACAGAAGGTCACACCATAAAAGCTTCATCTGGAAGCACTCATAGTCTCATTGCAACCTGACTTGACTCCAGCCGACCCAGCCAAAACCCACCTGCTTCCCCAGCCTCCCAGCATCTGTTATTAACATTAGAAAATCAAATCCTCCCTTTATTTTTCAATTTAAACTATTTCTATATCATTGTTCATAAAAATGTCACAGCTGTTTGCAGAATTAGACTAGAACTGACAATAAAGGAGACTTAAAAGCATTATTAAGATGGCAGTCGGATTCAGTCCTTACGTAGGAATAAACTCTATTTAATTCAAGGTTTTTAGAACTGCCATCCATTAAGCAAAGAATGAATGGATTGGATCCAGATTTCATTGCATGCAGCTGAGTGGTTGGAAGCAGTTTCCTGCTCCTCTCCTTCCTACGACAGCCTCTTGAACCCTCTGAAAATGCTACACAGAGGTTTGGACTATGCTGTTGAATGAGGGGAGCTGTGGTGCAGGGGGATCATCCCAAATTGCCACATACTGGGTCCAACCCAGTGAAAATAGAATCACAGAGCTGGAAGGGGTCCTCAAGGCCACTGAGGTCAACCCCTTGTCCAGAGCAGATCAGTATTATAGTGATAATGGAAGCCATTAAAACAGAAGGAAAAGATAAACTATAATAATATATCATTTAGCATTTCACAAATACCCAACACCTTTCCAAAAACACCATGCTATTCCCTTAAAAATCATGGGAATACATTTATTTAAAGCCCTGTACATATAACAATCTGGCAGGAAGAATAAACAGATTAATGCTATTTCTTCCTGTTTAGAGATGCTTCTTTCCAAATGTATAAAATATTTTAGGTTCTAGTGACAAATTACAGAACTTTATTACAATATATGACATAATTTATTTTCTAGAATTCCGCCCATGACAGCTGCAAAAATCTTATAGTTGCAATTAAAAAGGGAATTTGGAAGTTAAGAATATGTGAGTCATTTGCTAGTTCAGGATAACTGTAGTCTTTTCTTTATCTATTGCATTTGGATAAAGGACCCCCTACTGCCATCAAGAAGAAACCAAGCAGCTAGTCCATATTTAGTTTCTTATCTGATTTTCTGGAATAAAAGACAAGATGGAAGGAGTGGTGGGGTAACTGGGTAATTACAAGTTGAAGATGATATCTAGAGTCCTAAGGATGAGGCAAGGCCATGGTGGTATAAAAGTTTCCTCTGAAAACATCTAGGAATTCCCTCCCCCGCTCCAATTTCTCTCTGTTTTCATTTCCACCCCATCTCTCTTAATAGTCACAGTTATAGCTTTGGTCAATGATTCCACTAACAAGGAGAAGAATGTTGCAGATTTCAAAAGTGGAAATCATTTCACTTTGGAGAGTTGTTAAAAAAACAATAATCTAGCATTCTTAATTACATTGTCTAATTTTACGGGTACATTTGGCTTCTCTGTGCTATCTTGCTCCACAATCTTCGGAAGTTTTAACTTCTGAAGAAAAGAGAGTACGGAGAATTGATTAGCTTTATCAGAAGAAAAATGTCTAAATCAAATGTATAAACTCGGTTTTCCTCATGTAAAACAATTTCTTTTCCCTTTCTTTTTAATCCACAGTGCAATATTTTTAGAAACATGTTTATGCAGATGATCACTAACTTATTTGGTTCGTCCCCCTTTTCAAAGAAAAATTACTTAGGAAATAACAAGGGTTTTTAATTTTGGAAGTTATCAAAGTTCTGGCTCATTATTACGTCTGAATAAGATGACATAGATGACCTCTCCCCACCCTGCCCCCCTCCAGATGCTTTGGACTACAACCCCCATCACATCTGACCACTAGTTATGGTGGCTGGGGCTGAAAGTAATCCGAACATCTACAGAGCATCAAGTGGCAGAAAGCGGATATAAACTTCCATCTTCCATTCTGTAGAAGGAACAGACAGTGTCTTTCAAGAAAACAAGCTTCACACATGGGCAGTACTATGTTGACCCATGCTCGGATACCATACGAAGCAACCATGGCTGGGTTCACACATCCTAAGAAGCCATGGTGGTTTCTTGTACTAGTGTTGGATACTAGGGACAACTCCTCAGGCTTTCAGGCAGGAAGAGCTAAAAGAGACCGTGTTTGTCAACAGTGAATTGTCTTGTTCCTTTAACTTGACTGGGTCCTTTCTCCTACCATATCCCCTTCCTCGTCGCCTCTGCACCAGGCAACATGTGCTCCTTCCCAGATGGAAGCAAGTAACCTTAGGGCACCCTTTTGCTTACTGATATACTCATGTGCCCAGCTTTAGGGGTGCTTGTACTCCAATAGTTTTAGGTAACCATTTTTGAGACTATGTCTAAACTAAGTTGATTCAAACTACATCTGAACTGACTCCAGCCTACATTTCTTCCTCCCAGTGCTAATTCCTGTAATGCAGCAGTTTATATATAAGGCAATTCTGCTGTCACACCAGACTTTCAGCAAAAAGTAAATTCATGAACCCTCTGCATACGCCCCTCCTGTTTTTGACTTTTTAAAAATAAATGCATTTGTGTTCATGTGTACATATTTGTGTGCATGGGACATGATTTCGCAGCAGAAACAGGGCGTGAAGGGAAAGGATCCAGCAGAGGGGAAGCCGGTGGGTGCAGTGCTAGTGTTGCAGTCTGAACTAGCTATGGTACTTAGCATATTTTGAGGCTAGGGTTCAGCACAATGGACAGCCCCTTTACATTTCAGACTAAAACTTGGAGTGGATCCCCCCCCCCCAATTAAGCATCTTGGCTACCACATCTCTGCTCCAGATCTTCCCACCCATAGTAATGAGATCTCTTTCTCTAAAAGAAACAAAGAAAGGAAAGTGGGATGGGGTGGGAAGGAGGGGGCACTAAGGTTTCACTGAACTTGTTGTTAGTCGTGAAGTCGTGTCCGACCCATCGTGACCCCATGGGCAACATTCCTCCAGTCCTTCCTGTCCTCCACCATCTCCCGGAGTTCCATGTCCACATGTTACATGGAAACTAGTTCACTGAACTAGTCTGCATGTAACATCTACCATATCTACTGGTGTATAAGACAACCCTTGAAACCAGAAATTGCGAGGCAAAAATCAGGGGTCGTCCTCCGTTCCAGGTGAACAATTTTCATCATATTCTACTCATCATTAAAAAGGGGATAGACAAGAAGGACAATTGCATGTATAGGCTTGTTTCTATTAAGAATCTCTTTAAAAAGCTTCCTACTGGTACTGGGGGAGCTTGTCCTCCACTGTGAATTTTGTACATAGCCAGAGGCTCGGTCCCGAGTTCGGCACCCGCCCTTGCCGGGCCCGGAGGGCAGTGCAATGCAATGTCCTGGGTGGGCTGCATTAGCAGCAGGGGGGAAGGGGAAAGTTCCCCATGCAGCTGTCTGTGGAGAGACACGGCACTGCCCTCCCCACTCTTGTTCGCCTCCCCACCGATGCCCGTCCACAGCGCTGGCGCCAGCTGTCCTCCCCGGCCAACCTCAGCCAGCCAACCTCCTTGCAGGCCGCCACCGGCCCTCCACTCTACAAAACCTTCTCGAGTGGAATCAGAGAGGGAATGTCACTATTAGCGAGAATATGGTAATACGATTTCACAAGAGTCTAGAAGCTTCCAGCTGACAAATACCCATATAGACCAGCATATAAGAGTCCCTGAAACCGAAAATAGTAAAGCAAAAATTGGTGTGCCTGGCACCAACACTGTATTCTTTTCAGCACTAGGCCAAAACCTTTTTATTTTCCCAATACTTTAAGGTTTAATTGTTATTATTTATTGAAACTGTTGTTTTAATTGCTTTTAAATATTGTAAGTCATCCTGAGACTTTTTGTAATAGGACGGGATAGAAAAGCAATAAATAAATAAATAAATAAATAGGGGGTCATCTTATATGCCCAACATGTGACAAACACTAGAAAAGCACCCCAAAAGATTGACCTTGTCTTATATACAGGTCATCTTATATGCTGGTACGTATCCTTGATGCACCAATTGCAAGAGGGAAGCAGTTCGTGTACCTGTATCTTGGTGACCTTGAAGTATTGGTGGATCTGGGCAGGTGGAGATTTATTATCCACGCGACACCTTGCTGGAATAAGAAGATAACACATCTGCATGAAAAATGGCATTCCAGAGGCAATGTCAGGGGCTGGCTCACTAGGGCTGGAGCCCTAAATCTTTCATCTGGAACCCCAGATCTCTTGGAGACCATCTACCCCACCAGGTTGCTCTCCATGAGCACTGACTTGAATGATGGTTATAGGTCCCCTCATGATTTCTGTTCTGAACCCACTGGACTAATGGACTTTTTGCCCATACGTGCTACGCCTCCTGCTGCCTCCTCCGCATCTTTCTGCCTGAGGTTCCCCACAACTCTCCTTGAAAATGGGTGCTTTTTTGTCTCCTGGACCTGAGCCCTGGATCTGTTCCGCACTAGCCCTGCCCGAACAGAGCGAGCTGTCAGGATGCTGTGGACCTTATCATTCCAAAGCTGCCACTGCCATTGCTGCTACGAGATCATCATGCAAACATTTTCCTGCCTTTTGGAGACACATGCCCGCCCACTGGATGTTGGGAAAAATCAGGTTGGTGACACTTTAGGAGCAGCAGTTTAATTTGTTTGATTTCAGCAAATAATTTCTTGACAAGTTGACTCATCAGGAAAAAAATGAGTGCCCAACGGTTGCACTGGAGAAACATTTTAATCCACCGTAATATGAAAATTAGAAGTTTGAAGATCAAACATCAGAAGGGCTCTGTCTTCTGTTCTGAGTCATGTCTGGTTGATTGCTTACATCTTGAACATTCATTTGGTTTATAACAGTATCTTTGAATAATGCCACTGGAGCAAGACACAAAGTTAGGCTTGGTAGATGGTTCCAAAGACCCTGTCTTATTACCTTCTGAATCCAAATTAGAACTGGTAATATCTGAAATCTTTGTTTAAAAACAGATGGCATCACTAACACTGCCTGCTTAGCTTGCAGAATATGTTCTGCTTCTAATTAAAAATGTTCTTCTAATGAAACATTAATAATAGTATTAAAACTGATAAAACAAGAAAATAAAATTAGGATTAGCACAATGTAGCACTGGTACTTTGTTTTTCTTTTAAAATTATATAAACACTAAGTATCTTGTGATAAGTTCATCTGTTTTCTTAGATGCCTAAGTGCCTCCTAAGGATGTACAATTTGGTGCACTCTTAAGGTACACAATTCAGCACACGCCAGAGACACTGAAGATACAGAAACCAAGATTAGTAGGATATGTACCTTTTGAAGATATATAATATGGTATAATATTGAATCGCTCTTACAAGAGTGGAAAACATAAGACGAAACACAACTGAAAGTCTTAAACAAATGAACAATGTAAAACAGTAGCTGGATGGCTGTAAGATACTGTGAAATATTTGATCCAGCAATGAAATACAAAATCATGACTGAATGGCAAAAAAATCCTATTTATGGGATGCTTGAAATCATATTTGCAGGACTGTAAACAATATATTTTGCCAGTCAGTCAAAATGTGGTATTTCATTGTTTGATCAGATATATCACACAGAGTATTCTTTCAGTTGTTATTGGCTTTTACATTGTACTCTTACCACTGTTATACTTTGAATAGTCCAGGATTTTGTTTTTTGTTTTGGTATTTAGCATTTTGTATTCTGCTCACTCTTTTTCTAAGGTAAACATTTCCTGCTGTTGTAACTTTTTCTCCTAGAGGAGTTGTTGCCTCTTCATCATTTTATTTACCCTTTCTTGAACTTTTTCCAACTCTGCAATACCATTTTTGGTTGTGGTGGCCAGAACCGTACACCATATTCTAGTTGTGCTCACACCAGACATTTGTATAAGGAAAGTATGATTCTGACAGTTTTATTTTCAATTCTCTTCCTAATCCTACCTAACTGGGGGTTTGTTTTTTCTACAGCAGCTGCACACTGGGTTGACATTTCCATTAAGTTATCTGGTACAACCCCAAGATCTCCTTCTTGGTCAATTAGCACTAGCTCTTGAATATGAACTTTATGGGAGTTTATCCCCAGTGTGTATCACTTTACATTTCTGTTGCGCTGCATTTGCCATTTGATGCTCATTTTCCCAGGTTGGCAAGATCCTTTTCGAGCACTTCACAGTTCCTTTTTTGTTTTAACCACTTTAAATAATTTGGTGTTGTCAGCAAACTTTGCCACTTCACTGCTCCCTTTTAATTCTCAATCATTTATGAACAAGTTGAAAAGCTATGTTCCAAAAGCAGTTCCCTGTAGGACTCCACTGTTTACATCCTCCATTGGGAGAAGTTACTATTTATTCCTATCCTCTGCTTTCCATTTTTTAATCGGTTACTGATCCACAAGACAACCTCTCTTAATCCCATCACAGCTAAATTTGCTGAGGAGTTTTTGTGTGGGTCTTTATCAAAGGCCTTTAGGAAGTCCAAGAGCTTTCTACATGAGGCAGATAATTGGCTGTTAATCCCAGCTGGCCCCTCCCTGGCCCCTTCGCCACTGCCAGTCATCCAATCTAAAAGGTTGCAATGCTCTCCTGCTACTTAGTTACTGATGTAGGATCAGGAAGGTACAATAGTCCCACCCCTTTTGGTCTTTTTGTCCCGCCCCTTTCCCATTTGGCCCCACCCCTTTTGCTTGTGGCCACACCCTCCACTGGAAAGCAACCTCCTGAGAGCATCTCCAAATGGAATTTGGCCCTTGGGCTGAAAGTTCTAGAACAGAACCCCAAGTGTGTAAAGTTCTAGAATAGAACCCCAAGGCTAATGTGCCCACTTCACTGGGAGTACTCCCAAATTCAACACAATGGGACATGACTTGTGCACAGGATCATGTTGCGTGATTCTAAAACTTCAACAGATTTAGGATTGTGAGATGCTTACCCTGCTCTGTTTTGCCACGGCGAGAAAATTCACCAGTGCGAAACTGCTTCTTCCCAGAGGCGAGTTTGTGCCGAGAATCGGCCACAACGATAGGGAATGTGACGACTTCAAAGCTGCTCATCTTTGTACTGCCATTCAGTGTCAGGTCCCAAGAGAAAAGGCCAATGCTAGGGGCTCAGCTTCTCAGCAACCCCTCCCCACCCGTTGCCATAGATGCCCCAGCTGTGACATCACCCGCTGTGACTACCAGAAGGAGGAAGCAGTTTTTAACAGAGGGCTGAGGAACCTAGGCCTGGGGACCAAATTCAGCGCCTGAGGTTTCCCCAGAGGTCCTTGCCCTGCTTCCCAGGGCCCCAGCCAAAAATCGTCAGGTGGGGTCTTGTGCAATTTCCCCCACCTCCTTTTTAAAGGTTGAAGCGCCTCTTCTCAGGTTTAGTTATTGGCACTAAAAACTTTAAGCTTCAGTAGGCTGGTGTTTTTGGGTTGTGCTCTCTCCTCCTTCCCCCCAGGGGTACCTTTCCTCTGGAGGAAACTGTTTGGCAGGGCCAACATGAGACAAGGTTTTTTTTTTCCGGCCATTGTTGGGCTGTCACGTCATCCAAATGTTGTTGCATTTTGACATGGCATGTTTGGTCTTTAGAAACCACAAACAGAAACAATGGGCTGCTCTGTGCTTTCTCGGAGCCACAAAGGCTTGTTGTGTCATCCAAGCCCAGAAAACACAGCTCAGATGGTACCAAGGCCAGAACCGGAGGGTGGCTTGGCAAGGATGGGCTACTGCTGGCCTTGCCGGGTGGCTAGCCAGGGAGTACCTGACAGCTGCCCATTTGGCAACTGCAGAAACATCCCTGCTTGGACCACCTCCGGCCCTCAAGGACTTCTTTGAAATCAATCAGTCAAACAAACCAACCCCTTTAGACAGCTAAAACACTGATTATTACAATACTGGAAGGCTAAACACCTTCTCTAATGCAATGGATTGAGGACATTACAAAGGTTCTAATATTTGAATGGGTAGCATATAGATGGACACTTATGCGGATATTGGTCCAGTCTTGTGGAAACACGCATTATAGCTGGAGACCTGTATGCATTTCATATAAAGCTATGTATGTATATTTTTTTTCAAATGGAGACAATTCATGTGCCTGTGGGCATCCCACTGGGGACTACTGAGTTAGTTTGTCAATTTGGAAAAACTTATTTCTTAACACTTTTTCAAAAGTGGCCAAGAGATCTTAAAATGACCAGATATCAAGATCCGTGATGCAATGTAACAATGTTGGGAAGCATCCTGCAAGCAAAGAAAGGAGCATGTAGTACAATGTATTTAAGGTGTGCAAGAAACAAAAGCTCTTGTTTCTTAGATTTCATTACTGGATAAAATTGTTTATGGAGTCCATGCCCTGCATATTATACACCAAAGCACTGCTTATGACACCTTCATGCATTTCTCAGCCTGAGTTAACATTTCTGGGGGAAAACATTTCCCACCCATTCTCTTTTAGAAGAAACCACGTTTGTCCACCTTGGGTCTGGCTTTTGCAACTCCTGGCAAGAAGTAGAAAACCATATTCTCATTTGAGGGGGTCTTTGCAAGGCTTGCATTGTAGAAGACTGAGAGGAATCTCATGTTGTCTATTTGAATTTTCTAGTTCATAAATATGTAGAATTGAATTCCAAGGCAGAAGTGGCCTTGGACAATAGAACTGCCAAACTATTGTGAGTCTTGATTTTGATTTTTACAATATGCTGTTGTTTTATTATTTCATTGTGTTGCATTACTATTGTATTTTTACTCTTTTGGTAGCCATCCTGGAAATGCCAGATGGCATTGGATAGATATTCTACAGAGAAATAATGGGTTTATTTATGTTACAACATGCATATGCCAACTTTCTGCTCAAAATAGGACACCCACAGGGGCTAATAACTGTGGGGAGGGTGTAAGCAGGGAAAGAGACATTAAAATGTATCAATATCAAATGCAACAAAATAATGATAAACATAATAAAATAATCCAACAATACAAAAAGATAACCAAACAATAAGCAGAACAGAGCTAACCCTATATCTTAGCACACTCTCCCCACTTTTTGGAACAAAAAGGCTTTTTCAGAGTGCTGGAAGGCTGTGAATAAGTAGGTAGGTGAAAACTCCAGGGGATTTGAGCCAGGAGGACATCCAAAAGGACTAGTCCTCAGTGTGTCTGCATGACGTCTTTCTGTATCCTAGTACATGTAAAGGTTTGCTAGTAGTGTTTCTTTCTGAGATTTAGTGGGAAGAAGCATAGCTCAGTGATAACAGCATATGCACTTCACAAAGAAATCCCAGTTCAGTCTCTGGCATCATAAAGCAATTCTCTGAAAACTTGGAGAACTTCTCCCAGCTAGTGTAGACTAGGCTTTTCCAAGATGGTTCCCTCCAGGTGCCATGTGGATGGGATGACGCTGCAGACCAAGGCTAGGCAACAGTATTCCCCCTCCCCCCCAAAAAATTATAGACCACGACTCCCACAACTCCATGGCCATTGGCCGTGTCAGCTGGGCCTGATGGGAACTGTAGTCCAAAAATCTAGATGTTGCCTTTTCCTTGGTTTGGGTAACATTTGTGCTGTGCCAAATTTTTCTTCCACTTTTTCGACCATTCTCATTCAGTCTGATGGAAAAGAAATCTTTTGAAAAGAAATTCAGTGTGGTGGAACATTTCCGAGCAATTGAGCTTTCTGAGGTTCTTGTGCTTGCCTTACCTGAGAAAAGGGAGAAGAGTCTCTGCAAGTGCTCAGTTTTTCATTCTAATTATCTGTCCGGCAGTCTGTAGCCTCCTCCGCTTTGCACACTTCAATTAAAGCCCAGCGTGAGACATCGTGAAGTTATTCCTCCCACAGGGCTTTTTTCAGATCAGGAAGTGCAGATGACTTGAGAGGATGCAGAGTGATGGAGAGATGTGTAATAGGAAGGAAACACACTCACAGCACCCTGGGCAGCCTCACAGTGAACAGGTAAGCTCAAAAACGCCAGATAAACAGATTGTAATACAAGTGGAGAATGAAGCAAAACAAAGGGAGCCCCCGATGGAAGGGCAGGAAAACTTTCAGGAATTTGGATTATTGATTTAGGCACAGCACCAGTTCTACCTCTTTCCTGGAGCTGAACCCTTTGTTGACCTCACACCTGCACTGCGGTGGCTGCAAACTGGAAGCCATCTGGCTAACACAGTTGCTGCTGCAGCTGCTGCTTGCAGTGGGAGCTCAAAAGAACCAAAACCCCTGATGTGAAAAGAAATTGTGCTGTCATCACTGTGAGAAACTTTTCTTCCTGGATAAATTAGGTGAAATTGCCCCCCTCTCCCATCAGCCCACTTTCATTGCCCATGAAATGGTGCACAATTTTGAGGCCATTTATGGACAGCTCTAGAGAGTGCTGCAATTGAAGGCTCAAGGATCGGACGCATTAAGAAGCCTCCTCTGTTCCTCGGGTAAAAGTCCAAAATACCTGGTTGAAGTTTCATCACAGGGAGCCAGAGGCTAGGGGCCGGTCACCTGGCAAGTAGGGAATCTCTGTGGTTTGCAACGCATCATGGCTCGATGACAGCACTTTCCTTGCCGAGAAGAGGCATGGGTTCTGTACAGATGTGAAAGAAGTACTGCAGGTTTTTTTGGAGACAGAGACAGACGGAGCTGGGACTTGGCTGAAGTCCCTTTGGGGGCAGGTGCTTTCTGGGAGGACCAGATGCCTGCAGTTGTGCCGCTTGCTTTTGGGGTGTGTTCCCAAACTCCTCTGCTTGCAAGGTAGCAAACAGGAATCACAAGAACCACGTGAGCCTCTGGTATGCCCTCATCTGAAGGGAGCTATCCCATATTTTTCCTGACTTGCACCAGCAGTGGCTGTTCACTACTTGGGGGAACATCTCAGTTTACTGTCAGGGGAGAACCTCTCAGTGTACCAACACAGCCATTAGCTCGACAGCACGCGGGTCCTCTGAAAGGGCATGAAGGAGGAGTCCATCTTTTGGGGCACTCAACCCTGTTTATTTGAAGATGGCGGGTTCTAAGCAATGGAACAATATGCATGGCAGGCATCAGGCTCTTTAAGGACTCGGCTCTCTGACAGCTTCACTCCCTCCTTTCTGACATTCCACAGTTCTGGAGTCTGCAGGATCCTCAGGACGACTTCCTCGAAGGCGCTTTGCACTCCGTCCTTCATTTTAGCGCTGGCCTCTAAGGAGAAACAAAACAGTGAGAAACTGTCTTCCTTTGACATAAACACTGAGCCAGTTTTCCCCAGCCTGGTGCTCTACAGGACTATATCTCCCATCAGCCCCAGCCTGCAGCCCAGTCATTGAGGGTGATGGGGACTGACGTCTAAAACACAGGAAGGCAACAGGGTAGGGAAGACCACCTGAAATGAGTTGGCAGCCGCTGAAGCAAAGTAGCAACTGAGTCACTGCATGGTGTTCGTAAAAAAACTAAATTGAAAATGGATGCAGCAGGCAGGAGCCCTGAGGATCAACTGCAGAGCAGCAGGCTTTGGGAAGCAGAGAGCCAGGGCTGAACTGGCTGGGGTGGGGGGATGCTGTGGTTGTAGCTGAGCCACCTGACCTGTTTTCTCAGGTCACCCAGGCCTTGTACCACTTTTGACTTCAGGCGGAGGCTCTGATTATAGAATGCTCCTCCATCAAAAGTTGTAATCATAAAAAATCTCTCTGAGCACGGAAAGCTAGCATGTCAGGCAGATGACTAATGGGCGATCTTAGGAGTCTATTGAGCCTTCTCTCCTGTGAGCTCTCGCCTGCCACCACATGCAGGTTTACCCCCTCCTTGCAGGCCCATCCCAGGGGCTGAATTCCCTTTCAGGAAATCTCCTAGGGCCATGGTGCAAGGTTACCAGTAATTCAGGCAAACTGAAACAGTGCCAAAATACCAACATACTATAGCTGAAAGCTCTTATTGCCAGAGCCAAGCCTCAGAGAAAGCATTTCAGCCTTTTGAAATGGGAGGGAAACAGTGCAAAAGCTGGGAATTCACCAAATGATTGGTGTTTGGAGGAAGGGGCATGGTGCCAAAGGAAGGAAGGACTGCAGTTATCTGGGGAAGGCCAGGTGGGGACCCCAGGTGGGCTAGATTCAGACTATGGAATTGAGGTTCAACCCTCTTGACCTACAGAATGAATGGGAAATTATATTCTGTAAAATAACATGAAGGGTTGGTTATCTGTCTCGGTTCTCTAACAACAAATACCTATTTAAAGGATCCTGAGCATTTTACTCTTAATGAACATAGCAATTGCATCATTTTCTGATTCTTTTTTGATGGATTCATTCCGAAATACACCACATCAGCCTTCTCCACTGTGGTGTCCTCCAGATGTGGGCCATGCTAACTGGAGAAGGTGGAAGTTGCAATCAAACATATCCAGAGGGCCCCAAGTTGGGAAATACACACCAATAATGCAAAGGAAACACTTGGAAAGATTAACTGAGAAATGAGAGTTTAAGGATTCGTTTTCTTTTACTATCTGCAGTTCTGATGTGATGATTTTTTTTTTTTAAAGCTTTATGTGTAGGAAAATTAGGCACAACCACAGAGGTACTGTTTTTCCTTCATTATAGCTATACAAAATAACATCGGTTAATGTAAAGTGCAGAGATCTCCAAGAGGCCCTTTTCAAAAAAGAAAGCATAAATTCATTTCTGCGTGGCTCAAAATGTAGGGCAGCACAGTGGGAGGTGTGTGGTCCTCCAGATATTGAGCTGATCTCGGTTCAGCCTTTCCACCATACCTAATGGTGAGGAATGATGGTAGTTGCAGTTCAAGACTGTCTGGAGGGATGCAATCTGCAGTCCAGCATAATCTGTGGGGACCTTCCTGCAATGAGGGGTTCATGGGAGGCACATGTAGGCCACTCATTTGTGAGAACTGCTCATTCTGGGAAATCCATTGCCCCTGTGAATGTCCTTACTCTTTCCTTGAGTTTGCCATTAAAAAAAAAATCTCTCTGGTCCTTTGATTTTGAACGTTCAGTCCAATCTATAGAAACGAATATTTTTCATGTTGGCGTGTACAAACTCACACACTACATGAAAACACACAGAAAGAGACAGATGGTGCTTTTCTTAGCTTGGACGTGACAGAGCCATCACTTGCCCTTTCTACATGCTAAGCAGCTGTTCAGGACATGCGAACGGGGCTGGTTCGAAAAGAAGGAAGGCATTCTTCTCCACTGTTTCATCCCTGGCATACCAACTGGCCCTTTTCTGGATATTTCTCACGTACCTACAAAGAGCATGGAGTGTTTCCGAGCGAAGTGCAAGCCTTCCCTTCTGTCTACCTCACGATCAGGCTGTAGATAGGAAAAGAACACTATCGGGTCACAAGGGCAGGACCAGACACATAAAAGCATACTTTACATCCGACTTCTCCAAGCTAGGCTCCTGCACAGTATTCGGACTGCAGGACCTGTCATGGCTACTGTCAGGGAGGGTGTGGGTTGTGGTCCAAAGCATTTGGGGAGCTCCAGCTTGGGGAATGTGGCTGGATTCCTTCTGAATTGGCAGAGAGCCTTCTTGATCTGCCCTTCCCAAGCAGGTGAGCAGTGAGATGAGCGAGGAGGAGGAGGACGAGGTGGCAGTTGTGCAGCACTGCTTCTCTGGGCAGTGGTGTGCATTTGGGTCAGAGGGGCTGGGCAAGCCAACAGGCAGCTGAAATGGGACCTCAAGCCTGGGGCAGACAAGGATTAAACCTACATCAATATACCATACAGTTCTGTATCCTGGTTAGGATAGCTCATGTTCCTGGCCACACTTCAATTCCTGCTGTGTTTGGCTTGCTGAGATGGAAAGAAGCTGTCAAGCCTGTAGCAAGATCAAGGGTTCTTGGCTCATATTTTTCCTGGCTTGCACGAAGCAATGGCAAGACTGCTGCTGCCCCTGGAACTGCTGCTGCCAGAAACACACAGTGATCTGTGAATGAGCCAAGACAGTCAGCAACAGCTTGGAACTTATTATCTGCACACAGGAGGGCCTGTTATGCAGAGACACCTCGAGGCAGTACTTCTGCCGAGCTTCCAGGAGGGTCACAAAGGACAGAAGACTTGTAGTGTCCCTTTGCTGCCAACTGCCCACTGGAATGTATTTTGGGCTCTATGCTGAAACTCCTTGGAAGCTGACATTCCTGAAGATCCAGAATTAAAGACTGTTTAAACTGGAGGGCTATCCCACTGCATAAAGATGAAGTTTTAGATTGAGTAAATGTGTACAGCCCCCACCTTCCACTTTAAGAATCGCTTTGAGACTCCAAAAAAGGGAATGCTCAATTGATAAACAGGCAAGCCAGTCAGTGCCATGCATCACTCCTTACCAAGAAAGGGAGAAGTGGCTTCTTGATTGGTCAGCCCTTGTGTCAATCAATGCCACACAAAACCAGCAGCTGCTGATGACCAGAAATGTTTTCCTCTGAGTCTGATCCCAGGGACAAAGGTATATATTTGCCTAACCTGAGCTCAAATTCCATTTCTATGCACCCATATTGCAGGTTGGATGAGTGGCACCATGAGGAATTTTGGATGTGTCATGGTGAAACCTCTAGGGAGCAAGTCCTTACATTTCCCCTTGTGCAACTGAGAGCCTATTCTGGTTCTGAGGTGGCACTAAAACCAAGAGATGCAGAGCAAGGAAAAAGCTGTAAAAGGCAGTGGAAAACTGGGTGAGCAGCCCTTTCTTTGCTCTCTGGTCTGCTTTTTTCTTCTTGGAATGAGGAGCCCTGGAGCCACAGCGATTCACAAAACAAGCAGCACAGCAAACAAGAGACTCTCTTGTTGCTAGCTTCAGAGGCAGACTAAGAGATAGTCCATTATTCAGCAAGAGCAGGAGGGAGATGGAGAAACCCAGGCCAGGAAGCTGAGCTACAGAAGCAGCTGGGGCCTCTGGCGAAGTGCAGGAGGTGGGCAACAACAGGAACACACAACTGGCAGGCCTTTGCAGGCTGGGGCAAGACTCTTGAATAATACAGAGTGATTACAGCCAGCTGTTGGAGTTCCTTCTGCTTCTCACCGCTACTGCAGCCTGCGCTCTGGCTGCCCAGAGGCTGCATTAACTATCGGTAGACATCAGATGCAGGCAGTATCTTGATCAGGGGGTTCACAGCCAAGATACTTGGAGGACCACTTCTAGGCCACATTGCATTAATCACGGGAAAGTGGTCCTCTTCCAATTTTAGCTCGCTTCACAGGAAATCAATTTCATGTAATTCATTCTTGATTAAGGCCACCGAGTCTTGCCATTAGCACGAGAGGCTGACTGGCGTAGCGGCTGAAGCATTGGCTTGGGACTCAGGAGAGCTGGGTTCCAGCGCCCTCTTGGCTAGAAAGCTCCCAGTCACTGGCTCCCAACCTCCTCCAACCCACAGGATTGCTGTGCAGATAAAATGGAAAGGAGGGGGACCAAATGAGTTGTCTTGGGTTCCTTGCAAGAGGAAAAAAGTTGGGATATAAAAATAAATGAAATTAAATGTATATTCTCTGGACCCCAAAGCCCTCTCTATCTGAAGCCCCCTCTATTTTATTTTAAAATCAATTTATAGACTGTTCACTATGTCTAAAAATATGTCCTGAAGAGGCTGACAACATAAACATTTAAAAAACAGAATACCCATCGCCGTTAAAATATTTTCATCCTCCTAACTTGGGTATTCCTACCCCACAGCTTTCTCTGACTGCGTCCTGGCAAACATGGCGGAAAGAAGCTGCTGTGGCTTCTTCCCCTCCACTGTGTGCCCCACACATGCCACATGACTGGTCTAATTACCCTTGCAGGGTGTGGCATCCCATGTCACTTGAGCCCAGAGAGGTATGAGGCTTCAGAACCGCCTAGAGTCCACCCACGCCCTGCTGTAGGCTTCTGGGGTGCTTTCAAAGTTGCCCCCTGCCATGCACCTTGCTGGATTCAGATGACATGGGAAGCTGCAGGGGCATTTAGGCAAATCAACACATGCAGGCACGGGGAAGATAAGCCCCGTCTTGCCTCTATGCACAACTGCAGGCTTCTGCACTGCCACCTTTCAGGTCTTTCCTCTTCCCACCTTCCTGCTTTTCCTCTTTGCACAGCCACAAAACTCTCTCCGCTCATGTCTGTGCCTGTGTCCCCATTGCAGAGATCTCGGCACCTCTGCCCTTAAGCTGTGCCCATCAGTTTCCTCCCGGAGAGAAGGAGCAAGAAAAGCACAGGAACTCAGCCTTCCCAATGGCAGGGACACATCAAAACAGGCAAAGAGAAAGCAGGGGCTTTACCCAGAAGGATCTCGTATTCTAGCTCCTGTTAGCTTACTCCAAGCCCTGCCTTTATATGTAAGAAATAAAATAGCAAGACAGTGGTTAAATAAGAGCATGGGAAAACTAGCTCCAAGTCCTTATGCCAGGGTTGCTGAATCCTTTTCAGCCCAAAGGCTGCATTCCATTCCAGGGAAGCTTGGGCAGGGGGGTGGGGGGGCTCTATTTTAATGGCAGCCAGAGCCAAAATAAAGGAAATGCCAGACTATTTTAGCTTAAGCCAGTAATTAAAACTCAGGAGAGGCATTTCAAGCTTTTCAAATGGGGAAAGAAATGCACAAGAGCTGAGTAATCACCCAGTAATCAGTGGCTGGGGGAAAGGAGTGCTCCCAGATGGAGGAGGCATGGCCACTGGGGGGACCTCAGAGGTCTTCATTAAGATGCAGGCCAGATCTTGCCTGGCATTCACCTCACTGCAAGAACTGAATTAAACATGAATGTTACAAGGTTAAGAGTGGCGCTCAAGGGCTCGCTCAGCAGGGTGGTCTGCGGAGGCTGGACTCTGCAGCGCAGAAGAAAGGAAGGAAGAGCAAGTGAATGAGGCTCCGTCTAGGAGGCCACGAGGCCATCCGACACAGGCTGGGCCATGAGCAGCACCACCCTCTAAGAAGCCAGGAATGTCCCCACCCCCAGCCCACACACGGCTCCTTGGCTTGCTCAGGGCTCAGACTCTGACCCCCAACTCACCTCATCGATTTTGTTGCCCACCAGCATCTTCACCACGTTTTTCCTTGTGTACATCTCCAGCTCCTGTAGCCAGCTGTCCAGTCCCAGAAAAGAGTCTCTCCTGGTGACATCATACACTGTATGGGAGGCATAGAACAGAACAAATCAGCCCTCCTTCACCAAGATGATGATGATGATTGACAGTACATGTACATCCCACCTTTCTTCCTCTTGCAAGGAACTCAAGGTGGTCTGCAAGGTTCTCCCCCTCTCCATTTGATCCTCACAACAACAACCCTGTGACATCGCTTAGGCTGAGTGTGAGTGACTGGACTCACCCAGTAAGTTTAATGGCTGAGTGGGCCCCACCCAGTTCAGGACCCTTAACCACCACACCACACTGGCACTTGAACAAAAATATGACGTGTGGTTCACACAGAAGAGTATTTTAGGAGGGCTAGAAGGAGAAGAGGTTGCCCCATACTTCCGCCCAGGTGATCTGATGGAGCTGGGCTGGACGATCCCATCAATGACAGTTTGGGAGCTTTTGTGTTCCTCCAGATCCTCACTTGAAAGTCTCCCAACCTTTCCATTCTCTTTCCCCATATGCTTCCCCCACACCCCCGCACCAAGGTGGAACCTTCACATAGCTGGAAACTTCTTGTGTATAAGTATAACAAGATTGTAGATTGCTGTAGAGCATATCTAAGGAACAACATCAAAAGTTCACAATGTGGTCACCAGATGCTACACTCTGCCTAATTCTACTCCAGGTGTGACAGGAAAATATGGGACCTTTGTCAATCATTGCTTTTAAATCAGGAATAGCCATTTAAAAATTCTTCCAGAATTTCGGGACCTTTCCTTAGGAGCTGTTCCTTACAGGCCAGGCAGAGACTGCCTGCTCCTTAAGTTGCACTTCCCCTGTGGCCATAGCACAGTGTTCAGAGCACTCAGAGGCCAGCACTTTGTACCTGGGAAAATATACTCCTGCCCACGGGTGCATCCGGTGTAATTGTTACCTGCTGTGTGGAATACGGCCTTGTGAAAGTCATTCATGCGCATGCCTATCTCCTGCAAAGAGCCTTCCGCCACAGAACTTTAACCTGGCATGACTGAATTGCTTTACAGAACTTCTGAAAACACGTTCTGTTCCTTAGGCTGGAACTCAGGGGACATAATTGCGGCAAAGTCAAACTGAATTTGGGGGCTCAGTCTGATTAGGAAAAAGGCCCTGAAACTTGAAAGGCTATTTACATTAGGCCTAACTCAACGTCAAATGGAATGCCTTAGAGAAGCCTAACTGAGAGCCTCACGCTTCTACAACTGAATTATTTTTTTCCCCAAGAAGTTCATGGCTGTCTGCCAACTATCAACTTAGTGGCGTGGGAGCTCAACTTTACTGTTGCTCAAATCTGCCCAGGCCAGCTGAGAAGAAAAGACTGTAAACTTCCATGTACCTCTGCCTTAATGCATTGACTTCAGAACTGTGCTAATTACGGTCCTGCTATTGCAGCTACCTACCTAAAATTACACCTTGAGCGCCCCGGTAATAGCTAGGAGTCAGTGTTCGAAATCGCTCCTGCCCTGCTGTGTCCTATGAAAAGAAAATGAAGGAATGTTGAACAAAAAAACACTTAAAACTCTGCGGCGCAGTGTTTCTGAGGACCTGGATTGCTTTCTGTGTGCATGTCCCAGCACAGTGCAAGTTTTTAAGTGGGCAGAGGGCACGGGATGGGCAAAACAGGATGGACCGCTCAGCTTCCTTCAGCTCCGGGCTGCAGCCACGTGGTGGGTGGGGCCAAGGGCAAAAGGGGTGGAGCCAAAAATGAAAGCCCAGTGCAGTTTGAAGCACTTGCTGCCTTAAGAGAAGCCTTAGAAATGGGCCAGGGATGGTGGGAGAGAAATTGCACAAAAACTGAGAAACCACCAAATAATTAATTGGTGGCTGGGATAAAGGGGGTGGGATCAGAAACAGGAGGCTTGGCAACCAGGGACAACTCCAGAGGGCCCTGTTTGACCCCCTGATTTGAGGTTCTGCACTTCTGCCCTAGAGTTAGAATTACTGTCACAATACCATAAACGGCAGTTATACTTTTTAAGTACGCTAAGTATCATCCTAAATATTTGTTTTACAAACTTCAATTTGATTGAAAGATTTTCTAAGTGCAATAGGACATACAAAATTACATGATAGCAAGTGGCATATTTGAAGAAAAGGGAATCAAGGTAACGGTGGCTTGTGAGCTATCGTACATGATTTGTAAGCCACTTAAAATGTTTGCTTACCTTCAGCCCTGTCAAAAATAAATTAACTTGCTCAGCCCTGTACAAATAGCCAACTCAATTCTCCAAGTGTGGTCACTTCCGCAGCCAAATGGCAACATCCAGGAACAGCGAAGAAGTGCAAGCACTTGGAAAATGCGCTGGTGGGGGAGGCAGGATCCTGAGAAGAGAAGTAAGAATAGCCCAGCTGGAACTGACTGCGCTCAACAGCCACAGAGTACCAAGTGCCTGGGGAGGCGGGCTGGGGAGAATGGAATGGAGTGGTCTAGGAGGGGGCATGGCTGGCCTTCCAGATGGCTCCGTTCTGGAATCTGTTTGCTATAGAGGGCACACTGCAGATTAAAACAGTAGAAGATGCCTTCCTGTGCTTCTGATCTGGGTATAATACTCATACTATTCTTCTGTGTAGGACAGGGCAGGAAGTAGATTTCCAGATGTTTTATACTTTAGCTTCTAGCATTTCTGGCCACTGGGATGGCTGCAGTTTCTCCTGCAACACTATGATGGAAAACACACCTGGTGAAATTCTCCGTGTTGAAGAAACAGTGAAGGAGCTGAGGCCCAGGCCTCTCCTGGCTGGGCCACCCAATACCATATTCAGAGCCAGCAAAACAGCTTCTTCTCAGTGACGTTTCTAGTTCCTCCCAGCCCCTTGCACAGCATGGTCAGAAGGGCTTTCAGCTACTTTAAAATCAACCGGTGCTTTCACAATCATTCATTAGTTTAAACTGGGCTTCTCCTACTTGGTGCCTGCCAGATGTTTTGGGCCTCAGCTCCTCCAACTGGCTGAGAGTTATAGTGGCAGTCCAATACATCTGGAAGGTACCAGGTTGGGAAAACTGGGTTCCACAGCACGAGAGAGCAGGTCCAGCTGCCTTCAATGGAGGGGGAACCGTGGGCACTATGCAACGATCCAGGGGGAATGGTAGAGGTCAAAGCATAAATACATACAAATAAAGGCAAGAGAGAGAAAGAGAGAAGAGGGATGGGGAACAGGCTCCCGGTCATGCCCCCTTTGGGACCTCGCAGGATTGTTGTTGTGAGGATAAGACTGAGAGGAGGAGGGAATTATGTAGCCACCTTGATTTCCTTGGCAGGGAAAAAAGGTAGGATATGAATATAACATACATACAAAAAAGCAGGCATACTTCTAGCAGAAAACTGACTGCAGAAACATACTTTGCCCACTTTGGCCACACATGGACTGGCTCCACACCCCAGAATAAATTTCCATGCTGGTTTCCAGGAATCAGTTTTGCACAGCACCAATTGGCTAGCTTTTGGGTCAATCTCAGCAGCTACCTTTTTTTCCCCTTCTCAGGACATTGTCTTCTAACATTTTAAACTCAGGATTTTTTAAAAGAAGCACCCAATGTCTGAACAGAAGCAAGCCCACAACATGATTGACATTCGTAGAAAACAAGAGAACAGCTGCTGACAACCAAATCAAAGGGGACAGTGGGCCAGAAGCATGTTTGGAGGGTCAGTGTGGAATCTGGAGGCTACATGTGTGTCTGTTCATGAGTAGCAGCTGGAAAAATCAGAACATATAGCGTTCCCTTTTTGAAAATGTGTCTGCAAGCAGCTCTAGTGGCATCTTGGGAAAAATCTCTCTCTAAGTGCACAGGGAATAAAGGATACTGTCTTTGCATACACAGCTGTTGCTGTCACTTTTTGGCTTCTTGGAAAGAGATCATTCTCCGGGGTCAGCACCAGGGTGTGACAGGAAGACAGACGCTGCTTACCCATATTGCTAGCTGCAGAGGAAGGTCACCAATTACCATCTTCTTCACTTTAAAATCAACACCTGGCAGGCAGAGAAACATACAGGAGTCAGAGCAGATCCACTCATTTTTGGATAGGACTCCCAGTGCCTGCGACATAACATAACAATTCAAAAGGTAACACTTTCCCCCTATCCCTCATCTCTTTGCTGAAAAACGCTGCTCTAGGTGTACGTGGGCTGAGCAAGGTACTGGTTAAAGGCACACAGAAGAGGCATGGCAGAATGACAAGGGGGAGGTGTGTGTGAACCTGAACTGCACCTGAGAGTTTATCAAAAATATTTCTGTCCTGCCTTTTCAAAGCATATGTAAAAGGTAGCCACACAAATCTAATTCAGGTTGAAAAATGAAATAAACACACTACAAACATAATTGTATATATGTCTTAGCAAAAGCAAGTCCTATTGAGCTGATCCCAGACTAGAAACATAGAAACTGAGCGAGTCAGAAGGGACCTCCCAGGCCATCTAGTCTGACCCCGGCTCCAGCTGGCTCCACTCAGGACATGCCTACCATGTGCATGCCCAGCCTCTCCTTAAACACCCTCACAGATGGGGCTTCAACCCCTCCTGTGGAAGCCCATTCCATGCCCTAGGGGTCCTAACCGTCAGGAAGTACTTCCTGGCATCCACCTTGAACCTTGGTTCCCTGAGCTTGGCTCCATTGCAACTCATCCTGCCCTCCAACACCGGGAGGGAAAGATCACGACTGGCACACATAGGATTGTGAAATGCGGCAGTCGGAGTCTCAGACACCAGGCTTGCCCAGCCTAGTGCTCTCCAAGTTTATTGGGCTAGAACCCCCATTGCGCCCCCAAGCATGGCCACTGGTCACCAGATAAAGTAGCCCCAGGCAGAGCAGGTCAGATTTAGGACCTTTCCTTTCCTTGGCCGACAACCCAGAAATGGGTCCCTGATGACAGACTTAACAAGCAAGTTAAGACTGCCTTTGGGAGAAGATTATCCTTAAGATTTCCACCCAAATATATTTTAAAACTAATAAAATAAAACCTTTATTTAATCTTCATTACAGTTTCATAAACACAATTTAATCTGGAGAATTAGTTCCCAATGAAGAACTGAAATCATTTTAACACTAACATGACATTACAACGAACTAAATGCCTTAGATTTTATTATTTCTGAAAAACACATTGTTAACACATCATGTTGTGCAATAACTTAAAACATAGGCTTCAGAAGACATTACAACTTCATCCAAACTTCGAAACCAAACTATACCTAAGAAATGTGTTGTTTTTGATCCTACCAAAGGTCTCGAGCAAGGCCATTCCAGGGCTTGGGTGCCATCACTGTGAAGGGCATGTAATTAATTCCTCATCGGACAGACAAAGGACGCTCAGAGCAGCGCCTTGGCCGATTACCTCATGACGGGTGCCATCCAACGTGACAGCCAATAACTGAACTCAGGGAGTTACGGGCCCTCCAAAACAAAGGAGAGGGTGAGGCATCTTTGGGATGTCTCATAACCAGGTGGAACCTTGGTTTTTCCTCACCCCCAGAATGCCTGCGCAACCGCCCCCCCCCACACACTGTGGCTCCCAAGTCACACTGGCAACTTTGGAGCTGCAGCTGGTAAGGAAGGAACCACGTGCAGTGGGGACACTGGTGGAAAAGTGCTCTGAGGCTGGTGTCTTGGCTCCGGCCTCCGAATGCATTGTCCAGGTTGGAACTGACCTATCCGATGGTAACCTAGGCAGCCTCTGGTGGCCACAGCATTGATTAAATGGTCAAGACCATACAGGAGAAGGTGACTTCGTACCTATTTCACATAAGTAGTTGGGTGGCACAAGGGATCTTCAGTCTGCTATTGGATGTGTGATTAGAACAATCTCCTGTACTGGGGGAGAGCAGTCAACAGTGTGCAGAACCGAGCAGGGCCTCATCTGTAGCCAAAATCTGATCAGCACTGGAGGCGGCTTAATGCTAGCAGGCGAAACTTTGTTTGAGCCTGCCTGTCTAAACAAGGAACTCAGGCAGTTGTTTTGGGTGGTGGCTTATTCCAGGGCGTCACAGCAAAATCACAGACACACGCTCCTGTCTGAATGTTCATCTGCTTGTGTGGCATGGATCAGTTGGTGTGTGGATGTCATTGGGAATGTGGTGGAAAACTACATGAACTGCCCTGAGTTTCTAAACGAACAGGATAGAAGTGCAAAAAGGAAGAGAACTGCTGTTGTTCTAAGCAGACCCTTCCAAGGGAGAAGCTTTTAAACAGGCATGAGGAACTTGTGGCCCTCCAATGTTTTGGCCTACAACTTCCATCACTTGCATGCTAGGCAATGCTGCTGAGAGGTGATGGGACTTGTAGGCCAAAACAGCTTGTGGTACAGAAGTTGCCTACCCCCGTTCTAACATGAGCAGCCTAACTGGAAATCATGCCAAGTGAGTGAAAACACTTCCTCATCATCCCAGTTCTCTTCATGTCCGTTCCCAGGGCAGAGAAGCACAGCCTCTGGCGTTAAACTGGCCCAAGGTAAGTTGTGCCAGGAGAAAGCATGATGAATCAGGGAAAGTCAAGAGGCCAGGGTGAGTGATTCAAGGAGAATTTCAAAGATAGAGGCAGCCAGCAGTGCTCACCAATGGTTGGGTTGAGGTATGGCTCAAACTGGTCTTCAGTAAATCTGAGTAGGAGGCTGCAGGAGGAGAGAAAGGGACACGCTGTACGGCAAGGCCCCTGGAAGGGCTCTTTCTCTCTGGAGAGTCACCTCCAGGCTTCCTCCCACTCTACAACCCCTCCCCACCTTTCCACGCACCTGGATTTCCCCACTGCACTGTCTCCAACCAATAGAAGCTTCAAGGTGGGTAGTGACGCTGCATCCTCTCGTGCCATGGTGAGCCCTATACCAGAAGTACTGCAGAGTTTGGCAGAAGGAAAACAAGGGTGCCACACCTAGCGTAAGAGCCAGAAACACTGGAAGGAAGAGAGGAGGAGTCAGAAACTGTTTCTGCACTACCAGCTCCTCCAGCAGCAAGGAACAAATTATGGTCTGGATAGGTGGAGAACTGCACTGTGGGGAAATTACTTTGCAGGAATGATCGGGAGTTGGTGGAGAGAGAAATGTTTCCTCTCTTTCCTGACATATAGTTTTCAGACAGTGATTAGTTTCTAAAAAAATAAAATAAAGAGATATTGGGACTTGTGCTCCTATTCTGAAAAATGGGTCCTGGCTGGTAATCAGGGGTGAGGGAGAAACATTCTGCACATGCTCAAAATGTAAAATCAGAATTAGTTTCAGGGTTGACCCTTGGCTCATTTTTACATGCAAAATGTTGGGGGGAGACAAACCCCAAACAACAGATTGGTAATATCCACCTTAGAATTGAGGGTAGGTATTTGTGCTTTATGCTTTGCCCCCAAACCTAGTTTTGCTATCAAGGTTTGGTCTGGATCATGTGTAAGGTCAGCAGAGAGAGGCAGCTGGGGAAGTCTAAGCATAGCACAGCCTTCTCAGACTTCAGGGCTGGGACATGTGTGGCCCTTCAGATGTTTTGGCCAACAAGTCCTATCATCCCTTGCCATTTGACTAAGTAGACTACGGCTGCCAGGCATGGTAGGCTCAAACATCCAGAATGCCACAAGTTGCCCATTCTGATGCATTCCCCCATGCTTTAGACTATAGCTCCTATCATTCTCAGCCAGCACAGCCATTGCAGGCTGAGGCTGATGGGAGCTGCAGTCCAACACACAGAGAACACACCAGGTTAGGGGAGGCTGCTGTAGTGTTTCTTCTGTTCTGAACTCCTGAAGATGACATACGCACAGTAGTTTTCTTCCTTTATAAAGAGGTCTGGTGCATGTGTTCTCTGGAGCCCAGAGGACTACAGAATTTACTCCTAGGTAAGGGTGCTGTAGGATTGCATTTTTAAGCATAGGTTTCCCCAACCTAGCACTTTCCAGATGTGTTGGATTACAACTCCCATGCTGGCTGGGGATGATGGGGTAGCAGTTCAGCACATTTAGAAGGCGCCTGGTTGTGGAAGGCTTACCAACATTTGCCAGCAAATGCCACGGAGATCAACTGCTCTCCACAGAGGGAGTGAACAAAATCCTGCGGTTTGTACTTGATCGGTTATTAGAAAGACGCACTAATATCCACTTTGAAACGGCTCTCGGACAACTACCGTTCTCGTATGTGACGCGAGGAGGCAGGAGAAAGAGAGAGAGACGCTCACAGAGCGTGCTTATAAAACGGTCTGAGTCGAGGGAGAAGGTGGGATCCGAAGCAGCGGAAGGTCACTGCGAAGGTCCAATTTGGAGCCAGGCCCCTTTCAACCACCCATCGCCGGCGCTAAATGTCCCCTCCAGGCGAAGCTTTGGAGCCTTCAGCCGCACAACACATCCCACCTGCACACACCTGGAATTTGCGTTGCCTGGTGAACTCGATTCCTGGCACCTGTAGCTTTGAAAACGTAAATACAAAGACAAATGAATTCGGGGTGAAAGAGAGCGAGCTCTCTTCTGATCTCTTTGTGCCGCGGGAGGAACGTAATCCTCCCCAACGACTAGGGTGCCAGTCGGGATGAGCTAATCCCTGACCAAATAATCTGGTGCGGTACGGAGGACCTAAGGTTCCGGCAGCCACGGAGAGGTGGTGGCGATCTTTATGGAGGCCAATCTGTCCTGGCCGTGCGCCCAGGGCGCACGATCGGCTCCGTTTCCTCCTGGCCTGGTTGGGAGTTGCCGGCTGCGCACCAGCTGATCGCGGCCCCTCCTATCAGGCAGGGCCCGGGGAAAGGAGCGGGGAGGCAGCCCTGCCCATATCGGCGGGGCGAACGAGCCATGTCAGAGTTCCAGATTTCGGTGGAAGAGCTCAACGACCTGCTGGCCAACGGCAGCGGCTGTTACAGCCTCCCTAGCGCGCACAGCAACGAGGTGGTGCCCCGCATCCACGTGGGCAACGCGTGAGTTTCTCTGCTTCGCCCTCCCCGGAACCGGCCCGGCGTGGGGCGGCAGCAGCCCCCCTTGCTTTCGGCTGGCTGTAGGCCTGCGAACTAGCACGAGAAGCACTGGAGAGGAGGAGGTGGGGATGGATCCGCCTACCCGGGCGGAGGGCTGGAAGGAAGGCGAGGCGTTGCTGGAGGTGGGGGCGAGATACGTTGCGGGAGGATTGGACCCCGACCGCCGTAAGC
Source organism: Varanus komodoensis (assembly GCF_004798865.1). NCBI lineage: Eukaryota > Metazoa > Chordata > Lepidosauria > Squamata > Varanidae > Varanus > Varanus komodoensis. The sequence continues at coordinate 5,038,439 of NW_025336011.1, read as the reverse complement.
TGGCCCAGTGACTGTGTTAGAAGCATCCCCCCCCCCCCGTTCACCCTGAAGCATCTCTTCGACTTGAAAAGTCTGTATGTTTCAGAATTAGATTAATTAACCTCTTTCCAAGGCTGGCAGAAAACGTTATATATTCCTTGTCTTATTTGCTCATTGGGATGGGTGGCTGTTCCCATTCTACAGCTTGAGGAACTGAGACCAAGTGAAAACTGACTGGTTTTAGACAGTATGATTAAGCCACATTCTTGGGATGAGTCTGTGTTGCCTTTGAGCTGTGAATTGTTGCTGGAACATGGGTGTTATTAAGCTGTCTGAATTCATCACTGTGCTAACAAGCCATGGCTTGCTAACTATGACTGCACATGATGACAACCCTTTGTTTATCAAGGGATTGTGAACTCTGGGTTGTTCACCATGGTTTGTTATCTCAGCTGGGGTCAGACAGCACAAATTTTGATGACAACCCATGGGTTATCAACAAACCACACTGAACCCTTGAGTGTGGGTTCTCATGTAAGGAAAACCATATTGGATCAGACCAAGGATCGGTCTAGTCCAGCACTCGGTACATACAGTGGCAAACCAGCTGTCCATAGGTTCACTCAAGCAGGGTGGGTCCAAGGTCTCTGCCTGTCCAAGCTCTTCAGCAACTGCTGTGGGCAGGCATGCCACCTCTGTTAAAGGAGGAAGCACATGGCCAGCAAGGCTAGTAGCCAATGATAGCCTTCTCCCTCATGAATCTGTTCAATCCCCTTTTAAAGCTGTCGACATCAGTGACCATCACCATTTCCTGTGGCAGTGAATCTCATAGTTTAACTAAATGTTGTGTGAAGAAATACTTATTTTTACCTGTCCTGAACGTTTCACTAACCTTCATGGGATGATCCTGGGTTTGAGTGTCACAGGAGAGGGAGAAAAATGTCTCCCATATTTCTCTGCACCATAGATTATTTTAAACACCTTGTTCAAAACCAGGGCCTGCTCTGCCATTAGTCAGGGGTGGCAGTCACCTCAGGCAAAAGATGCTACATGTCAAGCAGCCTGCCCTCTGTCCTCTAAGCTAGTCTGTTGCCTTCAAGTGCTGTGGAAGACACTGTCCCTTTCTCTTTATTGAAGAAAGAGTCAACTGTCAGTGGAATTTTGAGTATGCAACAGGAGAGGCCAACATCTTGTTCTCTTCAGGCAGTCTTGCGCCAGCCCCGCCAGACATCCTCTAGCACAACTTCACATGACTGGAGTGGGATTTGAGGTTCTAGGGACATGAGGGCCCAGGGGTTGGGCACAAAGCTTGCCCTGTAGCCTCAGCTTCTGACATGGAAACTCTCTCTCCGCAAGATAGATGTGAGAATATATGAGTCCACTGTATGTTGGAGGGAACCTGTGGCCTTCCTGATGTTGTTGAACTGCAACTCCATGAATCCCTTACTGTCGGAGGGATAGAGATAAATGGAGGTTGGAATGCAACAACAACTAGAGGTCTTCAGGTTCCTCAGCCCTTTTAGACCAAGTCAGCCCTTTGGTATAACTAATTCACTGTTGTTTGTTCTCACTGGCACTGGGACCCTGGAAGAGAGAGCAAAATCTTTCCTGACCTTCTAGGAAGCACAGTCCTGCCTGTTGCATGGAAGTTCCCATCAGTGTAGGACTGACCAAATTGGAGTTTTTCTTTTCTTGCATTTGCAAAGTATATGAGAAAACTTTGTTGGGTAAAATATAAGGTTGGCTTGGCTTCCATCTTGCATCAACATTTTACAAGGCTATAGAAAAACTTCAGAATTCAGGGTGCTCATTTATTAGAATGCTTTTAAACAGGCATTGAGGAAATAGGGTGGGGATAGGCCCTGCTCCTTGTGTTCACATTTTGGGAGATGAAACTTCGAGATTTTTTCAAGCAGCCTTCTCCAGTGGGGATGCGTTGGATGTTCACTCTGAGCATTTCTGTTCAATGGCCATGTTGGCTGAAGCTGATTGGTGCTGAAGTCCAAAACAAATACAGGGTATTAAGCTGTGAAAGGCTGGTTAGTTTGCAGAAGAGTCCTCTTCAAGCCAAGCACTGTGGGATGGCTTTGTCCTGAAGCAACTTGTGGCCCTGCATATGTTTTTGACTACAACTCCCATTATCTTTTATCATTGGCTATGTTGTCTTGGGGCTGTTGGGAGTTGTGGGCCAAAAGATCTGGAGAGCTACAAGTTGCTCATCTCTGCTATAAAGGAAAACCTTCCTAATTCACACCTGCCCTTGTCTACATGCCCAGTTGGTTGGCTTTTTTCCTGGTAAGCAAGAAGAGTTTAGGGGTGCCTTTTCAAACTGTTGGGTATGTTTTATATGGAATCCTATGAAGCTGCCTTATATGGACAATATAGATGGCCTAAGGCAGTAATTTATTTCCTGACTGGTGGTCGCTGTCCCAGGCATCATGCAGAGAGGGGTGTCTTACCTGTGATTTTTGACCTGTGGAGGCTTGGGATTGAACCAGGGACCTGTTGCATGCAGAACATGTGCTCCACCACTGAAGTATGTGCCCTTGCCCACATCTCACATGGATATAATGGGTTGAAGCAACGTGATAACCCACATTCAACTTCTGAGTGTGGGTTGTTAAAACATGCACTGTCATCTTACATGAATCCAACTGAACTAAACAAGGCTTGTTAACCACAGAGAATCCAAAGTTTCTTGTGGAATTGTGAATTGTGCATTGTTTGCAGTTAACAAACCATAGTTTGTTTGAAGTCAACAAACCATGGCTGGGTTCAGACAACAGAACCCATATTTCAACAATTCCTTCTGAACACATCCTCAACCCTTGAGTGTGCATTGTTGTATTGTCTGAATCTAGCCACTGTATAGGAGAGAAAGCATTGTGGCATTTGTTGTTTTGGGTTAGGAACAGATTTAGTGAAACTCAGACCCATTGAAATCACTAGCTTAACCCACTAGCTGAAGTTCCATTGATTTTTATGGATCTAAGTCTATGTGTGACTAAATCTGCACCCAGCCAATTATTTATTTAGGCCACAGCTGAGGAAGTCTTCAGAAAACACCCCAATGCATTTCCACTTGAATTGTTCAGGCTGGATTTCCACATCAGAACAAAAATTTCAAGGTAGTGGAATGGAATGCACCACTTCAGGCTATAGGAGGGGAATATCAGTTTTGAAAACTTCCCTGGTGTTTTAAAAAAATAACGGCTCCAAATTCCTGCAGGCAGAAAATGAAGAAATAGAGACCTGGCTAAAACCTTTCCCCCTTCTATGCTAGGTACTCCCTGGAATAGAGTAACCCCCTTTGCTGAGAGGGAGCTTTTTACATGGGGTGTTTAATGGGGTGGGTCATACCACTCTAATCTGTAGTTGTCAGTTAAGCATGGATGTTTGTCCATGTTTACAGCCCAGTTCTTTATATGTTTTCTTAGATATAAGCCCCAAATATTCAGTGGTGCTTTCCTCCAGAGCAGTGTGCACAAAATTGGAACGAAGACCTGTTTGAAATGTGAGGAAAAGTTGTGGATATTTTTTAGGATTGTCATCACTTTAATCAGCCCAGCACTTTGCCTTTAAAGGCAACCTAATACCACAAAAATGTGTATCCCTGGCATGAAAATAAGTTGTGGGAAAAGCGATATCAGATCTCTTTATCTGTGTGAGCCTGCTGTTCAAGTGTGGAGCCAGGGTCAATCAAAACAAAAGGAAAAGAAAAACTGCCATTCTTTATTATATAGATAAAAGTAAACATGGGTATTAAACTGTGTTTTTGTATAAACTATTTTTTTGGATAGTAGAGGGAAGCAGTTTAACTCATGGAACTCCTTACTGCAAGAACTCATTACCACATAATCAAATCCAGGGAGATAGCCTTGACTGGTCAGAAGAAGGATTTACCCCTATTTCTAGAACCCAGTCCTCTGCATAGTTAGGAATGCCTGGGTTTATTGACACTGATGGGCTTTTGGTTTATTGACATTGATGGGCTTTGGTCCACTTAGCTTCATGAGCTCAGTCCTATGCACTCTGTAAGAGTATAGGTATAAGCTCTTGGTGCTTCCAGGCAGAGAATTCCTGCACTGATGATCAGAAAGCACTGTGCTGCTTTTCGTCTTAACGGATTTTCCATGGTAAGAAAAAAGGGAGAAGCAGCAATTGGGAAAACATAGAAGGGTCACAAGTTAAAGATGATGTCTACAAAATTCTGTGAATGGGGTGTGGTTTTCAAAGAAGGGATCCTCATCTGTTACACTGCATGCTTGTGAGCAAAGTGAGGATTCTAATTCATGTTGGTGATTCTAAGTATGTAAAACAGTGGTTGATACTTGCTTTGCAAGGCCTGCTCTTGGGCACGCAGTGCTGGGAGTTGGGTAGCTCACTTGTTTAATACAGTAAGGGAGCTCATATGTTCTTAAACCTTGGTACTCTCAGCAGGGAATCCATATTTAATATGCACACATTTTTGTATTGCTCCCAATTTGCAAACACTTTGCCAGTGTTACAGAGTGCTAAACCATGATTGTGCTTACCATGATTTGAGCATCAAAAGGTACTGCCAAGCAGTGACTAGAGAGCTACTTGCATGTTTTCATGTTTGGCTCAGTCTATATTCTAGATGCAGTAGTCTCTACAGACAGAACAATAGATACTTCGCATGCAGTCCTATGCATGTTTTGACCAAAAAAAGCCCTTCAACTCTCATTACTCCCTGGCCACCATACACAACAAGAGATTGTGGGAGGGTGATACCGTTGCACAGACTGTCGAGTCTTATCAGTTATAGCCACAATGTCAATCACCATGACTGGATGCACGTGACATGACAAGCAGGGGTGTGAGTTTTTTAAATCCGTGGTTGCCTGCTGTGTCATGCAAAACCCAGACAATGAGTGCTTGGTGGAGGAGGGAGCTTGAGAGCAGACTTTTAGCGCGGTGATGGGCTTTACATTTTCTAGTGGATATTGGATAAAGTATTTGTGAAACTCTGCAACGTAGCACCCCAAATCCTCTGTCTCCTACTTCAATTTTCTAATATTCAAGAAGAAAGTCTATTTTAAAAATCATTGAAGGTCATGTTTGAAGAGGACATTGACTGGTACTGATGCTGACAAGGTCATTGAAACAGGATTGCTAACCAAGCACGGCATCAGTGAATTCTATGCATTTTAAAGCACTCAGAATGAAAGGTCAAACTTCTCTGAACTAGAAATACAGGATGCAGAACTGCACCATCTGCAGAAAAAGAGGTGAACAAACCAGAGAGAACAGGGTCAAGAGGTGTTAAAACAATATTATAATCCAAAGGTTAGATCAAGATAAAATCCAGGAGACAGTTTTGTTCTTATATTTGTTCCCAGGAAGCAGCCTCTTTCCCAGTGTACACCGCAAAGGTTTTTTTTTAAAGTTCCTTTGTGTGAATTGCTGACCCAGACTCCTTTCTTTGGCAGGGATATTGCAGCTCCCCAGCACACGGGCAACATGCGATTCTGTGTTATCTCCTATTCCCTGCTTCTCCATTCATTGCTATTTTGAGCACCATGTGGAATCTAGATGCAAGGGTGTCATGGATCTAAGTGATCATTCATATCCCCCTCCTGAATGCTATTTTAGGAACCATTACAAAGTTTGAGAATTCTTGTAAGCAAGGCTATGTAGATCTTTTCTTTTTCATCCTTTTCCAAGTGATTATTTTAAAAATGTGTCTGTTCCCTAGATTTTTTTCTTGTTGCAAGGCTGCTCTCTTCCATTCTGTGATCACAGGACACCATGCTCTTGATGCTCGATTTGCATCATCCTTTGTGTTGTGTTAAGAAAGCATGTATGGAGTTATCTGGAAAGTCTCCTAGAACTTTTTATGCTGTGATGGGTACTTACATAGTCCTTGGGTTGTATTAGCATGGTCCAAACAATAGACTTTGAATGTGAACAAGGAAGACTTGTACTTGGAAATCTTATTGCAACCACTGGTTTACCACAGACAGCAAGAAAATGTCTCTAGGAAAGGGTGTCAGTTCTAGTATACAAAATACTGCTGGAAAGCTCACAAACAAGGCATGCAAGTCAACAGTTCTCCCCCACTGTCTGCCCTTCAGCAGCTGGTATGTTGTGCCATCATTTACACATAATGCTAAGCCATGGTTTACTGAGTGCAACAAAGAGGTCAGAAGCATATTCTTCCTGTTTTCTATCAACCTTGTTTGGAATCAGGACAAACTATGGTTTCTTCTATTCATAGTTTGTCTGAGTCAGTCAAGGTCAAACTATGGATTGTTCAGATAAGTCATAGTTAATATTAACCATAATTTGACATGGGTTTATAACAAACCATGGTTATTGGAGGTGGAAGGAAGTGCTTCCAATTTCTTCCTTGCAGTTGTGCCTGAGATGCAGTGGGGATAATACAAGATGTTAAAGCTTGTGCATATAAGATGAAAACATTGTTTCATTTCCACCCAAATATACCCAGGGTATCTGGCTGTAAGTGTGGCAATTCTGTTTATTGAAGGCCATTTCCAATTAGACCTAACCCCTTCCTCCATGACTTTTATTTTATTTTCAAATGTTAAATACACAGCATTGCTTATGAATAATATAATTTGTTTATGATATCAGTTATTAATTAGACTGTTTCTATGCAGGATTAAAATGTATTACCCCAGAAATCAAGCTGATTAATTGGAGGGTCATCTTCCCTATTTTTTATATATATATATATATAAAGAATGGATACCAGGTTATTACAAAATTATCTTTCTTTATTTCCCCTCTAGCCAGGTGAAAGCGACTGATTAGTATCTCTGCCAATGCCACTGGCCATAGTCTATTGAAATATTTTCAAAAGGAGAGCCCCCGAGCAATTTTCTGAGACCTAGCAGTCTTAGTTCTCATAGCTCTTAAAAGTATCTCCACTAATTCTCTATAACACAGCTTCTCATTCTCCCCAGGAAACAATGAAAACAGTAATAAAGTTTCATTAGGAGTTCTCTTTTGTTTTGTTACCCTATTCAGCCACTGTATTACTTTGAGCAGAAAGATTTGATCTTTGGACAAAATAGTCACATGTGTTCAAGTGAACCCCTTAAACCATATTTTCTCCAATACAGCTGGGATAACTTGTAATTTTATATAATTTTGTGGGGCACAAATGCTCCATATGGATTGTTTTTAATACAATTTAGACCTAGCTGACACATACTTGTAGGGCTGTGAGGACCATATTTCTTCTGCTATACTAATATTTAGATTCTTTTCCCAAGTGATCTTGACTCCTATGTTATTACCATATTTCTTCTTAGTAATAGTCTTATAGATGACTGGGGCTAATCCCCCCTTTTTAATTAAACTCTTTAATGGAATAATTGTCAAATACAGCAAGTGCTGTTATTCTTGTTGTATTATAAGAATAGGCTACACATTTTTAATTTGTATTATGTGGAACAAACTATTTCTTGGGCATTTTTATCTTCTTATTTTTTTCCACTGAAGTTGGTTTGCTACTTATAAACAGATCTCTAAACCTGTAAATCCAAATAGTTTTCTATGACTTAAACTGCTCATATTTAACTTGAAAATTAAATTTGAGATTATCCAAAAATGAGACATAATAGAGACATAGGAGAGGCTGAAAATGCATATATTTATGCCATATTTGAACCACTTCAGTAGTGAAAGGGTTGTATATGTCAACTTTATTTCTTGGCAAATTTGATGAAGAGATGAGACACAGCAAAATTAGTATAATCAGATCTATATGAATCTGGTTGGGGGCACTATTCATTTTAACAGCTTGAGTTAAGTTGAAAACTTAACATTCAAGTTTAACAACTTGAGTTATTTCAAAAACATAATAGTATTTTATTAAATATGGTATTAAACCAATCTACCTGTTAGAGCAGGTCTATATTTTATACTGTTTAAGCTTTTATTAATTCCAGCTATAAACCTACCATTTGTTTTGCCAGATTTTTTTAAAGATATGAATAAAAAGATGTATTTTGAAACAGAAATAAAAATTTTGATAACATGAGATTTTACTATTGAAAGCCTCCCAAATAAAGATAATTTTGCCCCTTTCTTTTTCCTTTATGAAATTAAAAACATTTAATTTCTAGAAAATTAAATTTCTATAAACTGTACTTTTGTTGTTCAAATTACTAAATATTTAAAGCTAGAATAACAAAAGGTCTAAGTTAGATATTCTTTTAATTTCCTTTTATTCCTCTAAAGGGATATTTATACATAGTAATTTAGATTTTACACAATTTTTAATCCTGCAGAGCAATTAGAATTCTCCATTTTTTCTTTTAAATCCTCTGTACTTTTGATTGGATTTTCAAGAAAAAAAAGCATATGGTCTGTATACAAATTAATTTTACATTGCCTTTCCTGCATGAAATTGTGCAATCCCCTTCTAAAACCCTCAAGAGGGTGGTGATCTGTGCAGTGCATTTTTTAAAACTCCCACTTGCACCTACCATTAAAATTAGTATGGGGTGTGTTTGTGTGCTGTGTCTCTTTTAAATTTAATTTTTAAAAAGGCACATTTCCCCCAGTAGATGGAGGAAGTGTATGAAAACAAAACTTATTCTGACAAATGGTAGTTAGGGTGAGATTTTTCTATTGCATTTTGAATCTGAACTATTGCTACACCTATTGAACAAAGAAACAGTTGTTCCTTTAAATATACAGCAGATTTTATATATAATTTAAATTTGAAGAAAATTGTTTGCAAAAAGATGGAAGTATAATTATTCTTCCCTTATTAAAAAATAGGATCTATCTGACACAGCTAAATTAATGGCTCAGCATTTTGAAACATATAGGGGTAATAGTGGGAACCGGTGATTAAAATGCAGTAGGTTTTAATGATGGGGATATTAACTTTATGACTTTATAGATTTTTTTAAACATGTCTTTGAAAATGTACTTAATACATTTTATTAGAATCATTGGAAGGTATAAAATTATTTAGATTATTAAGTAATACGTTACTTAAAGCATATGTATGCACTGTAGTGCCTTTCAGATGTTTTGTCTCATAATCCCTGATGATTGGCTCTGCTAGCTAGAGCTGATGGAAGTTGTAGTCCAAGACATTCAGCGGGCATCAGGTTCCTTATATTACAAGAGAGAGAAGGAACCTGATGCCCTCTGGATGTCTTGGGCTACGTTTACTTAACCTGGGGGTTAAGTAAATGAGCCTTCTAATACGGCTGTGTATAACTTTTATCTAATGAATATACACTTAAAGATTAAACATAAAAAATAAAAAAGCATCTTGGTTGCTTTTAGTAGCCTGGTCACGTCTTTAGGACCAAATGCCCCAGGACCAATGCTGCATCTTAACTTACTGCTAGTTTGTTTGTTGGGGGGTTGGGGTGGGGTAGGTGACAAGATGGTGGCCCCTCTTGGCCAAAATGGTGGCAGACTTCTCTTCCCCCCTGAATGCCCCTGGGAATAACACTGCATAGGCATTGCTTCCTTCCAGGTATGTGGCTGAGCTGTTGAAGGCAGCAATGGCTTTTCACAGTAGAAAAGAGAGAGAGACATTTGGCCGTCTCCTATTTCACAGTAAGATGCACATTCTTAAATTCTGCGTCCTCTCCCCAAAGATTAAGGAGGCATTATTGCTTTGGTCCCAAAAGATTAAGGAGGCATTACCGCACTCCCTGATATCAGAGGAGACGCTAGCCTCTTCAGGCATCTTAAGCTCCGCTTGGATAGCGATCTGTAGGTGGGAATGACAACAAGGAGAAAGCAGAGGAAATATCCTGCCTGACATCACAGAAGCTATGGCCGATATATGCGTGAGAGTTTCCACAGAACTATCGCCATGACAACGTCTTTCCATGTAGGGCTCCCAAGGGGCTGTGGGAAATTTTTAGTTGAATCCAGTAAGCTGAATTCAGAAGACAGGCGAAATATTTTAGTAAGTGGCAGTGACAGGCCAAAATGCCCCCAATCCAGGGTTTATTATGGCGATGCAGTCTCTCGAGGGCCAGAAAAGACCTGGGGGTTAAGTGGCTCTCTGCCTTTACACTTCAGATGGTACAAAATGCAAAAAGCCTCTTCTGACAAGGAAGGGAATATGGAATAGGTGTCATGGCAGAATTTAAACCTTTCCTCCCCAGTTGTAGTCCTAAAGAAAATCTCTTTGAAACTGGTATTTAATTTGAGGGGAATTCACAGAAGCCGCACTGGTAAGGGTGTTTAAGGATAGGCTGCACATGCAGATGGTAGGCATGTCATGAGCAGAGCCGGCTGGAGCCGGGGGTCAGACTAGATGGCCCGTGAGGTCCCTTCTGGCTCCCTCTGTTTCCATGTTTCTAGCACACCCCTCCCTGAGCTGGATGAATTGCAGCTTCCACCATCCATGCCCAGAATGGCAGCTCCCCTAATTCTCTCCTTCTTGTTGATTCAATAATTAATGTATTTTATATTGAATATATATTTATTGCTTTTCTGTTTGTTTTTTGGCATGTATATGTGTTTTTATTCTGTATGCCTCCTTGGGAGGGTGCACCCATAAAAAGTTTGCCTAAACATAATTTTAAATGAATAAGAAGGTTCATTCCTCTGAAGGAGTGAACTTGTTAATGTGTACTCTGAGGCAAATCTTCTGCCTACAGACTTCATCTTACCAAAGAGGTTGCTGAGATTTCTCCTTGCTGGTGACAGCCTGTCTCTCAGATAGTGTAATATTCCACAGAGGATAGCATTCATCTCAGGGAAGGAGTAACATTATAAGGCTTGCTGGAGCGAGTTCCATATTTAGAGCAGATGAGAGTCCATAACTTTCCTTGGAGATGTAGGCAGGGAAGATCTGTCTCTTCTTTCATTCCTCTTGAACTCTTAGTTGTCCTGATGTCTCCACTTAACAGTGTGATACACCCTTATGGAAGCTTTCCCCGACCTATACCTTGGATTTCAGTTTCTGTGAGCATGGCTAACTGTTAGAAATTCTGAGAATTATATTCTGAAACCTCTACAGAGCACTAGATTGGGAAGGGCAGTGGTTCTGTTCAGAGGTCTTGCTGGAACTTGAGGCAGCTTAACTATGGTTTGGTGACAATTTCTGAATTGCCTAGCCATGATTGACTGCCATTGCTCTATCTGCAGAGAATCCTGTGCCTATGCAAAAAGGAGTACTGAGCAGATGGAAAATACAATTTGGATCGTTAAAGGACAGCCTGCTTCCCAATGGACTTTCCCTTATGGAAAGGTCTTGTAACCTGTCCTTCGGAGGTCAAAGCAGCTAAATAAAGGGCCTTCTTAGTAGTGGCACCCCATCTGTGAAATGCTGCCCCAGAGCGGCTTGCCAAACACTGAATTGGTTATTGGGTTGTTGTGAATTGCACAAATAACTAGCTATTCGGCAGTATTGGAAAATAACAGCAACATAATAATAGTGTTTTCAGCATCAGGTAAAGAACTTTTATCTACCCAGGCCTTATATACAATGCAATCCTATTATTGTTGCTATTACATTTATACCTTGACTTTGTGTTCACTTTGCTGTGGAAAAGGAAAACCCACCATGTTCGATGTTCATATGTCCCCAGGTATGGAGTCCTCTGTTAATTGCATTTTAAGCCATTATTCTATGCACAGTTTTACTTGGACACAAGTTTCATTGACTTCAGCAGAGACAATTGAGCAGACACACAAATGTGCAGTTAGACAACCAATATTACAGTGATAGCCTACTGCCTTAATGCTTTTTTTTTGGGTAGTGTTTTTATTTTTGTCTTAGATTGGTTATGAGCACTCAGGAGGTTATCAAACTGACAAGCAGGGTATTAAATATTTAAAATCTATCAAAGCATCTATCAAATTGCAATCCTAAATTCTTTGTGCCTTGGTAGGGAATAATTCATGTTGAAGGAGCGAGCAGGTAGTCTTAGTGCTGGCACCCCGGTTGTGGAACACCCTCCACACTCAACTAGTGCCTTCTGTGTATTTTTTAGGGACCAAATAAATGCCTTAATCCCCCTCCCCAATTCCAGTTTTTAAAGAGAGGCTGTATTTTAAAGTTTGCAATGTTTCATCTGTGGTGTGTGTTATACTATAATTGTATTTTTCAATATTATTTTGTTTTGTACTTTTCCCCAAATTGATATATGTCATTCAGAGAACCCTTTATAGGGCAACACCAAAGCACCATAAATAAAAAAGAAAATAGATTAGAACTGTGCATTTCTGCAAGACTGTTCTGAGTATCACCTTGTTCTATTTTCCCCCTTCTCTCAGATATGCAAGTTACTCCTGACCAAAAAGGCTGTCTCATCACTTTGACAGCAAATAGCTCTTGTCAATACAGCAATTTCAAGTGCAAGAAGACTTGACATTTGATGTGCTATGTAATCATTATGGCTTTGTGCGTTGTTGTTTTTTAATAGTGACTGGTGCTGTGTTCCAAGATTTGCTCTGTGCTGTACCACTGACACTTTGTCCCCTGACATTGCTGTGGGAAGTTGCAGGCAAGGGATTTGGTAAATTCGCAGCAAAGGGAAAGGTCCTAGAACACAGCTGGGCAGATTTCAGTTTTGTGAATTATATTTTTTGTTAGATTTCGTCTAAGCCTACCAACCAGAGCCTCATACAGAATGGTGGGACACGGGCAACACAGAATTAAAGAACAGGGTGTCTCTGAACATATGCTTAGCCCAGGAATTTGCATGCAGTACCAGAACTGTACTCACAGTCCTGTTAACTCAAAATCTACTCCAAATTCTCCCCTTCACTCACCACAAGCTTTCTTCCATCTCAGCCGCTTAATTTAGAAGTGAGGCAGGGTGGGAAGCCTTTTTGTTGTTTCTCTTAGGAATCAGAGCTCTTTGCCGACCTACTGATAATCACCCAGAGATCTACCAGCAGGACCTGATCAATCTCTTGCCTACCTCTGTTTTGTCCTAGAGGATGAAGTGATCAAAAGGCTATCTGGTGCAGCCCTAGGATCCAGGCAGGCTGCCTCTTTTATCTTCTCAGACCCCCTTCACTGCTTCTAGTATGCAACGCCATGTCACCTTGCAGCATGGTGTCTGTGAAGCAGATGGTTCCAAATGCAGAGGGAAATGAAAGCAAACTACACGGAACTGGTGTGTGTGAGAGGAAGAGAGAGGAAAGGAATGAGTGGCGAGCACTAGCTGCAGTTGCCTGGGGTGGGGATACTTGTACGCAGATGGTGTGATCGGCCAGATTCTGAACAGCATCTCTCCACAGTGCTATAAAACTATTCTTTCATCTACAGCTAGCCCAAGACATTTTGCTGCCTGAAGTAAAAGGAAAGATGGCACTCCCTTCTCTTTCTATTCAGAAGCCAACTGGATTGGCATTTGAAACATACTTCTGTCTTGCCAATGGAATAGCAACATCTGCCGCAGCTCAGGCAGCAGGCTACGGGGGCGGCGGGAGGAAACGTTATGTGGCCCACACAGCTCTGTTTTCTAGCCAGGAGAGTAGCCAACAAGTTCAGGAAGCCGCCATTAGAGGCTCCGAGTTACCTACCCTGCTCTGCCTATTGTTAGGGGTGGCGCCCCATGCTCACTTGAACATCTCTTTACAAATACAGTCTGGTAGGAGCAGAACCGCTGATGGGCCTCCAGAAGGAAAGATGGAACATGGCTTACAAAAAGGTCTCATTCCACAACAGCCACTGATGTCCAGCCTTGGTGACAGTGTAAAGTGCCAATATGAATTGCTTTTTAAATCTGGTTATTGAGCCTGAATACAGGCTCATAATACAACATAAATCATGTAGGAAGGGATGTAGTCAAACTGAAACTGAAATTGCTCTGACCACAAAATTTTGCATTGTACAAATCAGGATGCTTGCATGCACAGGAAGGCTGTGGTTTGTCACTTGGATGTCATTGCTGGCCATTGTCAGCTGCAAGTCTTGGTGGGCCATCAGGCAAGAAGCTGTTGGTGGACCTGCAATAAAAAACTGGGAATGGGAAATGGAATGGTACCTGCAGAACTGCAGACTGCGACATATTGTTGCAGGTCCCACTTCCTCTCCAGATTCCAAAGCCCATATATGCAGTGTTGAATTACCATTTCCTAGGTTTCCCTGAAAATTGGGCAGTTCATTCCTTCTTGACTTAATTTTTCTCTTTGTAGGTTCATAGCCAAAAATGTCATGCGGTTGCAACGCCTGGGGATTACCCATGTTTTGAATGCAGCGGAAGGCAAGTCCTTTATGCATGTGAACACCAATGCAGAGTTCTATGAAGGGACAGGCATCACTTATCATGGCATCAAGGCCAATGACACGCAGGAGTTCAACCTTAGCCGCTACTTTGAGGAAGCTGCTGACTTCATTGAGAAAGCCTTAGCCCACAAAGATGGTAAGGCACGTGGCGTAACTCATATAATCAGCATCTCCACGCTGTGAATGCATTGGCTGGCTTATTTAGTTGCATGAGAGATGACCTTTTTTCAGTGATGGATGTGATGGGATCAGGGTCAGACTTTCTTGCTCTTGGACTTAGCTTCTGCCCCTTGCTGTTTTTTGTTTTTACCTTGGGGGATGCAGCTCGCAACACAAAACTTTTACATTTAATTGAGACAACTTTTGTTATGTTGGAAGATGAAGCAGCTAGTTTTCAAATCCACAATGAAGATATGGAGAAACATGCCCAAATCCGTCATTGTACAAACACCTGCTTATGGATAACAGTTATGTGAATAAGTTATGTGCAGCATAAATGTTTCTAACTGTTATGCTGTGCAAATGAGTTTGGCTTTGGAAACAAACAAATTTTTTTGTCCTGGGAATCTTGGCTCCTGTTCTTAAAGATGATGATGATAAAATATGGTTAATAATTAGACTCAAAGGTATGCATGTGAATCTTGATGAATGTTCAGATACTCTTGTGGGTAGGGGGAGTGAATGAGGGGCTAAACAAGATCGTCAGCAGTCATGAGTAGGATTTTTGCCACTTTGGATTGTGCTTTCTACCCCAGCCAGAAAGCAAGAGTAGTAGAAGTGTGTATGTTGTGCAAAAGATAATTTGCTTTGAAGTAAAGAGCTACACATGTTTTCAGCACCAGCAGATTCAACTTCTTAAAGGCAGAATGTGTGTTCTCCTGGTGGAAAATTGTGACCATTTATTTTTAATCCAGAAGATACACTTTTTGAGTTTTGACTGCCATTATACAGAGTATAATCTAGTTTATTACATTAGCCATGGTTGCAACTGCTAGCATATGCATTTTGCTAGCCAGTCCTGTGTACTTATATGACTTTACATATCCAAGGAGCATTTATTTACATTATAATCCCACCAACCTGCACATTATGCATTCATCAACATAGGTTTACTACCGTGCTTCCAGAAGGCTTTCAGCAAAATGGCCTATTCTGGTTGGAAATGATGGGAGTTGTAGTCTAACACAGTAGGCACTGTGTTGGATACTGCTGGCATTTCTGTTGTTGTTAACTGTGAAATCAGTGATCATATTTTCCTTTCTAGGGCAGAATTATAAATTGATCACTTTGATGTAAACATGTATATTTTTAAAAGCATGTGTAAATTATGAATTTTCTTTTCTAGGGAGATGCTGTGTGTTGATATTGTTTGAGAAGTTTAAATTCAACTCAGTTTGAACTATGCTGTATTCTGGAGAGGATAATACTCACAACATCCAAATATGTGTCACAAATAATGATGGGTGACACTGCAGAATTTGACTTTTTTTCACTCAGCTGACTTTGGGGTACTTTACTGACTCAGCAGCCGAAAAAGAGCCAGATTGGGTTTTTCCCCCTGCAGCTTTTGTAGGCTATGTAGGCTATGATTTGAATATTTTCTTTTTTTTTTCTTTTAAAGGCAGGAAAGTTGATGTAAAATAATGCTGCAATTTATGCACATTGTGACCGTATTTACTCAAATTGTAGCCATATTTTACACAGATTTCTCTTCCTTTAAATAAAGAATACACATATTGTGACCTGTTTTAAAAGCAGAAGGTGGTGTGTGGGCTCAGCTTGGATCAGAGACAGCCCTTGGTTGACAGAGTGGACTCTGGGGGGCTGAGCCATGCTGATCTGCCATATTTTAATCTTCCCATGTGAGTTCCTTACACATCCCTAGTAATACAACCCTAAATGGTTGTTTAAAAACAAATCAATAAACTACAGAACATTTCTAAGAAGGGGCGTGCGCATGTGTGTCCCCGCCTGCTATAACTGAAAGATGTTAACACTTTCCCCTTTGATACATTTTCCTGCATGTAATCCCCCCCCCCCCCACTTTTTCTTCCCCTCAGACATAGCATCCCCAGTGCTTTAGGAACTTCAGAGAGTGGGTGGATGGAAGAAGCAGCTGCTTGCTTGGAGAAGATTTGGAGTGGGGACAATGGCCAGCTTGGAAAATTATTAAGCATTTTTCTTAGCTGTTGAAGAGCATCCCTAACATGCAAGACTTGAGAAGCAGCAAAAGTCCCCTTTCTCTTCCAGGTCCCCTTTCAGGGATTATTGTGTCCTGATTATCTGGAGACCCTGAATATACAGCCTTCCAAGGTCATGTCCATCCCAGACTTTGCAGTTCTGCTAGCTCATTAAATCTTCCCTCCCTCCCCAGCTCCTCACCTTCTGTTGCAGACTCTACTGATTGTTGTGTGTGTCTTACCATGGTCTAGGCTGTACAGATGGATGGGTAGGAGCAGCCCTTATACCATTGGTCCACCTAGCTTAGTATTTTGGACACTGACTGGCAGCAGTGCCCAAGCGATTCAGGCAGGGATTTTTCCAGTCAGGAGTTCTGGGAGTCCAAAGTATGTGGAGATCTCCCCTCTCTTAGAATGGAGGTTACAGGAACCACCTTGCTTAGTGTGTCATTCATTTTTTGGAATGATGCTTAGCTTTGGACACAAGAGCCTATCTGCCCAAGCCAGAATGACCAATGCTTAAGGATGATGGGAGCTGTAGCACAACAATAACTGGTGGGCACTAGATTGGGTGAGGTTGGGTTAAAGAGTTGAACTACAGCTGAGAAAATCATGAAGCTCACTGAGGGTCCTTGGGCCAGTTGCTACTTCTCAGTCTAATTTGACCTACCTCATGGGATGTTGTGAGGGTAGATGGGTGGTGGTGAGGGAACTGTGTACGTGGCCCTGAATGTTTTCTTGGCAAGACAGTATAGAGGGGGAATCTAAGCTTTACCACCCGCTTTGTTGGCCAGGGGTTCCCTGTGTCTCTCTTAGAGAGGCCAGGAGATTCCCTGTGGTCTTTCAGGGCCCCAGGCAGGTAACTGACTTGTTGAAGGCTCAGCAGAGAATGTGAAGCATTTTGGGGGTGTTGGGGTACACTCTCCCCTCATACATGTGGTGTAACTTCTTGTTAATGTGTTGCACACCTTCTTTGTTTCACTTCTGGTGGAAGACCAGATAATTCCCTTTGTCCTTTCTGTTCAGGTAGTTCCTTTCATCTTCCTGCACCCTGCACCTGAAAGATGACTTGTTTTTTCTTGATCGAAGAAGGCCAAGTAGACTGTGGACACAAATAAGTGGCTGCCCTTTTCCAACAGACTTCCAATTTTAAATATACTCATGCATATACACTTTGGAAGAGTGGGGTGAGCCTATTTGGGAGTCATGGCCTCTGATCTGAAAAGTCAAAAGCACAGAAGCAGAGAGTGCTGCAGCTAGTGGATGGGGCTGCTTGGGACAAGGGTCCCCCCCCCATGGCTCCCCCCTCCCCTTATATTAGCTCCTTTAAAAATGGGCAAACCACCTTTCATCTGCAAAGGCTCTCAGTATACATAATGCTCTAAAAAGGCAAAAGCAATACAACAGCAGTGATAAAGGTGCAAGAAGCTTAGAAGCTGGCAAACCAGTGAACCCACCAGCCAACCAAATAAACAACCAACCAACCAGTCAATTTTAAAAAGTAAGATGTGATGCTTACTTTTCTTTTGCTGGCTGTTTTCCCACTCCACATTGGCCTGCTTCTGCTTCTTTACCCCCCCCCCCCCAAAAAAAAAGTTCCAAATGTGTTTTGTGAAGTAGTAATTGTTTGGAACTCTGTAGGGGAGGAATTTGGCAAGGAGAAACTGCTGGTGGGAGGAGTTGTGCATCCCTCACCCTTTCTGCTTCTCCCTTCAAAATCCTTCATTTCCCCAAATTGCATTTCTTCTACCACTCACTACCTCTTGGCATCACAAATCTACTGTAGACACATCTGTGCACAAGAATGATTGCCTATCCTGAGTACCTTGTTGTTTCTTCTTCTTTGCCAACCAGGCCGGGTGTTTGTCCACTGCCGTGAAGGCTACAGCCGCTCACCAACTCTGGTTATCGCTTACCTCATGCTCCGGCAGAACATGGATGTCAAGACTGCTGTAAGCACCGTCAGACAGAAACGGGAGATTGGCCCCAATGATGGCTTCTTGAAGCAGCTCTGTCAGCTCAATGAGAGATTGGTGAAGGAGGGCAAGCTGAAGAAACTGTAGTGTTGGCCTCGCTCAGCCTCTTTTCGTGTCTGTTAGTTGCTTCTGGTTGCCAGCTCCAACTGCCGGACTGCGCAAGGGAGGCAGGTGAATGGTTTTCTTTCTTCCACCATGAGAAGATGGGCCTGTCTTTATTTTATTTTTTTTATGTAGGCACCAGAGTTGCTGCAATATTGAAACACTTGAATGGTGGACTCGTAGCCCCATTCAGCCAGGCATCAGCTTGTCTCTTGTGTCTTTACTTTGGAGTCTGCCTAATATAGAGTGTGTGCGTGTGTGTTTTCTTGTTTGGAGGTACTTTGCACCACACTTGTGAATGTCTTTTTCATTTATGCTTTGTGTTAACCCAGTTCCCAACAGCACAGCTGGTCCTTGTTGTCCCCCATCTCCCCACTGGCTGTGTTCTGGGCACCCTGCAGGTCATCATTTCTCCCCTCCCTTTGAAGTTGGAAATGAAGGGTTTCTTGTTTACATGTTAAGGGCCAAGGGCTATCCACCCGCCTGGCTACTAATATGTGCCAAAGGTGGTTACTTGAGAGAGTGGTGTTCTGGTCAATATGATCCATGAAACAGGTCTGCCTGGGTTCTTAGCTGAGCCAGTTCTAGTTGTCAAGAGGCTCTGGGTGAATGGCACTCAAAAGCAGCAGTCCTCAGGTGAGCAAAACTGATGGGGTTCTTGGCCTCTGGTTTCTGCAGTTCTGGCAGACCAGCTGTGGAATAAATACCACAATTGCTTGGTCCTGCAAGGATTTGAGAGCAGCCAGTCCTCCCTTTTGAGCCAGGCTTAGCTGATGTGCTGCTCCTCTACTCAGCTTTGGTGCATTCTACTCCTTAGGAGATTGGGCATTTCACAGCTAGAAGAAACCTCAGAAGACATCTAGTCCAGCCTTCTTGGTTCAGCACAGGCACCAGCAATTCCAGCATTCTTGGCAGGTGGCTGCCCGGCCTCTGCTTAAATACCTCCACTGAAGGAGAGCCAGTTGCCTCTCCCGGGAGTCTGTTCTGCCATCAAACAGTCCTTCCTGTCAGGAAGCCAGACTCTTTATTTTGCCAAGATCTGCTTCCTTGCAATTTCCATTTATTAGTTTTAGTGTTGTCCTCTGGAGCAATAGTGAACAGTCCTTCAGATATTCAAAGACCATCAATCTTGTCTTCCTGGTAGTCTCATCTTGCTGGTGATACCATCAGCTCCCAGGCTGCGTTTCCCTTGTGGGCATGGAGCTGCCACAGAAGAATGTGGCTAGGGCAGCAAGCTGGCCAGTGTGGGAGCTGGGCTGTGAGATGAGGGAGGGGAATCACACCTGTCGGGTGGTAAAGCTGGCCTTCCCCACTTGCATTCTTTTAAATGAGACCACCACACATATCCCCCTCTCATGCACATGCTTGATGCCCGGCCTCTAGAAGCATCCTGAGGTGGGAAGGTAGGTTACCTAAACACATAGGAACACTCTCTCTCGTAATCATGCAATCTTTTTGTATAGCTCTGTGTTTCATATGAATCTGTGGATATCAAATGTATGTAAACTAATATATATATTATGCTCACACAAGCAATGAAAAAGCCATTTGAGCACATGCTGTTAATGCAAGTAAACTTTTGTATATATTGTTGATATAGCTGTACTCACAGGTTTGGTGTCAAAAGCACATTTATTATATTTCAGGCCAGTATAGTTGAGGCCTGCTTACAAGAGCTTAGCAGGGCTGTCCGGGACAGGACATTTGTAGGGTTGCCATAAGTTGATGAAAACTTGATAGCATGTCGCAGCAGTAAAGGCCCCGTGTCCTGCAAACACGGCCATCTAGGAAGGCTCATGAGCCTGCTGTGGCCATTACTGCCTTGGGGCCATTAGGGGAAGTCAGCAGGATGTTGTTTCTGACTACTTGTGGCTGGTTTGATTTGGTCAGTGCTTGGCTATGTTCAAGGCGGCTGCTGCCGGCTTCCTGTTACAAGTCACCAAGGGATATTAATGACCTGCTTACTCTTAGCTGGTCTTTGCCAATAATAATTTTAGTATTCTGTAATCCACATAAAAAAGCAAAAGTAGCTGTGTTGCCATAAGCAAAAATCCAAAATCCGTATTACCTTTATTAGGTCAAAACCAAAAAATAATCTGACACAGCCAAGTTTGCAAGAACATGAAATTTCTTTTTCAGGCAAAATGTTACAAAAAGCTGCTGGGGAAGGGAGGGTCACAGTTTTTTTCTTTGTTCCAGGAGCTGTAGGTGCAGCTCCAGAAACTGCAGGTGAAACTTGAAGCCATCAAGTCACCACTAGAATCATATCTGAAAGTCTGCAGGCCATTTCTGTGTCATTCCACCTGAAATTATCACAATGCCACCATGACTGCAGTCAGCCCTGGTTTAATTTTTTCCCTCTGCTCCCCCTTCCCTGCACTTTTTGTAACGTCTAGTCTGATCTGGAGTTCTCAAAAGTTTGCATCTATTTGCTGATATTTTGGTTGACCTAATACAGCATTATACTAGTATGGATTTTGGAATATTACACATGTGCAATTGGCATAATTTATTCTGGTAACACAAAGTTTGGGGTGTAAAATATGTATAGCCTTATGTGAGAGCTGGATTGTATGGAAATGTGGGCTGTTACCTCTCAGAATATGCCTGCCCTTTTCTCACACACAGCTTCCCCTAGAACTGTTGTGCATGTGAGTAGATTTGTACCAGCACTCACACTTCACTGATCGTGCAGAGGTCCCAGGCTTCCTAAGTCAGCAGGCACATTTGGAGTTTTGCGAGGATGTCATGTGGGGGGGGGGGGGGAGGACCTAGTCTGTTGTGAAATGGCTCCCATCGGTAGCCAAATTTGGAGAATCTTAAAAAGGCACTTGTCCAGGAACAAGGCAGTGGTGGGGTCTGAACTGTAAGACACAAAACCCAATTAAAGATAGCACTGGAGGGCAATGCTTTGCACCTGGTCAGGTTTTCCATTTAATTTTTAATTCATAATCTTAAGAAATTAAAAAAGGGACAGGGACTCTGGTGGGTGCCTCAAGAAATACCCTTGAATACCTCAAGGGTATCACTATATATGAATAGTAGATTGCAATAAGTGAGGGAATCCTGCTGGCCTGGTCGCAGGGGGATAAATATTCTAATAAAGTGAATTTCATTATAATATTTTTTTAAAACCCTGAGCCTGGAATATGTGGAGATAACTCCAATCATATACAAAATGTGTTTCCATCTTTAATGCCTTTTGGGCCAGGGGATTAGATGTTAGAGCTTGCTTCTGGGTTTGCAGGCATGGTTCCTGGGCAGTCTTGAATGCTGGCAACCTTTCCAATGGAGACAGAAATTAACCACTGCCAACTAGATGCCTACTTCTGCTGCCTTTTTGTCTTGCTTTCCTCTTTGCCAAGGAGTCCAGTCTGCCTCCTCCCACCCAAAAGAAGAGGAGCCTCAGGGTGGTGATAAAAGCACATTTTGGGGGCTTAAGGGCCAAAGAGGGTCCTGTTCCCCAGATCTCCAGCTGCAAAACGTCAGGATTAACAAGGACCATGGAGAGCTGCTGCCAGTTAGAATAAACAACACTGGGCTGGAGGGTATAAGGCAGCTTCCTATGTTCCCAAGGGAGTATTCTTACCAACAGGGATGGGCAACTTGTAGCCCTTGGGATGATGCTGGGCTCCAGGTCCCATAATGGCTGCCTACTGGCTATGCTGTCTACAGCTAATGGGAACACTCCAGAAGGCATGGCACACTTTCAGTGGAGCATTTTGTGTCGCAGCACCCGCTCTGCAGAATGCTTTCTCAGTTGACATCAGACAGGTTCCCACAGTTCTTAGGTCTTCCCCAGACCTTTCTCTTTACCCAGGCTTTCCCTGTAGCTAGATTTTCCATCTCATGGTAGAGAGTGTGGTTTTATTGCTGATTTTTAAATTCTTTTATCTGATGGTTTTTCTGATGCTATTGCATTTTATGTTCAATGCTTTGATACCTATATTGTGAGCACTATATAAATCTGAGTAATAAAAAACTCAAACCCAAATACCTGGAAGGCTGCACATTCCTCATTCCTATTATGAATTTCTTTCCAGTGAAAAATGAAGGCTGCCATCCTATACCCCCAGAATGGGAAATGTTTGGCCTTGCAGATATTGGATTCCAACTCTCATCAGTCTCAGCAAGCCAACAGGCATGCTGGGAGCTGTGATTGAACAATATCTGAAGGGCCACAAGTTATCCATACCTGGTATACGCAGTTTGGGGGTGGTAGTACTGAGCTTGGGCTCATTGTCCATATGGGACCTGCTTTGAATAAGCATGTGGGATCAGGATGCATAGTTGCAATTGTAGCCATTTAATGTGCAATTAGTCCCATCAAAATCAGACTTTGAGGAAGTATCCCTTGTAGTGTGCTGCTGGTGAGGTTCTGGCAATGGTGTCATCACTTCTGTGTGAACTACTTAAGCATTTTGCTGGTACCCCAAATGTTCACTCCAGTGGGATAAATCCTGGGAGGCTTTTCATTCACTTAACTGGATGATCGAATGAGCATTTCAGAGTTTATGAACTTTGAGGGACGGCATCCATGTTTAGTGAAGAAGAGGCTGAAGTGGGAAGTGGTGGAGGGGGTGACTTACCAGAAGGATTTGTGGTCCCTTTAATGTGATTCTTTGTAGAAGGGGAGATGGTCCACACATGCTCAATAAAGCCTTGCTCTGTGTGGCATTGTGCTGATGGTGATGTGTGGTTTTTGCAGACTTCTAGGAGGAGCTGCTGGTGGGGTGCAGGGGACATAGACAAGGCTGGCTTTACCCTAGGCTCTTTGCAGTTAGACAATTTGGACTCAGTGGTCATACACTTCCCCTTCTGCCTTTAGATGGTGATGTGTATTACTCCACTTGAGAATAGGAAGAGCCCCTCTGCCTTCGTCTGCTCATCTGCTGCCTGGCTGTGGACCTCTGACCCAGAGGCTTGTCTCTCATTATCACAAGTGCTTCACAGTCAACACTGACTCCTGGTCCTTTTACCAGCAGAAGCTAGATTTTAATCCAATCTGAGGGAGGGTGGGTGTTTGCACTTTCTTCCCAAGCAATTTTATTTGAAACTTTAAATTTAGCCTTTCCCATTTGAAAGCACAATCAGGGATGAGGTTGCAGAAGCTCCCTTCTTTCTTGTGTCTCCACATTCTTCCAGCAAGGTTGCCAAGTCAGAACATTTCCCGTGCATGGAGAGGCACTGCCAGCCATGATGCCCCTCCTTACTTCTGGTCATTGGCCTAAGGTGGTGTGCCTTTTGGAAGCATTTTGAGACTTCTATTCTCTGGTGCTCTTCTTAAAAGACAAGGGTTAAGCCAATGCAGAGGAAGGGAGTTTTGTTTCACTTTTCAGAACAGTGTTTTAATTGAGTCTTGCTTTTGGCTCAGTTAAGTCTTGCTTGCTTTTAAATTTATGTGTCCCAGCTCAAAGCCTGCATTTAAACCAATGGTTCCTGTAGACAGGGGTTGGCTAAAAGCATGTCTTTTTTATTCCTGTTTATTGGCCATGCTGGCACAGGCTTCTATCAGCTGAAATCCAACACATCCAGAGATCTCTCCTACTCTAAAGCAGTCTGTCCTAATCTAGTGCCCCACAGGTAGGACTGCTACCATTGCCTGTGTATAGTATTAACTGCAGTCTAACACATTCAGGAACTGCATCAAGATAATGTGGAAAATGAAACAGATAAAAATAGAACTAACCATTCTTGAGGAAGAAGTAGCATGGGAAATAAGTCAGCTGCCAAACGACAAAGCACCAGGCATTGATAACATCCCTGCAGAGTTGCTGAAGGAAGTACCAATCAGAACCAAAACAGAAAATTATGCCAGAAAATCTGAGCAACCAACACATGGCCAGAGAATTGGAAGCACTCAATCTTCATTCCCATTCCAAAAAAGGGTGACTCAAAGGACTGTTCTAACTACCACACAATTGCCCTCATACTTCATGCTAGCAAAATTCTCCTTAAAATTGTACAAGAATGTCTGGCATCTATCAGAAAAGGAACCACCTGAAGTCCAAGCACGCTTCCAAAGAGGCTGGGATGCTTGTGACCATATTGCAAATTTGCGCTGGATTATGGAGGAATCTCAAGAATAGCAAAATAACATTTACCTGTGCTTTATCGACTACAAGAAAGCCTTTGACTGCATTGATCATGACAAGTTATGGAAAGCATTAGAAGACCTGGGGGTACCAACACATCTGGTCAGGTTGCTGCAGTCACTATATACAAACCAGCAAGCAGCTGTAAGAACAACATTTGGGGACCTTGCTTGGTTCAAGATTGAGAAAGGAGTCCAACAAGGATGTTTTCTCTCCCCTTTTCTGTTCAACTTGTATTCTGAAGTAATGAGGAAGATGGATCTTGAAGAATCAAAAGTTGGGATAAAGATCAGAGGAAGAGCCATCAACAACCTTCAATATACTGATGGCACAACCCTCCTCTCAGAAACCCAGGAAGGTCTAAAGCAATTGATTCACAGAATCAAAGAAGAGAGTGAGAGGTTCGGTCTCCTTCTGAACATCAAAAAGAGGACCTTGACAGCTGCACAGAATGAAGTCATCAAAATAGCAGTTGATAATGTGGAAATTGAATGTGTAGGAGAATTCACTTTCCTGGGATCACTGATTGCTTGTAAGGGTGAATGCAGTCCAGAAATAAAGTGACAAAGTTCACTAGGCTGTATGGCTACAACAAGCATGAATTGAGTGTGGAAAAACAAGAACATCAGCTTAGCAACGGAGTGCAGATTGGTCCAAGTGATCATTTTTCCTATTGCAACCAATGGTTGTGAAACTTGGACGATGAAAAGGCAAGACAAGAGGAAAACTGACTCATTCGAACTGATGTTGGCAGAGGCTCCTGCACATTCTGTGGACAGTGGGAGTCTCAAACAAGCAGGTGCTACAGCAGATGCATCCTGATGTGTCCGTCCCTGGTCGGCAAGATAACAAAGCTGTGACTCACGTATTTTGGCCACGTTACGTGATCAAGCTCATTAGAAAAGATATGGAAAGCTCAGTGGCAAGAGAAAACCAGCTCACCAAAGAGCAAGGAGATTAGACTGTGATGGAGGATGCGGTCCAGAGCATAGTTCAACTGAAAGAAGTGACATGGGATCGGAAAGTGTGGTGAGATTTGGCCCATAGGATCGCTCATAGTCAGACATGGCTGAACAGCTGAACAACAACAACACATTCAGAGGGCTGCTGGCTGGGGAAGGCTGCTCTGGAACCTGAGCAGCACTCCTGACCCCTGGACTCCTGTGAAATGCTGTTGGAATAAAGGAGAGGGAGGGAACCATCCTGCTGGATCTTGGAGCTGCTGCTGCCAAACATCATGAGGCCAGAATCCCTGTATGGTTCTCTTCCAACTGATTTTTAAGAAGGCTGCCATTGGTCATCTGTATCTTTGATATGAATTTCGAACAGTCCATGGGGTGGCAGCATTACTCAAGCATAGGTAAGGATTTTAATCCGACAAGGAGTACATACAAGGAAAGGAAAAACATGGCTAGCTGTCTGGTGTTTCAGATGACAGTTAGTATTATTGTAGGCTCATCCTCAAATTCCATGCCTCTGCATGTCTGCTGGCAACTAAGCAGGTATCATATTTGCAAAATGTATGTCTGTGCAATAGCTCTGCCTGCAAAATGCTCAACTAAAAATCTTTACAGCAGCTTGGTCTGTTGCAGGGTATTTAATGGTGAATTGCCTTTATATACCCTCCTATCTGAACAGAAGAGCAGTAGAAAACTTGGGGGACACAACTGGACCAGGAGCCAGGGTTCTTCACTGCTTGTCTAAGAGCATGTTAGCCCACCAACTCACCCCTGCAGGCACAGAGGATAAGAGAGGCCATCACTCAGTATGAAGACTAGCCTAAACATGCTGAAGCCTGTGGCAATACCAATAGTCAATGTTCTGTGAGGGAGAATGAATTGGAACACATACCACATAATTTTAAGTGATCTTCCTCAGCCTGGCACCACAGTAGATTACACTGTGACTCCTAACCCTGCCCCCCCCCCCCACATGCTGGTTGAGGGTGATGGGTGTTGTAGGCCAATCTACCTGTAGGGTGCTGACTGGGGAAGGCTAACTTAAAAATGTCTTCCCCTTTGACAAGAGGACTGAAATACGTATATCAAGTACCATTTCCATTTGCTGTTTCTGGCTCCCCCCATTCTCCCGCTGCATGTTTCTGTCTTTATAGTTACCCTTTTTTGACACTAGATGGTGCCATTGCTCTTCTGTTGTTCAGCCAAAGTTTGCATGGATTCCGATTTTAGTTGCTAGTCTGGTTTTTCCATCTGATTGCAGATTTGGTACAGGTAACCACCTGCTTAAAAACTGCTGCTCCCACACTGGCATATAAGGACTGGCATATAACTTCTGTGCAGCTCCATGTATACATAGAGGCGGTAACACAATGAATTATAGCGCTACTCCATTGCTAGATTGACCCATGAACTAGAAAATTGGCCAGTGAAGAAAGCTGACAAGAATTAAAGTGATGCAATCAGAACATGATGCTGGAGAGGAGCTTTGCGGATACCCTGGACTGAGAGAAAGGAACAAGTGGGTTTCAGATCAAAGCAAGCCAGAACTTTCTCTTAGAAGCAAGAGGACAAAACTAAGGCTGTTGTGCTTTGGGCATATCATGAGAAGACAAGAATCATTGGAGAAGACAGTCATGCTAGGGAAAGTAGCAGGGAGAAGAAGAAAAGGAAGACTAAATATGATATGATGATTCCATAAAGAAAGCCACAGCCTTGAGTTCGTAAGAGCTGAGCAGGGCTTTCAAGGGCAGAACATTTTGGAAGGCACGCATCCTTAATGTTGACACAAGTTGGAGATGACTTGAAAGCATGCAGCAACAACAAAAGTTAGAACAAAGGACCTTGAATTGATACAGCTCCTTTGGTACAAGCTTTTGTCAACCGTTGCACACTTCGTATGCATGGAGTATTATAGCAAGCTTCAGGTTTACCATATATAGTGGCACATAAGGTGATTCGTGTATAAGAAGAGGTCGATATTTTGGTTTGTTTTTCTGATATTTGTCATATGTTGGGTGTATCAGATGACCCCCAATTTTCACTCTGTTTTTTGGTTTCAAGGGTTGTCTTATATGGTCGTCCATACAGTATATACTGTACATTACACAGAGGAGCTGAAGAGCAGCAATAATTGTAAATAAAGATCATTGCCCTGTTTAGTCCAGCATGGTCTTCTTCAGCCATTGCCAACCTGAGGCCAAATGTTCAGGATGACAACCTCCATTCTCTCCGATAATGTCCATGCTGGTTGGAGCCGTCCAAAACTTCTGCCAGACCTCAGACTGGGGAGGGCCGATTCATGCCAAATGGTGCTGGCTTGGCCTGCCATAGACAGAGCATACTCTGCTGAGCTCACCTTCCGGATACTTGAGCAAGAAAGGTCCTGATGGGGTCTGGTCTCCTCCCCAGTGACGCTTTGGCAGCAATCCACAAGTTACAGGTCATTCCAAATACTGCAAGGGCTGAGCCAGGGCTCTAGCACCCTGAGTAAGAATTGTAACTCTTAGACTAGTGTAGGCCATCCTGATGCTTTGAACTACAATCCTCATAATACTTGGCCATCAGCTGTGACAGCTGGGACTGACGGGAGCTGTAGTTCAAAGCATTTGAAGGACACTCGGTTGCTTACTCTCGCCCTAGACCAAAAATCAAAGGGTGTCACAGGGACTGCTGGATTCCAAATTTTGAATAATTTCATTACATGTACAGGTTACCTTTCCTTCAAAAGACTCAAGGGAATCTCTCTCTTTTATTTTTGCTTTGTTTTCCCTTCACAACATCCCTGTGAGGTAGGTTAGACTGAGAGAGTGACTGGCCTGGGTCTACCTAGTATTCCAGTGTGGTGCAGTGCTTAGATTGTTGGACTGAAGATCTGGGACTTTGCGGTTCCAGTCCTCACTTGGTCATGAAGCTCACTGAATGGCTTTGGGTCAGTCATTCTCTTCCAGCCTACCCTACCTCACAGAATTGTTGTGAGGATAAATGGAGCTAAGTAAGCCGCCTGGGGTTCCCTACAGGGTGACGAATGGTGGGCTATAAATGTAATGTTATAATAATAACAGCTAGTGGGCTTCATGGCCAAGCAGGGGCCAGAACCCAGGTCACTCAAGTCCCCGTGCACTTCTCTAACCACTGCACTGCACTGCCTCTCACATTCATGGCATTCCTGTCTGAGATAAGGTGCAGCAGTCCGCAGTGCTAGTTAAGTCTGCGATGCTAGTAAACTATCTTGTGCCAGCCCCAATTACTTCCATCTGTTCTGGGGAACTATAATCTATCTGTGCCTTTATATTTCCCTGCAACCCAGAAAACACATTTTTGCCTCTAGATGCCACTGTTTGGCACATTCCTGTGATCCTACAACCTTTCACTTCCTGAACCTAGTGAGAAAATAAAGTGTTGTTCCTGCTGTTTCTTCTTCCTTTTCATCACCATCACCATCACTTTTTCAAGCACTTTTATACCAGCTTCAAAAATGGTTTTCCTCCCAAAGCCCCTTACAGAGTGGCATGTTCAAGATCCTGCATAGAATTACTTGTAAAGAGTCTCTGAGGCTGCCATTTAAAAGCTGACAGAGCCTGTTTGAAGAAGAATGCATAGAGCAAGCTGGGATTCAGGAAGAGAATTCCACAACTGTGAAGCCAGCAACAAGAAGGCCATGTCCTTGATACCCACCAATCTGTTTTATGCTAACAGGCCAGACTTTGAGGCTGTGACACCAAACATGGAGTTTGGGTAGGTTCATGTGGCTACAAAAGAGCTTTCAGTTCTCCTTTGTGATCACACACAGGGAGCTTGTGAGGACCCCCAGTTTATATAGCTGAATTTAGGGAGGAACCTTCCCCTGCTGTCCCGGTGTGCAAGTTTCTGCCTATTCCCTCGGTTTCTCTTTAATCACAATTGTGACTGCTCCAGGGAGAGTTTCTGTCACCTCTGTGTTTTTAACTGAGTGAAATTTTTCTTTCCTGCTTCTCCTGTCTGAACTGTCTGCTGATGTTTTTCTTCTGTCAGCTTCTGCACTTTTATATTTATTAAAATAAAACAAAAACCTCCTGAAGTTGCGATCTTCTGAGCACCATTCGCCATATGGTGCTGGGGCGTGGGAGCAAATGCTCACATAGAGCCCCTCGTTCTGCCCGATCTGTTCTGGAGAAGGCTGTGTTGTCCCTGCAGGGCCCACTGTCAGGCCTTCACTCAACGGGCTCACAGGAATAGGGTGGACGGACTGTGGACACTTCAGTGGCAGCGCATGCTGAGATGTGGAGGCTCTGAAGAAAGTAATGGCTCAGTTGATGGGAGCACCTCCATCATCCCGTCCTTCCACATCTCAGCAGCTAAGCCTCCCAAGGGCTGTGACTTCTCCTCAAGCTCCAACCATGGACTTGACAGATCCTCCAACACTGGGGATGTATCTCACATTAGTGCTTGCCAAGAAAATCTCAAAAATGGCAGGCACCTGGAATTGGGTCCTCAGAAGAAGGAGGAATCTTAGTCTTATGACCCTGCACATAACTCTCCGCCTCTTACACTTCCTCTGCCCCCAGTGCTGCATTTGCAGATTCCCAGCCAGTCTTGGTGCAGGAGCTGATTCTGATCATCTCAGCCTCTGAAGGAGAAATACTGGAGCTTCCCCCTGTTAGATCCCAAGGAAAGGCTTATCCACTTGGCTATGATCTTCTCCTCAAGATGGACAGCATCAGGATGGTTTCCTGGATTTGAGAATTTCCGAAGTCCACTGCACAGTAGGAATGAATGGAACTGTAGAGTGCCCAGACACTAGGACAGACTCCTTTGTTCAGTTGGGACCGAGGGTCACAGTGGCCTTTGCCAGTCCAGGATTCTTTTTTTTTAATAAGTTTTATTTGAATTATAATCCTAAAAAAACAAAAAGAAAACTACAAACAACATCCATCATCAAAAACATCGAGCCCGCTGGGTCAACCCCCACACCCTTCTTTTTCCATTTATGATTACTTAAAAACATATTTAAATCTAAGCCAAGTCCCGTTTCTCTAGCCAATAAAAAAAAGAGTCCCAAGTTTGATAGAAGTCAGTATCTTCTTTCTCCTTCAGTGATAAAGTCAATCTATCCATTTCTGCACAGTTCAGAATCTTTCTTAGAATCAGTTCATCGGTGGGTAGTTCCTCACTTTTCCAGTGTTGAGCGAATGCAATCCTTGCCGCAGTGATTACATGTAAAATCAAATACCTTTCTTGTTTACTAATGTCCTCCGGTATAATGCCTAATAGAAAAACTTCAGGGTTAAAATTTTCCCATTCCCAGAAAAAATCCATAATTGTTGAATCAGAGCAGGGTCAATCACAAAAGTTCCATTTTTCTTCTGTAGACAAGGAAGGTTAGAGATTGGACCTCATGGGGCAGAGGATGTATTCTGGCTACCCTTGGTCTATGAGTTTTGAATTCTCAAGCAGCTATGGCTCATCATCAGCTTTCCTGAGAGAGAAAGTTGGCTCTCTGTGTGACGATTTGCGCAAAGATGAGTGAAGATTGGGCCTTTGAACTGAAGCAATCTGTCTCGTCAGCAAATTAATTCAGCTCCCCATCAGTCTGATTGTGATGCTAAAGCTATGGTGGGAACTGTAGCACGGAAGTGTCACATCTGGATGTGTTGTGCTAGATTGACCCAAGAAACTTGCCCATGAATTAAAAACCTGCCTCTTCACAGAGTAGGTCTATTTATTGTGAAGACTGATGATGCAACTGACTGTGTCCAAAAGATCACCACAAGGAAGATGGGCATAGGTCAAGCATTGACATCACTGCTGCATGGATAATGATGCTTGGCTTGTACACCTGTTGCATGCCAGCTTCATGAGCAAAGGCCCTGGTCCTTCAAGTTGCAAAGCTCTTTGGTACTAAAATGGCAGTAGCCGTCATCATGCTTCCATGCATTCCACTGAAAAGGGGACACTGGAGGAGAACAGTGCTTTGATTCCCCAGTTTGTCTTCATCGCACTCCTTATCATCCCCTCTTTGAAACACATCTCTGTCTTTTTTTCAGCTTGGACCACTGTAACACTGGATTCATGGGTCCTTTTAATCATCTGCCTGGGCTACAGGACAGTGTTCAATACCTTCCCATATTTAGCAACTGTTTTATCACTGTACCATCACTGGTTTTGACAGTGGAGATAGATTCCCTCCTAGACAAAGGGGTGATCCAATAGTTTCCCACTCATCAACTGAATATATTTTTAAAAAATTCTGTTAGTTCGTGGTGCTAAAGAAGAATTGAGATCTCTGACTGACCCTGGATCTTTAGAACATGAACTTCTTCATTACATCCCAAAAATGCCACGTGATCCTTGGCATTGATATTTCCCTTGCTGCACAAAAGGGACTGGTTTCTTTTGACTGACCTCAAAGATGGCTATTTCCATGCAGTGATTCAACCTGGATACCAAAGATGCCTTCATTCCATTGCCAGGCCTGAGGGCTTGCAGTTCCAGGTTCTTCCCTTCAGGTTGGCAACACCCCAAGAGTGTTCATAAAGTGCGTGACTGTTGTCCACACCCGCTTTCTTGGAATCCAAGTCTAATAGCACTTGGATGATTAACTGCTTACACTGAGGGCGGAACGCCCAGACATTATAGAGACCATCCTCAACCTACTGGACAACCTTGTTCTCTATGGCAATCAACAGAAGTAGATGCCAATACCTACCCAGATACTCCACTATGTTGAGACAATGCTGGATTTCACTATGGGATGAGCCTGCCTTCTACAGGACAGAATGGAAGCCATAATTAACACTAGTATGGAAAGTTGCTCATATATTTATTTATCAGATTTTTATCCTACCCCACTAGCCATAACGGGCTTGAACTTGCACCTTACACACTGTCCAGAAACTGTTAGGGCTTCCGGAAACGACCACTTTGGTGATGTAGTTTGCTCACCTTTGCATTTGACAATCCCAGAGCTGATTTATCCGTGCCTTTGATCTGACTGCTGATGCCTGTCAGACACTCTCATGCCTCCTGTCCAGCATCATTTCTTCACTACACAGGCAAACATGCATGCCCAATCTGCCAGGGCACTCTGTTATTCCAACTGTTGTCCTCCACGAACCTTGCTACTGATACCTCTCTTCATGACTGGGGAACACACTGTAGGATGCTAATGGTGCAGTGTATGTGGACCGTAAAAGAGGCTTCCAAGGATATCAGCTTTTTGGAGCTCTTTGCAGTACACGAGGCACTTCAGGAGTTTGAAGCCACACTGTCTGAACTTCATGTTCAGATTGTTGTGGGCAATACCACAACGGTCTTCTACCTGAATAAGGAGGGAGGTACAAGGTGAATAGTTCTAGCCATTTGGCTATGCAGAACCTTGCACAGATTCAGTTGCACATGACCTCCAACTCATTGCCTTTGCAGGTGCCAATAGTACATTGATGAACTTGCTCGGCACCTATCCCATGAGTGAGACATGGACCCACTGGAGAATCAGTGTGGTTTTGTGAGAGTGTCGGGCTGGGGACCGGGGAGTTCTGGGTTCTAGTCCCCATTTGGTCACGAGGCTCACTGGGTGACTTTGGGGCAGCCACAGATTCTCACCTCAACCTGCTTCACAGCAATGTTGTTGTGAGGACAAAATGGAGCTGTGTAAGCCATCTCGGGTTCCTCACACAAAAGGAAAAAAAGGGGGGTATAAATGCAGTGAGATGATAATGACAGGTTCTCCGACCCCTCTTTCAATATCAGGGTACTCTTGATGTGGACTTGTTTGCAATGAGGAACAACGAAGTTTGCCCTTGTTTTTGCAGCAGAGGTAGACTAGGCCAAGGTTCATTTAGGAATGCCTTTCCCCTGGATTGGGGAAGTAACTTTCTATATATATTCCCAACGATCCTATGACACAACAGTCATGGCAAAGAGCCAAGCCAATGATGCCGTCCACACCCTCTTAACTGCATGGTGGCCAAGGCAGCCACGAGTTACTCAGGCCCTGACAGGAGGACTGCCACCTCTGCTGATTCTGTTGCTCATCACAATGGACCAAGATGCGCTTGACACCAAGTCCTCGCCATGCTCGGAATGATGGTGACTATGGTGACTGTGTCTGTGTTACCGTTTCCTCTTTCTGTCCAGAGGGTCCTTGGCGTGACTAGAAAGCCACCCATGAGATACACCTTTGCCAGGAAGTGGAGGATATTTTTGCCTTTGAATCTGCAAGTGGGGTCAATCCTACCACAACTCCTGCACAGTGCATTGTATAGTTTTTCCATTCCCTATTTGGAAAAAAAACCTTTACACATAGCCATTTCTGCTTTTCATGTTCCATTGGCTGGCTTTCCCCACCCCACGTCCTCTGGTGCAGAAGTCTTCATGCAACCAATAGTATCACACAACCTTTACGGGCACCAATACTAGAGTGGAGCTTATCAGTTGCTCTTCAGGCATTAATGGTTAAACCTTTTGAGTTCTTGCTACCATCAGCCTTTGTCTTCTCTCATGGTGGCTGTTGCTGCTGCTCACCAATCAAGTGAACTGTATGCCTTGTGGATCAACTGACCATATACTGTCTTTCATAAAGGAAAGCTCCTTCGCCCAGATGTCCCTTTTTGCACAAAGTGATCTCTGGCTTCCATTTAACCGGGACGTGATATTGCCAGCTTTCCTCTCTGCTGTAATCAAGCCTAGAGACTGTGCTTCCAGCCTTCTATGTTTTTAGGGCTCTTCTGCAAAGCTTATCTGGAATCATCCCATTCTTGTACAGTATTGGCTATTTCTGTGCTACACCGACGAACAGAAAGGTCCACCTGTCCCTGCTCAAAGCCTCACTGCTTGGGTGGTCCATACCATAACATGAGTATATGAGATCAATGGACTTGGATTCACTGGGTAGTGGTATTTCAACCTCTTTTGCTCTCAGTCACAGGAGCCCTGGTCTGGGTCTCTGCCATACCACTGCCTGGTCAAACCCATTGGCATTCATCAGACGTTACCATGTGGACACCTGAGCACAAATGGTTTGTTCTTTTGAGCATACGTTTATATTGCCAGTTCTGCAATGATGACACTAATCCCCCCTCAGTAAGCCTGCTTGTTATTTGCCCATGTGTGTGTGATTCACAGAGACCACCAAGAAGAAAGGCAGGTTGCTTCCTTTTAACTGTAGTTCAAGTGGCTATTTGTGCAACCCACCCACTGGCAGTCCCCATTTCAGTGTCAGCATCAAGTCTGATGTTGGTACCAAGACTGGATATTGGGTTACCCTAGTGCTCATGCAGAGGGCCTCTTCTTGGTTCCAGGACCCCGATAGGCTGTCTCAAGGAATGGAGAGACTGGATGGGAAGCTGCTATGGAAAGATGCACTAGGACAATAGGGGAAGGGTTGCTGCCCAATTCCTCAGCTAAAGAAGTTCCCTGGATTGGGGTTCCATGCAGGCACAAAGTCTATACGTGAATTCACAGATGACCACTCAAAGAACTAAAGTTACAGGTATGTAACCTGCGTATAACCTGGTCCTCCTGGGCCTACCTTCCCCAGTCTGGTATCCTCCCAACTGTTGGATCCTGGATCTGTCCCATTTTACATGAACACCAATAGCTCTCCATAAAATGTTGGATTTGAAATAAAATCCAATCTAGGTAAATGCACAGCACCTGTCCTGCATTTGCTATCGATGACTAGAAAGCAGGGCCGAGGCCTTTTCTCAAAGGAATTCTTCCTCCTCTCTTCAGGCTTTCATTTCAAGCCAGCTCCCAGCAGTGAGCATATACAAGTGGAAAGGCAGAGAGAAAATATGACTTGGCTAAGAAAGGAGAGCTGGAAGTGAATCCTGACACCGAAAAACCTTCATGCTACAACTTGCTACAACTTGGGTTGTTAAAAAATTGAGTCCTAAGTCCCTACTCCTAAGCTCAGAGGAAAGAGTCAAGTCTGTATTAAGGGAGATTATATAATGGGGCAGTTCAAAAGATTTGAGGCAAAGCACAGAGAATTCGGAGCACATGCCTGGGTATGCTGACTTAGAAGAAAATCAGTGATGAAGGGCTAAGCAGACACTGGTAGAGGAGGATGGAGGGAAGAACAGGGAGGGATGCTTGCTGATTATTATCTGTAGCCCCAACCAAGTCTGTCCCAGACAGGCTTACATCTGGCTCCCAAGCCCAGTTGCAGGGCATTTCTGAAGATCACTGACAGAAGTTAGAAGTTAGATCTGTATCTACTGGTTTATCTTGGGGAGTGGGGTTTGCAGGGTTTCTGTATACCAGTGGTGTATTAATAGCAAAAACTAAAAAAATAAAAAAAAAATCCATCCCCCCCTTATACGTTGCTCTAAAGGCTTGAAAAAATTCCTGGAGTAGATCTTTGTCTGCAAAGATTGGTGAGCTCGCTCCTGGTACTGAACACGAATGCTTGAGTCTGAGCATGTGCTCAGGGGCACCCTATTCCTTACTGCTTAGCTGTAGGGATACCTACCAGATCCTCTACTTTGCACCAGACTCTGCCAGGTGGACTGGGGCAGGGTCTTGAACCCCCTGGTCCACCAGCCCAGAGGTTCTGCAGGTCTGTCATCTGGCCCTGGCTTGAGCTGATTTGTCCTTGCAAAGAACTCTTAGCCTCCACCACAGCATGTTGAAGGAGAGAGAAGCTTAAAGAGAATGATAAAGCTTGTGTTCTGCTTGCAGAAGGTCCTGGGTTTTCTCCCTGGTACCTCCTTGTAAAAAGTACCCAGTGATAGGGAAGGTTACCTTTTCCAGCCTAGAGAGCTACTGCCTGTCAGAGCAGGCAACACTGGGTTAGATGGACTAATAGTCTCATGCTATGCACCACCCTTTGTCCCCTGTTTGCACATCTTTTTGATTTCAGATCTAAGCACCATTTGACACACTTCTTGTTTTGGTAAAGCAGATAGCAGCAGCTGGGGGAGCAGGGGTCTGATCGTGATTGGACTGCAGCAGGTGGGTGGGGGATTTTAATCCTCCCCTCCCCTGACGGGGCCCAGGTGCAGTGTGCTCCTCTGAAGCTGCTATTTGGGAGACGTACAAGAATTTCATTCCATCTGTACCAATTCACACTTGTGTTGATGTATACTAGCTAATACACGTTAGTATGTGCAATATAGTTTATGCACATTGCTACAAGCACAATTATGTGCAAATACCCCTGCTCTGACAAAGTGAAAAAAAACTAAACAAAACCCTGGTTTCCCAGTGTCAGAATCCACATGAATTTGAAAAGGCTGCTGTACTGCCAAATCTGCAGGTCAGATTCATAGAAATCCACCTTTCCCCAGATCTGTGGTATATTTCTTCAGCATCCTAATTGTGGCCTACCCATTGCTTGGCAGTGACATTTCTCAGTCCCAGACAAGCAGCCAGAAGAGAAAGTTAATGGAAAGTTTGGGTGAGGACCGTATACAACTAGTGAGTTGCATTTGCTGCCCTGAAGTGTGCAATGCTGACTTCAACAGGGGGACTTAACTCTTTGGTTTCTTTGCTTGAAAGAGTGGTGAGCAACCCAAGGCCACTGGGCCAAATTCAGCCCTCATCCTAACTGAAAAACTCTTTGCACATGGTCTATTTTGTCCCTTTCCTGGAAGCCCACTGCACGGGAAGGAAAAGGTAGAGGGAGAAAGGAAGGTGGCAGAAAAAGATAAAGAGTGACCCATCCACCTGTGAGTCTGACTTTGTTTAACTTTCTCCAAAGGAATTCAAGTGACAGCCCCATAAAAACACAGAAGAATGTGAAATTGCCTGGGCAAGCTACATTGTTAAACTTCTGGACCTGTTTCTAGTGCCAGTGACCAGTTTTGAAAGCTGTGAAATAATGATGAATGGGCACACATGCCTACCTAGAAAGAAGTCCTAGTTTTGTAGAACTGTGCCTGAAGCTCCTTAAGTTTGTAAAAAATTAGCACCCTTTCCTTTCCTCTCTTCTTCTGCATTAATGAATTGCTGCTGATAAGGACCCCATAGGGCTTGTGCCATATTCTTGCTGTGTGTATCCATGAGAGACTGAAACAGCTTTTGTTTGATGAGGGGTGCTCAGGCCCCATATTCCCTCCAGAATCCTGCAGCTAAGCCCTCATTTGAGAGCTGTCCAGAAAGTACGCCTGACCAGTCAAATGGGGGAGGAAACGGTAGTGCTGGAATGTTGCGCTGAAATATCCAAGTAGAGCCGACTGGGGATGCTTCGTATCAGTAGATGATTTCCTGAGAAGGGTTGCACAAACAGGGAGCCTCATTCATAAAGAAACAGGAAAGCAGTGCAGCAACCCCAAATAAATAAACCCAAGAGAAAGTGTCTGGTGCGAGGTGAATGGAGGAGACAGACAAGGAAAATGGAATGAATGAACCATTTGCTTTCAGGGTCTTGGCTGGAAATAGAGTGTGGATATAATGCAAGACCCTTGGACAGCTGAAGATTCTAGGTCAGCATTTGCAAAAGGGAGGTCATAGGAGGGAAAAGCCGGTCTTTTGGAAGAAAAAAGGAATTAGGATAAGCAACTGCTCTGGAGGGGGAAGCACAACTACTGTTTAAAGCAACGATGGAGAACATGTCCTCACCACCCAGAAATTGTGTGACTACAATTCCCACCGGAACCTCAACATTTTCTGTGCTGACTAGGAGGACTGATGAGAGTTGAAGTCCAACAACATCTGGAGATCCACATGTTTCCCAACACCTCACCAAAAGTCATAATGGCTGCTTCTCACAGGGAGAAGCCAGAAGGTTTGGAAGAGAGGAAAAGTGGCAAGAAAGGAATAGATGGTTTCCTTTTCTAAGCCTAAAACTCTGCTGCCCTCAAGCCACTTCCTCAAGGCATTCTTCCTCCCTATTGGCATGGATCCAATTCAGAGGCAGATCAGATATTCTGTTTTTCAATGCACGTTTCTAGTCCTCATTGGCAGAGTAAAAACTTATTTCCGATGGATAGCAATATGTGTACATACGTGTTTTTAGTGGATTCACAATAGCTACAGGCTTCATGACCTGTAGTCTTCTTATCATGCTTACTTTCTCAGTCCTTGGGTTAAAGAAACAATCATTCAGCAGGCTATGTTTAATCTGCCCAAGCAAAAGCTCTCTGAATATGTTCAGAAGTGCTCTTTATCAGGTCACGTGCAAAACTATGTTCACATCCCACTTCATGTTAGGGCTGAGGATGTCACTGGTTTCTCTTGCTATGTTAGCAAAAAAAATCAGTAATCAAGAGCCAAGGTGGCAGCAACATATGTGCTACTACCTCCCCCGCTCCTCAAATAACCTCATCAAAAAATCAACAATTAAACCAATAATTATTGGTCAAGGAAAGGGGAGAAAGGGAGCTACATTCTGCTCTGCCCAAGTCCCCCTTCCAGGGTTGATTGGCGGTATTGCCGATTTCTAACTGAGTTACGTGCATGCTGCTCCAGCAGCTAGACTGCAAGGATTTCACTTTTTTTGCTTATGCTGTTCCTTGTCCAGCTAAGCTGCATATTCAGGAGCTTGCATCCTTATGCTATATCCCCAGTAGGATTAGAGCATCTGAAGTTAAAGTCAACAGAATGAAGTAAGAGGTAATCAAGACAGTGACCTGGTTTGCACAACATAAGCCCTCGCTGTCATTGGTGATTGGACCTCCTCCACTGATGTCCAAGGAGCACTTTGGAGTGACCGTCACTTGTTCAAAACTCCCTGAAAATTACATAACTGTATTTGTATTTTTAATGGTCTGTCTTGCATAATTGTGCAAGCCCTGTAAAGAGCTGGTAAAGAGGGAAAATGGAAGAAGAAGGCGCACCAAGAAGTGTTTGTCAGGGGGGAAATGTAGCAATGCCATCCTCTCAATTGTGTGTGTTGAACCAATGCCCTCCAGCTTTTCAATACTTCCTCAAGTCAGTAAATACTTCAGAAAGGGGGAGTAGCTGGTGACCCGAGGAAGTTTCCCCTGCTTTTTTTTTTTTTTTTGGCAGTAACCCATACAGTGTAGCTGATTCACTGGGTGGCTTCATTTGGCACACAGATGCAGCCAGCATTTATCCCTGCTGAACTGCTTCCCACCACACAACACTATCTGACATCAGTCCTTGCGTTTTGATAGTTTAAATGTCTAAGGATGTTCTATAATATTCCATAACACTTCAATCAACCTATCTCAACCAGGCATCTAGGGAAGCCAATGCGCTGAAGCTCGACAGTTGTGGAGCTTTCAAAGACTAGAACCTGCATGGTAAATAGGATCACTCCACTTTTGTTAATTTTTCTGATCTGGAGATGAAATGGGCAAAAATGCAACTTTTTCCAGCAGATCCAAAAGTTTTATGCTGGAATTTGGCCGTTAATTTGTGATTTCTACAAACAGATACATGAAATAGGTGTATGAAATCACAGATAGAAATATGAAATCAAGTTTATTGACAAAATGATTGGTCATCACAGGTTTTTAAAACCCTTTCTTAAAATGCCTGTCCCTCTCTTCCCCTAGCAATCATAATAATGGAGCACTTTTCCTGAGTGTTGAGAACGCATTGGGCCGGTTTGCATGACACAGCAAGCCATGGTGGTTTCTTGCACAAGATGGTCTGCTGTGTCATCCAAATCCTGTCATGCTATTTCAACATGGTACATTTGGTTTTTAGAAACCACAATAAGAAACAACTGTTTGTCCTATGGTTTCCACAATTCAGCATGATTTCTCCATTTCTCCAGACCGGGGATCGTGGTTTCCATGGTCCCAGAATGCAGCCACTGTGGTGTCCCTTGGAAAGAGCAGCAGCCACTTGCAGAAGCTGAGCCAGCCATCCAGTATGGGACTGAATTTCAGGCACAGTGGCTGATGGGACACATGACCATTCTGACAGCAGGAGGACTGAGAGAGGAAGGTGGAAACCATGCTAGCATGGAAACCACTGGATTGTCTGTCAGGCTCATACAGCAAAAGAACTACACACTATGAAAATGATGCAGGGTTGCTTGTCCTTGTGTGAACCCAGCCATTATCCTTGTAAGCCTTGTATTATAAATTACAACAACGCTTTAACTTATATATGTAAATATTACTTCCATACTGCAAATAGGCTGAGAGAGTCTTGCTTAAGGTTTCCTAATGAGTTCATGGCCGAGGCGAAGTTTGAATCAGGGACTACTCAGCAACAGAAGGGTGGGGGAGAAGTAAAATTAACTAAGTTCCCATAGCACACTGCCTCTTCATTTCACTGACAATATAGCCGTATTTTGGTTCTTCATGAAGAAGTGTTCTTTGTAACAGGAAAACCCTGTATATTGTTTGATTCTTATGACTTAGATGATATATGGCTTGGAAAAAGCCCTATATTACCAAGAAAGAAAATATTTTTGCATGGAAGTGCCAATGTCTGAAAACACTGCATAGATCTGGATATACAAGGAGGTATCAGAAAGTAGCAGCTGTTCATTATGAGCTGTAAAGCATTGGCAACCATTTTGCTGTTGTTTCCCCAAACATTCTCAGGATACCCCCAGAACAGACCATCAATTTTCAACAGATGTTAACGCGTCTTTGTTTACCTTGCTAGAAAAAGAAAAAACAAGAAAATGGCTTAAGGCAATTTCATTTTAAGGTGTCTATAAGCCCTCCCTGTTTTGGCGAGCATATTTGTCAGGTTAAGTATGGGTACACGAGTATTTATTCAGACGAACAACAGCAACATAAAAATCTGGAGCTCAAAATGTTAGGCGCATGAAAAAGGAAATGCATGTTTGGCACTTGGACAAATGCAGGATGAAGTGAAATCCAAGGAAATGGGTCTGCATTTTCCTTTGCAGAATTCCAGAGAATTGGCTTCAGAGGAGAAAGGGAATTAAAGTTGACAAGACTCAGAATCTTCTAACGTTGGTGAGGATACTGGGAGGGAAATAGTGAAGTCTCTCCCCTTCATAATACTAAAGCTCAAAGTTATCTGATAAAATGAATGGTCAAGAGATTGGGACTAGAGAAAAGGGATTAGCCCTGCATCTGCACACTTAGCTCCCTGCTGCAAGATGTGGTGAATGCCACTGGTTTAGAAGGATTTAAAGGGGGGACTAGAAACATTAGTGGAGGATGCCTGTTAGCAGCTATAGATCATGATGGAGAAATGGAACCTCCATATACAGGGGCAGCATGTCTTGGAGTACCATTCACTGAGGATCAGCAATAGGAGGGGACTGTTGCCTCCTTCATACCCTGAAGGTGCATCTCTTGGGGGCGTCTGGTTCACCATTGCAGCCAGGTAAAGTTTGCTGAATTAGATGCAGGGCTGTTCTTATGATAAGTTTTAGATTCCTTGAAATTCTGTATCCTGCACCCCTGCTGCCCCTGCCAAATGGAATTTCTTCTGGAAATGACAATCAATTAGTTTCCTCTGGTCAGAAGGCAGCTTTGCCATCGGTAATAATACCCTGCCAGATCTGCCCGAGCAAATTATGGCTGTTTGACATGCTGAACAAATGAGCAACTGATTTGGAAGTCTTAGGTGTGTGCACATTTTCCTGAATGGGATTGTGCACAGCTGCTTCAGCACATGGCTGGGGGGTAATGAAGACTACCTGAATGATGGCTTTTGGGTCTTTCAAATTAGATCCAGAATTAGGGTGCAATCCTATGCATGCTTGTTGTACTGTTAACAACAACTCTCGTTGTTAGGAGTGCTGACCTGGGACTTGAGACAGATCTGGGTTCTATTTATTAGTCAGCCATGAAGTCAGCTGGATGACTTGGAGTCTGGTGCTACCTCTCAGCATAACCTACTTGACAAGGCATTGTTGTGAGTATAAAATGGAGGAAAACCTTGAAAACCATGTTAGGTTCCTGGCAAGAGGAAGAAATGCAGGATATACTCCTCCTCCTCCTCCTCCTCCTCCTCCTCCTAACAACAACAACAACAACAACAACAACAACAACAATACTTCCAGCATTCCTCAGCCAGTAGGGTTGGCTGGATATTCTGGAAGTTGTAGGGCTTTTCTCTGTTGATACATGCATAGGGTTCTGCCTTTAGTCTCTTTAGAGGCGACCCATTCAATTCGATAATAATTAAGTTAGGAGTGACTAACAAGTATCATTTCTTTCATTGGGTCTATGCTTAGTATGATTAAATCTGGATCCAAGCAAAGATGTTAATTATTCGAGACAGTCCATAGGTAGGCTCTTGAATAAGCTAAATTTCTGGAAGTCAAGGGGAGAAAAGGTTTTAAGAGAAAAGGAAACGCCTGGCAACTCTGTATAGAAAATTCTCACTGTCCTGCTCCTTCTTCCTTCCCTCCGTACCCCTCCCATCCGTAAAGAGCAAGTGAGAAAAGTCAATGTGAAGACAAACTTCGTAGTAGCTCTTCAGCACCCCCCCCCCCGCCGCTTCCCCCAAGCCACACACCAAATTCTTGGCTCTCCCTGCAGAAGAAAGTGGCATGAATGAGCCCCCCCCCCGCCGGCCCCGCTACTCCTGGCCCCTCCCCATCCCCCTCATTGGCCGGCAGGATTCTGAGAAGGAATTTAAAAAGGAGAAAGCCTTTTCGCCCGGCTTCGGATCCGAGGGAAGAGCGGAGGAGTGCGAGGCCAGCAAGCCGACCTTCCCTCCCCAGCCAGCGGCCGACATGCAGACCTCTTGGGCTCTTGGCTCTTTCTGCCTCTTCTTCCTGCTGTTCGCCCTGCCTTCCGGGCGCGGCTGGCAAGTGCTTAAAAACGACGCCACGGAGGTGGTCCCGGACTTCCCGGAGAATACCGAGGCGCCCGAGGAGCAAGACTACATCCAGAACGACACTGACACCGGCACCATGAACAACCGGGCGCAGCAGCAAGGGCAGAGGCACCCCCACATTGCTCTGAACAGGATGGGTAAGGGAGGCCAAGAGGCGGCGGCGGCGGCAGCGACGGGCTTTTCTTTCTTTCTCCTTGCCCGCAGGTGTGTGGCGGGCTTCCCTCCTCTGGGCAGCACCTGGCTGGCTCTTGAGCAGAACCGCCTGGAAGGTGTTGGCTGCCCTCTTCCAATGCATCTAGAAAGTAAACAGCTCCCCCCCCCTCCCCGTCATCCCCATTTA
Source organism: Varanus komodoensis (assembly GCF_004798865.1). Classification (NCBI taxonomy): domain Eukaryota; kingdom Metazoa; phylum Chordata; class Lepidosauria; order Squamata; family Varanidae; genus Varanus; species Varanus komodoensis. The sequence continues at coordinate 4,994,917 of NW_025336011.1, read as the reverse complement.
CAACTCCCAGTATCCCCGGCAAGTAGGTCCATTAGGCTAGCTGAGTCACTGGGGTCACTAGTCCTGCACAAATGGTGGATCTTTGAAAGCAAACCGACCTCCACCAATTGATGTTTTCCTCCTAGAGGAGCTGGACTACAACTTCCATCATCCCATCCACCAGGACCATTGTGCTGGCTGGGGACAATGGAAGCTGTACTCCAAGACAAGGGGGGATTTTGGAGAATAGATCAGCATCTCCCAAACCTGGCACGCTCTAGAGAGGTTGCAGTACATCTCTCCCCCTTCCTCCTGACTGGAGATGATGGGACCTGTACTCCATCACTTTTTGGGGTGCTAAGGCTGGTGAGGCTGATTTATTTTGATTGGCTGTGGCCCTCCAGGGTTCCTCGGGAGGTACACATCTTTTCCATTGCTAGAGACTGCATAATTAGTAATGTCAGGGATTGAACCCGTGGCCTTCCATGTGCAGATCAGGTGTTCTGTCACTCCGCCTTTTTGCATCTACTTCCCTTTAGGTGCTAAAAGCTGAAGTGGTTAGGTTTCTGAACTGACTCTTTCGCAATGGCTGAGATGCCCCATCCATTCCTCTGGGTGGAACACAAAGCAGCAGAAGACTTTAGCTTCCAAAGGAGCCTCCTCCCATCCAAGCAAGGGTCAGAGTCCAGCCCACTTAACTTAATCAAGGATGTGGCTTCATTTGCCTTCCGATCATGCCCTGGGATCCTTTGGTCTCCCTGAAGCCACTTTCACACGTGAAACTTCAAGTAGGTTTGCAACAGAGAGCAAAAAACCTACATCAGTCAGAATGACCATTGGCATTACAAATGCCATTCCTCTGCTTTCTGTTGTGTGTGGTCTGTGATTAGACAAAAACAAAGATGTGTGTGAACATGCATGTAGAGCACACATGCTGGAATCTAGAACCAAAAGCCTGCCCCCCCCCACCCTAGTATTCCTGGGGTCCCAATCTAGTCTTACAGGATTACCAAGATAGCAACACCCCCTTCTCCTTCCCCAACCCATCAGTCACTTGGTAGCTTCCCAGACTTTGTATAGTCCCCTGACCCCTGCCTTGTAAAAGCCTCAAATGCTTCTCCTAAGGCTTAGAAACTGGCAATAAGACCTTTAAATCTGAATAAACATGGTCATTGTGATATTTGGCCCCATCCCCTTTCCTTCATCCCCACCTACAGCTGGAACATAGCTTCAGAGGATTCCTCCAAAACAAATTTGTCTTTTTGACTGGTGGTTAAGTAAGCCAGCATGTCTCCAGACATGGCAGGCTGGGGTACTTATTCCTGCTTAATTCCCACTCCTTGCTCAAGTGGACTGTTCGAGGGCATCATGGCAGCAGTTTGCTCCCTTTTTGTCCTATAATGAAAAGTGTAAGGGACAGCTGATGAACCCCGAGAACTTCCTTCCCCGATCTGGCGCACTCTGGATGTGCTGGACTACAAATCTCATTAGCCTTAGCCAGGATGGTCTGTGGTTTACATAGACGGGAGTTGCAGTCCAAACATCAAGAAAGCACCTGGTTGGAGAAGGGTGCCCCAGAAGCAATGACCCTTATTTTCTCAGGTGGCTGGTGCAGGGATGCCTAGCCTGAAGCACCCACTACCTCGCGTGCAGTGTTTGTAAGCATCACAGTGGCTCCCTGATCCTCCAGGTAAGACCTACCTGTCAGGATGTGCTACAAACAGTGGATGTGAAGGTGAGCACTGATGTGGAGGATGGTGTGGTTTGTGACATATTGGAAAGAAAGAGATTTAATTAACGATGGATACGGGGTGTTTAGTATCATGCCCTGGGACCTTTGTATAGGTCTGATATACTAGAATAAATGTGGCAACTCTATATAAATCTCCTAGCTTGGATATATTGGCAAAATTCTACTGTTGCTCTTTCCAACCTGGAGTCCTCTGGATGTGCTGGACTACAACTCCCACAATCCCCAGTTAGCATGTTGCTGTTCTGGCCAGTAGTTGCTCTTTGGGGTCTCAGATGGCTTCCTTTTTCTATCCCCTGCTATCTGATCCTTTGGCTGGAGGTGCTGGGGAACTGACCTAAGATCTCCTGCAGGCAACACATGCCCTTTACTCTTGAGTTGTGCCTAATGCCCAACCCTATGGACTGTCCGCAGGTCCAACTTATTATGCAGGAAGAAGGGGACCTGCATGCACAAACTTCCCTGCATTATGCAACTATTTATATGGCCTGGTTGTCCTGACCACTCTGACCATGAACCCTTTTGGGGAAGGCTTGCCATACAGGTAGAGCATGGTATGTGACTGACACTGACAAGTACAACATGTCCCGTCAGTGGCCATCTGGCATTTCCAGGACAGTTTGCAAGAGTAGAAAACCACAAAATAAACTTTACAAATACATATTTTGTGTTAGTATTTCTATTTTAGTTTGAATGCCACTCTGCTATGTTACTGTATGTTTTCGGCTCCTGAGATCCTTAGTTTTATGTGAAATTATAATGTTTTTATTGTGCACCATCCCTGAGCACTTGGTAGGTAGAGGTCTATAAATGTAATGAATAAAAACCTAAACAAGGAAAGGACAAAAGCTACACAGACTATTGATCTATCCTGTCCCCTACCACCAGACTCCTTCCTTAGTCTCGGTTTAGCTGCCTGAGGAGTGGGGTTCATCATATGGAACTACATTAGATAAATATGCTTTAAATAAAAATTAGGAATGATGATGTTCTTGATGGAATAATTTGTCTGAGCTATGATGCAATCTCTCATGCCTTTTATTAACTTAAAAAGTAATGCAGTCATTCTGTGTAAGATGTTAGATATGTCATAGTTTTATATTCAGTTTAAATAAATTTTCTTTCAAAATGTTATAAGGGAAAAATAAAAACAGAAGAAAATTGCATGTATGTGAGGGCAAGGAAAAAGCACCCTCCAAAATATTACAAGTTTGCTATAAGTCACAGTGTGGGGATAATAGCACTTGCAAGCAATGTGAAGTTTGAACACTCCTCAACCTAGTGCCCACCAGATGTCCTGGACTTCAACTTCTATCAACCTCAGCCAGTATGGCCAGTGGCCAGTAGCGCAGTACTAAATACCTGGAGAATAAACCTAGAACTCTTGCCTGTGGTCCACAACATGTAGAGGATACCAGAGGGCTGGCCTAAGGTCAAGTCGGAGAAACTAGGAGACTTCCTTGGAATGCAGAAAGAAGTTTTTTTCAGGATTGCGGAAAGGAGAGGAAGAATTCCTCACTCTTTGAGGTCCTTCCTCTGCTCAGGCTTCCCAGTGGCTGTTCTTTGCATGGCAACCACAACCATCACAACAAGCAATTCCATTAACATAATGGTCTGGATCAAACAGTGGCAGGAGCAGAAGTCCGCTGCTGCAGTGCGATTTCCACTTGTCCTCTTCAAGCCAACACAAAACCCCCAACTCTGCTCTGGAAATGTGTGGGGTGGGCTGCAGGGGAGAGAGGAAATGCCATTCCACTGGCAGATGAGCAGCATGGGTGGATGCTGTTTCTAGCCTGGACCAATGAAAACACGAAGTAGCCAAGGATTCATGTGGATCAAAGCAGGATGTGCACTGGAGCAGGGCTGGGGGAGGCTTTCAGGGGTCGCTGACTTCTTCCAGTGCTGCACAAGTTGATGGAGCTGGTGTTGGATGTGGCCATGACACATGCATTTGTTCTAGGTTCCTCTGCATGAGGCATTTATCTTGGTGCTTTACTGAGGCTGCTGCTTCTGCTTTCCTTGTGGGAAAATTACTTTGTTCACACAAGCTTTTTATTTGCCTCCAGGAATTTCTTCTCTGCCTTTTTATATGTTCCTTTACACAACACAAGATGGATTTGAGCTATTGAGTGGAATTGTGAAATTACACTAGGGCTCTCTAGAGAATAATGGTAGCATCCAGGAAAACAGCAGGCAAAGTTGGAAAATGGACCTGCAAACTTCTGTGACAATAAATGTCTTGGATAGAGAAGTGTTCTCTCTCTCTCTCTTTCTCTCTCACATACACACTCACACTCTTATTCTTATTCTCAGGATAAGGATTGCTGGGGATGGGTGGGATAAGTTAAAACTTCATCACCCCTTGTGTACCTGGCACTTCACAAAAAGCAGGTCTGCTGGGTCTTGGCCATGGAGTTTATAATCTAAAGCATGTAGAAGGAGGCTGCAGAGTGTGAGGAAGTAGATGCATGGATATCCTGGAGAAGAATGAAAAGCTGTAGAGACCAGAAGCATGATCCAAAGGTGGTTCTGCTGCTGTTTCACAGGGTAGCCTTCGGTGGGAGTGGTACACAGGAATTACAGGCAGCTCTGGCATCACATCTCCACTCATGATCTGTCCTTGACCCACCCTCCATTTCCTGCTTTTGTGCCATAGGAAGCTGATACCTCATTTCAGAAACGCAAACCTTCCTGAAATTACTTTGAGCAAATCTCTGTAATGATCTTCCTGCCCCATTTCTAACATTATCAGAACTCTTTGTCCATTGGTGAGTGAATAAATAGGATCTACAACAAATCATTGCAGTGCGGAAGGCAGCAGGCAATTGTACCCTTTCCTAGAATACGCCATTTCATTCCCTGGCCAGCCAGCCTGCATTTTTTGTCCATTGTGAGAGCTTCCCTTCTTTGGGTTCCCCATTCATACCACTGAAGACTTTGTGGAATCGTGGGGTTTTCTGAACCTGCTGATATTTATCTTATAAAATGATTTATCTTTTTTCCTGCTCACCTGGGTTCTTAAAGCAATGTACAATTATGTAAAAAAAAGCCAATGCAATCTTTAAATCAGGCCAAAGCAAGTTTAGAAATGAAACAGTACAGTTTTCACTGTCCCCACTGGGTTTGAAACAAGCAGAGGAAGGCAGGCAACTCTTGGAAGGAGTTCCAGAGTCAGGGTGATGCTTTGGAAAAGGCTTTGTCTCATGTACTGACCAACCTACTCTCTCCAAGTGGCAGGACTTACAGCAAGACCACAGATGGCTCCTCCCCTCTTGCGTACATCTTCCATGTGCTCTGTAATTAAATCCTAGAGACTGCGACTGGCTGCTCTGTTCCCATGTGCCTGATTGGTAAATAATGTATCTTTTCTTCTAGAACCACTGGAGTTCAGCTGCCGGGAAGTGTATTCTACCCGCTATGTCACTGAAGGCCCATGCCGCAGCATCAAGCCCATACGAGAGCTGATATGTTCCGGCCAATGCCTCCCATCCCATCTCCTCCCTAATTCGATCGGCAAGGGGAAATGGTGGAGGCAGAATGCTTTGGATTACCGCTGCATCCCTGCCCACAGCCGCTCCCAGCGGGTTCAGGTCACCTGCCCTGGTGAGGACATTCGGACAATCAAGGTCAGGACCATCACGGCTTGCAAATGCAAACGGTACACTCGCTACCACAACCGTTCGCAGCTCAAAGACTTCAGCAAGGAGACTGTCCGGCCTCAGAAAAACAAGAAGCCACGCCTCTCCAGAACAAGGGGCAGTAAGGCCAACCAGCCAGAGCTGGAGAACTCCTACTAGGAGTTGAGGACCGGTGCAGAAGCGTAGAGATGTGTTTTTTGTTGTTGTCCAACCCATCCTCCCTTTTTGATGGTTTCACCAGGATCAAAATGGGACCGAGTGAGAGGGGTGGCCAGGGCAAGTGCCCTGGCCGGAGGTTCAGAGGAGATGCAGCCATACAGCTCTCAGACTCTGAGGCTGTGGGGTGAGAGACGGGGGGGAAAGAGTGAAATCCTGAGAAAAGAGCTACTCCGAGGTTAGGAGGGGTTCTGTGGTTGAGAAGGCTGAAGGGGAGCACAGGCTGTGTGTGCACCGCAGGTTCTTCCAGGCTTGCTTGTCCTTCCTTAGCTTGACAAAGAACAGGCATCTCCTGCTCTCGCTCTCTTGCTGTTAATACAATGACGCATCCAGTTAAAACAATGTGATTACTCTAAGGGTGCATGCTCAGATGCCCCCCTTCATTGCAGTCTTTAATGCTTTGCTTCTTCATGAGTTGCAATTAATGTATTGTCCCGTTTTCTACCACAGCGTTGTGCCTGAGCTATGTGCATGTGCTCTGTAGATTTAGGGTGGGCAACTTGCAGCCCTCAGGATGTTTTTGCACCAAATTTCAACCTGCCCTGGTTAGCAGAGCCAGTGGTGTCAAATCCCAAGAGCTGTAGGCCAAAACATGTAGAGGGCTACAAGTTGCCCACTTCTGCCATACATGGTCCATTTTCATTTCCTTTTCCTGGCAGCCCATTAGACTGCACCCAGCATTGCCTGGGAACTGGGGAACTTTTAACAGTCCTTCCATGTTGCACAGAGCCTAATGATGCACATATACTCATAGATAAGGCCACCTTTGAATGAATTTTGCAGGGCCATGTTGGATCCAGAAATTAAAAAATAGGTCTGAAGAACGTGAAAAGACTTCTGTTAAGAGTAATACAAAGAGATGAATAAAGCAACACCAAGATGGGTGAATAGATGCACACAATGTTATATGCATGCGTGCGCGTGCGTGCGCACACACACACACACACACACACACACACACACACACTGATGAAAGCAGAGGAAGACGCTCTGAGAGACTCTTCCAAAGACCTTTGCTTGCTAATTCAGTCAAGATGTTTGAAGTCTGGCCTGCTCCTGTTATTTCAGGGGTGAAAAATACTTTGCAGCCTCTGGCTAAAATATATTTTGTAGCTGCTGGATATCCCAACTTCTTTCTTTCTTTTTAGGAAAACAAGTGACTAGTCCTTGGTTTTTCGTCTTGGAAGTGGTGGGGAAAAGGGGGCCCAAACTGATTTTTTCCAGGCAAGGCTCTGCAAGAAAACAGCTCACTAAGCACAAAGGAAATGTACAAGTTGCATTGAAGCCTACTGCATGGGGTTCCATAAGCACAGCGGTTGTTGCCAAGTGGTTCAGCACAGTTTCCACCCTGGCAGTCTGAATTATTTTTGTTTTAATTCTAGGATGCTGTTGATCTGGTGCTCCTCAGTATGATATGGCTCATCCATTTTTGTATTTCATCTCTGTTTCTAGCCTTTTGCCTGGATCAGAAGTATGTTTTTCAGTCCCCATCATTCGTAAATGCTTGTTTTTAAAGATATTCTCTGCAATCATAAGGTCTGTCAATATTTTTAAATGCAGTAAACTGTAACTGCAACAGTAAGAATTAATAAAATATTGGAAGAATTTCCATTGCACTTGCAGTGCCACAGAGTGCCCTTGCCCAATTGTTTGTCCTTCTAAAATCTTTGTGCAGGGGATACATTGATATTCCCGCTTAGCATGTGGAGGCTTATAGGGCAAGCAAAGTATGTTTACCTATGAGAAAGCTTTACTATGTTCAATGGAGCTTATACTGAGTTGAACACAGACTTAATCATCGTTAGAGCAGACCCACTGAAATCAATGGCACTTAGGTTTAATTGCAACTAATGAAAATCCCATCAGTTTCAGCAGGTTTGCTTTAAGTATGGCAAAGTCTGTACTTAGGTTTGCAACCTTAGGGACTGCAACTTGCCCAAAGGTACCCAGTAGTTTTATGGCTATGGTTGGAGTTGAATCTCCTCCTCCAACAAAGAGGTGCACTATCCCAGCCTTTCTCTACATGATGCTCTCAAAATGCTTAGATTGCAAGTGCCATTAGCCCCAGCCAGGATGGCCAGTGGTTGGCATGATAGGGGTTGTTATCTGGAGCTCACGCCATTTCAGAAAGTTTTCACTAGGGATTGGCTTCTGAGTGCCCTGGGACTCACACAGTGCTTGGAGTACCTGCAAATTCTGCAGATGAGTTGAAGTGAACTGAATATGGAATGTTCCATTCCACACTTCCTGAAACGAGCAATGCCAAACTTCAAACCTCCTTGGATGTCATGCTTTCTATCAGGGGTGTCCAAACTTTATCCTGCAAGTCCAAGATCCCAATGCAGTCTTTGCAGGTTCCTGAGATGGCCTAGGACTGTCAATTATTTGGTAAATTTTCAGCCTTCACACAAGTTTTTGCCATTCTAAATCTCTCTCCTATGGCTTAGTTACTGGCAGTAGAGGCTTTAAACTAAAATCTGCTGGTATTTTGGCCCTCTGTACTTCTGGAATACAGGCCCTGGGAGCTTCTCCAGAATTGAACGTGGTCCTTGGGCAGAAAGAGGTTCAACACCCATGTCCTATAGACTGCACACCCTTTCCTCTAATTCTAGATGTGTTGCCACAGTCCATCAAGAGAAATTTGCACTCTGTCCAAGTCTGGGTAAGGGGTGTGCAAGCCATGGTCCTCCTGATATTGTTGAACTCCAATTCCCATTAGAGCCAGCCAGCATGGCCAGGGGAGATGGCAGCTGTAGAAGAAAATGATATAGGGTTATATCAGGGTGGAAAGAAAGTAGATCTCCAGATATTCTGGACGTCAAATCACAGCATCGCTGATCATTGGCCATACTGCCCAACTTGTAGGAGTTCAAGTCCAAGTCATCTGGATATCTACCTTCAGCCCACCCCTGCCTTGTATATCACCTAAGCCAACCCTGGCCCTGTTATGCCTTGCCTTACACACGGCATCCATCTTGTACTCAGTCTGACAAAGCTTGGGCAAAGACACACTTTAGGCCGATTGTTTCCTCCTGTTTTGAGTTCTTTTACAGAAAACTCAATCCTGCTTTAAAAGTATTTTGAAAGGTGCAGGGCCTCCCCATCTGGGAAGATATGCCCTCCTTCCTCATGGCACTGTCCTCCCCAGAGATGGTGAAAATACTTTGCCAATGCACTTTTCACAAATTGTTTGTCTGCCTTTTAAAAAGGATGCCTCTTGTTCTGAGGCTAAAGCCTGCCATTGAAAATGAAGTCTGGGGCTAAGCCATGGGGAAATAGAATGCTTTCAGAAACAGAGAGAGTTGGACACTAATTATTCCCATTGACTATTTTGGTTAGGGTTGACTGGGATGGTCCAACACCTGGTTGAGGAAGGCTGGAGAGCGTAAAGTGGGGGTGCAGACCCTCCATTCCTCCCAGTTGAAAAACAGCCTCCCTCACCACCGCCCAGTGGCAATGCTGGCTGGGGATGATCAGAGCCAGAATACAATAGCATCTGGAGTCCATCCCTGGTATAGAGAAAGACACCTTGTTTTCAAATTCCTTTATGTTGTCTCTGTGTTCTTGTGTCTATGCTGGGATCAGAAAGCCATGCTAGCCTGTGGGTTGCCTCTATACCATCATTGGTTCATCTTATAAGATGTATGGCCTTTTCTTTGACTTCAGTGGATTTTGTTTCAGTCGGTGGATTTGTTAATGCAAAATACTGTCATTTCTTTCTGAAATATAAGTGACATATTTATTTCCTTGTAAAAAGTATTTATGCAACTTGTTTCTTCCTCTTTGTTTTTCATAATGTAATAAACTGGGCAGTCCTGCTCCTGTGATATTAACCCTAATGTTTCAAAGCTATACAGATTATATTCCTGAAGGTATTAAATTAATAAAGCTGTGTCCATGAAAGAGAGTATGATTGTTCATTTATTTACTTAAAGCATTTCCATGTCATTCCTCAGAAGAAAGGCATCTGGGGAGCCTACACTGAATAAAACAAGGCAGCCCCTTTTGCAATCTAAAAGGACTCAACACACAAGGAAAAAGGAATGGGAAGGGAAGAGAGGTAAAAATCAAGTCTTTCAACATGGCTGGTGGAATAGCCTTCTCTTTCCTCTTCATCCTTCTCAGTGCAGCCTGCTGAAATGCTTTTATATTTTTATTTTAGCAAATATAATACAAGATCAAAAGGTTGGAATGAACTAGCCGATCATCCAATGATAACTGCAGGCCTTCAAGGTAGGATCTACTTCAAGTCTTTCATGAGCCAGATCACCATGTGCCAGCAGTGTGGGTGGGGTTAGGACCAAAACTTATCCAGGTGGTCCATGTGTGCACTCTAAGCAAGTGAGCGAAACCCCAGGGAAGGCAAAATGAAAGCATGAATAAATAAATAAATAAATAAAAACACACATTGGCTTGAGGCCACAATGACTTGTTTAATCCTCAATGCATGCCAGCCACCATTTACCTAATTCACACCTGGGCACAGCTTGTTATGTTGTTTGGATCTAGGCAGCATGGGTTGTTTGAGAGGGAAACACTATCAAATAACTCATATAAATGGCCATTGGGACAGTCCTCTATTTCCAGGATGTGGAATATGCAGTCTTTCAGATCAGGGTTGCCTGCAGGTACATAAAAGATTTGGGACCTAGACCCATAGGCCAAAAATCAGCATATGCATTGTCTGTGTATGTGTGTGTAGATATGGATATATACAGATTTAGGAAAGCTTGAGGATCTATTTACATTTCACAAGAGGCAACACCAATTAATTTATCATTCAAATCATGTCAAGTAAAATAAATGCTTGAGTTCATTTTCCTTCTCCACCCAGATCGTCCCAAACTGGTTGGATTATTTCTCTAAACTAAACTCCAGTGCAGGCAAAGGTGCATGTGTGTGTGTGTGTGTGGGGGGGGTGCGGAGGACACATGCGCTGTGCAGGTAGTGGTGCAGCTAGGCTAGGGCCCTGGGGCCTAAGTCTCCCAGAGGTGTATCAGGGAAGCGGACGCAAACTCCATGTTGCTCTTGCAGTCATGATGGTGCTATGATTTAACTGAGCTTAAAATGCAAAATGGCATTTAGAGTATGTTGGCAAACATTCTACCACAGGAGGAATGCTGAAGCGGCAGAAAAGAAGTGTGAGGATGGGCACTTATGGAAGAAGAGAACTGCTGGTCATGCACTGAAGTTATTCACAAGGCCATGTGAAGCTAAGCATGTAGAGAATTTCTGGGCTTCTTGTAGGTTCTGGGGTGGTTCCTGGGTCTGAATGGTGTGGGGCCTTGCTGGGTTTGGATGACCCAGGAAGCTGCAAAGCTCCGTGCCATGACGGTTATTAAGGTAATCTGTGCAGCGTGCAACTGGCATCTGGGGGGCAGGAAAAAGAAGCCACCATGGGGGCCAAATTTCATTCTGGAGTTGCTCAGGCCAAAAGAGGCAGGACAAAGATAAAAGGAACAGAACCCAAAACTGAAACATACTAGGCTGCAATCCTATATAAATTTCCCTGGAGGCAAGTCCCACTGCAATTCCTGGGGCTGTCTGTCTACAGCGCAGGCATGAAGAAAATTAATTGGTTAATCCCCAAATAAATTAATAGTGCCTAAATTATCTCACTGATTTTAATGGGGCTTAAGTTCAACTAGGCCTGGATCCAACCCTTTATATCCATTATGTTTGCCAAAGATGCACCACATACTTCCTAGTGGTAATAGTGCATAATGAGATGGCTCTGAGAATAAAAAAATCCTTGTTTTTACATTTCAGGTGACTAGATTTCCATGGTAAAACTATGCCTGCTTTTTGCCTCAGCCAGTCGACCACAATAGCAGGAACAGTAATACTGACCTATTTTGCAGGGTTGTTGTACACATCACAAGATAATGTGATGATGCACCAGGAACTTTCCATGGTTTCAGTCCTTTGCACACTTGCTTGGAATTAACCCACTCAGTACAATGACATTTTTTAAAAAGTTGTTGCTTATTACAATGCAGCCCTGGGAGTCTGGGAGCTGGGAATTATATAAATAAATAACTAGTGCCAAAGAACAGGTCTGTGCTTTCTGGTAGATCTCATGACAAAACAGCAGTGAGACCTAGGCATTAGGTCTATTGAGCCAGGAGACCTGGCCTTTGTATACCATGTGTAGCCCTCCTCTGTTTCTCAGAGAGTAGACCGGTTGTCCATTAAAGCCAAGCAATGACCTTCTCTAGGGTACTGCTGGTGTTCAGGTGACAGCTTCCCACCTGGGTGAAATGCTCTATTTTTTCTCAGACTTGCTTCACCCCTCCAGTTCCTGATTAACTGCCCAGTTGCCATGGCCCACTTCATCCCAACACTGCTTTGCATGCTGCCAAACCTGCAACACCCAGGATAACAACAACAGCAGACTTCACTGCAGGGCTATCATCCATCAGAGTTGGTGTTAGAAGGTGGCTCTTTCCTTTGCAGCCCCAAATCTCTGGGAGACCACCTGCCTCATCACCTTGCTGTCCACGAGCAGTACGGCACTAAAACAGTGGTTCCCAACCTTTTCCCACATCCCCAGAAAATGTTTGATTTATGTTTTCATCTCCTACAAAAGTAGTATCACATTTGAAGATGAAAGTCAAATTTCTAATTTTGAAGCACAAATTGAACTACATACAGTACTGTGGGTGAACAAACTGAACTAAAAAAAAGCGTTTAACTCAGTGCCTAAAATTCAAATATAAACTGAGTAATTAGAACAAATCGTAAACAGTAAAATTAATCCAAATTATGAACATAAAATTCAATGACTTCTTTGTTCCTGCTTCTCATTCACAATTTTCCCAAAAGGTGGCACTTTCTTGCTGATTGTGATCTGCAAGTTTGCCTGTGGATTCAGGTGATTCCTAGATTTTGTCTTGATTGACAGAAGAGAATTAAATCCAAATGCAAACAAAATAATATATGATTTTACTACTGGGATAATTTTTGGCAAAAAACGTGATTTTTGGTGCATCACAAGGCAGCCTTCCTCTTTGTTGCACCCCCTGAAATGCCATCTTGCGCTTCCTGGGGGTGCAGGCACCCCAGGTCGGGAACCCCTGCACTAAAGGGGCAGGAGCGCTGATGACCTCTGCTACACAACCAGCTGGCTGAGCTGACTTTTTGCCCACATGCCCTTCACCTCCTGCTGCTCCCCACAATCTTTATGCCTGAGTGCTTTTTCCCCTGAAATCAAATCACCTCCTCTTTCCTGTACTCAAATTCCATTTTACAATTATGGGTGACCTTAGGAGACAGGAGACAGGATCCATTAAAAAGGCACACATGGAGTTAGAGCGTATGTAAGTTAGCATTTTGCACACTTGTTTTATCCTGTGGGCCCCTGCTCCAGATCTTCTTGGTAAGCAGCACTGCCTACATACACTACTCCAGTCCCTTCCCCACTGCTTCGCTTTCAGCCAAATGAATGCAACAACAGTGGACTACTTTGCAGGGCTGGTTTAACTCACATTCTTTCAGCAACAGCCCCCTTCCCAAGTAGGTATAATTATGATGGACTTCATCAGCATAGAAATTGGCAGGATGAATTTTTAATATTTACAACCTTGAAGGGAGGAGAACTTTAAAAATAATGAACATGTCTGTCTTTCTACCTTTTGATCTTAGGCAGGCACAGACCACCACACAATCAGCAACACCAAAATCCCAGATTTCTGAATTGTTTACTGGGAGCAACTTCTCCTCTGTGGATGTGCTCGTGTTCACTCCAAGTACTGAATTTAGATTTCACATGCACACTTTGATAACCCAGCCATTTCCTTTAAAAGGCATTGGCAAGCAGTGTGGTGCTCAATGTGTTGGGCTCAGACCCCACCTCTGTCTTGTGTTCAGTCTTTGGGGAAGGTAACGTCGTGCCATGTGCCCATGGCAGCCATTTTGTGGTGGGCTCCAGGACAGTTCCTCAACTTACCAAATGTGCTCTTTGGCCCAGAAAGCTTGGCTACTCTGGCAGAAATTTGCATCTGGCTTCCTGGCAGCGTTCCCCACAGAGGTCCACAGTGGGATTTTTCTAGGCCATGGAGAAATACAGAGGTAGGCTTTGGCGTAGGGTGACGGCACTTGCCAGTGCATTCAGCAGGTGCCTGCGGGCAGCACTCAGGGGAATGGCCACCGCAGCACATGGCAGGAAGTGACAGACCATCGTCCACAAACATGTGGTTAGTAGTGCAGCCACACAGTACATTGGTCGGCTGCTACCACACTGCAAACGAGCACTTGAAACTGGCCTCAGCGGTCAGGGAGGGCCTGCTCACAGCCTTCTTGCTCTCCTCCTGCCCGGTGTGGGCATGGACAACCGGCTCCAAGCAGCAGCCATTGGCCAAGTCCTGCTGGGAGGCCAAGGGGCCTACACATTTTTGAGGACCACCAGGCGAGGCTCTGAGGGCTCCTTCCCTCAGTGTGATTGCCCATTCACCACTGAGTTTGCTTACTGCTGTTTCTTCTCGTTCTCCTTCCCATCGTTGGCTGCACTTGCTAGCTTGGCAGAATCTGAGAGGGAGCAGGCCACGGCTTCTGCTGCTGCTGCTGCTTCCGCCCAGGGCCAGAGGGAGAGGCAGGTGGACAAGCGGGTGGCAAGTGGGGCGAGAGGAGCCATTTCCAGCGGGCTCTTCTCAGTAGTACGCGGGCCCCCACCAGGTGCCCGTCCCTGCCCACCTTGGTCCCTGCCTAGGAGGAGACAGGAGCGAATCGGAGGATGCCCCTTCCTCTGCCCAGGCTCTCTGGTGCAAGCTGAGGCCACAGGCAGCGCTTCTCGCCCTCTCTCTCGAGGCATTTTCCGGCTGAATCAGTCCCTCGGTGTCCTTTCTGACCTTCTCCCGACAAGCAGGGGCCGATCGGTTTTGTTTACACGGTGGCTTATCGAGCCCCCAAGTTAAACAGTGCACACCTTTATCACTCTGCCAATTTTTGCCGTGCTCGAGGAGTGAGGTTATTTCCATGGCTTAAGAAAACAGCTCGCACGCCTGGCCAGACAAATACACAATGAGGTCATCCTTCACTCGGGACTCTTTCGGAGCAGAGCCGCCCCTCCCCCTGCGGGAACAGCCTTGGGACAGCCTGGCTCCGGCAAGACTATTTGTATCTAATCTCATTTTTCCTCCTTCCCTTCCTTCCGCCTCTCGGCTTCCTTCTCCATAAAACACAACACACACGCACGCACGCACACTCACACTCACACACAGACAGGAGCCATTCCACTCTCGCGTGTAATAATCTAGGCATGCAGAAAAAAGACTGGGCTGTCGTGGTTTATTTTTTTTTCTCTAACCTCCTTAAGCCTGAAATAAGTCTCCAATTTGAGATAATTACACCCTCATTTTGAGGGGTGAAACTATTTGCAGGGACTTAAGGTTTGCTTCCTCTTCTCTTACTTATGCTCTGAGATGAGGAGTGGGGAGGGGGAAAGGAATGGGGGGGGGAGCAGGAAAGTGGGTCCTGCCAGATGAGGTTGAAGAAGGACCATTCAGCACAGAGGCCCATGCAACCCACAGTGGGCAACCAAGTGCCCAAGCAAGACCCCAAGCCGGTATGACCAACAGTGCCCCATGCAATTGTCTCCCAGCAATGGTTATGAAGGTGATCTTACCACCTTTGAACCTGGATGTTTCATATGGGACTACAATTTCCATCACCCCAACCCACTGTGATGGGAGATGTAGTCCAACACATCCGGAGGGCAGCAGGCTGGGGAAAGCTGGTAGACAGTCCACCACATGCAGCTGCCCCATAGTTTTGAATAAAAGAACGACTTGGGCCATCTTATGGCCCCTACCATGGAATATAGCTTTCCACAGCTGCTGCACACTGGGTCATAACCCCCAACATTTCCTTACTGATTACTCACTGCAAGTTCCGCATTTATTTGTTTGTTTTCCTATTTAATTCATTTACTGCATATTTAGTCATTTCAAACATTTGGTGGCCATTCCCTCAGTTTGAGGAGATTCTTTTCTGGAGCTCCTCACAGTTCATTTGGAGATGAGCACTACTTTAGCTGAAATAATTTTGAGCTGATGCACCTGGTCAGGTTTGTGCCTATGGGGAACTTTGCAGTCTGGCTGTGCAAAGGACAAGCGTCGGGTTCCTTTTGATGACATCTGATAGGCATAGTCCATGCTATGTCTCACTGTCTGTGGTCCTCTTGCTTTTCTCCTGTATCTTGATCCCACAAGTCTGTCGGTGTTGAGGGCAAAACAGCTGAAACAGGTCAGAAGTGCCCCTTTAAATGAAAATAGCGTTTACCTGCCAGTGGGAAAGGAACTAGACAGGTCTTTATTTTAGGATCAGACAGATCCAGAGTCTTGGTGCCACCACTGAAACACCTGGCCTGCAAGAACGGCAATCCTATAAGTCAAACCAAAAACATTAATAAAATTACAATGAAACAAAAACCCGTCCAAATGGATCCTACTCAGAGGGCATTTACTGTTAATCCAGTTGCCCCTGTGAGTGACCAGGACAGGAGTAGAGAGGATGGTTTAGCAGAAGGAAGCTGTAGTTTGCTTTCCTTGCTCTTGTTAAAGAAGAAAACACACTCCCCACATACTGCAATCTGGATGGTGTCCCCACCCCCAGCTGTTCCTAGCAAAATAACTTACACACAGACCCTTTGTCAGAGTCTATAGTCTGGCCCTAAGACAGGTGAGGAAAGGCAATGAATACAGCAGGGGCATGCAGAAGATGGAGTAGAACAGCTTTCTTTACCCTGGTGCCTGCCAGCTGTGTAGAACTACAATGCCCATCACCACAGCCAACAGGAAGGATACTGGGGATGGTGGGAGATGTAGTCCAACACATCCGAAGGGCAGCGGCTTGGGGAAGGACAAGATTTGCAGTATTTATTTATTTATTTGCTGAATTTCTGCACTGCCCATTAACCAAATTGCTCTTTGGGTGGCTTACAAAAATGTTATATCAACATCTATACGAAAAAGTAATGCTAAATGTACATGCATACTTTCCAATAAAATAGCAGTAATAACACACAATGAAAACCCCAGAGCAGACATAATTCAGATTAATCCATATTTACAGTAGTACTAAAATACAATAAATACCATATACAAGTATTATAAAGGCATCTCTATTTTTGTCTTTGAGATGTTGAAAGGTCTGCAATGGTTAGTCCATATCAATACTGGGTTGGATATATGGTAAACTCTCCTTTATTATCCTCTTTCTGTGCAGATATTTGATAATTCCTCTATTCAATTATTTGGCAATAGTTAATATTGGATAATTCTGCAATGGATTGTCAGTCACTCCTGTCCAGCACTGGCTTCCAGTTGCTTTCTAAGCCCAGTTTGGAATGTGGGCATGAACCTTCAAAGCTCCACTGCTCCAAGGACTGCAGAACTTGAAGGAATGCTTCTTCCCATAAAGTTTGCAGCTTGCACATCATCCAAGCAGGAGACGTATCACCAGAAATACCTTGCATCTAATCTGCATAATTTCATATTAGCATAATTTATACTTATAGATGGAAATCTGGAAAAATACAGGATAATTTTGTTTTTTGCTTTCATTTTAAACACATTAATTCTTTTAATTAATGTAGATATTGTCTATGTGGTAGAAACCTGCAATACTTTCTCCAACCACTAGGAGCACATGGTGTTAACCAGCACACAGCTTTGCAGACTGGAAAGTTTGGCACCAGGGGAGATCAACAGGTTGAGGGACAGAATTACATGCCTGCCACGTCCCCACCTCCCTTCCTCAGGGCACTGGAAATGGACAGACCCCTCTCTCAGGGGGCTGTAGGGTTGCACCATGGCAAGGCTCTGTGCCTAGGGTGCTAGTAGGCATATGAAAAAAAACCCCTTCAAGAATCCACTGGGGGTGTACAACCAAAAGAACATTTACATTTTATTGAGACATACAGGAAATGTACGCAGCATGTTGGCAGCCCCTGAAGGGACTACCAAGATGGATCCCGTACAAGAAGCTTTTATAGCCTATTAGTAGCATACACAGTTTGGAGGAAGAGTGGGAGTTCAGGTGCACAGTTTGCTATAGGCACAATAGGGTAAAACAATAGGATTGAACACAATACAAAGAGAAGAACTTTCTGGAAAGGCAGATATTAGCATGTCTAAGGTGTGCCCCAAAGGACAGGCCTCTCGGGACAAGGACGTTAGCATTCTAAGGTGCACCTAGGAAGCAAGATTTGCAACCTGTCCTAAGCTGTTTTTACAGTGTCAGGCTTTTAGCAGCTGTATTATGGCAAAACTTTTGCTCATTTTGTCCTGATACATGGCTTCATTCAGACATGGTGGGTGCAATGTGACCCACTCTGAGATGCATAAGTTTCCTGGAATGTTTTGTTTTATCTTGCTAAGTGCCATTCCAACCCCTGTGGCACTAGATCCATGTGCCACTAATCAATCCATCAATCAATCAATCAATAAACTCAGTGAGGACAACACAGTTGAACAAGGCAAGATGGTTGCTTAACAGAACGAACATGTGCTGGGTTTGAATGCTGGGACTCATGTGTAGGTTGCAATTCTTGGAAAGCAGGAATTGTTTGTACATTTCATTCCTTCTTTGGACCAAGATTTAGCCTTCTGGCTTTCTTCCTGACTGAGACCAAATAGAAACGTGTGCCGTTTTTCCTGCCTCGTATTTCTGCCATTATCCTCCGCTCCCAGGACACATTTTCTTCATCATCAACCTTGGCAGCTGTGCAGTCTCTGCTTTTCTATAAACACACAGCAGCCGTGAACTAAACCAGGCATCTGTCTGTGTGGTTGGTCAGAGGCAGCGTCAAGGACCGACTTGTGGTGAAGTTGGGATGAGTGCCAGGAAGGCTCAATATGGGGAGTTCCAACCACAGCTTCATTACGGTCTTAGAGCTCCTCTCCAGCTCAGTGCTGGAAAGTGCAAAACAACACTAGAGTACAGCTGCACAGGCACAGAATGCTTCATGGCCATGACTGCGTGAGGAACTTGCTCTTCATGTAGGACTGGCAGGAGATGCACTTGCATGTCAGAGGGTGTTGCTTCCATGAAGTCTTTCCTTGAGGCCTAGAAACTTTACTTGCATGACTCCAATGGTTCATATAACAGCTACAAATCTCTTTGTTAGTTTGGAAAGGGGATGATATTATATTAAATTAGTACGATCGGCTCTTATTCCCAGCCCCGCTGCCTTCTCTATAGTTGTGAGGATGAGAAACTCAATTTCTCTATTGCAATAAAAACTCAGAGCTAGGGTCACCTGTATGTGGGTCCAAGACAGGCAGTTGGAGTGTGCTGAAGTCAGAATCAAAGGGAAGAGAAATGGGGGTAAGTGGGCTAAAATGAAGTATGAGCCATTCACAAGTTTCTAGAAGTTTCTGAAAGAGGCTGTTTGGCTTACTAGGAGGTCTGGCTGGGAAACATTCAGGACCTAGAAAGAGGTGGAAATACTAAGAACAGAGATGAAACCTATTTATTCCACACGCCCACATGCATGGCACAATTTCACAAAATTCTGCCCTGCAAACTGTGCTGGTGATTTTTTTCTGGATGTGTGAATACATTTTACATGTAGCTTCAGCACCTTAGCAGCAGCAGTGTTGAATATTGAGTCAACAGACCCTTTATTTCCAATGTTCAAGCTGTGAGTGCTGTTTCTTAGGTAGCCAAAATGATACCGCACATGCTGAAGACGGGGAGGTAGCAGGAGGCTTGGGAGAGCTTCAAAGGGTGCAGGAGTACAATATTTTATTGTATTTTTCAAGAAACCCTCCTGATCAACTTGCTTGGTGTTCACAGAATGCTGGCTGACTGCTGTGGAAAGGGATGGCTTTGCTGGAATCTTGAGAAGCAGAGTGCCACGTTGTTCCTTCAGTTAATCAAGCAGAGAACAATCCTTTGCACTGATTAAAAACAGAATAAACACAATACTGACTGAACAATAGGAAAGGAAAGGAAAGGATGCAGCTAGGAATGGGTCAAAATTTCATTTTGTTATTTGCTTTTAATACAAGCCACCAGAACCTGTGCATTTCTTCATAGACTGGATAGAAAAGATCAGAGATGGGAAAAAAAATCAATTGTGTGCTAGAGTGAAACTGACAGAGAGGTTTGAGGGATTTAAAAGCCTAGACTTGGGCTGTGCTGTATTTAATCATGTTTGTGGGGCTGAATTAGGGTCGTCACCTCTTTTCTTCTGACACTTTCCTCATCTTTAAGAGCCAGATGGTGCAACATAGTCCTTTCTGTGCCGGGATTAGATGTACATATTGAATGTGGCCATGCACACAGGTGAAAATGATGGTTTATTTTTTAAATAAGCATTAACCCACACATAACTTCCTATCTGGAAAAGAAAGAACTTCAGATTTAAAAAAAAATAAGTTCAAATGCAGGAGAAAGGGAAACGTCGTCCATCCCTGGCTGCAACGACCATCAAGAGCCCCCCGGTGACTCCGGCATGCCCATGCCAGCCCACATGCTAATCTTAGTGCTGGTCTCACTGCCCCATCACTTGCCATTTTCCAGTTTGTTGCCTGGGTCCCTCTGGGATACAAGACCTGGGATTCATTCAGTCCAGAAATCCAGCCCCTGCTGTGTGCCTGGACCTTCTATTCTGGGGAAGTATTCCCCGTCACTCTACCCCATGGATTCAGGATTCGCCGTAACAGCTGTGGGAGCATCGATCGCACCACTGTGCCGCCTCCAAGCAAAGCATGTTTTTGCATTTTCACTTCACACCCAACGTGCGTCTGCTTCGGAAAAGCCTTGTGATCCCAAGAGAAGGACGTCTTCCGTTTCTCCCTGGAAAGCTACAGCAAAATTCAGAGAGACATTTCCTTCCAAACCGCATGGCCTAAGCATCGGATAAGAACTGTGTATGCATGTTGTGTACTGAGCCAGTGAGTTCAAACAGATTTCTGTGAGAAGACAACAGGATCAGAACTATTTCTTGTTGTTGATACACAGCCTAACCTTCCCACATCCTCTGTGATTCCAGCCGCAGGCACGAGAAGTCACTATAAATTCCTTCCTGTGGCTTAACAAGTAGGGAAGAGGCCTCTCTGTGGTCAACAAATTGTTTTCTAGTACGCAGATCGGAACTGTTGCTGAGGACAGAGGATGGTGTCTTGAGTAATAATCATCAGCGCACCACATTTATTGGTTTCGCTTTAGCAAGAATTAGGCAAGATGGGGGAATAACTCATATTTTGGTTTAGGAAGCAACAGCAAAGTCCCCAGACCTGGGCCTGAGGGTACATGATCTGGCCATCTCACTGAAGCAGAACCGGCCTGCCTCTGGTCAGGTGTTGGATGGGAGGTCAGTGATATGCTACTTTGAGTGCCATGGTGGAAGAAGGTTGGGTGTAAGCAGAATAAAGAAAAACTTGAAACTACCTCTTCCACAGGTCTAACTCCTAAGTTTCCCCAACAGGGCAAGGGGAAAATAGCAGATTCTCAGTCTGATCCCAGAATTTCAGGTGCCTAGATTATATTAGCATGGCAGGGTAGAAGGGAAAGGCATTCCGTCTTTCAGATATTCTTTAGCTGTGCAGGTGACATGAGGAAAATCATCTAACCAATAGGCCCCAAGAAACAAGTTGCCTGAATACGCAGAGCTATTAACTCTGCTTTGTCACATTCAAGTCTCTAGCTAGGTACTGCCTTTTCAAGTGTGCACTTGGGACTCGTTGGGAATGAGTTTTGCAATCAGAGCAGATCAGATCACAAAATGCATGACATTCACGAGGAGTCCCAAGTGCCCATTTACAGTGAAAAAACCTCAAGATGTGGACAACCCTTCCTGAACCCTGGGAGTGAGTTGGTATTCCTCAAAGCCTGTAGAGAGTGAAGCCATAGAGCTTAGGCAAAAGACAGGCAAACTTAGGCAAAATGTTCTGCATTTGATAGAAGATTTAGGAGGAGCTGTTAGAATGGGAGAAAAATGCACCAAAGCCAGGAAAACCCCAAACAACCAGAGGTTGGGAGAGGGGGTCAGACTAAAGGGTGGGGGTCTGGCCCTCTTCACCTCCCTGGGGGAACACACTGGGACCCGGTGTAAGGTCTGAGGCACCAGAAGGCAACTGTGGTTGGAATGCTGGGTCCATGCCATAGGTGCAAGGCAGAGTCCTGCAGCAGGTTCAGAGGACCAGAAGCAAGAGGGATGTTTAACAGACCAGAGTCAAAGCTAGGAAAATGATAGACCCAAGCAAACAGAGCCGAAGGTATCACAATCTAAATGCACAATCCAAAGGTCAGGTTCCAGAAGGACAGTTGCCTTTGAGAACAAGGTGAGGTCAGGAAGGATGAGTGCAGGTACCTGGACTTGGAGTCAAACCGGAGACAAGGATGGAAACGGGAACAGGCAGGAGCTAGACAAGAGGCAGGCAGGCAGGCACCAGGATTCAGGTGAAGCATTGCAGGAAGCCAAAGCACAGGGGAGTCACCGGTGCAGCTCATGTTGCTGTAGCAAAGAGAGGCAGTGCAGGGCAGCCTTTGATGCTGATCTCCAGGGCCTCCAGCTGCATTGCACAATTGCCCCTCAGCTGTTCTTTGAAAGTACCTGCAAAATCGTTCCGGGTTTTCCAGACACTTGTAGGGTCACTCAGGCCCTGTTCTGGACACCTGGATGGCTGGATGTGACCCCAGATCTGGGCAAAGATAATTATTTTGGGGCAAATCAACAGCCTGGGAGCCAACAGTTAGCACTGAAGAACTTTCTTATGAGAAATGCTGCTTCAGTCCTCCTTGCACATTTACATAAGTGGCTATTTCAGATTTATTCTGAATCAAAAGCTAGTAATGGAACCTGTCCCTCCCAGGAGTGCCACATATACTAATAGCAAACTCATTCTGTGAAGGTGGAGGTAGCCAAAACTGCACCATCCATGTCAGGGTACCAAAACAAAACAAAACAAAACAAAACAAAACAAAACAAGTCAGGCCACACCCAGAGGTCAAACAACCCTCCACAAATTTGCACATACTAATTTATATATACTCTAAAATCTCTCTGAGTGTCCTTAAAGGATCCTGTCTTCTAAAAACACTCCTGTTCATAAAGATATGTATGAACACGGGAAAGGGGGGCACTTGATTTTAGGAAAAGAAGGGAAATCTCAGCAGAAAGTTTCGGGGGGCAGCAGGAGGGGAATCCCATGGGCACAAAAAGCCAGGTAATCCAGCGGGAACAGATGCAACAGAATCATGAATGTTGCTGTACTTTTCTTTCAGCAAGTGCCCATGGGCAGCAGGGTGGTGGGGCAGACTGGGTCTAGAGTTGTGGGTCTCCAGTCTACAGGGCCAGCCCATAATACTGCCTCTGATCCATGCCCAACGGGGAGGAATTAGCAGGTGGTGGTGTCAGGGGAAGGAAACAGCACCTGAGCAGTATGTTGCAGCAGAGTCCCCGCATTGCCATCAGGTTTTATTGCACCGGGCCCTTGCTTAAATTAAGCCCTAGAGACCACACAGGCACACAGCTTCAACTCGTGTGGTCCAGGAGACATCCATACCACACAGGAAACACATTCGTTCTAAATTATTGGCTAGCTAACATGTAGGATTTCTGCAAGCTATACATGGTACTCCATTTTAGATGAGGAAGAGCTCTTCCTTGTTTTCCAAATGGGATCTTGGAATGGGGAAAGGCAGCTGCCAGTCGGCCCTTCCTCTTTCTGGCCTGTGCTATTTGCAGGCTGCTCCTTAGATCTTAATGTGGAAGAGGTGGGTTTTTGTTTTTGTTTTGCATGTCCTTTCCAGTCTCAAAGTAGAAACATGAAGGATTTGTATAGTGGACAGATGTCTTGCATTACAAAGGACAGTCAACTCTTGGAAGGCATCCTTTAGTTGTCCAGTCTATGTCTGACATAGAAATAAAGAACCAAATGCCTTAAAGATGACCATCCACAGTGAGCACCTGGACAGCAGACTGAACAGGCAGGAACACAGATCACCTGGTCACAGTCTTCCCTCTTCACTATGGGTAAATGTATAGTATTTCTCTTCAAGTTCTAGCATCCATACATATTCATTAGCATATGCAAATCCAATGCCAATTGGTGCCCTCTTTTTCAGGCGATACATAAGCAGCCCTTCTGTGAAGGAGCAGCTGATGCCAAAAACTGGTTGACTTGTACCTTTCTGGGTTATGGGCCCTTTCTATCTCCTCTGCATCTGCTTCCCCAGTTTGTACAAGATAGATTCCCTCCATCAGCTTTGTACTTGGTGGAAAGTTTGGGATGAAGTAAGTAATAGCAATGATCTGGGGCAGGACAGGTTGTCTAGGTTGAGAGGCCAGGGAGACCCACATTTGGTCTAGAGAGGAGAGATTCCCCTTTCAGCTCAGTGGCAAAATACCATTTTGTAGAAGCCCTTAGGGGCCACGTTCCAATGGTGGATGGGGCTGAAGGCAAAAGTGGGAGATCTGAAATACCTAAAATAGTAGCCTATTTTAGCCAAATGCTCTAACCAATAGCAACTGAGTCTTGGGAGAGGCATTTCAACCTTTAAAATCAGGGAAATCTGCACAAAAGCTTGCAATCCACCAAACAAGTAGATGTGGCCATCTGGGGAACACCAGAGGACTGGATTTGGCAGCAGGGCTGAGGTTTTGCACCCCTTGTATAGAAGGCTGCAACCCTAAAATTACAGTGTAAAATGCCTGGTGTGCTTGGCTTCAGGTCCTTCTTCCTCTGCATATATGGGATTGGTTTCCAGTTTAGACAAAATTAGATCAAGCCCATTGAATTCATGACCAGCCTCAGTCCCATTGCCTAGTGCATGCCCTGCCAATGCTATTCAGCCTCCTGTAAGCAGGAGTACATCTGGAAGCAACCCACATGCCTTTATGAGCCATTATGAACTATTCCAGTATCTTGTCAGGAAGTCAGAAATGAAGAGCGTGATAGTAAGGAAGCGTTCCCTGCACACAATCATTTTTTTCATGTGACTCCTTGGAAGGCGAGAGAGATGTTGATGCTCTGGGTAAATTGTTAGCAGGTTGTGAAAGCGGCCCCCATCCCACGAGGGCTGCACTGGAGTGATGTAGCTGGGTCGAAAGCCAGTATCTATCAGAGAATGCTTGGGAGGGGGAGGCTGTGGGTGGCCCATGGGGCAATACAAATGCTACTAAAACTCATTTGGAACTGGCTTTTCGGGAGAGGGAATGGTTGGGCGGGGAGAGACCTCACACACAGGCCTCATGAGGAACCCTTAGTGGAAACAGTAATTCTCAGGCCAAACGTAACATGGAGCCTATGAGTTAGCGCTGGCCAAGAGGAATTTCAGACTGAGTCAGTCTTGCTGAAAGTGCCTCATGGGGTACAGGATGTGGAGAGTGTCCAGGGGCTTTACTAAGCACACAAAGGACCAGCCAAGGTTATGATGGTGGCAGATGCCATGGGCCACATCCAGCTTTAATCATACTTAGAGCAGAGTCGTTAGTCATGCCAATTTAATTCCTGTCAATTTCAATGGGTTGGATCCAGATTTAGCCATATTTATAGTTGATTCTCGGGCCAGAACTTTCCTTAGAAGCAAAAATGACAAAACTGAGCCTGTCATACTTTGGGCACATCATGAGAAGGCAAAACTCCCTGGAGAAGACAATCATGCTGTAGAATGTAAAAAGCAGAAAAAGAAAAGGAAGTCTAAATATGAGATGGACTGATTCCACGAAGGAACTACAGCTTGGAATTTATAATTGCTGAACAGGGTTGTCATGGATAGGACATTTTGGAGACTTTCAAACATAGGATTGCCACAAGGTGGGGACAACATGACAGCACTTAGCAGCAACAGCATAGTTGGCCGATGAAACCAGTAGGACCTCTGTTAGCAAGGCCATGGATTCCATTGGGTCTACTCTTAACAACAACTCATTCTGGATCCAAACCAGTGGATCTATTGGAGTGGTGAGCAGCTCACAACCCTCCAGAAGTTGGATGCAATTACCATTATCTTCTAGCTAACATGCTTCTCCACAGTGGCCATCAACTTTCTCAGGCCCCAACAACCAAGGTCAAGTCCAGGGAGTTACTGCAAGGGCTTGGAGCAGAAAGCAATACTCTTTTCTCCTGGCTTGCTTCTGTGCCTTTAACAGCAGCCTGGCATGGCTAGAATCAGCAGGTAGTTCTTTTGCTATCACTCAGGCTGATGGAGGACAAAGAAGCATGTTTTGAGGGCTTGAAGGATCCCTTGGAAAATGTCCCTGCTGCTGCTGTGGTGCATTACCCCCAAGCTCCCTTCTGTCTTTGTCTCCTTTCTGAGTTGCTGATTCAGACAGCCTTGCAATTTAGCTCTGAAGCAATGCAGCCGAAACTGGCTGGTGATAAAGTGTCTAAGTCCAGGTCTGTGAATGAGCCATTTCCTTCTCCTTCTCCTAGTCCCAGTGAAGAGGGTGCTGCAGAGAACCTAGTCATTTTCACCAAGGCTGATCCCAGTCCATTTCACTTTCTTCTTATGGAGGCTGACAGCATGAAAGGAAAGGACAGTCAGTTTCAGGATCCTCCCTTTCCCTCCCTCCAGCATCTTCTTGACATATTTGGCCTCTGCAAGGGGCCAAAGGCTACTGCCGGTTTGCACGCCAGCTCCTCACAAAGAAAACCACCAAGGGAAGCAGCTTGTTCAGATGCAAGGACCTTGCACCCTTTCTCTGCCAGAAAGAACATGTCCATATATGCCCAGCTGCCCCCTGAGATCAGCGGGAGAGGCCCTCCTCCGGGAGCCCTCAGTGAAGGAAATTAGGAGGGTGGTTACTCGGAGGAGGGCTTTCTCAGCAGTGGCGCCTAAGTTATGGAATGCGCTCCCCAGAGAGGTCCGCCTGGCGCCGTCGTTATTTGTTTTTCGGCACCAGGCAAAGACCTTTTTATTTAAGCAGCATTTTAAATGTTAATATCATTGAATTTTATTTGGCCAGGGCGGCTTATTTTATTCCAATGTAAATATTTTAATTGCTATTGTTTTAATTTATTGTGTATTTTATTATGTTGTGAGCCGCCCCGAGGCTACGGCAAGGGGCGGCATAGAAATGTTTTAATAAATAAATAAATAAATAAATAAATAAATAAATAAATAAATAAAAAGAGCTGAAGAGATGCACACACTGGCTGCATCCTGACTGAGGGCTCCTGGTGTGTTTGCGTGTGCATCTGCCTCTCTGATTAAAAGCTATTTGGAGTCACCTTGAGGATCATTTGACTGAGAGGCAGGATTACGATGCTGCTGCTGATTACAATGCATTTATATCCTGCTTTTTCTTGTTCTTATATTCTTTCTTATATTCTTACAAACCCAAGGTGGCTTCCATTTTATCCTCACAACCACAACCCTGGGAGGTGGGTTGGGCTCAGGGTCTGAGACTGGCCCAAGTCACCCAATGAGCTCAATGGCTAAGTGTGACCCAGAACCCAAATCGCTGAGGTCTCCAGTCCCATCGTCTAACTCTTACACCACACTGGATCTCATATAAATCTTCTAACCAAATGTATGTGCCCACCATGACAAATAATCCCAGGAAACTGTCTTGGTATTCTCTGTTTTTAACAAGAGCATGGAATTGAAACGTCAGCAGTGATGTATGTATGTATGTATGCATGCTTGTTTGTTTGTTTAAAAGGCAGGGAGATCAGCACAATCAACTGCTAATTACTGCTGTATGAACTACCATTGGATGCACAGGAGGAGGGGCTGGTAAAAATGTTGGCAACTCCCCAAGGAGGCCATGGCTGACCTACTCAAATCAGGATAATATTTACAGGAGAGTCTGAGAGTGCTCTCCGCTCTCTCTTTTTCAAGACACAACACTGCCCGTTTCTATATTCTGTGCAGTGCCTAGAACGTAATTGGCACCTCTGCCATATGGACTCACTGGGTGGTCTCCTTGGCAAAGGCATTCTCTCCCGCTTCTCCCAACCTCAGTTCCCCATCTGGAAACCTGGAATAAATCTGGCTAGTTATAAAAGCAGCAGAACAAGATGGGTGAGGGCACCTCCCATCCTCCTGCTGGATCCCTTGGATTGGACAACAGCAACGGGGCAGGGAGAGAAAGGGCGGCCATTGGGCACTTCTTTCTTTCTTTAGATGTGAGTTTTTCTGCATGGGCTGTACTGCCATTCAGGACAGTGCTGAGCATTTTGTCAGCCTTAAGGGCCAAGCCTGCTGGGGCCAGCCGGCCAGTGCATGCAGGGCTAGTCCCAGGGCTGGCAACCAGGCAAAGGTGGACCTGCCAGAGGCCTACACCCTTGCAGTGCTCCACCAATGAGCCTCTCCTCCCTGCCTCCTGAGCATGGCAGCCCGCTTGATCATGTGCCTCTCGCTTTGGCCCAGGCAACAGGTGAGGAGGGGCAGCAGATGCTGTGGCCTCCTTGCCTGCCGGCTGGCAGGTGGCCTGGCAAGCAAGCCAGTGGTCACAGTGAGGAGGAAGAGCAGCTGGTGTCCATGGTGGTGAGAGGGCAGGCACTGAGGGCGGGGGCTCACTGAGGGTGCCTTGCCAGGGGCTGCCTTAAACTCAGAAGCAGCAGTGGCCATTCCACTGGTGGCACAAGTCCCCTGTAGTTCCTGCACCTCTCTCTCTCTCTCTCTCTCTCTCTCTCTCTCTCTCTCTCTCTCTCTCTCTCTCTCTCACACACACACACACACACACACACACACACACACACACAGAGAGAGATTCATTTGATGCAGAAATGCTGTATGTACTGGGGTGATGCAAATGCCCAATATATTTTTGGATCCAGATTTAGCCATGTTTAGAGCAGACCTATGGAAACCAACTCCTTCATGGATCACTGCCTCGTCGTGGAGAAGGGGCTTGTGTAGCTCAATGAAGCTATGAGCTATGCCGTGCAGGGTCACCCAAGACAGACAGGTCATAGCAGAGAGCGCTGACAAAACGTGATCCACTGGAGAAGGAAATGGCAACCCACTCCAGTATCTTTGCCATGAAAACCCCATGGACTACTGGATCATGGAGAAAGCTAGGGAGTTCCAGAAAAACATCTACTTCTGCTTCATTGACTATGCTAAAGCCTTTGATTGTGTGGATCACAACAAATTGTGGCAAGTTCTTAAAGAGATGGGAGTACCAGACCATCTTATTTGTCTCTTGAGAAACCTATATACGGGTCAAGAAGCAACAGTGAGAACTGGACATGGAACCACTGATTGGTTTAAAATTGAGAAAGGAGTTCGGCAAGGCTGTATACTGTTGCCTATTTAACTTATATGCAGAGCACATCATGAGAAAGGCAGGGCTAGATGAATCACCAGTTGGAATTAAGATTGCTGGGAGAAATATCAACAACCTCCGATATGCAGATGATACCACTCTCATGGCAGAAAGTGAAGAGGAACTAAAGAGCCTCTTGATGTGGGTGAAGGAGGAGAGAGCAAAAGTTGGCTTGAAACTCAACATTAAGAAAACTAAGATCATGGCATCCGGTCCTCTCACTTCCTGGCAAATAGATGGGGAAGAAATGGAGGTAGTGACAGATTTTATTTTCCTGGGCTCCAAGATCACCGCAGATGGGGACTGCAGCCAAGAAATTAAAAGATGCTTGCTCCTGGGGAGGAAAGCTATGGCAAATCTGGACAGCATACTAAAAAGCAGAGACATCACCCTGCCAACAAAAGTGTGTATAGTCAAGGCTATGGTTTTCCCAGTTGCAATGTATGGCTGTGAAAGCTGGACCATAAGGAAGGCTGAGCACCAAAGGATTGAGGCCTTTGAATTGTGGTGCTGGAGGAGACTCCTGCGAGTCTGTTGGACCGCAAGGCGATCAAACCGGTCAGTCCTAGAGGAGATCAACCCTGACTGCTCTTTAGAAGGCCAGATAGTGAAGATGAAACTCAAGTACTTTGGCCACCTAATGAGAAGGAAAGACTCGCTGGAGAAGAGTCTAATGCTGGGAACAATAGATGGCAAAAGGAGAAGGGGACGGCAGAGGATGAGGTAGCTGGATGGAGTCACTGAAGCAGTTGGTGTGAGCTTAAGTGGACTCTGGGGGGTGGTGGAGGACAGGAGGGCCTGGAGGAATGTTGTCCATGGGGTCGCGATGGGTTGGACACGACTTCGCGACTAACAACAACAACAATTGAAACCAATGTGAGCTTCGGCTGTGGGGTTGTATAGAAATGAAAAAATAAAGCAAGTAATTCATTAATATAAGGTTCACGAACTTCAATGGCACTATATGCAGGGCTGGGTCCAAGAGGAAGGCACTGCTCATGGAAAATCCTCCTGCCAGATTTTTGGGGATTCCTCCTCCTCTCTGCAGACCGCACTTCATTCAGTAAGTCTTCTCACTCACTATCAGGGGCAGTGTGGAGGAACTGACAAGATCTGGGGCTCAGGCCCACAGAATGGGGGAAAAAAAGCTCTGATTTGTATATGCTAATATACATGAGCACTAAAGTTAATGCAGGGTCCTATTTCCTACAGGCACCACCCTTTGTAAAAAGGGATTATGGAGAGGGAAGAGGAAGCCATCTGATTTCAGAAGAAAACCTCAGGCAGAAAGATTCAAAGGGGGAGCAGCAGGAGGGGAAGCACCTGAGGGCAAAAAGACAGCTATTCTTGAATGCAACAAAGATACCAGGGCGCCCCCCACCCCTGGACCTTTATTTTAGCAAGTGTCCAGGGACAGTAGGGTGGCCTTCCAGAGATTCACGCCTCCAAAGGAAAGATTTGGGGTGCCAACTATAGTGAGCTACTCTCTAACACAGTGTCACAATTTGGGAAAATCTGGACTAGCTGCTATGGGAAGGAGGGAGTGGAGAAGTCCACTTCTGTCAGCACAGTTGATCCAGTGTAAATCTGGACCCCACCCTAAGCATTTAACTGTTCCGAATTATACTTTATCCTTCTTCCAGAGGGAGCACAGAGCAGCTTCCAATATTATTAAAACAAACACAAACAACCATAAGATCATGCTGAAACAATTAAAACAAAGTAATCAACTTATCTATAATCACTTAAGAATGCAATCCTAAGCAGTTTGGGGTGGGGAGAAGTCCTTACAATCCCCAGCATGTCCAAACCAACATGGCTGGATGTAGGGATACTGGGAGCTGTAGGACTGGTTTATTTTCCCTGTCCAAAGGTGTATACAATCATCTCCTAAATGTTTAGGGTTAGGGTAAATGTAAACCTGAAATGTAAATAAGTTTCCAGCCCGTGGGTTTTGAATGCAGATTCTATCCGTGGTCCTGCCTGGGCAAACCAGTGTCAGCAACATTTGAGGTGGCCTCAAGTGACAGCAATGGTGCCGTTGATGGTGTCTCCCTGCCCTGCTTGTTGTCGTTGTTTGTGGCACTCATTTGACTTGTTCAGATGGAGCCAGGCTGAAATAGCAACAGGAAATCATCATGACCGTGCCGTACACAGCCGGAGCCTCCATGGGGGTTGCAAAGTGATAAGTGAAACCGCAACAAATTAATTTCATTGGTCCCAGATGTAGCCTCTCAGGAGTTGCCATCATCCTTCCAAGCCGCAGTGTGTGGGCTGGAAAAGTTGTTTTGACCAATTTAAGGCCTGTTTTGTTTGAGGTTTATTATTACAACACAAATGGTTCTGTTCCATTGTTCCGGGTCTGTCTTTTCCACAAGTTCTGCTAAGCTGATCCTGAAAATGTAGTCTCTCCGGGTCTGATTCATAATGGTTTCCTTTTTAATGATGTTACTATGACATCCTCTCGATTGGCATTTATCTACGTGAAGTATGTGTGTCTCTGCCTGCGGTCTCCAGCAGTGCTTGCGTCAGGGTGGCCTTTAGGCTCTTGCACATCACTGCGGATGTGACAGGAAATAGATGCCGCACGACACTGCAGCCATCCGGGCATGACCTTGGGGCAAAGGTCTGGGGGCAATGCAGTAGGACTAGCTTACCGCTCTTTGACGTGAGTCAAGCATCATGCATTACAACATAGAGGGTCCTTCCCCATGTGACCACTAAGGCCAGAATCACAGTTATGTAACTGCAGTAGGGCCTCCCAGCTTTTCCCGTTCCCTCAGCGTGTCCCAGTTTTACAGCTGTGGCTTTCAGGCGTTTTGCACTCTTTTCCAGCTCTATCACCCGCATTTGGATGAATTCCTTGGGAGAGCTCTGATTCTCTGTTCATCTCTCTGGCTCTTTTTTGGTACCTTTTCCAACTCTACTATGTCCTTTTGAAATGGGCATTGCCTTCCTAGGCATGTCCTACTCCATTCAATGGGACTTACTTCCAGGTAATAAATCCCAGAGGATTAACCTTGTCAGTCTGTTGCAGCAAAAACAATGGAGAATTTCATGGCACCTTAAAGCCATACCAGTGTGATGCGACATAAGCTTTTGTGGGCTACAACCAACCTTATCAAATGGATGATGTATAACACAGAATGTTACAGAATGTGTACTGACTGGGTGGACTTGTAACCAGTGAAGCCAGAAGGACTTGAACTGTGAGAATTATCTTGCTAACATAGGTCCTTCACAACAGTTGTTGCTTTTCACACAGACACCTTTGCATCGTTTACTCCGATCAGCACTGGCTGGTAACTCCAATGTCAAGAGGGCAGGGTACCTACTCCAGGCATCACTCAGAACTCAAAGGATCTATCCATGGTGCTGAACAGGAATGGAAGAGGAACTGGGTTTAGCCCCACGGACAGCTCCTTAAAAGTTCTGTCTGAGACCTGGAGTGGATATATCACTCCATTGACATCAGAGCCACCATGGAGTTTGCCAGTACTTCATCCACAGCATCGGAGAGCATTCGCCTGCTCATCTTTCAGTGTGCTATTTGCCACAATTGGCCAGCAATGCCCTGCTGTACTGCATGTAGGACAAATAGGTCCGTCTCCACACTGAAGAATAAATGCACAGAAATGGCACCATTCAAAAACCAGGGAGCGAATTGCCTCAAGGTGGCCACTTTTGAACAAATGAACCACATTTCAGGGCAAATTCTGAAATCACTGAATCAACAGGGACAAAAGTTGTTCTTTTTTTTTTTATAACCATGCTGTAAGCATTCATCAACAAGCCTGCTTTGTTGTCACCAACAACATCCAGGCCTGCTATTAATAAGATTATTGTCACTGTTGATACTTCCTGCATGTCAGTTCTTCCTTACAACTTTACGAAGTGTACCTTTAGGCAGAGGTGGGGGAGTGAGCAGGAAGAGGGCCTAGGGAATGCAAACTTTCACTTGTAACCCTCCTGTGTTTCCTCACCACTTCCATCTTTTTTTTCTCTTTCCCCCAAAAAGCTGCTAAAGAGGAGAAAATATGGAATAGCTGTACAGTGTCTTTTGAGTAGTACGGCAAGCGTAGGGAAACACCCTGGATTCCAGCTGGGGCCACACTGAAGTGACCCTCCTAAGTGACCCTCCACATTTAGTAGCACTCCTAAATGTGCCACTCTTTTTAGCTGTTTTGCTCATGTTGGGGCACAATTTTGGGCCCCCAAGGCTCTTTTGCAGGAGGATGGGCACACTTACCATGCGACAAGAAACTTTCACTCCTCATTCCCCCTCCCACCTCTTTTTCTTGAGTGTAAAAGCTGCTGGTGACTTAGGCAGTCTTATAGCTGTTTAAAGGGGTGTTGGACCAAAGACTTTCATAGGTTTCAGAGGGTGGAGGTAGGACTATTCTATTCATCTTCAAGTGGGGGGATTTAGAGAGGTTTCGGCTTTTAATTATGGTGGGTGCGACTGAGGTTTAAGCATGTTTACCTGGACCGTAGAAAGCAGGGTTTCTCACCTCCTCTTCCACATCTGCCTCAAAGTTCATACAGCAGAGTTGCTCTAACCATTGTCTCTTACTCTCTTCAGAAGAACTCAAGGATTCCTCCTATCCTATCAATTCAGGCAGGTGTTCACAGAGGGTTGGGAGGCAGTGCTGCTTGGGGTGGGGTGTGGGGCAGAGCACTGAAAACGGGGTAGATGCTTCTTCTCTGAGTGGAGCAACACAGTCTGCCCCATCCAGTGAGGTCTTCTGAACATGGGAGCAACACAGCATTTCACACATGGTGGTGACGATCATGCTGAAGGAGCTGCTGCCACTAGTGGGGAACGTCCAGCAGCCCACTTACACTTGCCTCAGTTGTGTAGAGTTATACGGAGGCACAGCATGATCTGTGCTTTTCTGTTTGCTGAGAGGACTCTGCCAAAAGCAAAGCTAAACCAAAAACCCCGAAGCTGATGTGACCATTTGTACAACAGAGCGATGAATACTTTCTGTGTGTTGTCTTACCAGTGTGTGGGAGCAATATGTATAGGTGTACCAAGTATGACACTGCACATAAAGGATCTTGACATCCCATTAGGTCGTTTACTGGTCTCAGAATGGTGCTTCATGTGTGTTTGAAGTGGAGCAAAAGGTGACTTGTCTCTGTAACTTGCAGGGGGCCTTGTGTCAAAGCTTGTGTGAACCCGCTGTGCTACAAAGATTAATTTCTAAAAAGAGAGATGCCAGGGATCAGAGGGCAATGGTGGAGTACATGGGAAAGGTCCCAGCTTCACTCTTTGGCCTCTGGAGGTAAGGTAGAGAAGGATCCTTTTCTGAACTGCTGGGCAGCCAGGGCTGCAGGACCTCAGACCTGTAGGCCAAACCCAGTCCCATTAGGGGCTTGCTCAGCCTCTGGGAGTCCTGAGAGGGCCATGTCCTTCCGTGCCCCCACCCCTCCCCCCAGCCATTGGACACAGGTGGCTTCCTGGGTCTTGTATAGATTTGCCTGCATTCTGAAAGGTTGAAAAGCCTTAGTTACTGGCAGGAAGAGCTTTGAACTGAAATATACTAGCAATTTTGACTTTTGGTCCCACTGCCTTTGCTTTCAGCCCCACCTCCTACTGGAAGAGGCCCCCCAAAGCCCCCCAAAAAGAAATCTGGCCCTCGAACTGAATGAATAGGCAATGCTGGGCTGGAGGGATCGCTCAGTTGTATGACTTTGTTTCTGGGAATCTTCCTGTGTTCCCACCAAATGTCCCCCGAAGCCACCCTGTCACACTTCAATGCCCTGGTGTGGCCATGAGCGTGTGTGCCTGTGCGTGAGGTGACAGGCTGTGGTTGTTCAGCAAGGAGAGGAAGGACATTCTACACAAGCTCAGAGGCTCTCTTGCTCTTTTGGAATGACTTCCTCTCCCCACGTCTGAAATGTTCACCTGCAAAAGGAGCTGGTAGCATTAACCTGACTGAAAGGCCACAAAGCTCCTCAAATGTTAATTGCAGGCCTGCTTGGTGCTCCACCCAGTCTCCTGTTGTTTGGATTGCGTGCTGTTAGTCAGATAAATCTAAATATAAACCCAGCCACGGCCAATTTAACCTGGACGAAACAGTGGGGGGAGAGGGGGGGAAAGTAATTTAATGGTAAACCATAATTACTAGTACAAACCAATCCCTTCATTTCCTGGCCCATTTAGAGGAGGTGTTTGGCGACACGAATCGGCATAATTAGAATTCTGTCTGCTTGTCATAAATGCGAGACGATTGCTTATAGTGTCCTTGGTTTGACAATATATATTATAATATATACATTGCAATGGGGAACTATTTTGGATATGATGAAATATAGGCAGGATGAGTTCTTGGGCGTTTCCTAAGAGCAATATCTATGGCAAACCTTCCTGCAGGCAGGAGTGCCATGCTTGGAAATGCTCTTGCACCCCGGCCGGCCTTCCTCTCCCTACCCTCCCTGCACATCCATACACCAGTTTGAGTTTCATCTGCTCTTTGGGGTGCAGCTTTCACTTTGTGGACTGCCCAGCTGTTACACAGGCTAGGGTGGGACAGGTGGCTGTGCTCACTGTGAAGTTGAGAGGTGTGGGGAAAGACTCACTGAACGGGATGGTCTAGCGCAGGGGGTTCTGAACCACCTTCGGCCCACTTTCAAGGGGCAAATTCAGTCTCAGAGAAACTCTCCAGAGCCACATTCTGGGGTGGGTGGAGTCATGGGCAAAAGTCTGGGGGTCGGGTGGCACTAGGGGGAGGAAGCATGGCCTCCGCGGGCCAGATCAGGACTTCAGGTGGGCTACATTGGGCCAGTGGGTCACAGTTCTGCACCCCTGCTCTCACAGCCCATAATTGTGTCCCACTTCTATCGGTGCATCACCATTTCTCTTGGGAAGGCCCCAGGTGTAGATGACTGATGGGCATTTCTGGTGCCAGAAAGGTGTTTCTCCTCAGATCAGGTTCACTTGACAAGAGGAGCCGTAGCTTCATGCCTGGGGATGCACCATCCCTCCCAGCTGTACTTGCAGCGTTCAGCCAGCAGGATAACCCACACTCAAGGGAGGAGTCTGGATCAGTGTCAGTTGCTGTTGAATGTGGATCCTTGTGCTGTCTGAACCAAGCTGCGCTCACTAACTGTGGCTTGCTAAACATGAACACCCTTGAAGATAACCCATAGCTTGTTATTGGGTTGTTCACCATGGCTTGTTCT
The DNA here is from genome assembly GCF_004798865.1 of Varanus komodoensis. Lineage (NCBI taxonomy): Eukaryota > Metazoa > Chordata > Lepidosauria > Squamata > Varanidae > Varanus > Varanus komodoensis. The sequence goes on along the minus strand of NW_025336011.1, from coordinate 4,958,919 downwards.
CACAACTAAATTCAGACAACATGGTAGCCCATGCTTCAACAACAACCAGAGTTCAGTGATAACTCACCTTCAAGCCTTGAGTGTGCATCATCGTGTTGCCCGAACACAGTCTTGGCCATCTCTACAGGTAATAAACTCTACAGGTAATGGAACGGGGGAGAGATATCCCTGCGCATGACCTTGAAGAGTCACTGCCAGAGGCAGTAGATGAGAAGAAAGTAGCTGCTAACCTCCCAATGTTCTGGACTTCAGCTCCCATCACCTCAACATATGACATGCTGGCTGGGGCTGTTGAGACTTGGAGTCTGGCATCTTCTGGAGATGTCCAGGTTGCCTTCTGTTGAGAGATGGAAACTGGCAGGGAAACCACTTATGTATTGTCTCCTAGCCTCCCAACCCAGAGACAAGGAATTGCAATGAATGTATGAGCATCAAAACACGGTGAGAAATTTTTATCATAGCCATTCTTTCTCATTCTGAACACACAGTACATCTCACCACAGTGGGGAAGGCTTTGCCTGTGATACACATAGATGCAAATCTGGAAAGAATCATGATTTAATACAGTGCGGCACATTTCACTCTAGTGGAGATGACCTTGACCAGGCAAGACCTTGAACCAGTCTCTTCAGGGCTGCTGTCCATGTGCTAAGTATGGATATGCAAAGCTCCTGTCCTCTCCATCCTAAGCTGGACTTGGACCAGAGAGCTGTTTAGGTAGAGGACAGCTTCAGATAAAGGACTGTCCCCTGTAAAAGCAGGCACATGCCCCCTCCCCCCAGAAACTAGATACATTTATGTTTCAGCATAAATTTGTTTTTCTTATATTGTTATAATTTGTAACTGAGTTGCAGGTTGCTTAGGGAATTAATTGCACGAGCCTTTTAAGAGATGTGATGATTACACAAAGGAGTTAATCGATAGCCCAAGGCAGGGCATGGCTACTGTCACCAGCTGCAGCTTGTAGCTGCATGCAGATGGAATCCCCTCAAGCATCCTTTTGCCGTCCTCTGTCAGATGAAAGGCCTTCTTTGGGTTGAGGAATGGACGATTCCCTCCTGGGACACACCCGAGGGTTGGACAAAATGAGGGCGAGGCCACCCACTAGCTCAGAGCCCCCCAGCCTTTTTGGGTTCAGGCACACACTTCTGAATCTGGGAAGCTGCTGTGGGCACACCCCACATCCAAATGCAGAATCAGTGGCATGCTGCTTTGGCATCTACCTGTTGTGCCTATGGGTTCTAGGCTGTGTCTTAGACGGCAAAAGCTTTTGTGTTCATTCGATACCGCAATGTCTCTTTAGGAAGGGAGTTCTCAATGCTGCTGACTGCTGAAAGTGCAGTAAAGCGAATGCTTCCTTTAAACATATGTTTTGCCAATGCCCAGTAGTTGCTTCTTTTGGGGAGGAGGTTATACACAGACAAATTTTATACCGGAACAGTCTGTCATATTCCTGACATATGTACGTGCTCTTTTAAACTATTTATCTGCTTCATGGAAATAAACCAATAGTCAGTGTAAAAGGATTCTCCTGCCCTTTTGATGGCTAAAATGCTGATATTGCAACATCAGAAGAATAAATACTCACATCCTCTAATGCAATGGATTGGGGACCTTATGGTGCTTTCAATATTTGAGTGGGTGGCATTCAGATGTCCGTTCAAATGGATACTTGTTTGGATAGTTGGTCTGCTTGTGTTGAAATGCATGCGTAATTGCTAGAAAGCTGTAGGTGCTTGACATGTATTCATCCCTGTAGATATATACAAATCCATGTGCATACACTAAAAAGGGACCTTTTTTGTTTTGTGGGTGCCCAGGCTGATCCTGCTGCATGTCATCAGTTCCCAGCTCAGTACTGCAGAAAGGGCTGCCTTTCCTCAGCTCTGAGCTGGGGGAAGCTAGAAGACCTGGAGCTTAGGAAGGAAGTGGCAGAACCCAGCAAAAGACCTGGAGGGCTGGATTAAATGGTACCTGGACAAATAGTCCTTTCCTGGGCTAAATAGTCCAGTAACCATGGTGCATTTAGGGATCTTGGACTAAACGGTTCTTTCTAATTCCAATTCTAAGACAATCGGGAAGAAGGCAACACCCCCATCCCAGCTGTTGTGACCTGAGGCACTCTCCAGATTTGGCCCAAGAAGATGGGAATTGCCTTCAGTTTTTAGGTTTGTCAGAAGAGCAGTAAACAGATCTGTTGAAAAAGGGATATTCTTATATCCTGCCTGTACATATCATACATCCCAGTCCTCTTTGGTCCAGATCAGTCCACCTTTATTTTGAGCCAGTTGTTGGCCCTGGAACTTACTGGGATTCTTAGCACTTGGACCTGAAGCCATCACAGATGAGAATGCTCCACCGCAACCAACTCCTGCAGGATTGCAGCCGACCTCAGAAAAAAGGGCTGCCCAGCACGGTGAGGGTAGGGGGTAGCTGGGGCAATTTGCCCCAGGCCCTTGCAGGGCCTCAGTTCCTGCATGTAGCATTGGCCCCAGTTGTCCCCCCGTGACATGGTTTATGAGAGCTCTCCACATGCATCAGTCTGTGGCAGGGCTCCCAGCATCAACCAGACCCAGGATCCAGGAACTATCTAGGTGGCCCAGCCCTCAAGGGACAAATGATTGCACCTCCTGGATGGCCAGAAGCAGTAGACAGAGATCCCGCTACAAGAAGGAAGGAAGGAAGGAAGGAAGGAAGGAAGGAAGGAAGGAAGGAAGGAAGCCCGTCTTGCTCTCCCCTTCTGTCCGCTGGATCAGCCATTGCAGGGATCATGTTGGTCCCATGCAGGCTGATTGATCCAAAAGGACACAGAACAGCATCCTGAAACTATGCAGGCTTGGGCATGGGGGTTGGTGCCACCTTCTGTCTGCTCTTATTCATTCCTGGAGGCTATGAACCCAGCAGCTTACTCGGCACAGAAAGGAACTGGCAATGTGCCCTAAGCGAGTTGTTGCGCTGGCAATTGCCTGATTGCCTGATTGAGGCTAATAGCCTATACAAGAGATGGAGCCAGCTCTTCCTGGCTCTCATCAAGGCTGCAGTCCAAGGAAGCATTACACAGCCTGTCCCTTCTAGCAAAGCACAGACTGGGTTAAATCCACCCTGTTTGTGTTTTGTAGATATAAGATGCCTTTGGTTCCCTTGTCCACTCACTGACAGAACTGGGTTTTGCACACATGTGTTTGTTGAAATTTGTGCAAATCTCTCAAAATACACACATTTCCCCCTATGTGAGTTTGCATACTGTAGAATATGAAGGGAAATGTGCATCATTCATCAGGTTTTTATACTTTCTATTTTTGCATGTGTATATTTGCATAAAATTGAGGAAAGTGAAAAAGAAAAGGTCTGCAAGTCCCCAGAGTCCATGCAACTTGGGAAAAGCTGGCCTGCTGAGGAATCCACATGCCCAAATTCATCTAAATTGTGATAATGTTGTAGACTTTCTCTGCCATCCCTACCCCTTCTCTCAAGTAGTCTTCTGAAAAAGGTAGCTTCGTAGCAGAGATCATCCAAAATCTTAGGGTTTGGATGACACACACACACACACAAAAGCTTATCAAAAATGGAAGTTGAAGCTTTATATGTAATAAAAGCATGTATTACTTTGCATGTAATAACAGCAAGGATCGCATATGCTCAATGTTGGAGAAATGAAGAGCTACCGACTGAAGAGCTGATCTTGAATAAGATATTGGACTGTGCAGAAATGGATAGACTGACTTTATCGCTTAAGGAAAAAGAAGAAACAGTTTACTACCAAACATGGGACTTTTTCTGTCAATGGCTACAGAATCGGAACTCTAATATGGGCTAAAATACATAGTATTTTGTAGAGAGAAATACATACTTTGTGCACAGTATGTCTGAAGTCTTTAGAATAATTATTTGTTTAATGAGTAGAAAACAATAAAACTTTTGAATTTAAAACAATGGAAGTTGAAGCTTTCATTCTTTTCATCACAGCTGTGCTGGAAGATTAGAGTTGTGTGATCATTCTAGGAATGCCTAACTATGTCTTCAAGCATAATGTCCAAGTGTTTGGGAGCCAAGTTCTAATCTGAACCCCCCACCAAAGCTGGTACTGCAAAATTGCCACAGAATGTGTATGTTTGCACTCTTGGAAGCCCCAGAGGAGCGTGGCTTTGCATGAAAACAAGGGGCATGCTCCCTATCTGCCTTATTCCAAAGCGGAAATGCATTTTGGCACCAGTCCTGCGCCACTGAGATGCAGAAGCATTTTGGGAGGGGCCGCCAAAATGCCTGAGGGCCGCATGTCCACCCAGGTAGCTACAACCGGCTTCGGACCTCCTGCCTGGTTGTCCGTCTCCTTTGTTCCCACAGCCCTTGGGATGACTTGAGACACTACATCTGAACGCAGCCAATATTTGCTACACCTTGGGTGGTATCCAGACTTAGTCATGCTTAGTGGAGACTCATTTAAATCAGTGGGGAAGTTTTGCACTCTAAGCCGCATTGATTTCAATGGGTCTTCTTTCAGTATGACCGAATCTGGATCCAACCCAGTATTTTCTGTCTATGTAACTGGCCTACCTTTTCTCACACAGCTTCAAACCCATCACTCCGAAAGCCAGCACCACATTCTTTCAGAGCATCTGATTTTTTTTCTCCTTGTGGCCGTCCAGCAGGCCCACGGCGTAGCTGGAAATAGAGACCTCTTCTCTAACCACTGCAGTCCCACACCATGCTCCCGTCAAGCCCCAAATTATAGGTTTGGCTGCTCTGCCCTCCATTTGCGGCTTGCAAGCAGGATTTGCAACTAATGGGATGCTGCTCTCTCGACTGGCTTTGCATATGTGCAATCACAGGAAATATGTCTTCAATCTCTCATTGGCCAAGCCTGTGCCAAGTGGAGAAATCCAATGGGGTGCACTTGAAAACACCTCCTCTTGACCACAAAGTCTCTCCCCCCATGACCTTTGATCATGATGCAACCCATGAAATTCCTAGAACCGTGCGCCCTGCTCCGGCGAATGCTTATGCGAGTCAGCTGCGGGAGGCGTCCCTGGCCTGCGATGTCCATGCCGGCTCACGCGCTCCAGCTAGTGGCCCCAGAATCCAATGAACCGAGACATCGTAAGCACCACAACGCAGGTTTATATGCTGGCACTCACGCTAGGAACAAATGATGGTGTCGTAGACTGACTCAAATCCTCGAGCTTGTCTTACCCAGCAGTGGTGTAGTGGAACCGGAGCTCAGAGGGAGGTAGCACCAGCCTGCTTTGATAGCTGATGTCATCTGCCCACCCCCTGCAAATTCCAGCTGCCCTCCGAGCTTTGCTGCAACCCTCACAGCAGTTTGAGGGGGTGGGAGGAATAAATATTCCCAGGAATAATATCTTGATCTATATAGTACTGCAAGCAGCTTGGGGTGGCTTGGTTTTGAAGTAGCCATTGAGAGCCACTAGCTTCACTGAAGATCTCCTCCTGGCACATGAAAACTCCCAAGAACTGGCTTGTTGATGTGCTTCAGCACACAAGGAAAAGGGGATGTGGAGGAAGAAGGGGCAAAATTAAGCCTTTCAGCAGGATTGCTGGGATAAGCCTGCTTCCTCTGCTTGTTTCCTTCAATATAGCCTGCAGGAATGACAGCCTCACTTTCTTTCACATTTGATTTTTTAAAAAAATCTCAATGTATTCACATCTTGCACATGAAAGAATTATTAATTAGTATTACATTTATTAGTATTACACGCAGACTGCAGGTGGCACAGTGGTTTAAACCGCTGTGCTGCTGGGCTGGTTGATCGAAAGGTCGCTGGTTCGAATTTGCACAACGGGGTGAGTTCCCGCTGCTCCGTCCCAGCTCCTGCCAGCCTTGCAGTTTGGAAGCATGCAGATGCGAGTAGATAAAAAGGTACCACTTCAGTGGGCAGGTAACAGCGTTCCGTGCACTTCGGTGTTTAGTCGTGCCGGCCACATGGCCATGGAGACTGTCTGCAGACAAACACTGGCTCCCTCGGCCAGGAAACGGAGATGAGCACCGCCCCCTAGAGTCAGGCATGACTGGACTTAACGTCAAGGGGAAACCTTTACCTTATTACATTTATATCTACCTCTTTTCCTCTTGCAAGGGACCTAAGGTGGCTGGTAAGTTCTCGCTCTGCATGTTATCCTCCAAGAGCCCACGACTGGCCCAGAGTCACCCAGTGAGATCCATGGATGAGTGGGGACTGGAACCCGGATGCCCCAAGTCCCAGTCCAACACTCTAATCGCCACACCACAAGAGCTCTCAGCTATTTACTGTGAGTCACAGTAGAATGTTATCAGAAACAAACTGGAAGAAAACACTTCTCCATCAACACCAGCCAGATTCAGTCTGTAGTTATTCTCTGCATGGAAAGGACCGTATTTTCCCTGTCTCGTATGAGGTTATTAAAGATGAGGATGCTGTCCAAAAAATTAAATTAAATTAAAATTGATAAACCCCTAATTCAGCATCACAAACATGGTTGAATACACCAGGATTCAGATCCAGACTTTTAAGAGATAAGTACTCAAAGGTCTGGAGGGACAAACCTGCCAGTTTTGGTTTCTCACACATTCCAGGTTTTGTTGTTGTTAAGTCATTTTTTTCTGTCTTGATTTTGCAAAAATATGTGCATATTGGTATTCTAAAAACGCTCCAAAACCAAACAAACAGGTTTGTTTGTAAACTACCCAGAGAGCTTTGGCTGCAGAGTGGTAGAGGAATGACATAAACAAAATTCTTGCCTGTCTCTGCTTTGGTCATACAGCAGAAGTGGGGAACCGGAAGCCTGTGGCATCCACTGTGGGGCTTCTGGCTACCTGGGTGCCCCACAGCACAGGGGGGAACCTTTGCACTGGAGGCTGGCCCTGGGCGACTGTCAGCCAGGGAAATGTCTTGAAGGAAGGTATTCTGGGGGTGGCTTTCCAGATCGTCTGGCCTAAAACTCCCACAATGCTTCTCCATTGGCTATGCTGGCTAAGACTGATGGGAGCTGAAGGCCAAAAGGGTCACATGTTGCCCATCTCAACTTTATTGTTTCTGAAGGTGAGGCAGCTTTGAACTGGCTCAAATTACTGACTCCATCTGTTTGCATTCAGCTCTTTGCTCCCATGCACAATGTCTCTCCCTCTGGTGTCCCCTGAATGGTCAAGGAAAGTTTTGTCATCTGCAGTGGAACAGTGCCATCTAGAGATGAAGTCTAGAAGAATTAAAAGAAAATGGCAATTTACAGTTTAAAAAGCAAAAAATAATAAAATAAAAACCACTGCTTTTCCACCTGCTTTTTCAGACTGAACTCTTTTAGGTAACATTTGAACATTTAAGATGTGCTAAATAAATGTTTCTGAACTATTTTTAAAAGAATAGCCATGTCTTTAAAAACACAGGTAAATAATACTCTGGATCTGTATTTTGGTCCTGAGATTTTGGTATAATAAGAAGGCATACAAAAGATTTTAATAAACAAACAAAAAACACCAACCAGCTCCCCATGTGCAAGAGCACCTTCCCACCCATGTTCCCCAGCAACTGGTACACGTAATCAGACTGCCTCTGAAATTGGAGGTGGTATTTAGCCATCAGGACTGGTAGCCATTGATAATAGCCTTCCCCTCCATGAATTTGTCCTCTTGAAGCCATCCAAATTGGTGACCATCACTGCATCTCATGGAAGCTTATTCCATTGATTATGGGCTGTGTGAAGAAGGGCTTCTTTTCTTCTACTGGGCAGGCTGGGGCTGAATGTGATCAATCAGAAGGAGGTGCGGCCTGGGAAACCTGAAGGGTTGTATTAAGACCCCAGATGGGCTGAATTTGGTCCTCAGAGATGAGAGTCAACACCCCGGCATAAGCTTCATGGGTGGACAGTATTCCTCAAATACATGTGCAACAATAAACTGGTTAGTTTATAAGGTTCCACAAAGCTGTAGTTATTTTAGCATTTAAATATGACCAACTTTTTTAAAATCCTGTTCAAGGAGGCAACCGCTTGCAAATGACATGAATAATGAAGACTCTTGTGTTTCCTTCAGGGCTAACAGAATTACAGCATGTGCTTTCGCATGGTAAACCTGAACTGATTCTCTTCTGGTATTGCAAAAATCTTCCTTGCTTTGCAAATGTTTTTCCTATCAAATCTCTAAATGTTGGATTTCACAACACCCCCCTGAAATACTTTGGACAGTTAACTCAGGCTGGAATATCCAAAGGCTGCTCAAGTTTCATGGTAGGCGAAATTCAGCAGCAACTGTAGAAGCTTCCCGGCCCACGACTTGAAGATCTCAGGGCTCAGTCTGGGATTTTACAAGTACAGACCTGCAGTTGCTGCCCTTCCCCTGCTCTTTGTAAGGCCCTCGCTGTGAGGCCAGGGTGCTGCTGGATGAGGACTTTATTGCTTCAAATCCAGAATCTGCCTTCTGGGAGAGGGGAGGCACTGCTCTCAGAAGCTCCCTCGACCCATTTTGGGGGGATCCCACCCCCACAGCTCACCCCGTGGAGCAGTCTCCTGACCCCCTGGGCAGCTTTTGCAGGGAGCCGGGCGCCAGCTGCTGTGGGGAGAAGGGTGCGGCGAAATCCACTTCTGGCAGCACGCTTGCCCCAGCATCGCTCTTGATCCAAGCCACAGCATTTAATGGTGTTGGTGATCCAGATGGCAGCTTCGTGCATTCATAACTCTCCCATGTTTTCTCACTGCTTCTTTCATCTTTTTTCTTAAAAGAGCCCTCCTCCAAAGAAAGCTATTAAAGAGGAGCAGACGGAAAAGCCATGCAGGGCCTTTTGATTGGCAGCACTAAAGGGCCTCCATCTGGAAACACCGCGGGGGAGCCATTTTAATATTTGCATTCGTCTTTCAGTGTGTGCTCAGTGCAAACGGTGCTTCTTCTTTGCTCTTCAACTGGTACTCAGTTCCCACCATCCCCATGGCTAAAAGCGCTGCATCCCTCCAGTGCCAGTAATGGAGTAACATCCCATCCCACAATCCTTTGCAGGCAGCGGTGGACTGTGTAGGGACTGGGCTCCAGCATCGACGCAGACAGGGGCAAACAGACACAGGGTGCCAGGGTGGTGTTTCCTGGCACTGGAGGTCAGCAATGAGCTGGACATAGGCTGAGGGACCAGGGGCACCACCAGAAGGAAGCCCAGGCCTGAGCATCACTATGGAACCACAGACTCTTAAACCCAAGAAACCTGGTCCAGCTTTCCCGAGACCCCCACGTGGGGCCCCAGCACTGGGTCAGCATCCCTTCTTGAAAAAACCCACATTTCAAGGCACCACTGCCTGCGGTGAGCTCCTGGAATGAGCTCTTGGAGAGATGGAGGAGAGCGAAGCGCCAGGCCACTTCAGATGCCATTCTGTGGGAAGGGGCATCATGTGGGCGGTGTGTCCTGAATTGCGGAATAACATTCTCCTTCCTGGGCTTGAACCTTGTCGAACTAGGAGAGCTCAGAAGCGAGGCTGAAATTCAGAAGGTCTGAGAAACACTTGCAGGAGGGGAACCCAGGAAGGGGGTCATGGCCTGCTGAGAAAGCAAGGGCACGGGTGGCCTTTCCAAGCCATACAGGGAGGCTGATCCGCCTTTTGGCTGCCTCCTGCTCATGGGAAGAAAGGGGAGAGCTGCAGTAGGATATCAGAGGCCTGGAGGAAGCACCCTCAGGCAGAGGCTCGCAACAAGGAAGGAGCAACCAAATGCTCCACGAACTTTGTGAGCCGTTTTGGAGGAGAGGAACAAATGTGCATCCACCACCTCCTTCCACATGCAGGGAGGGGCAAGTTACATTTTTGCCCGAAAAAGTGCCCCTTTGGGTTGTCAGGCTGCATCATGGAAATTCAGCCGGTGCCTTGGATTTCCCAGCTGTAGCTGGGGACAAAACTTCCCACAGCATCTTTCATCCATTTGGGGAGTGGAAATGGGTAACTCAGATGGCCGGGAAAACTAGAAAACCCCCACAAGAGCCTTTAATATCTGAGGTGATGCAGTTTAGGAAAAGGGGTGAGTAAGAGAGTGTGGGCATGAGAGCAATATTTCAGATTATGCATTGTCAGGAGAGAAAATGCAGTGAAAGCGGAACTAAGTAAGTTTTTCCTCCCTCTCTTAACTACAGCAGACATGCACTCCATTTCACAAAGGATGGTCCTCTATTTGAAAGCTTCCAGAGGACAATCCTCTGTTCGAACGGTTGCCCTGGCCAATGTCCAGGACAGGCTTCTGCCTCCTGGGTTAGTGGGGTCCTCATCCATGGCAGCCTTTATTTGGACTTTTATGGGAACTATCCATGGTGCTGAACTCCATCTCCAAACTAGGTTCACCACCATGGAGAACCACGGATTGCTCCCATAAAGCTCTAAATAGAAGTTGCAAATAAAGATCCCGCTGACCCAGGAGATGACAAGCCTTTCCTGCCAAATGCAGCTTAAAGATGAGAAGTGCTGCCCATCAAGGGAGGGCTGGCACCCAGATAGCAGACCGAACAGGCAAGCTCGCAGGCCAAGGTGGTTCTTCTCCGCCACGGCACTGCTATTGCTGTCACTATGGGTTGTTCCGTGCCGCTGAGTTGTCTCCAACTTAAGGCGGCTCTGCAAATGAACGCCCTCCAAAATGTCCTGCCCTCGACAGCCCTGCTCAGCTCTTGTGAACTCAAGGCTGTGGCTTCCCTTATGGAATCAGTCCATCTCATATTTGGCCTTTCTCTTCTTCATCTGCCTTCAATTTCCCCTAGCATTACTGTCCTCTTCAGTGAAGACACTGTGGCAAGACATACTGTATTTCTGGTTTTTGGAAGTATAAAAAAATTCCAAATTTGCATGTACATTTAAAAAATGCACATGCAAATGTTATGGAAATTGCTATTCTTTCCTTGTCTCCTTTTCTGGGGTGATGTCTTTGTGTTGGCAATTGCTCTGTGGCCTCCCCGACTACAGCCCTACTGAACAGACAATTGGACAGGCAGATTCAGGCAGACAGAGGCATGGACTTCACCAGGGTTGGGCGTACCGTAAGGCAGAGTAAAGCTGCCGACTGGAGTGGAGAAGAACAGTTTCTTGGATGTTGTGCCTTGAGCATGAAAATAATGTGCCCAGCCTTAGCTTCTAATGACTTGGGAGGAGAGGGATACCATGTGCCACTCTGCCCCAGGTAGCAAAATGTTCTGGTAGCAGCCCTGCACATCACACAGTGCATGGTTAAAACCATAGAACGGGCTACCAGAAAATGCAGTGATGGCCACCCACTTGGATGGCTCAAAGAGGGGATGAAGCAAATCCATGGAGGAGAAGGCAATCAGTGACTGCTAGCTAGGACAGTTCTATCTGATGCCCAGGTTGCATGGCAGCACCGATTCCCCTGAAAGAATAGCAGTCGCTGGGAAATAACAAGAACAGGGGAGAGCCGTTGTCCCCCATGTCTCACCCGTGAGCTTCTTACGGGCCCCTGGCTGACCACTGCTTGAGGCAGTGCAACATTTTGAAGCATGGGTGCTCCTCAGGACAGTCCCATGGAGAGTCTAACAATCCAGGCAACGGTGCTGATCCACCTCTCTTTTCTTCTCCGCATTATGTGTGTGCTTTCGCAGGTCTTTTGTAAAACATTTGAGACAAGTCACCTTAAAATACTTTGCATGACAGCAAGGATAAACTGAAGCTGGGGAAATCTATTTCCCCATCAGCTGCTGTGAGGGTTGCAGCTAAGCTCAGAGGGAACAAGGGTGGGAGAAGCTGTGGATGTGCCTGCTAATCAAAAAGTCCTCATGTATCAACCTTGAGAGTCTTGGCTCCACAACACCATGGGATGGTGAACTGGACAGTCCCCATGGATGCCTGGATCATGGAGGCCAGTGGCTGAAGACTGCCCCATCTCTCTCCACAACAGCAAATTCAAGGTTACAGCACAGACCTCTGGGATGAAGCAACCTGGCAACTTCAGTCCTCTGCAGTCTTCATTCTGTCTGTTCTAATGTGCCCCTTGAAGATCGTTACGGTTTTCATTGGGGGGTTGGAGGCCAAAGCAACAGGGGTTTATGTGCAAGGCAGTCACATCAATTACTTTCATCACTTCACATTAGACATTTCATTATGTCCATCTTCCTCCCACCCCCTCTGCTCAGAAACACCGTGATTGTTGGAGGCTCTCATTGGAGAAACGATTGCTCCGAAGTGATGGCTTTAATGGAAGTGACCCATTTGCCTCATCAATCAAGTTAACATCCTTGTGTAAAAATATCTGGAGGGGGTTTACCACTTTCTCCGGTATTATGATCTCCTTCTCAGATGTATTTTAGGCAAATGTTCCTACCATTTTCAGTGTAATAAAAGCAGGAGGGGAGGGGAAACATCCAGCACACTTCTATTTTCCATATTTTACTTGTGCCTCATTGATACAAATGGCTCTTTCAAGTGGATGCCCTTCCAGGCTTCGCCCTCTGGAACTCCATTCAGGAGAATATAGGCAGGTGGGTGTGGGGAGAGGCCGGCTGGTCTATTATGCACACAGTGCTGCATCCATGGATACGGCGTGCCTGGCGCACAAGCTGCCGCATGGGGAAGTCATTGAGTGGGCTCCCACTTGCCGAGCTCGGTTACAGGATGCTGTCCCCACACAGTGGCATTTGGCGGATCCACAGGCAGAAATCTGGAGAGCATTTCCTGGAGTGGGGCAAATGCCATAGGAAGAGCCAAGAAAGAAGGGCATGCTGAGGCCATGCTTGGTGCCGGCAGCAGCTCATATTCAGGGGTAGCCCCCAGGGCCCCACAGTCCTGGGGGCCCATCCTTTGTGCTCTGCTCCACACCCACGGACATGCTCTCACTGCAATGCCCTGCAGTCAGGAAATGATAGAATGACTGCAGGGAAGGTCGTCTGGTCCGCACCTGCTCCATGAAGGAATCATGCAGTTGTCCTGGCAGACGGTTGGCCAGTCTCAGCTTGGCTCACCTGTAGCAAAGAGGAGCTCAGCACCTCCCAAGGTGGGTTGCTACAGTGTCAGACATCTCTTGCCATTAGGAAGTTTCTCCTAACATTTAGCCCAAAGCTGCCTTCTTGCAATGACATCTTCTTATTAGCTCTGGTCCGTTCCTCCCCATAGATATTACTGTTCTGGGGCATTGTGGGAAATCCACAAGGACTCTGATCACCCAACGAATGTAGAGAAAGAATGGATGGATCTGTTTCTGGTCTGTGATGGTTATGCTTTTATTCTGCCATATGTCAGTTCTATAGAATTTCTGTATCAGTCCGTGATTAAAACAGCAACGTGAAAAGTCAACGTGATTTCTGTGCATAGTTTTTGCATTATGGGCTGCAGATTTTGGGGGTTCTTTGAGCAAGACACTGTTGATGGGGCCCTCCTTCTGCGAGTCTGTCAGCAACCCATCACTGCCATCAGCTGCTCTTACTCTTCATCTCCTTCTCATCATGGCTACCACTGGCCTTCTTGGTCAGCAGAAAGCCAGCAACTATCCATGGTAGAAGTTCATTTGCCACATTTCTTTCCTGCCCTTTCTCCAACAGTCTGGGGGCGGCACACATGGATTTCCTCCCCACTCACCACTTAGATTATACTCACAACAACCCTATGAGGTAGGACAAAATGAAGGACAAGGGTGGTGCTGGTGCAGGTGCTGGAAAAATCTGGGCCTCAGGCCCGTTCCCCCTAGGGCACAAATTTACATATGCTAATTTGCATGCATTTTTAAAAGACACAGGTAGATAAGCAGAGATGCATGGACAGGGAAGAAGAGGGCATTTGATTTCAGCAATTAAAAAACTCAGGAAGAAAGATTCCAGATTAGGGGGCAGCATCAGGTGTAGCAGAGGTGGCCCAAAGTCAGGTGATCTCGGAAGATCAGATGCAACAGAGATCGTGAAACCCCTCCGTACCTTTAGGTCATCAGGTGCTTACTGGCTGCAAAGTAGTGGGGCAAAATGGCCTCCCAGAGAACTGGAGCTCTGAGGGAGAGATGCCAGGTCCAGTGTTACTGGCTCCCCCCTTAGCACTGCCTCAAGTTGCCAAGTTTCTTGGCCAAATGGGTCCCTGCACCACATTAATCTGGAGGAAGTCACCTGGTGTCCTGCAGAGGGTTAGCACTGCTGCATCCATCATCCCTCACCGCTGCCTGATAGGTTGGTAGCCGAGAAGTTCTGGAGGGTGCCAGGTCACCTGCCCCTGTTCTAAGCATGGCAGCATGTGAGCGATTACATCAGATCAAGTCAAACCGTTGCGGGCAAATGCTCCAGGCTGTTTCAAAGACTCACGGAGCACCTTTCTTTGCTGTGCTCTGGCCCCTCTGATGGCAGTGAGAAGCCACGGGCTCACGGCCTGCTCCTTCATTCAGGGGGCAGCTCCTTGTTTTGCAGTACTAAATCAGGAAGTATTCCTGGATAATAAGGAAGCCTATGGTGGGGCAGTGTGAAACGTCTAACAGGAGAGGTGCCAGAGCTCAGGCCCGGCTTGTGCATCACACTCTGGGCTTCATTCCTGAATTGGTTGCGGGTGCAAGACACTCTCCATATCCCTCTCCTTTGCTGAGAGTCTGTGTGCTTCGCTGCAAAAGAAGCACAGTGCAAAGGGATTTCTGAAGGTAACCTCTAGGGTCCTTTTCTGTGGACTGAACTGGGTTACGATTCCTCTCAGACTTCCAGGCGTTTCCTTCCTAGACTACCAGAAACACAAATGAGCTATTTTGTCTCTCAACTCACCGATATCTACAGGCCTCCAAAAATCCTCCACACCTTCCCCACCAGGAGGACAGAATCATTCGATATTACAGTGCATTTTGAAATCTGATAGCAGTTAAATAAGCCAGGAAAGAACAGGAGGCCCTTTTGGGCTTGCAGACAGAAACTATTATAAGGGGTCCAACAGCTGGAAGCTGAAGTCAGACGAAAATGAGTCCTGAACTAAACCCCACTTCCTGGTGAAGGAGAGCAAGTAAACTCTGGAGCAAGGAGATGGAGAATGGATGGGGAGAGGGAGAGCAGGGGGATAGGTGCATCCACCAGCAAAGTTGCACATACTGTACACCTGAAAAACTTTGGCAGTCCAATGTCCACCCTCTGTCATATCCTAGTTAAAGTTCTTTTTTCTGTGTCTCTGGGGCAAACTGAACGTTCTTTGGATTCCTGTGTGTATAGCCCTGACTCGTATCAGGACCCCGGTACTTGGGAGAGGGGAATTTAAGCTCCCCACCTCTTTGTCCCCAAATGCCTACAGTGGATGTTGTAGAAAGAAATAGAAAAGTACCAAATTGGAAGGACAAATGCCCACCTTCAATAACACAATAGACTGAGGACTTAATAAGTTTTGAATGGGTGATCCACAGATGCCACATACAAATGGACAAATATAGAGATATTTGATCTGCCTTCATTCAAGTCTTTGCAACATCATCCCTAAGAACAGTAAAATATATTAAATATATAAATAGACACATTGCATATTCATCTATGGTAATATATTGCATTTATCGCATATTGCATCAATAATATAATACATCTATTGTCATATATTCAGGAATCAATCTATTCAAATCTTATGTTAGAAAGCTGTAATACATTATTCTACTTTAATTTATCAACATTCACCATTAAAAATGAATGATAAAAATAAAGGAACAGATGGCCTCTGTGCATGGGCAGTGTGTAGTCCTCTCTGGCCTCTAAGTAAGCACAGAGGACCACTCAGACTCCTAGATCAGACAGCTTAATCAGCAGGTGTGCTTGAATAGCCCCTTGCAGATATTAACCCCTGCAGAGTCATCATTTTCCTTCTTTGTTCCCCTTTACGCTCTGTTCTCCAGCTAAATGCACTAGACCTAAACTGCATTCCATATTTCCTGTGTCTGTGACTTAGGGAGGGAGGGAGGGAGGGAGGGAGAGAGGGAGGGAAAGAGATGAGTGTGTGGAACATATTATAAACCCAAGTTGATTTCATTAGTGCCGGAAATAGTGATTCCGTGCGACGGCGAGACACGTTGTCATTAAATTAGCAGCCTATAGAAATATGATGTCAGAAAAGTGAAAAGAGCCAAAGAGGTGGGTGAGGGGAGGGGTGCATGGAGAAACTGGGAGATGGTCTGATGCTGTTGCGCTCTTTCAGATGGGTATGGAAAGAGCAGCATGCAGAATCTTGCTTTCAAGGAAGGTCCTGCATTTTGGATGTTGAAATAAGCAAGGGAAATAAGCAAGAGAATCTGGACATAGAGTGCTGAAGAGCTGGTGGGTGAAAAAGGGAGAGGGCAGGTTACTCTTAGATGTGCTGCTGATACCGAAGTGACTCAGGGATAGACAAATCTGCCAAACTGCATTTTATGCAGCTGGTTGGACTTACTTCAAGTTGGTTCCGCCCCATTTCTGCATCAATGTCTTTGTGCCATTTTTCCAATATTACACTTTTTCAGATGTACTCATTTCTCCCTTATGCTTCTATGCAACGATTTTTTGGTGTGCATTTCCTAACATACGCATTTTGTGTGCATTTTCCCTAAAACACACTTTTGGAAACCCATCAGTGATGCAGTTAATAGAACATGCAACTTGGCTATTGCTTCACAGCAGCGAAAAAGTCCTAAACATTCAATTGAAGGGCTTTTTTTCTGTCTAAGCATGCATAGGGTTGCACCCTTAATGATAATCAACTGCCCACTTCGGTGGCCTGGATGCCTGCACAAGAAATAAAAACGTAAGAAAAGCCATGCTGGGCCAGAGCAAAGAGTCGGCTCTCCGAGTGGGTTCCATGAGGATAGTCGGCTGTCTGCACATGCCGTCTTGCAGAACACTCAGGTTGACCCTTGCATAGGGATGAGCTGTGCCTAGCAATGGTGACCCATGCTCTGGTAACTTCTCTGTTGGATTACTGTAATGTGCTCTACGTGGGGCTGCCCTTGGAGACCACCCGGACACTTCATTTGGTTCAGAATAGAGCTGCCAGGATGTTCATGAGGACCAGCAGGTATTCACATATAACACCAGTCCTCTACCGATTGAAGTCCAGGCCCAATTTAAGGTGCTGGTGATAAGGCTTAAACATCCTGGATACCTGAAGGAGCGCCTCCTTCCTTATGTGCCTTCCTGCCCCTTAAGATCAGAGGCAGAGGTCCTCCTCTGGGAGCACTCCTTGAAGGAGATTAGGAGGGTGGTTACTTGGGGAAGGGCCTTCTCTGCAGTGGTATCCCAATTATGGAATGCACTCCCTAGAGAGGTTCGCCTGGCACTGACACTTTATTCCTTTCAGTATCAGGCAAAACCCTTTTATTGTTCCATTATTTTAATATTTAATTGGTTTTAAGGTGGGTTTTATTTACTGGAAGCAGGATGCTGTACCCTATTTTATTTTGTGTTGCTCTTATTGTAAAACTGTCCTGAGACACTTGTAGTCGATGGTATATGAAAGCTGTGTGTGTCTGTGTGTGTGTGTGTGTGTGTGTGTGTGTGTCAGACACCAGAGCAGCAGGTTCAGAAGAAGCTGGCCAGATCTGCTCAGTGCCAGCAATGTATGGTGGACCTTCCCCAGGGAGGCATCAGGTGTGGGCATTCCCCGTGGTGGGTTCTTTCTCATCAGAAGTCATTGCCTGTATAAATTTTGTTCTTGACAAGTTGGTAATAATTATGGATGGTCATATGCTTTTAATTTACATTCCTGTAAGGTGGGGATTACCAGATGGACAGGAAAAGTGGACTGTGAGAGCTTTTACAGTTGCGAAGAAAGTTATACCTCAGGCTTGGAAAGATAAATACCTGTCACTTTTTGTTCACTGGTCTGAAGATCTCAATTCTCTTGCTGTATTGAGCATCACAATCTGGATGCTCATTAAAGAAATAGACAGCTTATATTAATGTCTATATATTAAATAGCAGTGCCAATTATTTTTTCTCTTTCTTTTTTACAATGTTGAGAATGGCAATTGTGAATGGATTTGTTTGGGTCATGTTCCTTATTTTCCTTTCCCTCCTTCCCTTCTTCTGCCACCATTTTTGTTTGTCCTTTTTCTGTTGCAATTGCAAACTAAATAGAAAAAAAGTAAAGCAAAACAAAAACCACCCCCAGTAGGGCAAAAAAGAAAAACAACAAACCTTTACCATGCATTCTACCATTCTCACATATATCAAATGCTGGCACTTGTTTGATCAAACTCATTTGAAAGGATACTGCAGAGGGCTCAAACGGTACAAGAAAGGTGCTGTGCTCCACATGCTTTGCTCGTGCCAGCAGAGAAACCGGAGGCAGAAACCTCAGTAAAGCGGCAGGTTAAAAGCCTCATGTGGGGAAGTCCACAGTCTCCCCTGCTACGGTGATTGGGTGAGATATACGGGGTTAGATCCAGATTTAAGCCCGATCCACTGCACTGGGCGGAATGGACTCTTTTGCCTCTCCTTTCCTTAGTGGTTTCCTGTAAATGCTACACAGAGAGGAGACTGCTGATTGGGGGTAAGCTGATTTGGGTATGTATGTAGAGGAACTCCCAAAAATTGGACAGAGGGAAGTGGAATCCACCCTTTCAAGCAAAATCCTGGATTCTACCTTTCCTATTTTGATTGCAGTTCTGGATGCTGTTTCCACATTTGCATTTGTGCATATAAAATAGCATATGCAAACCTGCGTCGTCCTCCTCTGTCCGTTTTTGGGGTTTTTTGTGGGGGGTAGATTTGGCGGTGCTAGAGATTGTGCTTGCTAGACAAGTTCCGCGATGTGACTGTACATTTGGCATTAGTGAGAAGAAGGGCTTGGTCTATGAGCATTAATGGGCCAGAATGGCTGGTAGAAATTTCCTTAATGGTTTGGAAGATATACAGAGATTACTCTGGAGTGCTTGCAAGAAAAATCCATTAGGGAACTTGAGAATGTGGCACCCTCCAGATCGTTGAGGGGAGGGGCTGCTGTTAAAAAGGATGTGCATACGTGTCAGCGGGGAGGGCCTGCGGTTTTGGGGACATGGGGAGAAAAGAGGCTGTGACAGAAGTGGAGACTGCGAGCTGTAGGGATTTGAGGCCAAGGCAGTTGAATCTGGGGTGACATGAAGTGGCAGCAAAATTGTACTGATTCAGTCGATGATTATTGTATTTTTACTGCCAGTGGGGAGGAGGGACAATTGCAGGGCTCTGGGCCTTGGGCACAAAAATAACTCCAGCTAGGCACCTTGATGAGGTTCTGGCATTTGTATCTGTGCCTAACGAAGCAAAATGTCTTGAGCCTCCTGGAATCTTGGACTCTTTCTCTGAAGGGTACAATGTCAGGTAGTCATTCTTCTACCTGACAGAAATGTAACACTACTTGCCTTTATACAAGTGTCACTTAAAGTTGTGACAACTCAGATTCAGGCTGGACATCAGGAAAAGCTTCCTCACTGTCAGAGCAATAGGACAGTGGAACCAGCTGCCTGGAGAGGTGGTGGGTTCTCCCGCACCAGAGACCTTCAAAGAGAAACTGGACAGCCATCTGAGTGGGATGGTGTAACTTGGTGTCCTGCATCAGCAGGGGGTTGGACCCAACAGCCTTCATGGCCCCTTCCAACTCTATTATTCTATGATTCTAAGTGTCTCTGAGAAAGGCATTCTGTAATTTGGGTGCCACCACTAACAAGGCTCCCTCCCTAGATGATCACATTCTTTTCCTTCCTTCTATGAAAATAACACTGGCCAGTGAAAATGGAGCTGAGTGCCAGGCCAACTCTTTTGTTTGCCCTGAGGGACCTGCTGTTATGCTCTTCTTATTGCTTGACCTGTCCATGTAATCAAAACATGTTGCATTAACTCCAGATCCAGGTAGACCATTAGTTTGACTGAGGGAGGCTAGGGAATAGAGCCACCACAGCCAATGGTACCCTGGAAGAGTTGCCGGCTCAGCTGCAGAGTAGGACAAGACTTTGGGGCAAGTTTCTGGGACCCCACTTAGCGGAATGAACAGGAACGGCCCCTGAAGCAGCAGGGCCCCCTTGCCCCTTTGAAGTTAGTAAAAGAATACACATTGTCCTCTAAAGTGGGGGGTTTCCATAAGAGCATTAATTTGGAGTCTAAAATTACTTCCCACAGACCTGAACTACAGGCATTTTATGTTTCTATTCCTTGATGAAATTTGAAGAGGGACCCCCATGGGGAAGCATGGTGGCATTTCCCAGGTGCCTTTCTCTGACCCCAGGACCTAAACACTGAACATGGTGCTTTACTAAATCCTGATGTCGAACATAGAAATGACTTATATGTACCTCTCGGGCATTTCTCCAGCTCAGAGAAAAAATGGCATTGACCCCCCTAGTGCAAGTGAGAGTGAAGAAGGGCCTTAGAGGAGCAAACTGAGCTGAGGCCATGTACTCACTGGAAGGCTTAAGGCTAGCCGTGCTCTTTCGCCCGTAGTCACCCTCCCCTCCCTCTCCAATATGGAAATTATAGCAGGGTTGTCGCGAAGAGAAAAAAAAAATGAATGTTTTGGGAAGCATCTGGAACATTGGAAAGTGCTCAACATCTGGGGTCTTCCACCAGGTGCCAACCCCTTGAGAAGCTCAGAGGGTGGCAACTAGGGGGAGAGCCTTTATACCCCCGCCCCCAAATCTCTGGAATACTCTCCCTGCTGTGACCCACCCGGCACCAAATTTGTCATCTTTTTGGTGCCAGGTCAAGACAGCCTTTAAAGGGCCTTTTAAATTATCTTTTCATCGTTTCAACGTTTTGATGCTATTTAAAATGAATGTTTAATTCTTGCTAAATGTTTTTATTTATTTTATTTTATTGGTTTTGCACCTTGTTGCTAACTGCCCAGAGAGCTTCCACTATAGGTGATATAGAAGCACTGTTGTTGTTGTTGTTGTTGTTGTTATTATTGATGATGTTGATGATGATGATGAAAAATAAAATGCTCGAGTATCATTATTACTGATAAATGTTTGCAACTGGTAACCAGACAGAGGCTGCAGAGGAACATTTCTTTCCCTCCCCGCAATCATCATGAGATGGGTTCTCTGCCCAGCCTGCAAGGAAAGCAAAACAAACTTGAAAGGGCAACTCTTGTCACACCGCATACGCTGCAAACACACTGACACAGATGCCCCTGCGAAGGGGACCCACTGGCAGGTTGTGGCTTTCACGCTTGACCAAAATAATGATTTCCAGCTGTCCTGCCCTGGATGGGGGAGATGGTGACTTTAGGAGGTTAAAGGTGTCTATCTCTTTATGACAAATGGCCTTACATGTAGAAGAGGGAGGGGATAGAGGCCGTTCCCCCTGCCCCCCCCCCGTGCTGCCAGCCCCCCCACCCCCGCAATCCAGGGCAGCCCTCCTGAAGAGCCTGTGCATGACAGCAGCAGCTGTGGAAGGATGAGGTTTGGGAATGGGTCACTGATTCCTATTCCTGAAGAACGCGGGCTGGGCTGGGCTGGGCTGGGCTGGGCAGCCACAGAGAGGAGCTGAGAAAAGGACCGAACTGAAGGATGGATGCTCTCAGTTTTCATTTGAACCCGGCTCAGCCACTTGGGAACAGCTCAGGGATGGACAAGTGTGTTAATTCCAGTTTCAGTCCCCACAAATCTTAAATGGCATTCTTTTAAAATGTTGAGTATTTCTCTGTTTTTAAGTTTGGTTCATCCCAAATTTTAAGTTGTTGTTTTTAAATGTGCATAAAATTCACAAGCATTTTGGGGCACATTGCCGCAACTACATGCATTTCTGTATGCATTTTCACATGGCGCACGTTTTTGTGAGCACGTATTCTCTCTCTCTCTTTCAGAGAACTACATGGACAAATTCAGAGAAGAGTGGATTTTGAGGAATAACTGAATTCTGGGTTTCCTAATCCTTAGAAAGTGCCAAATTAGGTACTTTCACATGAAAGTGAGAACTGGACAAATTTCTCCTCCATCTCTAAGACAAACGTGCAGAGGAGAGAACACCGCTGGACATGCTTAATGTGCCTTGCACCTTCCATGACAGCGGCAAGTAGCCCTCAAAGCTTTCAAGGGTTAGGGGATAAGGGTGAATGGTATGATGAGCTCCCATCATCCCCTGCACCCGTCTCTTTAGAAACTGAGCACTGCTGCCTTGCGGCAAGTAAGAAACGCGTTCTGTGCATTTTTTAAAAGGAGCCAGTGTGGTGTAGTGGCTAAGAGCCTGGGACTGGGACTCAGAGGATCTGGGTTCTAGTCCCCGCTCAGCCATGGAGCCAGCTGGGTGACTCTGGGCCAGTCACAGACTCTCAGCCCAACCTACCTCACAGGGTGGTTGTTGTGGGGATAAGATGGAGGAGGAGAATGATGTAAGCTGCCTTGAGCCCTTTGTAGGAAAAAGGCGGGATATAAATCAAAAAATGAAAAAATGAAATGAAATGAAATGAAATGAATTTACCAAATTGACACCTCCCAACCTAGGAAACCAGGGGTATGGTCCTTTAGGCCCTGGGGCCAAAGCTGTCCCACTGGAAGGGCTAGCCTAGCCTGATGAGGTTTCCCAGCTAGCTTTGTCCCCTTCCTTTGACCACTGAGCACTCGGGAGTGTTCTGGATTTCCCATGCCATTTTTTTCCCCATTCGAAATGGCTGAAATGCCTTTCTGAGGGTTCGACTACCAACAGTAAGAGCTTTCAGCTAAAGTCTTTGAGTAGTGAGGTACTTTTAGAGCCTGTCCCTTTGACTTTGATCTTCCACCACTGGACAATGGCTCTTGAGGACTTTGCCAAAATGGAACGTTGTGTTCAGGCTGAGAGAGTTTCAGTCCCATTGCGATACATGCACGGAAATGCACATTTTTGCAAAAATTGCAGTCCAGTTCTCCACTAAAAGCAGTGCACAGAAAATACGCCCATGCAGGAAAAGTGTGTACAACAAGCCACGTGCTATCAAGACGTGCAGGCAAAAAGTGGCCAGTGATGAAAATGATGCACAGAAATGCAGTATGATGCAGGAAATGGCTTGCAAAATACATTCCTTAGCAAAACATGTGTACAGAATTGTGTACACGGTGGGGGAATGGTGTACACAAAGACCTCCATTAGGAAAAATGCACTTGGCAAAGCACATGGGGTTGCATAGATCTCTTTTTAAAATGTGCACTGACTTAGAACTGGGCCAAGGCTAACTTAGGGTTGGAAAAAATGGGAAAACTGAGCAGAGTCAGAATTAAGGGAATGACCTTGCAGACCTTAGACACTGTCTGGAGAACCTTAGGATAGTCCAGATGCTCAGATCTGAGGCTGAAGACTGAGCTCAGGCATTGGAATGGGAGACGGGAGCTCTGCCCTCATACTCCTGCCCCCTCACAGCTGCTCTCCAAGGTTGGGAAGGCAACCTCAGAGAGGGGTTCGAGGAGGCATTTGGTGCAGTGGGAGGAGGAGGAGACTGGAGTGGCCAGAGCATGAGGTATCCTGAAGCCACGTCAGCCTCCTTCCCTCCCTGTCAGACATGCTGTAGCTCGATGGATGAAAAAGCCCACCTGACGAAGCATACAGAGCAGGAGAAACACAGATGGAAAGGATTTAGCGAACTGTTGTACATAGTTCTGCACAACAGTTTAAATCACAAGAACAGTCAGGGTGTGTGTGTTTTGCTCGTCAGTTGGCAAACCTCCTCATGTTTTGGTCTGTGTTGCCTGGTGGTGGTCATTCGGGTGGAAGTTCCTTGACAGGGACAGAGGTTAGTCATGACTTTTGGCTCCTTTGAGTCCGATGAATGGCACTTGGGTGCCGAGCAAGAAAGGGGGTCATCCAGGCCACCTTCCCCTTCCTTGTTCATGCCGTTGCTCCTTGAACTGCCCCCGCCCCCGACCTTCTCTTCTATCCCGTGTTGACATAAGAGGCATGGCCTCATAAATCAGATAGCAATGCCTCACATGAATGGAAGCCATTTGGTTTGAGCATCCCAGCGGAGAAGGAAAACAGGTTGTGTGAGGTTTATTTATTTTCATTTTCAGCTGAAGATGGCTCTTCTCAGGCTGACAACTCGTATGTTCCAGATTGAAGACCGCAGAGGTCACAGGTCAACTGCAAACCAAAAAAGAGGTTTCGTTGCAACCTTTCACAGCTTGCCCCCAAAACTATTTCTAGGGCTGAAGCTGGTGAGAAATGGGGATAGGAGTATAGTTTTATTTCTCCTGTATGCATCTTCCTCAGGTATGTGAATTTTATTTTCAGATATGACAAAAGTTTCATGCAACACGTGCTACCTTTCGATTTCCGGAATAAATGGCTGTCTGAGTGGAGACAGGGTCTTTAACCAGCAACAAGGCATTTACTTGGGCAGCTTCCCCCCACCTCCAGATGTGCTGGACTGGTACTCCCAATATCCCCAGCCAACATGACCCATGATGGGCAGTATAGTTCAACACCTCTAGAGGGCAGCATGCTGGGGAAGGCTGTTTAGGGTGAAGAAAACAACTCTGAAATTGGGTATTCATTTAGAAGTTTGGCTTTTCTCAAAGACAACAGTTTGGAAATCTTCATATTATTGGTGACTTCTGTCCTACACCCCTATAGCCCTCCTTAGGCACTGCTTTTCTGCTGGAACTAGATTTAAAATGGGAGTTTGACACAGACACTAAAATCATATGCTGTTTTACTCCCAGGTAAAAGCATACAAGACTGTACCTTTAATAGAGTGCTACACTGTGCAGAGATGACCTCAAGATCCTCCCGCTATTTATTTACTTAAAACATCTGCAGACATCCTTTCCTTAAAAAGTTGAAGGCAGCCATAATGTTTACATGTAAATTGGATTCCTTCAGCAAAAGGCATTTATTCTGCTTACATTTTAATGTGAACTCACCTAATTTTGGATTTGAGTCAATACTCAAACTGAAGCTTCGTGATCTGCTAAAATTCACACTTCTATGCATTTGGTAGTAAAAAAGGAACATATTTAAGAATGTGTATGTTAGGAAAAGTGCACCCAAAATTGCCTATTTTAGAGTCTTGGACAACGCTAACTTCAACCCTGAATCAAACTGAGACCATGTTGGTACTTCCCAAGAGGAAAGGGCTTTGTTCTAAAGTGATCAGGACCAAAGCTGAACCCTGCAAAAGGCCTTATTCCCAAATAAGCCAAGGAAAGACTTGCACAATATCTCCAAAAATTCTGCCTTTTGCTTTCATTTCTCTTAATGTTGATGAGGGGGAGGGTGTGTGGTTGAGTCACTGACAGGTTTGCCTTCCAATCACAGGGAAAATTTTACTTGGGGATCTCCTATCCATCACTCGGAGAGGGTTAGAGGCTATCCTAAAACAGACATTCTTTCATTTCTGGCAAACAGGGAAAAAAAAAAGCTATAGCTGCTTTTTGATTTCCCATGATAGTCAGTGCAAGGCATGAGGCCTCAGATTTCTGAATCTCAACTTAGGTTCAATACCCAAGGCAAAGCTGAGGCCTTCTGAACTGATCCAAGCAGAATTGGAGCATTTTCCAATGTGAAAAACTGGAGTCCATGCTGAATCTCACGATCAGCATGCACCTCCAGAATATTTATTCAAATAATGTTCAAAATGCATTTATAAAAATTGCTTGCCAACAATGTGTATTAGGCAAACATGCATGCAAAAATTCAAGCAATGAGGAAATGCACTCAAATTCTGATGTAAACTTCTTAAAAATTTCAGTGTTTGGGATGAACCAAACATAAGACTGGAAACCAGACTGTTTATCACTTGGTACGTACCTTTACTGTTCAGGTTTGGCAAATGATGACTTTGGGTCAACCCTGATGGAAAGTAATATTTGCTTGGGGTTATGTCTGGAGACAGAAGTAGAGGCCAGAAGCTCATATACAACCTTGTTCTCTGTCCATGATCAGGATCTATTCTTTCTTTTCTTTTTGATCACACCATGTTTTGCAAGACTGAGCTTTGGCACTGCCAGCAGAATCTTGGGACTGAGCCTTCAAACACTGGATTGAAATGAAGTAGCAGTTTGGTGTCTAGAAGTTTACTTTCAGATTTATGAATACAATGCCAGGTTTTATTTCAAGAAAAGGAGTTCAAGGGTTTATGCATGCTTTAATGAACATTTCTGGTTTATGTAATGGTATGATCAAAGTTTCAATAAAATAGTATCCAGTACGGAAACATTCATGGAATGTAAAATCTTTTTTTTAAAAGCAACCAGACAGGCATAACCAGACAGCCTGGGAGATGATTCTGACTATTGTTTATGGCAAGGAAGGGAAACCTCTAGCCAACAACAACTTTAGAGGCTGCAGCAAACCTGGCCAATGGACTAGGATGATGGCAGCTGTAGTCCTCCACCCCATTTTAGGCTTAGAGTGGTACCATCTGGTACTTATTAAGCCAATAGACGGGCACAGAATCAACAGTTTTCAAGATATGGGTCTGAAATGTTATATTTAGTCATTCTCACATATTGATATTTGCTTATTTTGAGACAGCTTCCAAAAAAATTCACCAGACTGTTGAGTCACAACCTCTTAAGGGGACAGGATAGGGATGTACAAAATTATGCATGGCGTAGAGAAAATGGAGAGGCTTCTAGAACTGGATGGAATCACCCTATGAAGCTGAGAGGAAGGAAGCAGGGAGTGGCAGGCATCATCATTTTCATTTGCTGTATCCTGAAAGTGGATTGGCAAACTATTTGTTTCTCCAGATCCTGCTAAGCGAAATTGGAGCTCTTACCTTTAACTGATCTGTGGATTCAGACTGAGAAATCAGGAATGCTTTTGAGAAACAATGAGGGGAAAGGGTAAAATAATGCACATTGGGGCAAAGCATCCCAACTTCAAATGCAAGTTGATGGGATCCGAGCTAGCAACGACTAACTAAGAACATTATCTTGGGATGATGGTGGCCAGCTCAATGAAAATATCTGCCTGAAACATGCTGCTGCGAAAAAGGAAAAATCCATGTTAGGAATACTTAGGAAAAGAATTAAAAATAAAACTGCCAATATCATACACCTCTTATACAAATCTATGGTGTGTTTATACTTAGAATACTATGTACAGTTCTGGTCACTGTGCCTAAAAAGGATATTGTAGGACTGGAAAAAGCACAGAGAATGGCCACCAAATGATGAATGTGTCGGACAGTTTTCCTATGAGAAAAGGTTACAATTGTTGTGTGAGAACCAGTGTGGTGCAGTGGTTAAGAGTGAGGGGCTGGGATGCAGGTGAACTGGGTTCTAGTCCCTGCTCAGCCATGGAGCCGACTGGGTGACTTTGGGCCCCTTACAGGCTCTCGGCCCCATCATCTCATAAGGTTGTTGTTGTTGCAGGGATAAGACTGAGAGCAGGAGGAGGAGCATGAGCAGGTACGCTGCTCTGAGCCCTTTAAAAAAAGTAAAAGGTGAGATATAAATCTCATAAATAAACAAACTGCTGAGATTGTGTAGCTTAGAAAAATGGTGAGTAAAGGAAGGCATGATAGAAGTGTATAGAATTATGCATGGTGTGGAAAACATAGATACATAGGCACTTTTCTCCTTCTCCCATAATACTAATACCTGGGATCATCCCATGTAGCCGACTGCTGGGAAATTCAGCCCAAATAGAAGGTGATATTTCACATACTGCATAAACTATGGAATTAATGAGATTTTGTGGTGACCACTGCTTTGGATGGCTTTAAAAGAGGTTTGGAGACATTCACAGAGAAGGCTATTGATGGTGCTAGTCCTGATGCCCTTATTCTGCCTCACTGGACACAGCTGCTGGGGAACACGGGCAGGAGGATGCTGTTGCTGTCGTACCCGCTGGAAGGATCCTGTGGGCAGCTGGCTGGCCCCTGTGTCAACAGAATGCTGGACTAGATGTGCCCTTGGTCTGACCGAGCAGGGCTCTTCTTAAGCTCTTAGAACTACGAAGCTCTCTGGGTGTCCGAACGCTGTAATGGTAGAGTGCGTGGGAAGCACGCAGGCTGGCCCTGCCACTCCAGATGATGAGGAAGATCTGATGGCAAACTGTGGCTGTGCTTCGTGGAATGTGAGCGCAATCCTCCACAGGGCACAGTGACTCACAACCGCACAGGACTCCATTTCTCTTTCAGACTTTTCATGTCAACCTGGGGAGGTCAGGGTG
Organism: Varanus komodoensis; assembly: GCF_004798865.1. Lineage (NCBI taxonomy): Eukaryota > Metazoa > Chordata > Lepidosauria > Squamata > Varanidae > Varanus > Varanus komodoensis. The sequence goes on along the minus strand of NW_025336011.1, from coordinate 4,930,939 downwards.
GAGAGGGCAGGAATATGCATGCCCCTGGCTATAATCCATGAGTACAGCTTTTGAATGCCTGATGTACACTCCTGGATCCCACTGGTGGGGGAAATAGAATGTGTTTGTGCAGAGAGAAGCAGCAAGGAGAAGGGATGCCACCCAAATGCATTGATTTGTGAGCTGAATGCAGTCGGTTCATACTTCTTCGATGCATGATGAGCCCTGACTTCATTCTAATAAATTTTAATGTTTTCTTAATTCAAGCGAAGATTGAATACACAAGTGAATTTGCATTTTCTGCATGTTTGTGTTTTCAGTGTCCTGAGAGGGACCATTGGATTGTTTGGAATTCTTCATAGTTAGAGGGAGACATCACTCTGACCTTGGAGGTGGGAGTGGACAACCAAACCTCCTCCACCACCCCTTGCAGCTGGTGTGGAAAGAACTGCACAATCCACCCTCTGAAGTTGCAGAAGTGAATTTGGAGGAAGAGGAATATGATGACCGAGGAGGGGAGGAGGCTGGAAGGGCCAGGATACAAGTCCGGTGTCCTTCCTCGTCCTTCTGAAGGGCCCGTATGAGACAGGCTAAAAAGTCCACCTAGTGAAATCTGAAGGGTGGGGAGGCAAAGATCACCACTGCCATACCTCACTGGATGATTGGATGCCTCCAAGTTGGGGACTTTTGATTGCTGAGGATGGAATTGACATGATAAGGCAACTTCTGCCCTCTTGGTGCATGCTTGGATGCTGACTGCTGTCAATAAAGCTCCCATGGTATCAGCCAGGAAGAGAAGGTTGAAGCACAATGTATTACATCACACCACATCATATTACATAAACCGCATTCTCATGATGGGCTTCAGTGCTGGGCGTGTGCCAAAATATGAAGATAATTTGAAAACTTGTAATAAGAGAGAACATAGGACCAAATTTGTAATGCTGCCTTTTTAGCTTGAGGAGAACATTACTGATAATAATGGGTCATTTTTGTCTATCAGTATTTGAAGATTCTCTGGAAAAGTAATGAAGAAATCAACACATGCAATAGCAAATTCCATTGGTCAGAAAAGTTGCCACTCTAACCAAAACTTCTGCAGCACATTAGAGGCTGAACTGGTTCATATAGCAACTTGGCTTCTTCTCCCATTGCTTTTTTCAGGTCACCTCTTGCCTGAAAACTTTTGCACTGGTTCCCTTTCTCTGTCTGCATAAACTTCCAACTTTTGATTCCGTCTTTAGATTTTAAATCTCACCCCCTCTTCACCAAAGCTCTTTCCTAATCTTATTTGTTCTCTCTTACAGTCCGTGGGCTGGCTTCTGGATCTGGTGCAGAATTTTATTGTTCCAAATCCAAAATGTGGGTTTTATTTCTTAACTGTGCAATAAAAATAACTTCAGAGTGTGAGAAGGAAACATTAAACCCTCCTTGTTCGTGTGTGTGCATGTGTGTGTGTGCGTGCGCACGCACATTCCCCCCACACTTTTTTTTAAAGTACAGACAGTGTTTCTTTAAAAGTCTCCATCTGCAGTTCCCATTAGATGCGCCTCTAAGGTTTCGAGTGATTAATCGTCGCATGCTTGGCTTTGGATGGAGGGGTTGTACATGCAGGTTAAGCCCTCCCTCCTGTTCCCCTCTCTCTCACATTTCCCTTCCTAAACTTGTCACTCACACCCCGGCAAAGTATTTAAAAAGTGTTTTCAGGACCTTCAGCATTTCACAGCAAGAAAGCTCCCAGCTTCAGAATCAGCAGATGTGAAGTTTCCTTGCCGCTGTGATGGAGAATTCTGCCAGACCTCCCAAACCAACAAACCCATGACAGCTCAAAAGCCGCTGGCTAGCAAGTCTTTAAGCTGGAGGGAACTGGGGGTTTTGCCCTCTGCAAAAACTGACAATTTACCCCTTACTTTTCCCAACCAGAATTTTACTTGAGAGCATCCTATGAGAGAAGCCTCTTTCCTGCTAGATGGATTCACCTGCTGCCAGTAGCTGCATGAGAAATCCTCATCCAACCACTGCACTCTGGGGGTGCCTGCGCAACCATTATGCTGAGTCTGGAGGTACTGTTGGGCCGCACCATTACCCACAAGCCCCCTTTGCATTCCATCACAAGCCAGACTTTGCTGCTTATTCGGACTTTTCCACCTCCTGCCTGGCTGCAGCCCCTCAAAGCCTGCCCCGGGACGAACAGGCTTTTGAAGAGCATCAGCACTCCTTTCAGCGCCAGCTCCCTGCCTGGCCTTTTACCACGTCTGAAGGCCGAAGGCGGCTGCCCGCAGACTTGGCTTTAGGATTAGGACAGCCTGACAGCAGCAGCCCAAACGTGGTGGACAATGGCATGAGCGAGGATTATATCCAGGCAGGGAATGCAGTGAGCGAAGCGGAGAAAAAAACATCCAGAAGGAAACGGGGAAACGCAGGTAGGGGGAGTTTTGCACCGCAGTTCTCGACAGCACTGTCTTGCTTTGTTTTCTTGGTATGTTATCCTACTTTTTAGCCTGGAGGTTATCAAAACTGCTCATGGCATAAATTAAAACGATAGCCAGGCTGGGGGCTGATGGGTGTTGTAGACCAACATATCTGTAGGGCTTTGGGTTCAGGAAGGCTGATCCATCCATCCATCCATCCATCCACATGCACACAGAGTTATCACTATGAGAAATAATATTGTTATTCATAGTAACAGTGAAGAAAATGAAGAGAAAGTAATTGCCGCAGAACAGGGCAGAGGTAAAGCAACAGAGGTGCAGGGCAATAAACTGAAGGCATCATGGAATGAAAAGGTTTTAACAGGCCACCGAAAGGCCAGTAATGAGGGGTGAGGGGAACTGGTTCTTTTGGCAAGATGTAATTGCATAACCTGAGCACCCGTGCAGAGAAGGCCCCGTCCCACTCCGCATCCAGTAACATCACAATGGCCACGGAAAGCAGAATGAGGCCAGCCTGCTCAGGGGAAGGGGCTGCTTTGGACTGCTCCTGATATGGTGTTGACTGGGTACAACCTTTGAAGCTTGTGGAAATGCCAGGGCTTCCCTGAGAGAATCTTGGAGGTTATAGTCTTGAGGAGATGCTGAATGATCTTTGTTAACACCCCTGCTGGAGAATAGTGCTCTGAAACAGGAATTTTCTTATAACCACTTGTGCAGCTTCTTTTAAAGATGCCCTAGAATAAGTACCTTCAGCTTTTCACATCACAGCAACCCGCAAAGGGTGCTTTTCAAACTAGCCGGAAAGGAAGGCTGATGCTTGAATGGGGTGACACCCCCAGTTCCACATAGAAGTGTGACCACCTCCAGCCCATAGGCTTTGGAACTTGGGGGTGTGGTGAAACTTCCCTTGAAAAGACAGCACAACCTTGGCTTCTCCTGGCTGCTTCCCCATTGTCCCCCTGCTTGCTCAGCTCTAGTGCAGCAGGCTCGATGCTATCAATAGAGCTTTTGCCAGCTTCAGCTGATTTGCGGTTGGCATTTCTTCCTTTGGGAAAGTAGGTCTTGTGACAGTGATCCATGCCCTGGTTACCTCTAGAATGGGCTACTATAATACAGTCTCTGTGGGGCCATCTCTTTGAAGACCGTTTGGAAACTTCAGCTGGGATGGAAGGCAGGTGCCTGGACACCTGTCCAGGCTAATCAATAGAAATATGTAGAATCAACTCTGAATCAGCTGCACTGCTTGATATCAGTGTGGTTCTGGGCCCAATTCAAGTGCTGGCCATACTTGAAGGGCTAAACAGCTTGAGAACTGGTTCTCTGAAGGGCTGCCTGTACCTTATGAGCCTGCCCTTCAGGATGGACACTAAGGAATGACCATCTAGAGCAGACCTGGGCATTGTACGGCCCGCGGGCCACATCCGGCCCAATGGCTGACCCTGACTGGCCCGCATGAGGTCACTGGCAAATTAAAAGTCAATGCAAATATATATCGTCGTAATATAGATGCAAGCAGTACAACTGCACTGCTTTTATTTTGAAGGCTCTGCTCAATTGAATTGACTTTATTGCTTTTCATGTAATGTTAATGTTTTCGTGAATATTCATTAAATAGTGTTGTTCTGTGCTCCACATTTTCATTGTATCATTGTAAAGTTTCATTTACTGTTTTCATAGAGATATTTATTGAGCAGAGCTGTAAGTGTATTGGTCCGGCCCTTAACAACTGTCAAAGTTTCTCATGTGGCCCCATAGGAAAATTAATTGCCCACCCCTGCTCTAGAGGACCAAGGGGGAAAGGGGTTGGCATGTGTTTATTAGACGCAAATTTAGAAATGATGATTATTGCAACTGAATGGAAAAGTGGCACATCTCACAAGGTGTGGAAGGCTGTGGCCAGGTGACCCGTGTGCCTGCCTCTTCAGCCTGCTGCTCAGGTGCAACCTGTTGATAGGCAACTGGAATTGGTCAGGATAGTCATTCTAGCAGAAGGTGTCCTCAATGGAGGATGGTCCTCTGGTAGTCCTTCAAATAAAGACAGCAGTCCTCCGTGAAACAGGATACATGGCCACTGTCCATTGCCCAGCTATTAAGACCTTCTCATAGGCCCATCAATAAATGCCACTAGGCTGACAGGCCCAAGAGACAGGGCCTTTTCAAGGGCAGCCCCGTCATTATGGAACTCTTCTTACAAGGAATTAATCTGACTCCTCACCAAGTGCTTCTAAACAGGCTTAATGACCTGGCTGTTTTAATCAACTCTGACCTGATCCATTTTAAGTTCTTAAATGATAGGTTTTAAATGAAATATTTTAACTTGTTGTTTTAATTTCCTAAGACAATCTGATTATTTTCAGTGATGTTGTATTTATTCTGTGCTGATTTTATTGTATAAGCCACCTTGATAAGCTGCCTATAAATATGTTCAATAAACAAACAAATACATAAAATCTGGAGTTATATGGCCCTTTCCAATCTGGCACAATTATATCAGAGCAATAACAACTTTCCTCCAAAATCAACAGAGGGTCCTATGACACGTTATAGACCTTCAAATGTATGGCACAAGCTTTCTGCAATGGAGCCTATCTGGTTTATTCAGGGGAGGAATTCTTTCTCAGCAAGTTAAGTCCCTTGCAAATGATGGGATGTGTGATCTGCTGTTAAACTTCCATAATAATGCAGGCCAGGCCAATGTACTGCAACATCAGAACAAGAACTTACAATGTACACACAGGCAAAAACTAAAGCGAATGATTTCATCAATGGTGCACACATCAGGTTGCACAAAACATACCACATCCATATATACAACATATTATCAAGGAACGAAAGTGTTGTAAAACTAATGATTTTTCCTTCCATCCTGTGTTCCTTTAGAAAACAGGAGAGGAGATGTACCCATTTTACAGATAGAGAACACTAGCAAAAGTAACGATCTGGATCTTTCTGTTTAATGTTATGGTTATAGGCATCCAGAGGAGTGGTGGGAGGACCCTGGAGACAAGGTCTGCCTCCACCATCCCCTTGCCCTCAGCAACATTTAGACCAGCTGCCTAATGCTTCTCCCCTTCCTATGAGGAGGAAGAGGAGGGGCTGAGGCACTGCCTGGAATTGGCAGAAGTCAGCGGTGCTTCACCTTTCCCTTCCTCACCTTTCAGAATGCCAGCCCCCCACCCCCCTCAGCATGTGCCCCCCAAATAGTCTTCCATCTTTGAGGCCTCAGCCAGCATGGAAAAAGCCTTCCTAACCTGAAGGGAAGGTGGAAGCCCTACGATGATTTCAGAAGGTGTGTCCAAGGTCCTGGCAGGAGCTCTGTCTTTCTGTGCCATTCATGGTTTTTGCTGGTGGACTGCCATGCTTCCTGGATGCACATGGCAGTTTCAGCTTCACATGGAAACCAGCTAGAGAGGAAACGCAAGTGGGGACTGCTTCTCCCACAGCCAGCAACTCAAAAAGAGGCTGCCTAGGACATGCCCCCAGAAATACCAGTTCCATCCATGCCACTAAGGGGAAGGCTCAGTTTGCATTTTCCTTGCAACTTGGTTTGTTTGATGTTTTGGGGGGTGGATTTATACTCCACCTTTCTACTCGATGGTGGAAGTGATAGATAAATGTCAATCACAAATAAGCAAAGGACTATACTCTTTTTGGAGCCGACAATTCTCAGCTGCACTGCTGCCATCCAGTGGAGGCCCATGATCGTGAGGGGTCTTGTTTTCTCCCCAGATGCCCTAAGTGTTAGGCAAGCTGCAGCAGAATTAATAGAAGAACCACTTTTCAGTGGTGGGGCATCTGCTTTGCATGAAGAAGGGCTCAGTTAGATAGCACAGGTATGCAGAACTTCCAGATTACTGCAATAAGCTTTCTCTGGGGCTGCACTTAAGGCTGGTCTGGAGCCTGCAGTTTAAGGCAGGGTACCCCAAGGGGACACCTGGGAATTTGAGAATCTGCTACAGGCAGCCCCACAAAAAGCCTCATTGGTGAATCACTGCTCTGGTGTCTACCTGTTGCGTCTATGGATCTTAGGCTGCATCTTATTCAGCAAATGTTTGTTTCATGTCTATTGGAAATCAAAATGTCTGTTTCCAAGGGAGTTTCCAGTTCTGCTAATTGCCGATGGTGCAATACAACTATGCTTCCATATGCTTTGGCAAGGAACAGAAGTTGCTGCTTCTAGGGAGAGGTTACTACACAAGTACTTTTTGAACTGGAATGGTCTTTCACATTCACTGATGTACAAATTCTTTAAAATTATTTATTTGCTTCATACACATTAAGAACTGGAAAAGGAAATGGATTTTCTGCACCCTTTAGACCAATGTTACAAAACTGGAAAGCTTTATTATCTATAATGCAATGTACTAAGGACCTTATAACACTTTGGACACCAACCTCACAGGGAAACTTATTTGGATAGCTGGTTTGCTTTTGTTGAAACCTATGTATAATTGCTAGGAAGTTGTATGCATTTCATACAAATCTGTGTACCTATATTATGAAAAGGAGGAATTGTTTGGAATTCTTTTGTAGAATACTTTTTCACCTGCAAGCTCCTCCTTGGGGACCCTTTTACAGGCCCCATTGGAGGGGTGCAGAGGTGTTGCATTGCAGACCCTTGGTTTAAAGTTTAGTGTTGGGATGTAAATCACTCAGCAACTTTCTCCTTTGCCAGCCTGTTGGTCCTGCAGGTCGTCAGCGGAGGCATCTTGGAGGTTTTGTACTGACTTGCAGTCTTCTTGGAGTGAAGCCTTCAGTGAACTGGCTCCGTCTCTGTGGAACTCCCTGCCTGTGGGTGCCAAAGAGGCCACCAACCTTTCCTTTTTGGCATCTCCTGCAGCCCTTTTTGTTTAAACAAGCCTTTCCTGACAAACCAGCCACAGTTTTAGTGCCGTGATTTGATCTTTAAAAATTTACCTCTCTGTTTTGGTTCTTTCAGTCTTCCTTTCTGTTGTTCATGGCTTGCTAATTGTACTGTGGCTGAATCTTGTAAATAAAGGCATTGGCAGTTTGGGAGGCAGAAAGTCTGGCCTGCAGGCCATCCAGTTGCTTCCAGGCTTCTTTGTGGGTTTTCCCCATTCTAAAATGGCTGAAATGTCCCTCCTGAGGCTTCACTACTGGCAGTCCAGAATGCTTGAAACTACAGTATGCTGGAAGTTTGGGTATTTCAGCCTCTTGCCTTTTTGCCATCAGCTCTGCCTACCACTGGAATATGCCCCCAAGTGAGTGACCACCCTCTCCCTTGGATTAGGCCTGGTAGACGCCTGCTTGTTCCTTCCTGAAGTGGTTGTTTCTCCTGGGCTGAAATGCAAGCAGATTTTTCAGAGTGAGTGAAGGGTAGATGGGAGAAATGAATGTCTCATTTAATCCAGACTTGCAGCCCAGGCCAGGAAAATGCAGCCAACAGTTCCCCGTGTGAGGACTAAAACGTTTGAGGCTAAGTGGACAGTTTCCTTTAGGCAGGAATCCCAGCTAATGTCCAGGCCCTGCCTCATGTGAGAGTTGCGTTCTGCAGAGCCAAGCAGATCTGCCCACATGATCAGGAGTTGAAATGGATCAGATCCTGCTTTTCCTGGATGCTGGGCTTGATCCTGAATCCTTGATCAGTGGGGTACTGCCAGTGAACAAAATGGTGCTTCCCATCTGCCTATCCAGTGTGGCCAATTTTCAGGGATGATGGGAATTTTACTGCCCATCAACTGAAGGGTAGTAGAGATTAGAGAGATGGAACCTTGTACATATATTAACTATGAAAGTACATGTATTTACTTACTCTTTTGTTTACTAAAATTTTATCTTTCTGCAAGGAGTTCAAGGACTTCTGTGTGGTGACTCTCAGGCTAAGGAAATCCCTGCTGAGGAGGTTTAGATTTGGTTCCTCCCTGTGTCCTTTTGCTGGCATTTTTATTAATAAAATACATTTATATTCGGGCTGGTCTTGGACATACAAACTGATCTTTCACCAAAGCAGTTGATACTATTTGTTTCTTTTACTGTTGCATTTTAATTGTGTTTTTCATGTATTTGTTTTTATGCTATGCTTCATTAAGTTTTTGCTTTTAATCTGGATGTTATTTTTATCCACTCTAGTTGCCATTTTGACAGAAATGTTGGGATATAGATAAGGATGCAATCCTATTCAGGTTCAGACAGGAAAATCTCCAACCGAAGTCCTAGCTGGAGCATGCTGGGAGTTGGAGGACATTTTTCTATCTAAAGCATAGAATTATGTCATAAATAACACAGTTTTCTCCCCTCAATATGCCACAGTTGACCCCCAGAACAGAAAAGGAAGAGAGATTGGGCAAAAGAGTTGCACTATTAATAATAACGAAAGGATCACTTAACATAGGGCAAGGTTGAAATGTGGAAAGCTGGGCGGCCTTTCCCAAATGTGTACAATTTCATGGGAACACTCTGTGGGTGCAGGACTCCACACAAAAGGCCTTTGTTCACGCCTGACACCAAAACAGCCCCACAGGGATATTGAAAAGCAGTTTTAAATTGACCTTCCCACATGCACACTGACTGATTAAAAAGCCCTGATACATGCCTTCAAAACATGTCTATCCTTTACATGCACACATCAAGAGCAGGAGAGAATCTCAAAAACATCAAGCAGCACGCATGAAATTAGTATATTCTGTGTTAAGTAGTCTTGGGATTCTTTTCTGAATATGATCTGGAGCCAAGTTCATTAAAGTGTTCCACACTCTCCCCTTTATTTTTTTCTTTTTGCAAGCCTGCTGTATCATCACCAGCCTTTAAAAATACATCAGGCCCAGATAAACTCGGGCAATACCTGCTAGTAGTTAATGCCTTTCTCAGTTCTACACATCTGTTTATTTGTTTTAAAGATCATGCAACTATACAGTTTCTCTTTCAACTGCTACATCAATTCTTCATCAGGGCTGGCTTTAGATTTAGTCTACTCAGAGCAGAACCATTGAAATTAGCATGATTTAAGTTAGTCATACCTAATTGAAGTCCCACCCATTTCAGTGTGTCTGCTCTGATTAGGCCTAAATTTAGATTCAGCCCTCATTGCATCATTACTAGGCACTGATGCTATTTCTTTTGGCTTTTGTTATGAGTGATCCAGATATGAATCATGGACTTTTGTAGGGATGCCAGCAAGTGTTGTTCCAGTATCAAATGTCATATGTAAGGATTTGTCTACCAAGGGTTGTTTTACACACATGCTTATCCTATATGAAGATAATTTTTCTATAGAAAAAAGTGAGAGGCTTTGCTTGTAACACTAAACCATGGTTTAAGGTTATATGCATGAGTGGAAAACATTCTCAGTGGTTCTCCTGCTCCCTCCCCCATGTCTTTATCCCATGAACCTGGGAAGAAAAATAAACTAGCATTCAGTTTCACTGTGCATGATTTCTGACTTCTTGTTATGTATGGTCCAGGAATTATGGTTTAAAATAAAGTTTTGTGAATTGTTAAGCAAGCCAAATGCAAATCCTGGGTTGTTTAGCTGCTTTGTTCTAAGAGATGGTTATAACCCATGATTCTTCATAGACATATAACAAAAAGCCAGGAATTAGGCAAAGTGATGCTGGTTCATTTCTCCTACTGGTCAGGCTGGTGAAACAGACAGGAAGAGGTAATGCTTGAATCTTTATTATTTTTAGGCCTCTTTCTGCTCAGGCATGTACAGCCAAATTCTGACATGAGAATACAGTCATAGTATACACCATCATGACTGAAAAGTGGCACAAATTTTTAGTTTGCTCTGGGTATATGAGCCAGGCTTCAATGTGATTAAGCAACAATCAGAGACCTTTCTCTTCCAGACATGTGCATCATATGCATGAACATCACCAGCTTAGTTTGGGGTCCACACAGTGGTTTTGCATGTTGGAGCTCAGACCCACCTCTGCTTTGTACTCAGGTTCATGGACAACTTACTTTTCTTTTAGCCTTGCCACCTTGCCTTCTGGAAACTGACTGTTTTGTCCCTTCCCATGCTCGCCATCTTAGACTTATGAGCACGTCTTCCACTTGGCAGCAATGTTGTGAAACTCCCCTTCAAACCAACCCCCAAAGTCTGCTGCCCCCCAGAATACCTACTATCAGGGATTGTTGGATCATTCATTTTCTGAGCAATGCCCACTTGTTTCCTTCTCCTGATGGGCTTGGTTTGGTTGCTATAGGAGCATTTCTGTTTTCTTCCTCTTACAGAGAGCCAGGACACAGGTGGTGGGAGTGCCATCCCGAGTACCACGAAAGCAGAAACCAACAGTGCCAAGACGCGGAAAGAGCGCACAGCCTTCACAAAGGACCAGCTGCGGGAGCTGGAGGCAGAATTTGCACACCACAACTACCTGACACGGCTCCGCAGATATGAGATTGCAGTGAACCTTGACTTGACAGAAAGACAGGTGATGCTTACACCCACCTGAGCCATCAGGACAACAATACCTGGTCTTATAGGGCCTCCTCCTCCCTTCGAAGTCCATGCGTACTGTCTCACTTAATTTCAGGATGTGATATGCCATCCCTGCTGCACTGGGGGACCCTTCTGCTCCTTCTGTTGAGTGTGGTTCCTGGACCACTTCCTAGGCAGAGTGGGCAGCAGAGGGAGAAGCCTGAGAAGGTTAGGGGAATACTGATTTCTGTTTAATATTTCAATCAGATGAGAGGAGAATGGCCAGTTCACCCATTATGAATTACCACTTTTGACTGGCTCTCTGGATTCAATCCCTAGCATCTACTGGTAGATCTAGGAGGGGATGGGAAAAGTATCACCAGAATCCAATTTTGTCAGAATATGGCATCATCCCTGTCTGTTCTGGCTGGAGCTCAAGGGATATGGAATCCTACCATGTGTGGTGGCCCTCATGCTCCCATCCCTGGTGTAAACTGTTCCGAGTAGGTAGACCAATGGCCTGGCTTGGTATAAGGAGTGATGTGCACATCTGGTTCAGTCTGCCCAGCTGTGTTTTGCAGATCATCAGGGTTCTACCACTTCATATTCTACTGTATATATTTTAATTGTTATTGTTTTAATTTATTGTGTATTTTATTCGATGTTGTGAGCCGCCCCGAGGCTTCGGCAAGGGGCGGCATAGAAATGTTTTAATAAATAAATAAAAATAAATAAAATAGTTTGCTTTTCAGCGGAATCAGAATTTAAAACAAACAAACAAACCCTGGAATTTCACTTGTGTGTAAATCCAAGCTTGTTCTAGCACCCACTTCTATGAACACACATTAGCATGAGCAGGCATGAGAGGGATTAGGATCAGTGGTCTTCATGCCCCTGAGAGCTCTGTGGAACTGGGGCTGAGGAGTTCTGGACGGGTCCCTCACCCTCACCCTTTCCAAGTGTCAACCCACACATTATGGGAATTGAATAGTAGGTAGCTGAACACCTTACCCTTCCTCTTCTGCTAATTATATGCAGCCTCAGTTTATATCAGGACCACCATACATTGGTAGGGGAGGTTGTAACTTGGCTCCATTCCCCCAAATCCCCTCCCTTGCAGGGAGTGAAAAAAGAGGAGAAATCTCCATTGATACAGTTTTTCTTGATTTAATCCCAGTGTGTGGGGTGGAATGGTGCTCCATCTCCTTCTAGTGGTATGGTGATCCCAGTCCTAATTGGGGTCATTCGCATATACTCTATGGTAAAGAATAAAATAAAATTCCTCAGTGGTATGATACATTGTGCTTGGATCCTAAATGTGATGAAAATAATCTCACACATTGGCTGGCAACATGATAAACTCATATTTAAGGTTTAAGTATGGGTTGAATGTGGGTTGTTGCTGAAATGTAGGTTACCCAGTTGCACTAAAAAGGCATGGTTTGTTAGCTGGAAAAAAACCATGAAGAGAACCTGTGGATTGTTGCTAGGTTTTGAGCTATGGGTTGTCCACCATGGTTTGTTTCCTCAGTTGGGTTCAGATAGCATAATAACCCCTGATTCAACAATAACCCACAGTTCAATGACAAGCCATACTGAACCCAAACTCAACCTTTGGGAGAGCCAGTGTGGTGTAGTGGTTAAGAGTGTGGGACTGGGACTCAGGCGATCTGGGTTCCAGTCCCTGCTCAGCCATGGCGCCAACTGGGTGACTTTGGGCCAGTCAGACTCTCAGCCCAACCTACCTCACAGGGTTGTTGTTGTGGGGATAAGATGGAGGAGGAGAATGATGTAAGCTGCCTTGAGCCCTTTGTAGGAAAAAGGCAGGATATAAATTGAAAAATAAATAAATAGAACAAACCTTTTAGTCTGAATCCAATTCTCTACCTTTCAAACAAATGGCTCAGAATTGATGCAACAAAAGTGTGCTTGATGTGGTCAAAGAGCGCCCAGGGATGGGCGTGCTTTGGGCACTCTTCAGACCATGTGCCCATCCCTGCCTTGGCCACACAAGCACATGGATAATTTGCCACAGGCTTGCTGGAATGTTACAACCATGGTTTAAACTTTAAATCTTTGGTGTTGAATTTTATTGCTGGAAAGCACAATATTCATTTTGCTGTTGCTGGCCCTCCAAGCATCTAACTTTCCCATAATGACCCCATCCTAGTTTAAAAAAATAAATTAATATTAATTAACATTTGTAAAAGGAGCTGCAACAGAGAGCTACTGCTGTAGGCAGACAAGTTTGCCAGGATGGACTGAAAGGGGCAGGGATGCCGGTGAGGGAGGGGGGGCCCTCAAACCTGGCGCCAGTCCTGTTAGCCAGTCCTGAGCACTTCTGCTTTCCTTGCCAAAGTAAAGAAATTTTGCTTCTTACCAAGACTCCTTCCACCAACCATATCACCAGCTATAAAGAAAATCCACTGCCCTATCCATCCATAATTCTTTTGATTAATTCATAAAATAAATTCATTATAGTAATGAATTATTCTTTAGATTTATAGCATGCCTTTCACCTTACAGTCCCAGGGCAGGTGACATACATGTCAATTAAATACTATAAAACACCCTTAAACTCACAATAAAAAATCAAACTCTCCCTTCTCACAGATTAAAGCCGCTGATCTCAGGGCAGAATGGATCAACAGAGCACACCAATCGTTGTGCCTTGGTACACCCAGTGTGACTGCTGGGTACCTGTGCACAGAAGCATTAGCATTCCCATGGATTGCATAGGAGCTCACTGTACATCTCTGCCCTCTTCTCACACAGGTCAAAGTCTGGTTTCAGAACCGCAGGATGAAGTGGAAGCGCGTCAAAGGTGGACAGCCAGCATCGCCCCAGGACCATGTCATGGAGGATGTGGACTCTGCTCCTTCCCCAAGTTCAGAATAACCCTCTTCTGGGAGGGCTCAGAAGGTCTGGAGTCAGGACCAAGCTCCTGGTGCATCACTGTCAGGCCAGGTCATATTTTCTCCCACTGAGATGTTACCATGCGACTTTGACCAAGGAAGGTGGAAGGAACCCTTTCACAAAAGACCTGGGTTTGTTTTACATCTGGGTGAGGCTGGTGTCAGGGGTAAGCATGGTTGGGCATCTGTCAAGGGCCCATTTTCTAGCAGTGACCCATCGACAAGAGCCCCCACGGTTGCTCCTCCTCTTCACCCTTGCAGCCTGCTTGTTCGCCGGCCTCTTGCTTTGGCCCTGACAACAGTGGTGGTGAGAAGGAGCAGCAGCAGATGCCCAGCCTGCTTGCTCCCTGTTTTATTGCCTGAAAGGAAGCAAGTGGTTGCAATACCAAGAAGGAGAACAAGGGGCAAGAGGAGCTGGTGGCCATGACAGGGAGAAGGCAGACTCCCTGTAGGAGGGAGCTGATTGAGGGTGCTTCACCCAAGGGCCCTCAGGAACCTGGAGCTGGCACTGCATTTGGACTCTCTCTCTCTCCCCCCCTCTCCCTCTCCCTCCCTCCCTCCCTCCTGGGATTGAGTTACTTTTGTGCATGTCTGCAAGCCAATAAAAGGGAAAATGGAGCAAAACTCTGCCAAGGTGGATTCCCAAGGATTCTAGGATAAACATGATACATTTGTTTTAGCGCAGTGCTTCCCACTTAGAAGTTGTGTCCTCTCCAGGCTTAGATACTGAAAACCACAGCAGTTACTGCAGGTTTGAAGCAGATGCCAGCTGGCTGGCTAGCCCCTGTGATGTCACTAAGGCACTTCTACACAGGCATTTACTGGAGTAGTTTTGCACTTAAAGAGAAGCTTTCCTTTAAAAGAAGTGGGTTGGTTGGTGAATGAATGGATACATACATGAACCATGAGGTGCCTTAGAGCAGGGGAGGGGAGCCAGTTGGACTTACTTCACTCTCAGAGTTCTGGACGGTTGGCCATGCTGGTTGGAGTGGATGAAATGAGTCCAGCAACATCTGGGCAAGTGCAGGCTTTCCATCCCTCCTTTGAAGATAAAATCAAGGGTGGGCAGCCTATCTGAAGCAGGTAGCAGGGTAGGAGAAGCAGCTAGAAAGCCAGGCTTGCACAGGAAGCAACTGAAGGATTCTTTGCAAACTGTATGACATCTGTCTTTGCCTGAAGTGCCAGTAACCTAATGTAAAATTCCCAAAATAATTGGGAAGGGGAAGTCTGTAGTCAGTGTCACAGGTACAGCCAATATGTATCTGCAGTGTCAAAATTTCTGCTGTTCCCATGGCATCATACTGAGAGCTCACAGAACTGCGTTGGAAAATGCATTCTTCAGCTTCTTTACATTATACAAAGAAGGCAAATGACTTGGAGTGACCTTTGCTTTAATTAAGCACTTTGAGGTCTACAAAGTTTATCCAATCTGCTGATAATGTTGTATGTAAAGCAATCCTGTATGTGTTTTCTCAGAACTAACAGCAATCGTATTCAGTAGGGCTTTCCGCTAGGCAAGTGTGCATATGCTTGCAGCCTTAGACAGCTTCAATGACCACTGCAAAGAGATACGTCACCACTACCAGTAAATAATCCATTTGCATGCTATCAAAAATGGAATAATCAGTTCTGGACAGGAGTGGGAATAATGACATCTGCACACCTTCAGTATGTCTAGATTTGCTATGATTTTGCTGATAATTAATGAGTTGCTTGGTTGTTTTTTTGAAGTGTGCATTGTGAACTGACTTGACCTTTCAATGTGATCTCAGAGCTCTCTTGGTAAGCATGGGGTAGTTGCCACCATTTCATAAACCAGGGGTGATGGGAGCATGACATTGGGGGTGCAGTCATACCTCTGGATCTCATTTGGTCCCCTACAGGTGTGCCAGGTGAGTGTGCCCCTGGGGTGTTCCCTGGGAGACAGCTTTGCTACAGATGGAGCTTCCTTCACTGGAGAGACGATAGACAAAATTACTCAGCCCAACCTCTCCTGTCCCTGGTTTTCCTACATGGGGTGGCCAGAGCATGAGCAAAGCTGCTTGTAGGAGCTTCTGCAGGTGGTGGACAAGCTGCTCTTCATGTCTGTTTGCTTTCTGCAGCCTGTGACCAGAGAAAACAAGGAGATTCCCTAGCATGCCCTTTACCCCCCACTCGACCGGGGGGGGGGGATCTCTTTGTGATCTCAGATCAGATACTGCAAGGAGATTCCCCTGTCTGCCTCCTCCTAAAGTCCTCAGTAGCCTCCAGGGCATACGGCAGGTCTTGAGGAGGGGCAGAGACTGGAGAGGAAGTGGAGCTCACAGAGAGAGTCCAAACCTCCACAAGCCAAGCAGGTAACCTCCGTGGGCCAGATTAGCCCCATGGGCCAGAGGTTAGTCTCCCCTGTTGTAAAACAACTCTGCACATGTCTAAGTGTGAGCATCTGGTTCTTTTTGTGTTTGGTGGTCCAAACCTTCCTTTCTACTAGTGTAGAACTGGAACTAGACTAATGGAAACTAGAATAACACTGTACTGACTGATTATAAAGTGTGTGTGTGTGTGTGTGTGTGCACGTGCTCACGTAAGGGGTCACATACATGTTTGTGCTCACTTCTGATTCTCACACGAGTTGGCCAGGCTTTGTCATGTCTGTGAATTTTGCCTGTAACTTGCAATCCATTCTGACATCTTGAGAAGAATGAACAAGTTTATTCTTCCTGTTTCTGCATATGTTTGGCCTCTATGGGGATACTCTATAACAGTTTTTTTTTAAAAAAATAAACAACTTTGTATTACTATTATTGTTGTTGTTATTGTCATATTACGGTCTCCAGATATTGACCAACTGACCAGAATGACTGTCCTTTTTCTGTTCAGTCATCTGCCTCAGTGGACAAATGTTTGATTTTTGCATTTCCCCAAATTTTACGGTTTAAAATCTCAGGTTCTTACTGTCCTGTTTATGGGGAAGATGTTTAGATTTAGGAAAGTTCTTATCAAAACACAAGCTAAATTAAATTCTTTCCCTTCCCTAGCAGTGAAGCCTTTCATGGATGCCAGCACATTGCCCAGGGCTCAATTTCTCTAGATAGAGATCACTGGAATTTCTGTGATATATGATTTATTTAGATATATAGTCTGGGTTCAGCAATATGAGAACCCAGACTGAAGGACTTGGTATTGGCTGAGCATGGGTTGCTCTTGAATCATGGGCTGAACCATGAATTGTCATGCTGTCTAAAACTAGCTGTGATAATAGACTATGACTTGTTAAGCACAAATAATGGATTGTTGTTGGATTGTGAACTGTGGGTTGTTCATCATGGCTTTTTATTTCAGCAGGGTTCAGACAACATGATGACCCCTGTTTCAACAACAACCCATCGTTCATCCACAACTTACACTCAACACATATTGTCTGAACCCGGTCACTTAGTCACTGATCATAAGATGGGTTCACAGTACTGACTCTCAAACAAATTCCTATTCTGTATCAATTTCTAAAGGAACCCTGCAGAGAGTGAAGTCACCCTCCTTTTCAGGCCCAGTTCCAGCACAGACTGCCAAAATGTCAAGCCTAGTTTGCTTTTGTTGTTCTCATAGATATCTTTATTAGCACATTTGGATGTATGTAGGAAGGGAAAGGTCTACCTATGGCCATCTCCGAGGACAACCATCAATCAGCCATTCCCTGTAACGGTAGGGGAAATGTTCAAGGCTGAACATATCCAACCGGTTTGACTCATTCTAGTACACTAGTAGGGGATTCTTGACAAGTCATGTATAGATACTGCCTATTTACAATATTGCTACATGTTGCCCCTGCCCAGAGTGGGGAGATGTCCCAGGGATGTCAGTGGGGTGGGTTTCCTTTGCTGGGGAGACCAATGGAAACTTTATGCAAGATTTGGGGTTATGTACAACAGGCTGGAGAAACCTCCTTTGGTCTGGGGGATTGGGTTACCCTGCACAGACCAAGCTGGCAGGGAGGCCAATGCCAAGAAACAGAGCCCTTCTTTCAAGCCTTGTCCTACCATGATCTCACAGGTGTCTGCCCCATCTGCTCCTTCTCTCCGTGTGCAGACAAAAGCATGAACTTCATGAATCCGTACAATGAAAGCAATTCGGTCAGTGCTTGCAGGACAGCCAACAACAGAGCCATTTCCCTTTTCATTGATTCCTGATTGCAGATAAGGGGATGCCACTGTGCCTGAACAGTCCATAAGAGAACCTCCTTGCCATCTCTGATCAACTGTTGCTGGCCACGGGGCAGTTCCAGTCCTGTATGCCCTGGCTGGGTCTTTTCCTGCACCACTCACTGAGTCCCTGAGCCCCAGAGCCACAGAGGACTGGCAAAGGTTCTGGGCAGCCCCACCATGGTGAGAAATGACTGGTGGGCTTCTCTAGAGGAGCCCCTGGAGGTAGCTGCGGGCTCTTCGGGTGAGGCTTCAGCTGGGAACAGGGAAGCAGCTTGATGTGCTGTTCCTTTTACTCCGTTGCCTCACTCATGTGGATGCCTCACTCTGTTTCATGGGTGGGCCTGCCCTGGTACGAATCATGTTACAGCTCACTTTACAGCACTGCCGCCTACCTTATGTTGGTGGACTTCACCTCTTGTAAGGTTTTACCAGCATAGCCACTGGTGAGAGAAATTGCAGTCCCCCAGCATCTGGGGGCTACATCATGCCCACCCCTGCTTCACAAATTCCTATTCAGGTGATCTGTTTAAGCTTCAGAAACTCCTTCAGGCTCGTTTGGATGGCTTTCTAGTTCTGCTGGATGCTTGGTTGCCTTTGTCCCCATCACATCAATAGAATAAGAGCCCAGTGCGGAGGTGTTTGGGTGCTGAGGTGGCTGTTAGGGAGGAAGAGGAGCTATTGGAGGGTGTAAAACGGGTGCAGAACCTCAGGCCAACAGATGCAATCTGGCATTTGTGGAGCTCCCCAGACGGCCATGCCTCCTTCCCTTGATCACAGAGTACTTGCTGGTTTCCTGGGTTTTGTGCAACAACTGTCAGGTCCAGTAGAAAAGGCTAAAATCCCTCTCCCAAGGCCCAGTTCCTGGCAGGAAGACTTTAAGCTAAAATATGCTCGTGTTTTGTCCTGACCCGTTTGCCTTCAGCCCTGCCCGCCAGTGGAATGCAGCCCTCGAGAGCTTCTCTGAAGTGGCATCCAGCTCTCTGGTTGGAAGGTGTGGAATCCATCACTTGCTCTCACAGTAGGATTAGAAAGCCAGAGCTGTCCCTGTGAACACGCACCATTTCCGCTAGTGCACAAACAGGATGGAGAGCTGATGTCGTGTCTGCAGGAAAGTGCTTACCAGGCAGACCGAGAGATGACTCATGCAAAGAAGTTGTGCTTGGGAAGCCCGTAAAACCCCAGGGTGCTTGGCAGCCAACCTGAGCGGAGAAATGACTCCCCGCTCCTGACCACAAGAGCATGCCAGACCTGGAGCAGGATGAG
Organism: Varanus komodoensis; assembly: GCF_004798865.1. Classification (NCBI taxonomy): domain Eukaryota; kingdom Metazoa; phylum Chordata; class Lepidosauria; order Squamata; family Varanidae; genus Varanus; species Varanus komodoensis. Next base: position 4,911,786 of record NW_025336011.1, on the reverse strand, counting down.
TGAGCCGAGGCATCCAAGGTGGGGAGAGAGGGGGAAATGTAGCAGGGCACCTCTCCATGCCTCCAACCTGTCTCCCGTTGCAGCACAGAGGAAGCTCCAGAGGAAGTGGGAAAATGAGAGCACTTTATTTGATCCAGCACGGCTTGCTGGACTAGAGCCCTGTCTTCTGTTTTCAGGCTGGGACTGAGTCCTGGGAACTCCCCCACCTTTAGCTCGAGATATTTTGCCAATTGGACAAAGCAAAACCACGCCACTGGCTGCCAAGTTTCATTGATCCTTTGGCCACTTGACAGAAACATTGCACAGAGAGCTTTCCCTCCTTCTCTTCATTGTTTGTTCTTTATTTTAGCTTCTGAGCATGTACGTCGTGCTACAAGATGGCTGCGATCAGGCAATTGCTGATGGGGGCCATACTCAAGTAGGGGCTCCCTGGCAAGCTCCCCTGGAATTGCTCTTCCTGTTCCTCACTGCAACCTGCATGTTCACTGATCCTCTCTAGCCCTGCCAGTTTCTGGTGGCGAGGAGGAGGAGCAGAAGATGCCCTGGCCAGCTGCTCACCAGGCAATCTGCTGGGCAAGCGAGCTCAGGGTAGCAGTGCTGAAAAAGGAGCCACAAGAGCTGTGAGAACAGACTCACTGCAGGAGGAGCTGGACCAGGGATGCTGGTGAAGGGAACTGTGATGCTTTTGCACCACAAGTTGGCAGATCACTTCCCCTAAACTCAGTCCATGCAGGGAATTGTGCCTTTATGCAAGTCCAAACATTTACTTATTTAAAACATTTCTGTGCCACCTGTTGTGCCGCAGCACCTCACAGCAGCTCACAATCATAAGATAAAAACCATAATAAGACCAAATTGCAACAAAATTAAAAATACAACGCAAACAAAATGCAGATTAGATACAAAACAGAGGCTTAGTGGCATCGACTATTCAAAGGTCTTTTAAAAAGCTAGGTCTTCACCTGGCACCAAAGATACTACAGAGAAGGTGCCGGGAGCATTTGGGAAGAAGGAGCATTCCAAACAGAGGAGCAATGTGTTTGGTTGTGGGGAATGGGGTGGGAAGGAAGGGAAAGGAAGGGGAATGGGGTGGGAGGGGAGGGGAATGGGGTGGGTGGGAAGGGAAGGGAGTAACCCCTTGCAAAGATGTCTCCCCATTAAGTGACAATTTGTGAAATGGGGCAAAAATGTCCTCCCTTTCAGAGTGAGGGCAGGAAGTGTTGCCCATCCCTCAATTTCAACTAGCCAGTTTCAGCATGGTGCCCTGATCTCATCTTGCTGGCTATGAGGTGCCACAAACAGGAGCAGAAGTGGGTAGAAAAGACACTGTTCAGAAGAAGTGTCTTCAGAGGATATTTGGAGACTGCCTAAACTCTCACATTTCTCACAGAAAACGTCTGTCCATGAGCATGGGCTTAATCCTGCCCTGAATATAATGGGGCTTATATACTTCCACAAATTTGGATTGTACATCACATCTGCATGTGACTGTAGTCCAGGGTGAGGAACTTTAAATTCATGGGTGAACCCAGACTCACCCGAGGCTCCAACCGCCCCCACAAAGAGATGGCCACTTCCCTTGGGTAAACCCCTAGGCTTTGATCGCTGATTGTTTGGTAGTTTCCAAGCATCTCCGTGTTTTGCCTCCACACTAAAAGCTTGAGACCCTCTCGTGAAGCTCAGTGACGGCAGTTCAAGCTTCATGCGGCAATCAAGCGGCAGTCTTTGTCTTCCTCCTTTTGCCTTTGGCAGTCCCCTTTGCTGGCATGTGCTCCCACCCTCAAGAGCTCACCTGGGATTCAATCTGGCCCTCAGACTGAAAAAGGTTCTGCACTGCTGCTGTAGACTTCCACTCTTCTGCGCACCTTGGCCATTTTTGTCTTTGTGCTCTGTAGTCCTGTTTTCTATCTTGGCCATCTCAGACTCCCAGTGTTATTCTACTGGTCTCTAGCTTGATGGAACCTCCCTACAGTCTCATAGAAACATAGAAACAGAAGGGGTCTCCTGGTCCATCTAGTCTGACCTGGCTCCGCTCATGACATGCCTACCATGTGCATGTCAACACACTAGACTCACAGTTCCGTTCCCTTGCCATCTTCCTTCCTGGAATTTCTAGTCTCTCTGACGCCAGTTGCCTGCCATGACCCCTTCGTATCACACCAATGCCATTCCCTGGCCAAGTCAGGTTTTCTTTGATATCAACACTGCTAGAGACCCCCACACTCTTAAGATGGTTGTGTAGAAAGGAGTGTGGCCCCATTGGCTTAAGCTCTGTCTCTTACAGAACCGACTCATTCCTCACTGGCCATAAGAAGAGGCCAGCAGTGACCTGTAGCTCCAATGTCAGAGGGGCAGAGTAGCCATTCTAGGTTTCAGTCTGAACTTTCAAGGAGCTATCTCTGGTGCTGTGACTAAATTTCATGTTCAGAACCATGGATAGCTCCTTAAAAGTCCAGATTGAAACCTGGAGTGGTGGATACATCATCCCACTGACATTGGAGTTATCAGCCTCCATGGTAAGTTGAAACTGAAGGAAATATGATAGGAAGCAGGACCATTCTACCAGTCCTGCTGGCAAAGTGATCACTTACATTTTTCCTCTTCCCTCCTCATCTCTTTTTCCTTTTGTGTTATATCTTGTCTTATTGTAAGCCTGCAATCAGAGAGTGTCTTATTTATTGTTAGCCATTCCAGGTGCATTTTTGTCTGGAAAACAGAGTGTAAGTGTGTTAAATCAATAAATACTAAAATATTAAAGTTAAAGGAGCTTTATTGTCTTTCAGATCTGGCTATCTTACCCTTTTGTTGAAGTCTATATATAACTATCTTCACCAATAGTCATATATCTTGCTATGTACATACATATACTGTATATATGGGGAACATAGTATATATACATTCATTGTAATAGATTTACATAAATCTCATGTAAGAAAATTGCAACATTTTAGTTTCATTTTATTTCCATGCCCCTTTTTTCTTTCCTGGTTTTGCAATTCTCAATAAAAATAAGTTTTAAAAATCTGGCCAGTTTAGATAACTTTCTCCCTTATCTTTTCTCCTTGTTCCTTCGTACCCCCTGTGCTGGGATTATCTCCTAAAGCAGACCCTTGATCTAATCTGGGGAAGGCAATCTTCTGTCTTCCAGACATTTGGGACTACAGCTCCCATCATGCCTGTCCATTGGCCTTGTTGGCTAGAACCTATAGCATTTCTTCTGGTGCAAAACATCTGGGGTTTTGGACACTCGCTTACCCACCTGGCTGGGAGTCCTCCTGTGCACGCAGCTTTAAATTCCATGACAGAACGGCGGAACATCCATGCAAGAGCGGTTCTTAACAGCCCTTTCCTCTGACTTTCCCAACTTGCCCACATCCTGCCTGAGCACAAGCATCGCCTCTTTTTCTGCAGCACATGGGTGAATGCCATTGCATATGCAGAGAAAACTGTCCTCACACAAGAGGGAATTATCAGCAGGCTCAAGGAAATGCTCAAGGCTCAAGGAAATCAGCAGGCTCAAGGAAATGCCAAGGTTTATGGAAATAAAAGAAATCTTTTGCAGGAGAATCTGCGGGGGGGGGGGTACAACAACCTCCCTCCAAAGGCAGTTTCAATGTGTAGTGAAATACTTTCTGGCCACAGACTGACTGTGGGGGCGGGGGCGACAGGGTGGGAGTCAGAATGGAAGGGGGTACCTTGGAGGAAGGACGATACGGCCAACTGGAACGGTGAACAGGAGCATTCCACGCAACCATGTTTTATTGCAGGTTCCACTTCCAATTTCAATGGACTGGTACTATATATATGTTCACGAGTAAACTTGGAAATACAGCTGCTGTAGTAGAATCTGACACAATGTTAACGTGCTGCGGAAGCCCAGAGCTGGCTGACATATCCTGGTTTTTGTTGATGCAAGAGGGTGCACTGCCCATAGCAGACTGGCAGAGCAAAACCTTTTGTGTGGAAGGACCCTGGTTCAATCCCCAGGAACTCCAGATAAAAGGATGAGGTAGCAGGGAATGGGATCTATATCTGGGACCCTGCAGAGTACCTGCCATGCAGAATAGGCAATGCAAGACTGTTTATTCATTATATGCATACCCTACCTTTATTTTTGCAAGGAACTCAAGTCGGCTTAAATAATCCTCCTCCGTGCCGTTTTATCCTCACAACAACCCTGTGAGGTAGGTTAGCTGAGAGTCAGTGACTGATCTAAAGTGAGCGTCATGGCTGAATGGGGATTAGAATCCAGGTCTCCTGAGTCCCAGTCCAACACTCTGACCGCTACACCACACTGGCTAGATGGATAAATGAACCACTTAAGGTAGCATAAGGCACTTTGCTACCTTAAGAATTTACATGCCATTTTAACTGAGGGAAAAAACCCTGTAAATGCTTCAATAAATACATACTAAAATATTAACCTTCAGGAACCTTGCCCTCTTCCAAATCTGGCCAACCTCTGCCTGGCCACATCCCTGATGGAAACTCACAGGATGTTTTCATTCAAGAACTGAGCCTGGGGGTGATTGGGGGAGACAGAGATGCTGGCCTTGAATGGTGGTTTGCAGACCTGAATCTGCAGCAGCTGCTGCTAAACCGACCAAAAGAAAGAAACTAGGGTTTCATTCCCACAGCTCCTGCTGATGAAATGTCTGTTGCTGCTCTAATTTAAAGAGCAGTCCTTGCCCCGCTGTCAGGATTATTACCTGGTGAAAGGCCTCTGCAACGGATCCCCACCCCTGGAAGTGCCTTCCTGGCCAAATCCGACTCATAAAGGTGTCCAATATAAACACAGTGTTTCCTTTTCCAGGAGGCGTTACTTAAGTAGATCTGACTGCTTTTCATCAGGGAGTCGGGCCAGGTAAGAGATTATAGGCAAAGGGGTCGGTTTTCTGCCGTATCCTTTCAGAACCAGTGATGCATCTGTGGCAAAAATTGCTTAACCCACCTGCTGATTTCCCTTTTCCTTGAGGGAACATGAGGCAAAGTTCTTGATGAGGCAAACCTGGTTTCATGAGGGTAAGTTGTCCCTTCCCTGCTCCCCAAAATGCTTCCGATGTCTTCTGTTCATCCTCCCACTGGGCCTATAGGGGAGGAGGGAGGGAGGGAAGAGCACAGCGTTAAAAAATGTAGCCAGCATGACGGAACGTTCCAGAAGCCACAGATCCTTACGATCACCTCCATCAAAATGGCTGCTTTTTATCCAGCTAAATTTATGGCCCTTTTGGGAACAGGGGAAACGAGTCCCTACTCACTGAATGTAATTCGTCTGAATGAACTACAATCAAATGACACAACATTAAATTACTTCTTCCTCCTGGTTTCCTTTCCCCCAAACAGTAATGGATGCCAGAGTATGCTGAGGCAGACAATACTTCTTTTGAGCAACGGTGGATCTGGGTCTGGTACACAAAGCTGTTCCAGGAGGGGAGTGTGGGGAGGGAAAGGAAATTAGGCAATGTTTTTGCAATGCAACCTCAAACCCACTCTGTCTTAAGAAATAGTTCGACAGCGGTCGAACATCCTGCAGCTGAGAGAAGCAATGCACGACCTCCACCTGGCAAGCAGTTTGAAGAAGGGGAGATGAAATGCCACCTCTTGTTTGGGAAAAATAATGATTTCAGCTTTGGTTCTGTCCCAGGGCAGGAGGCCAAGGGGGAAGTATGATCCAATAGTTTTCCTGACTTTCCTGACTTGCTCACTTCTCAGTGCTTGACTTCTGGATTGTCCATTATGGGAGCACGGAATGGGCTGTTCTTTCTTTAATGCTCAGTCTGGATGACCTTGGTCAGCAAACTGGTGGTCGTTCCCGTGCTTTCATGCAACACTTTAGTCAGGTTCCTGCTTCTTTGCAGGTTCAAGACTGGCTCCTTTACTCCTGTGTCCCCACCCCCTTGTGTGTGTGGGAGGGTATCCTTCCTTTGCCTTTTTGCATGTTACAGTACACAAACAGAAGGTGGCACTGTGGTATAGCAGAATTGCAGAAACACACCTGCCTTCTCATTCTGGCCCCTTCCGCCAATTGCAGGTAATACTTCACTTTCTTCGGTCTAAAGGAGTCTGTGCCACATTCTGGCTCTTCTTGCAACCCCTGTTTGGCAGTGCCCTAACAGCCTGTCCTCGGGTTTCTGGATGCTCTTCCAAATGCTAGCTTGGTGCACAATAAGATCTCCCTCATCCATGGCTTAATAGCGAGCGATCTATAACCATGCCCTGGGTGGAAGAACAAGGAGCTAGTCTCTCCCAACTGTACCCATCACCGTTCTTAATACAACATCAGGGAAGATGGGAGGGCTGAGGAGAGGAAGCTGCCAAGCTCTTTTGGGATTCTCTTGTGCTCTCTATGGCGAGTGAAGCCAACCACCACTCTTGGTGGACTTCCCAAGGCCATCAAGGAGAAGGAGAAGAGGGAAGCCTGGGGGACTGGAAATAGGAGTTCTGGGATCCTTAGAAGAGGCACAGGCCATTGACGTGCCCTCAAGGCTGCTCACAGGTCCCCAGGCCAACCTGGAGAGTGGGAATGTTTTGGAAGATATGGAGGGGGCAAGGAGAAGAGGAGGAGGAGGAGGGAGAGCTGCTGCTTTGCCTGGTTCCTGATCTTATGGCAAATTGTCAGGAGAGACAGGCAGCCCAATTAGAGAGCTTGTATAGATCTCATCAACTTGCATTCACCCATAGGAGGCATCCTGAAGATGGAGCCCACAGTGTCACTGAAAGGGAAGGGGAGAAGGGGAGACGCTTACTAGAGAGCCTTTGGATTGACTTTGTCTTGCAAGCGCAAAGTGCCAATCGAAATCTGCTTTGCAAAAGAGGATCTGGTGTTTTGGCAGCTAAGGGCAAGAAGGGAAGGGCTGAGCTCACAATGCTCTCTCTCCAGGTTCCCTGACCATCATGTCCATCTGGACTATCTGCATCTAGTCTAGAGGGTTTGCATCTTGTGCTGGGCCAGCAGGACTAACTGGGAATTCTGCTGTTGCACCTCTGCCCTGCAACCCAACAGTCTCCCTACCTGAGTGGACAGAGGTTGTCTCAGTTGTGATGCTGGGGTTCCTCAGGGTGCTAGTTCAGGGGAGTGCCAGCATCTGTGCTGAGGGCACCCTATGTGAGGTGGCTCGGGAGTTCATGAACTTGGTGACAGCCATGGGACTGTCTTGCCATGTCACATGCATAAAGAAAAGAGGAATTCCTAAACTAGTCCAGGTGCCTTAAGCTATAGTAGCTTTTAGAAATTATACATGTATGCACATACATATAAAATAAATTTATTAAAATATAACAAACATGATTATAAATAGCACTATCATGTTTGTTATATTTTAATATGTTATTCTGTATTTACTTGGCAGTATCCCAATATCCCAATGAATATAGCAGGGGGTGCTCTGGATTTGTGTTTTTGTTTGTTGTTTTGCTTTATTTTTGGCCTGGGAACCGGGAGGGTGATCCGAAGGGGGAAGGTGGCCTCTTTGTCAGAGTCAGATCACTGCCTGCTGCAATTTAGATAGCAACTTTTCCCCTCTGCAGGGTGGGGTGGGGGTTATGAAGACGGTTTTCCCCCAGAGGCTGATGGATCCAGATTGTTTCCAGAGGATGCTTGGGGTGGGTTCCAGCTGATAAGACTGGCAGTCCTGTTGGATCCCTGATCGATCTCTGGAATATAGAGCTGAACCGGGTGTTTGACTTGCTTGCTCCTGAGTGCCCTCCCTGTTGTGGAGATCATGCAGCTCCATGCTATACTCTAGAGATGAAAGCAATGAACCAAAACAGGTGCAGTTGAGGAAAACTCCTAGTGGATTCAATTGAACCCTGGTATGTGCTGATAGTCAAGTAAATTTGGAGGCAGTGTGAGTGGCAAGGAATATTTTATTTACTTATTTATTTATTTAAAACATTTTTATGCCGCTCCCATTGCAACAAAGCCTCGGGGTGGCTCACAACAAGAACAAAACATAACAAATTGTACAATAAAAATATTAAAACCCAGTGCATCTCGGCTTAAAAATAATTTTAAAATCCTACAAATGACCAATAAATTAACACTTAAAATAAATTTTAAATAAAAAGGTCTTAGCCTGGCGCCGAAAAATAACGACGGCACCAGGCGGACCTCTCTGGGGAGCGCATTCCATAGGTGGGGCGCCACTGCAGAGAAAGCCCTCCTCCGGGTACTCACCCTCCTAATATCATTCACAGAGGGTTCCCGGAGAAGGGCATCTGTTGCTGATCTCAAGGGGCAGGAGGGCATATATCTCACTGCCTCTATTTGATCTTCTCTCTGCTGTCAGTGGAGCGCTCCAGGGTTGTCCCAGGCCTACTACATGGTGGCCCCATGGACCTCTAAGAGCCATCTGAGGCCCACTGCAATATATTTGTTCTATATTTGTTTTTATAAATAGAAGAAATAGGCAAACACATCTATTGTAATGTGTAGCTTGAAGAAATTTGGTGCACTTGTGTGTAAGCTAATAGTCCTGTCTTAAGGCAGAAATAAGGACAAAACTGTGGTTTAACAGGAACAATCAGAGTGGTGACTTATATGTGTCACCTGAAAAATCAGAGGACCGAAGAGGTGGCAGATTTGCATAAGAGTTTTGCCTGTTGATTTATATGTAGAGGTGCAAAGTCAGACTTCAGCAAGAGTTCGTTTTGGCAGCGAGTCTCAGCTGAAGTCACTGGAAAGACTAAGGTTCTCTGTTTACCCCTCTCCTCCCCCAGATATGAATCTCTCTTATCGTATGACTGCCAAAGGCTAATGTTTACTTAAGGGGGGCAAAGGTTAATGTGCAGCAGGTGCCCACATATTTTGAGGGGGAACTGATCCTCTCAAAGCATGCGAAGCTTGAAGTCCAGGGCAAATATTAGTTCTTCACTTGAAAAAGCGGAAGCCGTTGCTACGACTGAGTAGGGATGATTGCCACAAAGACCACTCGTGCCTCATTTATCATCTGTGCATCCATCATGACACAACCCTGCTGCCTTCCCTCCTCAGAAAGACTGAAGCACACACACATTTGGTAGCCCTGTTCAGACTTTGCCCAGAAATACGTTGCTGCCTGTTGCAAAGAACCAAATGGCACCTCTCCCCATTCCAGGTACAGAAGCTGACCAGACTGGTAGGTGGACCTCATGGAGTCATAGAGCAGTAGAGTTGGAAGGGGCCAAGAAGGCCATTGGGTCCAACCCCTGCTGTTGCAGAACACCATCACGCACCATCCCAAAGGATGAATATGACGCCGGCACTGGCAAAAGGGGAAGCCTCTTCCATCACACTGAGGGGGACTGGCTAGCTTAGGAGGTCCAGGACCTGGCACACTCAACTGTATCTTCTTAGACCTTGTCACTGCCTGCAAACATCTGCAGTCTGAAGCAGCTGCCTCTTTCTGCCTAATAGTAGAACCGGCCCCGGTCCTTATGAATTGCATGCATATGACCAATGTTTGCAGGTGACATGGACAACCCCACCTTATTCACTCTTCTCACATTGGTGCTGCTGATCCATATTTGACATAGTGGTGCAGTTGGTAATTTTAGACTTGACTTAATGGTCTCAGGCGAGTTTCCCCACTCTCTTTGGTTCATGATATTACTTACTTCAGCTTGCAATAAATCAGTTGTGCTGTATTTGTCCCGTCCTTCTTGTGAGTGGGGTCCTAAATCGCTGCCCTGAAGTCCTGCCTGATGGTACCACTCCATTGAGGAAACACAGTCATATGGTCTTAAGGACTGGACAGAAGGAGATCCTGCTGGATCAGACCAAGGGTCCAACTGGTGCAACGGTCTGTTCACGCAGCATCCAACCAGCTGCTCACCAAAATGCACAAGTAGAACATGGGAGCGGCAGCATCTTCCCACTGATGCTCTCCAGCAAGTGGTGTATGTAGGTGTATTGCCTCTGATGCTGGAGATAGCGTAGAGTCATCAGGACTGGCAGCCATTGGTAATGTCTTTGGCTTTCTCTGCGGTGGGGCCCATCTATGGAATGCGCTCCCCAGAGAGGTCCGCCTGGCGCCGTCGTTATTTGTTTTTCGGCGCCAGGCGAAGACCTTTTTATTCAAATGTCATTTTGACTGCTAATAGTATTTATTTATTTTATTTTTGGCCAGGGCGACTTATTTTATATTGTTAATTTATATTATTTAAATGATTCATGTTGTGAGCCGCCCCGAGGCTTCGGCGAATGGGGCGGCATAGAAATTTTCTAAATAAATAAATAAATAAATAAATAAATAAATAAATAAATAAAGTTCTCCTCCCTGAATTTCTCCAGCCCCCTTTTGAAGTCGTCCAAATCGGTGTCCATCAGTACATCCTGTGGAAGTGAATCCCATCAGTTAACTATGTGCCGTGTGAATAAGCTCATATTTTTCTCTGCTCTGAATTGCCTACCAATCAGCTTCATGGGAGGACCCTCCCCTCTGTTCTGCTTGGTGAATTGGGAGCTTGTGACTCTCTTGACACTTGTTGCAAAAGTATTATCAGTGGGATATTAAATATATATTCCCAGTGTGTGGAAATTGATAGGAGGAAAGAGGAGAGCTGGTGAGCAAACAGGCTTCCTGCTGCTGCTCCTCTGCTCTACTATTGTCTGGACCAGGTTGAAAGGCAGGTGAACAAGCAGGTTGCGATGCTGAAGAGAAGCAGCAGTCCTTGTCAGTGGGCCCCGCTGGCAAGAGGTCTGGGCTCTCTTGATACAGCGCTGTAAAAATATCTAACCAAATTCTTGAATTGGGTCCAGAAACTAACTGAGCATGCCAGCTGCATGCCTTCCCACTTCCCCACACCTGCTAGAGGGCAGGCTGTGGTATTTGGCACCCAGTGAACTTTCTGATGAGTCTTCAAGACGGGTCCCACACAGAATGCACTGCAACACCAGATCCTGCTTGGGGGCTTCCTCGTAGAGGCTGGCAAAAACAGGATGCTAGTCTTGATGGATCTTTGGCCTGGTCCAGAGGACTTCTTGTGTTCAAATGACCACTGTTTGGTCCCAGAAGTGACAGCAGCAGGGATGCCAAAAATGAGATCCATTGTTTTCTGGCGAGGAAATGTCAGGTGGCAATGATAAACAGATGGAGCTGAGCTGCTATCCTGACCCCAAGAGCTGCAGACCTGACTCAAGAGCGTTACACACTGTGAAAATGATAGCTACCCATTGGGATATCAGTGACACCACACCCCAAAGCTGCAGCTAGTCCCGTGGCTTTACAAACACTCGGCTGGATCCAGACCAGACTAAGTGCTCCTACAATCCTATACTCACTTACCCAGGAGTAATCCCCATTGAACTCAGTGGGACTCACGTTTGACTAGACATGAATAAAATTGGGTATTAGCCCTACTCCTGCCCATTGACTTGAGTGTGAAAAGTTAATCATTACTTAGTAAGTCCCACTGATTTCGTTGAAAACTAACATTGCAATCCTACCTATTGTGATCTACCCAAAGGTAAATCCATTGAGTTTAGGGGTATTCATTTTGTACTAGGTGTAAGACTGAAGTCTAACTTCTGGATCCAAACCAACACCATTAATAACACCCAAGTCCTAAAAACAGAGTAGAACTTCCATTTATATGCTATTGCATCTAAAGAATGTGCCATAGCAAGCAGAGGTAGGCAACCTGCCCGCACGACCAGTGAACAGATTATGGAAGCCACCTAAAACATTTGGAAAGAAGGTGCTGGATTGCCTACAACTGATGTGATAGGATGGACTGAGGAGTAGCAGCCCCACCCCTACTGCCTATAAAACATGGGCTCTGTTATGGCTGTCAGGGAACTGCTGGTGCCAGAAATGGGGTGTGCCTGCATAAAGGCCACCTCTGCCATGCCTTTTGGAGAAGGCAGAAGCTCCCCGGGTTGTGCCCGGGCAGCCATTGCTCTGTGAGGTCTGCTTTCAATCGAGTGAGCTCCCTGGGGACCTGTGAACGCCCCTGCTTCAAATCTGAAACTAGGTGGGGCGGGGAGTGGAAGAGCTTGTACATCTACAGAAAGGAGGGAAGGTTCTAATTCTCTTAAAAATACTATGCTGCATATGGAGAACCCGCTCAGAGCCTTCCATTGCTTTCGCTCCCGTCTGCCCCTGCACGAACATGATATTGCCTCAACCGCTAAATCGTCCTGGGAATAACCATTTGCCACGTGCACCAGAGGTGGTGAGGGGAAGGGGGCGATCAGGCCCTCCTGAGAAATATTGGATATCTTCCTCCATGATCCAGGCGGTGCGAGGCGAGCGCTCTGCAGCCCCGTGGAAGAGACAGGAAATGCCTTTCTCGTCCTTCCAGTGGAGGGGCTCCTGTCTCGCTCGGACTTGCCAGCGGCTTTGGGAAGGCATCACCTCCAGTGCTTCCCTGCCTCCGGACAGCTGGTTTGCGGGCGGCATGTCTGAATCACAGCGAAGCGGTTCAGGGTATCCATTGCAAGGCTGAGCGCGGGCAGGTGCAAGCTAAGCCTCCGGGTTTCCTTTCCCCACACATGGATGCTTGTTTTAATTTCTTGGTAAAGAAAGGAGCAGCCTTGAGTTAGGCTGGGGCCTCTCCCCCACTTCACCTCTGTCCCCAGCCCAACTCCCTCCCCCCCCCCCCCACACACACACAGCGCCAGCGTCCAAGGGTTAATTCTTTCAGCTTTGGGTGAAAACAACCGAAGCTTGATCGGTGTCCCTTAGCTAATGCCGGGTACGGTCTTCACAGTGGCACTTTCAGCCATCAGAAGTCCCCAAACTCAGAAGTGTTCACTAATTCAGTGCAGGGTGGGAGGAGTAGAGGCAAAGGGAAGGAGACCGAAAGGGCTCAGGATCGCTCCCAGCCTGCCCCCTGCTCTGCTCTCCGCTGCACCCCCCACCCGTGGGAACGCTGCTTTTCCCTCTTGCTGGGGTCAAGTTTCTGATCTCATCGAGGTAACTAGTGTGTTTCTCTCCACTCTGGTGGGGAGGGGGTGGGCATGGGGGCCGGGTCTCCCACTCCCCTTCTGAGGTCAGGGTTAGCGTTCAGGTTATGTGGGGTGATGCACATTTTTAGCTCTTCCATGGTTATGGCTTTTACATATTTTTTAAAAGCAGGTGAGGGTTATGTGAGCTGGATCATGACTGTGGTATGAAGGGAAGGGGATTTAACCCTTTATGCTTGCTGCAGGTCCAATCCAAATCAGCCCCTCTCCACGTCCGTTATTTGTAATGGTGGGAAGACATTGCCACCAATGGGAGCTTTTTAGGGGGCATGGAGCTGGAGTTGGGGGAAAGGCTGGCTCGAATTGGGACCAAAGGTTCGAAGCCCTCCTCCTAATGCCATGATCCCAGTTTGGTACCTTTGCCCCTGCCAAGCACTTGCTCTTTTTCTCCATGTCTAGACTAAAAATATGAATATTTTCATTCTCGTTTGGTCCTCATGGTTCAGAATGTTGCTTTCTTTGTCCTAACACCTCTGTTTGGCTACAGTAAGATCCGGGTGACACATGATGAAAACCCAGAGCAGGGGCTGAGTATCGCTTCTCACTGAGTACGGTTGTTACTGAATCATGGCTTGTTGTTTTGTATGAACCATGCACTCTGGTTTAACAATGCAATGTTAACCCCCAGCAACCCAGAGTTTACAACTGAGTGTCAAAGCAAGATTCTCTTCCTGGTCTGATTGTGGTTAACAAGCCATCATTCAGGCTTTTTACTTCATGATAGCCCATGATCCAGTGACAACTCATATTTAGCCCATACTTTGGGTTGTTGAACCAGGACTAAATTTCACAAGAACTTATACAAGGCTGGACCTCCCCACATATCAGGGGTGGGAAACCTATTTTAGGCCTCAGTTTGTGTGCAAATCTATGCTGTCTGTTTTGGTTAAGTGTTGCCTTTTTTGGCAATTCATACATGGCAGGATATTTTAGGAGGGGGACCAAATTGCCCCCTGCAAGCCAGATCGCATCAGAGCCTGAGATCATGCCCACTGATGTTATCAACCTGCCTCTGATTTCAAATTTTGTTGCAAAAATAAACTTTCATTTTTTCCTATTTCAATTATGAATTCAGTTTAAATTAAATTGTATATCTCTTGTTACTGCTGGATTCTACTGGATTTAGGAATCTGAGGAAAACATGTTGGGTTGGATCCAGGTATAGTGACACTTAGAAAAGACCCAGTGAAAGCAAAGACACTTAAATTAGATACGACTTCTTTAGATTCCACTGTTTTCAGTGAGTCTGTTCGAAGTATAGCTAAATCTGGATATAAGTCTGCAGGTGGATATGGCATGTTATTTCCTTAAAAGCTGTGAAAGACCACGAGGTTTTTGTTTTTCTACAGCATCCTTCAAAATCTTGAATTTCAAGAGCAAGTGTAAAGGGTTTCAAAATGAAAACAAGAGAAATTTCACTATGTTGCTGAATCTTGAGTTTGTGTGAACATTTTGCTTCAGTTCAGGGGCACTGTGTTATAGACTTTCCAAGTGTCCATACGTAAAAAGGACCAAGATGGGCCTCCCTTGTGCTGAGGGAGTTCTAATCTCTATTAGCCGTGCACAGAGATAGCAAATGGAAGAAAGTATCTGGGATGCGCTGGACAATGACAGTGGCTGACTGGAGACCTCGGGCTCGACAGTTGTTGCTTCTCCGAATGATCATGGGTGCTTTTTGTTGCTTCGCCATCTCTTACACTGCTCCGGAATGGAAGTTCGACAAAGCCAAGGTTATAATATCAGATTTGGACACAGAGGGAAACCAGGACCTTGGCGAGAAGATTGCTTTCCTGGTCTGGGTCAACTCAGCAGGCAAACTTCTGAAGAGCAAAATGAGTTTCTTTTCTTCTCAAGAAGTGTGGCCGGAAGAAGGAAGGTGCCATTGCAAAGCACCTGTCTGTGCAACACGATGAGATCCGTGGAAACATGGGGAGCAACCTCATACCGGGTCCAACTCTTGGCCTGGGTAGCACAGCTTTGAGTACGCCAGGCAGCCCCCGCATGGAGCCCTCCCACCAGCTCCAGCCGGCAGGGCCAATTCGGGAATTCCGAAAGTCGCAGTTCAAACTAGCAGGAAGGAGGCAGGTTGGAGGGCCAATCTACTCCGACGGACTCTTCCCCAGCACCTGCCACTTCCTCTTTCTTTAACTGGAGGTGCTGGGAACGGAACCTGGAACCTTCTGCATGTGCCACCACTGAGCTGCCGTCCCTGATCCCATAGGGTAGTCAGGGGTCCTGTTTCGCAGGGGACAGTCCTCTGTTTCATGGGCTTCAACAGTTGGGCTTGAAAAGAAAGAACCCCAAGGAGAGAGGAACACCACTGCAGTTGCCCGCCGACTGTGAGTACCCGGGCAGCAGGCTGAGCTCGCCTGGTCAGTCCCTTCTTCCACAGGAAGATGAACTGCTGCTGCCTGTAAATAATGGCAATCATTTCTGAATTATTTCTAATTTGGTATCTGTACATTTTAACATGCAATTACAATGCAAGTTGGTACCCTCTTTTGGTCCTGCTTTTTCAATCATGCATTTTAAAATAAAATTTAGAGATGCAAAAGTGACCTTCCCATCAAAGCTTGGCTGGCACTTTCCTGCCACTTTGGCGTCTGATTTCCTGTTTTTTGCCTGTGTTGCCTTGATAGGGATTTTGTCATATAGCAGGGGAGGCAACTGGGAGCCCAGTGCTGTCCAGGGGCCCTGCTACCTGGGTCTGATGGGAGTTGTAGCAAAGGCACCCAGAAAGCAGCAAGCAGCAAACCTACGTGATTGAGGCAGCTTTCCCTGGAATGAATGTACATTCCAAAACAAAGCTTCAAGTGAAACTGAACTGCCAACTCGGGGCGTTAGCTCCTTTGCAAGATAACGGTTGCAAGGTCAGGCCTATCACCTGAAATCCAAAACCAGCCCCAACCCAGGCCAAGCTGTTTCAGCTGTCCAAACGGTCCAGCGATGCCTGGTGGGCGTGACGTGCATTCCAGGTGCTTGTGGAAGCCAGCTGTCCATTGTAGTCCATCAATCCCAGACCATATCAAAGTCATCTTGGGCTTTTTGGGCGGGCTTGGCTCATAGTCATCAAAAGCCTGGCATGGAAAAGTGCAGTGAGCTCCATTTTTCCACTGAAAAGTAAGGAGCACCATGTGTTCTGGTTGCTTTTTTAAACATGTGCACCAGCAACTCCATGTGATTCAAGCGCGCAGGCAAAGCCCGGTACTGCCAGGGAATGAGGCTGAGGCTGGGGGAAGGGGGGAGAACACTGACAACTTCTCCCAGGGCAAGCAGATGATGCATGCCTGTGTTCAGTTCCTTTGTGATCCCAGATTTGGTGACCTATTTCAGGTGCCAAAGCATGAAGGTGTCCTTCAAGACTGGCATGATCAAGCATTGCACATCGCAGGCTCAGGCAGTCCAGGTGAAGGTCTCTCAGCAGACATGATGGAGAAAGAAGGCAGCCGTCTTCGGTCAGCCCCCCAGCAGGTGCTTCCAAAAAGTGCACAGAGAGGCCTACCTTCACTTTTGCTGGTTCAGAATTCCAGCAGCTTCCTGCCTTGCTCCCCAGATCTCCACCGCCCATCTTTCCTGCCGGATTCCAGATGGATGACATTTTCCTGGCCGGCATCTGGCTCTTGGCAGACGTAAGGAAAGGCGCAGCAGAAGCGGCTGCTGCCGGCACCTCTTCCTCTGAATCACCGTAAATTAGAGCGTGAGGGTTCCTTGAGTGACACCAGTGCTGTTGGGCCAGGGCTTCCCTTTTTTCCTTTCGAATATGAAAGAAAAATGTTGGCAGGCATCCTTGAAAAGGAGGAGACAATGGCAAGCTCCACACTGCTTTGCTCGTTTGGTTTCCCAAGACCAGGGACAGAGTTCAGACAAAACTTCCTTGGGAAGTTGCCAGGGGCCCACGGATACCAGGGTGTGCGCACCGTATGTTGGGCTTCACACAGGACAGTGCTCTGTTCAAAGCCATCCTCTAGTTTAGGGCTTTGGGACCTCAGAACAGGGTGCCCAATCTGCCCTCTTCAGCTTGCAATATCTGAGCGGATTCCTCCAGTGGCCATGCCCTGGTTCCATCCTCTTTCTTCCAACCCTTTTGGCTGGGACATTTCCCAGTTCTGTATCATGCATTCCCCACTCCAGAAGAATGAAAAACTGCTCCTAAGGTTTAAGTTTAGGCAGTGAAAGCTTTCAGCTAAAATGCACTGGCATTTTTTGTACTTTTGCCCCCAGTCTTTCTGCATCTAGTCCTGCCCACCACTGGGATGCAGCCCCCAAAATCTTCTCCAAAATCGAATTTGGTCCTTGGGCTGAAAGAGGCTCTGCACCCAACCTTTATTGGGGAATCTTGCCTTCTTGAGGTTCTTTCCCCCTCCTTCCTTCCTTCCTTCCTTCCTTCCTTCCTTCCTTCCTTCCTTCCTTCCTTCTCTGGAAACCAGACTGGGACTGGATAAAGCCCTTTAACTAGTGGAGTGAAAAATATAAGATGTGATGTGACATAGGGACAGGGGTTACACTGTCCCTCCCTGGGCTGCTCTTGGGGAATTTCAGTTCTGCTCGCTCCCCGGTCTGCGCATGGACACATTACCTGCTTGCATGCAAGACACCCAATGCATAGTTTGGCCCTTGGAATGCTTGGAAACATTGGAGAATATCAGAGCAGCTCAACTAGACCTGCAAGGAGACCCCTGGGATTTTTTGCAGCTCAGTATAAAGAACTTATGCACAATGACAGGGAATTTATTTTGCACTGTGGAGGGATCAAAGCAATCCTGCATGAGAAAACACCCCACCTCTCTGGGTTTCAAAGGCACCTCTTTTGTAGAAATGATTTGCCCTGCAGCACCCAGCCTGGCTACTGGAAGCAGCAGCAGTGCTTCTGGCTGAGAGAGGGTCACTCACATAATTTCACAAAGTTCTTGGGCGAATCTAGATGCTGATGTCATCCACTTGTCATCCTCTTGTCTTTCCCCACTACTTCTTCCATGTTTGTGGAAAATCCACTAGGAAATAAAAGTTGGAAGAGATAAGCATTTCTAATTCTTGGTGCTAGGATAACTCTGTCTGAAAGCATCCTAAATCTTAGGTAGCTCTATTATTATTATTATTATTATTATTATTATTATTATTATTACTACTACTACTACTACTACTACTACTACTACTACTACATTACACTTATACCCCATCTTTTTTGCTTTTGCAAGGAACTGAGGCCAGCTCACATGAGCCTTCTCCTTGCCATTTTATCATCACAACAACCTTGTGAGGTAGGTTAGTCTGAGCATTTAGTGATTAGCTCAAAATCACCCAGTCAGCTTCACGATGAGTGGGGACCAGAACCTGGATCTCCCAAGTCCCAGTCTGCACTCTAACCACTCTGCTCTCTATGATTTAGTAACTGTTTTATTGTACGGTGTTGGTTTATACTTGATGAATTACTTGACAGAATGCCGTAAGCTGGCTTGAATGCCTCTTTTGACCATCAAATTATATAAATTGTCTGAAACTCAGGAGTTCTGAACCACGGGTCTGGGGCTCCAGTCCGGCTCTTCTGGGGTTGTGCGGCAAAAAGCCACCTAATCTGGGGGGGGGGGGAGGGATGAGCAGGACTGGGGCTCTGTCAACCCAGGGAAGGGCAATCTAATCCTTGCCCTTTGTCTCGCATGTTACAGACCTCTGTTTGAAGTACTTTATCCAGTCCAAGTCTGCTTGTTCAATGCTCTGAGGTTCCCACTGGCCACACCCCCTTTCTCTGACCCCACCCCTTTCCCTCTAATTGGGTATATAATTAGAGGGAAAAGGCATTGGGTATATAAATGGCATATATCACCAAGCATTCTGTGGTTTGCTAGTTTTTCTGCAGTCCTTCCCCCTTCCCCTTTTGAAACAGTTGAAAAGTCTCTCCTAACCCTAATCTTAACCCTAACCCAACCCAACCCCTAAGGCTTCATTACTAGCAGTAAGAACTTTAAGCAACATGAGACCGGCATGTTTGGCCCCACCCCCTTAAACTTGGCCCCCACCCACTCCTGGAACGACATCCCCAAGAAGTGTGCTTGGTCCGCAGACTGAAAAAGGCTCAACGCTCCACTCGAAATGAATGAAGGAATGAATGAATGAATGCACAGCTCCGGCAGCTGAAGATTTGCTTCTCCAGAAGTTTGGAATGGAGGGACATCAGCCGCAGGACAAGCAGTTTCTCTGCCATCAATCTTGAGCTGGAACCTCAGAGACCTCCACAGCCTGCATGCCTGGTCTGTTTTCACAACACCCGCCATTCCACCCTCTGGCCGGGCCCAGCAGGCACGCATCGTGTTGATGCAGCTGCCGCTGAGTGTCCATGCCCTGGGATCATTAATCAGGTTGCCTGTGCTCCCCAGGGAGGCCACTGGCAGGGGGAGGCAGGGAAGGAGGGGGCATCTCTGTCGTTCACAGAGATTCACTTTGTACCTTTGGCCCAGCCTCCAGGGAGAATAACCCCTCCAGCCCCTGCAGGTGCTCTCGTGCCCCTCCCACACTTTGGCGTGCTGGGTGGGGGCTGGTCTCCATGCACCTGGCCAGTTAAGTTGACTGCACCTTCCAATTCAGCCTCCAGGTGAGTCTGAGCAGGTGGCTTTGCTCTGAAGAGTGCTGTGAGCATGGGGATGCTGGAAGTTACAGTCCAGCACACTCGGAGGTCAGCCAGAGGCTGTGGGTTTCTTCCGTCAGGTGTCTAGCCGACCCAGACTGTCTTGACCGGCTGCCATGAATAAAGCCCATCTTTCCAATGGTTTGCGTGCAGCCTGCTCCTTAGTCATGGCAGCAGCCAAGAGCATCTGCCTTGGCTACCTGCCCAGGGGAAGGTACACATGGCCTTCTCCAGCCTGGAGATTTCCAGGACTGTTGGACTACAACTCTCTGCATTGCCTTGGAAATCAGACCCAGAGAGGGTACCAGGAAGGGCATCTGTTCTCCTTGGATTAGCTGGCATTTTGCCCACATGGGTTGCTGTGGTCCCCAGCCACTGAATCTTCCTGCCTGAGTTATTTTTCCTCCCCTGAAATCAAATGCCCTCTTCTCCCCTGCCTACCCAGCCCCTCTTTTCCAAACAGGGGTATTCTTGGGAGGCCGGCTCCCTTATGGACATGCACAGGGAGAGACTTCAGTGCATCTTCAGATAGTACATGCAACCTTACAATCTTTCCCTTTCTGTTCAAAAAGTTTTGGGCAACTCACAACCCTGGAACATGTGACCTGGTAGAAAATGCTGAAGGGATTCCTGAGCATATGCAGAGCACATTTTCTTGGCAACCTCACCCCTCAGGCCTCAGAACTTCAAAGGCCTGTCCCAAGACCATTTGGAATGGCAGCATCCCATTAGAATGTCAATTATGGACATCCTTTTATAAGCATGGCAACACATACTGTTTAAATAAAAACAGTTGAAACAAGAAAGTAAGATAGTTAAAGAACAGTGGGGAAGCCTCAACTGCTGCTTTCTACTAAAAGAAAAAAAAAAAACATTTCCCACCAATCTTGATAGTTATTTTTTCAGAATTTCTCCAAAACACCCAAGAATGTGCAGAAAGTGCTCTCTTGCCATTTTGCAACCTTAGGAATGGGGCTAAGAAAGTGAGAGGCTCTTTTAGATCCGCCGTGGGAAAAAAGGTGAGTTGTTTGTATTTTATTATTACCCTTGCATTCTAAATGCTAGGCAGCATTTAACCCAGTAGACCTTCTCACACTCTAAAAGCCCACTCAATAAAAAGGTCTCTGCCTGCTGTCAAAAGCCAAGAGTTCAGCAAAACCAGTAGGAGTGCATGCCCTCTGCCCAGTCCCTGACACCGATCATCTGCCAAGGTGGCCAAAGCAATCTCCATCCCATAATTGTGCCGGAAGCCACTTCTTCCTCAGCCAGAAATCCCTGGAGCTGAGAAGCTGCCATGCACTCCAATGCCTCGCCCGTATTAGAGATCAGCCAGAATTAATCCAATAGGGTTCTTTGTTTTTGCTTTAACCGTTCTTTCTGCGAGAACTGCACCTGGCCATAAACAGGCGCTCACCACTATCATCCCTGGTCCGTCTTCACCAACAGCTGCTTTTAAAAGCCCAGAAGGGGAGTGTTCGGCACACACATGGGGCAGGCCTCACTTCTCGATGGGTCCTGTCCACACCTGCATGAAAAGCATCCAGTGTAACTGGACCAAAAAAGAAAAATCCCAAGGTGGTTTATATGGTCCTGGACTTCCTTCTCCTTCTATCCTCACAGCAACCTTTCAAGGCAGGTTAGACGTTGCTTACTTGGGTTTCCAAAAAGCTTTGGATGCAGTTCCTCATGAGACCCGCCTGAGCAAACTTAGCAATCATGGACTAAGAGAAGAGGGTGTTTTATAGATTAGCAACTGGTTAAAGAACAGAAAGCAGAGAGTAGGGATAAATGGTGGAGGGATGCAAGCAGTGGGGCTCCCCAGGGATCTGTTTTAAAGGAACAAATCCTTTTTAACTTCATATATGATCTGGAATTAGGAATGAGCAGCAAGGTGCCAAGAGTCCGGTGCCACTAATATGTTTAGACTGGTTACAACAACAGAGATTGTGAGGTGTTGTTCTCTCCACACTGGGAGAACAGTCATGAAAATGGCGAACACAGTTCTGTGTAAGCAAATGCAAACTGATACACACTGGAGCAAGAAGTCTCAGCTTCAAATATGAGTTGATAAGATCTTGGTGACTAACCAAGAAAGAAATTCTTAGTTTTGGGGTAGAGTTCAGTGAAAATGTTGACCCAATATTTGGCTGCTGTGAAAAGACAAACTACATGTCAGGAATAATTAGGAAAAGACTGGAAAACTGCCATGATCATAGTGCCTGTGTTCAAATCTGAGATGGAACCACAGTTAAATACAGTGTACAGTTCTGGTTGGTGCCTCTGAAAAGAGATATTGTAGAATGGAAAAACTACAGAAAAGGTCAATGAAAATGATCAAGGGACTGGCTTTTTCCCCTGTGAGGAAAAGCCAGAACAGCTGAGATTGTTTCTCTTAGAAAAAGGGTGAGATAGAGGAGACATAATAAAGGCCTACAGAATTAGGCATGGTGTAGAAAAAGTGGAGACATTTTTCTGCCTCTGCCAGAAGGCTCAGGCCTGAAGTCATCCCAAGAAGGTGACTGGTGGCAGACGCAGGGCAGCTGAAAAGAAGGGCTTCTGCTGAAAGCTCAGCTATGGACTTCCATTCCACTAGATGCACCAGCTCAGATGGCTTTAAGTGGGGACTGGACCAGTTACCAGACGAGAGGGCTAGCAGTGGCTGCCTGTCCTGATGGGCGTGCGGCCCCCAGTACCAGAGGCAGAGAGCCTGTGTGTACCAGTTGAGGGGAAACCTGGGTGAGGAGGCACTGTTGCACTCGCACCCTTGGCTGCTGTGCTGGTCTGGAGGGACCCTTGTCTGAGGCAGCAGGCAGTTCTTCTGGTAGTCACTAGGTGGCAGTGTGTGGGAGGGGGTGCACTGAATGCCACGTGGAGGCTGTATAGAGAAATATACGACATCTTTTCCATTCCTTTTTGGACAGAATTTGTTGGTTCGCTGCACCCAAACTCAAGCATGGGCTTGAATGCAGTCCAAGGTGAAATCCACACATTTCTGAGCTTGTCATATGATTTGCTGAGAAAGGTTATAATTGAAAATGCATGCATTTGCAAAGCACACCTAAAAAGATGGATTTTTAAAGAGCACTGAAATGATGGAATCAAGGGGCAAAAAGTGAGTACTTTAAAAATAGACAAAAATATATACCTTTGGGGAAATGTATAGCTGAATAGGCACCATTTGTGTGGGGAAAAAGACGCTCATATTTCATTATGGGAACTCATCAGCGATTGGAGAGTTGTACAGAAGCAGCCTTGTGCTCCTCATTTTGGAGGCTGAGCTGGCAGCCATGCTAGCCACTGGGGTGACCCTGCTACCTGCTTCACTGGGATGCTCCCATCCGGCTGCTTCAGGCCAAGGAGGGCACACAGGGGTCTGCCTTTGCGGGAGGCAGCCACGCACCCTGGCTATTCCGCTCAGCAAGCGAATGCTGCAGGAAGGGGCTGAGAATGTCAGCCTTCTCCAGGAAGCAAGACTTTCCCCAAGGCTCCCACTTTTCCTCCCTCCATCTCCCATAGGCCCCCTGTGTTTGACAGCCCAAGTCCCTGAGGGGCCCTGCAGGTGCCAAGTTGCTCTTGGTTGCTGCCACTTTAATATCCCACAATGCCCCAGAATGAGGCTTTGCTTAGAGCATTGTGGAACATGAAAGTTACAGCTAGACTGAGCCACCTGGTGCTCTTTGCAGCCATGGGCCAGTTTTTTAATTTTTCTTTTATTTTTCAGGAGAGCCCCGGGCAGGTGACTGTGGAGGGGCCTGACCCGCTAGGCCGATGGGCCCAAGCAGCAAAGATACCAGGTTCTGACACGAGCTCTGAAATGTGTGAGCAGAGTCCATACCAGACACTATGACCTAAATTCCTTTAAATGAATGAATGAGTGAATAAAATAAGCATTCAATGGATGCTTGATCAGCCTTTGCAACGTAATGTAACAGTGGACTGCAAGCAGAGAAGTGGTGTTGGAAGGCTAAAACAAACAACCATTCAGCAAGTTCATTGCCCTGTTGGAGACCTTGCTGAGCATGACGGAATCTGCAGAGGGTCACCATCCCTCCTCCTTTTGTTTTTTGTTTGGTTAAAATTGTCTCCTCTCCTTCCAGCTGGAAAAAGAGGAGGCCCGGAGAAAGCCATAGCTATTGGGACAGTGCCCTCTTGTGTCCAACTCCTAGTAACGCAGCACCCTCAGCTCTTTCCCGCCGGATCAGCCGCCGCGCTTGATGTCTAGCGTCGTCGCGGTGCTGGTGACTCTTGATTTCAGGTGCTGGTGGGTACAGTTTGCCCGACGAGTTTCCTGTCTCGCTACATCATCAAGCAGGCTGCATGGATCAGACTAGGGAAAGCTGAAAGCAGCCTTAATTCTTGATGAGTTCTTTCCTAAGTCTGCACATTTCCTTGCAGAAAGGATGGGCAGAACTTGAGTTCTGAAATAATTTGAATGTGGGAGAAAGTAAAACCAACAGGTTCACCCCAGTGCTTATCTCTAAGAAGTCTGGCTTGAATCGTTGATGATTCAGCCACGTGTGCCGTCCTGATCTAGAGATGCCGCCTTTCTTTCTTTTGACTAGCTCTTCATCTTGAATAGCCTGCATGGCAGGGAAGTGCGACACGAGCCTTTTTTATAGGGGGAATAGGAACACAGCAAGATCCCTGCTGGTTCCCAGCAAAGCCTGGCTCGTCCAGCATTTTGGTTCCACAGTGGCCACTCGGATACCTGTGAGAATCCCACAAGCAGACCCAAATACATTAGCACGCTTCTGCTCCTGCCAGGCCTGTTGCCTCTGACACAGGAAGTGATAGTCTGTGTAGCCGCATCCTCGCTACATGTGTCTAACCCCCACTCAGAAGCAGCCAAACGGGGGGCCATCCCTTCAGCCCACAGCTTTAAGTCCCATGGTTTATGCAATGGGTGGATGGCGGTACCACTGCTTTTTTTGTAAGAAAAAAGGTGCCGGAACTCATGAAATTGTTTCCCTTTCACATGTAGTCAGTCACTGTACACACACTCACACACGTCAGTTGTGTAACGAAACACAATGGTCACCGCCTGCAGTAAGCACTCAGCGCGCGACCACATGACCCATCACAAGCCGAGCAGGGCCACAAGCCGAGCAGTGCCATCACAACCAGTACGAAGTACACATGCATCGGATTCGACACACAAGCAGCCCACATGCACCGTTCTAATGATTTTGCTGCCAACCTGCTATGCTCAAAGGGCGATTCAAATCCACATGGACCAAACATCAAATTTTCAAAAGTTACTTTTAGAACTCGGAAAATCTGTAGAAAAAAGGTGCCAGAACTCCGTTCCGGTGCGTTCTATGACCAAAAAAGCACTGGCGGTACCTATAGAATTGGGATGGTATAAAATGGTGAGAATGCCATTCATTTTGTTGTTTTTATCAGAGCTTACCAACCCTCACAAATAAAAGGACGCGAGATTAAAAGAACCGAATGTGGGAGAAATCAAAATGGACAGAATGGTCGGTTGCTAGCTAAAGTAAGCAATGCAGAAGGAAAAGAAGCAGCACCAATGCAAGAACCAGAAAAGAAAACTCGTACGGCAGAGGCAGTGAATCTGAGGTCCTCCAGATGTTGTTGGCTGACAGCTCCTATCAGCCTCTGCCACATCATGGCCCATGATGGGAATTGTAGTCCAACAGCAGCTAGACAGGCTCCCCAACCCCATCCTAAGGGAAGCGTTTGAGATATAAGTGGTATATAAATGGATGAAATAACCAACATAATGAAATATAAAACTACATGATGGTATAATATTCTTCAGTAGTTCAGCTGCATTCTTGCACAAAAGTACTTTAAAATAAAGCACACACTCTGCAAACAAGAATCACTTTGTAACAGAGTAGATAGAAAACATGAAGCCATGATCTGTTTTATGGCATTTCTGACAAAATGAACTGGGGTGAATAAAACAATAATTTACACCAGTGCAATTTGATCTATGTGGCTTCACACTTCTCCCTCTTGGTGAATAAGTAAATATATTGCATGGATTAAAAGTGGGATTATTAAACATGCTCCCACATATATCACAATGGTAAAATGACCATTCCAGAGTGAAAACAAGCAATCCCCCCCACCTTTTTTAAGACTTCACCTTTGAGCCTCTTTTTTCTTGCTACTTTTAAGATTCATTTTTAACATTTTTCACCCCTTCACTCAGGCTGTATTTTTGGCCTGCAGTACCAGCAAATATGAAACTGAACAAAAGTGGTAAAAGGAAAACATAACCATAACATTCTGCAGGAAAACTAATGAAATGAACATAGGAAAAGAAAATTGACAACAGTATATTGAAAGATCAAGGCATGGTTTGTTGAAATATTGCTGAGGGTTACTCCATGACAAATAGTTGACAGAAAGGCAGGAAGGGTGAAAAACTTCACATCCTTTCCTTTGCTCCTCAGTTCTCACCTGAATTTGAGCTGTGAGTGTTTAAATCAAACTTGTGATCTACTTTTGATAGGACATGGTTGGGTGGCCATGTGTCCTCTTTTTCAGAAGACAGTCCTCTCTTTGGGGCTGCAAGGCAGTTCCCATCAAGCCTTAGAATTTGGACAGAAGACTGAACAGGTGCCCAGCTCACCTGGCCACTGACTTCTCTGCTAAGGTGACATGCACTGCATTTATATTTAATTGTGGTCCTTATTGCATCTATACATTAAGTTAACATGTGCATGTGATATGCAAGCCTGTGCCCCCCCCCCTTTAATGCACTTGTTTGCCTTTTGGAGACACCTAAGCAGAGACAGGTGGAATCAAGGTGGTAGCAGGGAGCAAGCAGTCCCCCCATTCAGTGTGTGCTTTGGTATCCATGAAGCTCTTGAGCCACCTGCTGTGCCTTCAGCCTGCTCAGTGCTGAAGAGAAATGTCTCCTTGTTGTTAACATTTGCAAAAAGGAATATTTCAAAACCAAAAGAAAGCAGAACAACCAAACTGTCTGCAAAGCCGGTGGCACTAGAATTCTGAATTCCAAAGCTCCAGATTTGAAATGTTGTCCAAGAAGCAATCCTATGCATGTTTAGACAGGAAAACAGACTTGGCTATTGGGTGGTATAAACATGAAATCAGTCAATCAATAAATCAATATACTTATGACTGTCTGCCTGCTGTAGGCCACTGTTGTGCCCTCAGTTGATTTGACCACATATAACTATAGCTTCTTATAGCTTAATAGAAAAGAGGCAGCCACAAAAAACACATATGGTTGAACGAGCTCATCCGATCAGCTCATAATGTGTTTTTAGGACCTCGGCTCAGATCTTTTGATGAAGCCACACTCAATTCATGGACTTGATTGGTTATGTAAAGATCTGTATCCACAGATCATATATGCTCACCCAAATTCTATCAGACATCCCCCAGCAAAGGTGCAGAAACATTTTTTTTCTGAGCACCCCACATAAACAAAGACGTTAAAAACTAGGAAGTTTGCGTACCTTCCATCTAGCTCTGGAGAAGGCACGGTCTGGATATATTCCCTTCATGGCTTGCTTAGCTCAGAGTGAATCAAGCCGTTAAAATAATGAGCAACTCATTCCCTCTTGTAAAGATGGTATCACTACTCAATCCTGTTTGTGGAATTGTTTCCACATCTTTCTTTCCATTCTGTGCGTATAGCAGAGCTCTGATTTTAATCGTATATTCGTTCAAAGGAAAGGAATTCCAAAACTGGATTTTCAAGCCACCTTTAGGGTCACGTGGGGGACCTCTCCTAGGCCTTGTAGGGTGGAGGTGCTGGGGTGTTGCTGTTCTAAGAAAGGCCAGAGAAGGATAGCAGCCTTCCCATGTGGCTTGGCAGCTCTCTGGGCTCAAAGAGTTAAAAACCTGCATGCTGTGCTGTGGTGGCTCCTTTCCAAAAAGAGGTTGCTGTTAAACCAGAGGTCTCCCCGTTGTTCACTCTCATTAATAGATTTTTCCCATTGATTTCTCTCTTTATTGACTATCACTTCCTTTTTCTGCAGGGGAGCTATTAGCAGGGTCACTGATCCGTTGCAACTTAAAAGGCGGCCCATTGATCAGGTTTTATTGGTGGCTCCTCCAGAGGGGGGCAGTGGGGGGGGGGGCACCACCAGAGACCAGACCGCACTTGGCTCCTGCCAGGTGGGTTCCTTTCCCACCCTGATGGCCTATTTTACAGAGGAGCCTCCTCGATCTCAAGACACCCTCTGCAGGAAGTGCAAGACTGTTTTAAAGATAAAGACCCACGATTTCTAACTGCATCCATACATTAAAACCAGTACATGGCCACTTTTATATAAGCACGTCTCCTTGCCTGTACTTTTTGAGGGAGGAGTTAGGAGGTAATGTAGGAGACGGCTGGCTTGCGGGACTCTCTGGAGCTGGTGAAATTTGGTGTCCCAACCCAGGGTTTTTCTGGGAGCGTAAAATGCTGGCTCCAAAGCCATTTTGCCCTGCAAACCCCAACAGTGTGTCTCAGTATTCAGACTCTTGGAGTGGGCTGTGAAGCTCATGGGTGACTCTGGGCTACCTCACAGGGTTGTGGTGAGGATAAATTAGAGATGTGGAAGAGGAGGAAGATGATGTAAGTCTCCTTGGGACCTTACAGGAGGAAGAGAGTGGGATAGAAACATCATAAATAAATGCATCCATGAAAGAGACGCGCCCTGAATGGCCTGGGCTGGGCCGTGTCACCAGCAGAAACCCCACTGATGGGACTCCATGGGCACACAAGGTTCTTCCGCACCTGCTGGGGTCCCTTCCCTCTTTGGAGAGGCTCCTCTGCCCCAGCCTGTTCCCCCTTAGCCCATTAGGACTATTTCCCACCTCTGTGACATTTCCCCTGATTTTTTCCTGCGTTTCCCCTTCTTCCTCTCCTAGTCCTGCCTTTTGGAGCATCTGGAGCTTGTACCACATCCTGTGCGACAGCCACTCAGATCACAGGTCAGCAACGATCACAGGCTTTTCCGCATGAGGCAGTCATTGTGCACTTGTGAGTGCACACACACTGACGCTTGCAGGTCCTTTACACAATGTTGCCATCCTCCCAGGGCCTCTTGTGCCTTTTCCAGCCATTTTCACAGCTTTTTAAAAATCAAGGCTAATTTTAGGCCAATCGTGATGTCTTGGACAATGCCGTGTTTGCTAGACAAGCCTTGCATACAGTCTGAATTTTGCTCTGGGCCATGCCACTACCTAGTAGTTGTGTTGTGCAGGACACAGAAAAGCAGAGAGGAAAACCCCTGCAAATGCCAGGCAAGGCAAGGCAAAGCAAAGCAAACTCATGTTCTCCCTCCCAGAAAGAAAATGGCAAAATAAGCTTTGGTAAACCACCAGGTTAAATGCCTCAGGTAAAGCCTCAGTCTCCCCTTAATCTTCTCTTCTCTGGGCTAAACATTCCTAGTTCTTGTAACAGTTCCCCATAGGACTTGGGCCCCCAATCCGATGGCCATTCTGATCACCTTCTTCTGGATACATTCCAACTTGCTTCCATCTTTCTCATAATATGATGTCCAGAACAGGACACAGTTAAAACCAGACCAGCTGCAGCTAAAAATACACCTTTCCTTATGTCCTTATATTCAAATCTCACATTTTTAATTCTGTGGTATGTTAAAGGCTAATGGATTTATTGTGGCATAAACTTGCTGCTGCAATAAATCTGTGAGTCTTTAAAATGCCACTTTTCTTTATGTTTGTTTTTGCTGCATCAGATTAATGTGATTCATCCCCCACTTCCGCCCCAAAATCTATTTGCAGTGTGTGATTTGTTATGGTTCTTTCATATCTTTATTAATTTTCATTTATTAATTAAAACATTTGTAGCCTGTTCACCCTTCTTTCAACTGCCTTGGGTATGCTTACACTATAAAGCTAATATGACACTTACAGGGGCTGGGATCTAAAACTATCAGATCATGGCAGCAGAATACCTGAACATCCGACACTGAGAAAAGTGGTCTATTCATACCATTCATGTGTTCTAATAATGCGGCTCTGCTGGCTTCAGACCTGCAGAATTTACCTTGTATTTGATGAGCATCCAGCTTGCATGTGACAATAGTGGGTTAATGAACCCATGAATTGCCAAAACCGAGTGGAAGTAAATGTACTGCCTTCAACACACGGTTCATTTCCATTTTCAATTAACAACCTATGACTGCCCCATTTGGAAACTGTTATCATAACATCTGAACCAGAACACTCTGAATTGTTTAGGGATGAAATCATCCAGAATTACCCCAACAACCAATTGTAGATTAAGTCTGAGTTGCAAAACTAACAACCTGCGGATGGGGCTGCCGGTAAGCTGATAATTGAAAGCAGAAGTGATACGTGCACCCAGCTCAAGGTACTTGCTCGCTCCCACTTGAGATGGGCAATGTGTGGGTTAATTAACCCACAGCTGCCTGGAGGTTCATCAACTGGAGACAGGTATAAAATAGAGGTTCAGGGAGGTATGCATAGGATCAAGTATTAAGGAATAGGGTTCCTCTGAGCATAGGGTCAGGCCAGCAATTTGTGATCAGTAATGCAACCAAAATCAACAGTCACCCACACCTGCCACTGGTTTTCTCCTGCATGCTCTTTTTTTCATTGGTTTAAAAATATTGCAAAATATGTATAGCTGTTGCTATCGGTACACAATGGTCAGTCAGAAATCCTTGCAGCTCTACTGTAAAACCTCCAGAGGTCTGCTCTGTCTACCTTCTACTCAACTCTGCTGTATGGTTGCATGGGGATTTAGTGTTTTCCTCCCTGTGAGGCCAGGAGAGATCAACCCAAGCTCTGGAAATGGCAGCAGTGAAGTGGAGTTGCCAGGCACAGGGTTCTTTAGCTGCTTGTTGAGTGCTTGCAGATGGGACTTGATGTGGCAGGGAGTGACACAGCTGCCTGTTTGTCTGCTACTGTAAGATGGTTCCAGCTTTTGAGAGCAGGGTGAGTTAACTGGGCTAAATGATCGCACTCTTGTTCCTGCAGGAATCCTGATCTTCCCCAACAAGATGGGTGGAAGGTTGTTCCAGTCAGCCTGTGATTGACTGAACAAGATCTTCCTTGTTTGTGGATAAAAAGAGGGGTCTTGGAGCCAGCCGTTTGTTTTCATCCTGGGTCTTTCCTTTGGCTTATGACTCCCTGACCTTTCGGGGCCGTGTGTGATCTGAAGACCCACACTAAGGTCAGAGGTATTCGTGGAGATCACTAACTTTCATCATTATTTCCTGCCCAAAGTATTGTACCTAAAGATTACTTGGAAACAATAGTCCCAGAGGCACATGGAATAATTTGCTCTGGTCTTTGTGCCCCTTTTCATTCCTTTTCTCCTTATGAATAAAACCACCCTGCTCCTCAGGACTTGAAGCTATACTTCCCTGGTGCTAAGTCCAAAGTCTTCTGCCGGGTGACGTCCTCCCGTTTTAACGTTTCAGTCTTGAGGCTTGTGATTACGGTGAGGTCAAGTGGAGCCCTGCTCCAAGCCTCCACAGCACCCAGCGGGGTTGCTGGCCAGACTGAGTGGACAGAAGGGGTGCTGGCAGCCCACCTGGCAGATGATGGCTCATCCTGGCCTGCTCTCCTGGAAGCTAGGGCAGCCGCTGCCTCCCTTCATGGCCCCTGCTTCACCGAGTCGGCTCGCTCATCCCTCTCACCAGCAGGTGCTCCTGCTCCTTCTCCTCTTCTTTCTTATCATCGCCACCATTATTTATTTATTTATTTATTTGAAACATTTCTATGCCGCCCCGAGGCTTTGTTGCGATGGTGGCGGCATATCAAAAAAAAAACACAAAAACATACATAAACAATAACAATATAACAATTAAAAAAAACATTTAACCCCCCCCCCCGTTGCATTCTCGGCTAATTTTAAAATCCTAATAAATACAATAATTTAGCAATTAAAATAAGTTTTAAATAAAAAGGTCTTAGCCTAGCGCCAAAAAACAAATAACGACGGCACCAGGCGGACCTCTCTGGGGAGCGCATTCCATAGATGGGGCGCCACCGCAGAGAAAGCCCTCCTCCGGGTACTCACCCTCCTAATATCTTTCACGGAGAGTTCCCGGAGAAGGGCATCCGTTGTTGATCTCAGGGGGCGGGAGGGCATATATGGACGCAAGCGTTCCATGGCCTTGCTTGGAAGGGACAGGGACCTCAGGGCATCTCCTGCCCCTCCAGTTCACTCCTTCTGTTGCCTGGACTACAGCGAGAGGCAGGAGAACAAGCAGGTTGCAACAATGAAGAGGAAGAGCACCTCCTAGGAGCTCTTGTGGGTTGGCCCCTGCTAGGATGTGACCATGGGCAAGTGCCCAGTGGATGCTGAGTTCAGCTGCTGGCATACCTAACTCAAAGAATCCGGCAGCAGGTTGATGGGACCCAGGAGAGTTCCTGCCAGTTAGAGCAGCTGAGGGAAATACTGTATTCACCTGGAATACTGTTGGTGTCCAGTTCTGGGCACCAAGATTTAAGAAAGATGCAGGTAAATTAGAAAGGGTCCAGCGGAGGGCAACAAAAGTGACCCAGGGTTTGGAAACACTGCCCCATGAGGAGAGACTGAGAGAACTGGGTGTGATCAGCCTTGAGAAGAGAAGACTGAGGGGGGACCTGATATCCATCCCAAAGTACCTCAAAGGCTGCCACAAAGGGGAAGGTCAAGATCTCTTCTTGCTGATGCCAGAGTGTAGGACACGGAATAATCAATTCAGGTTGCGACAACCCAGATTCAGGCTGGACATTAGGAAAAGCTTCCTCACTGTCAGAGCAAAACAACAGTGGAACCAGCTACCTAGAGAGGTGGTGGGCTCTCCCACACATGCAAAAAGAACCTGGACAGCCATCTGAGTGGGATGGTGTAACGGGGTGTCCTGCAACAGCAGGGAGTTGGACCCGATGGCCTTCATGGCCCCTTCCAACTCTACTATTCTATGATTCTATGAAACATGGTGCTCTCCAGAGTAAAAGGTAAAGTAAAGGTTTCCCCTTGACGTTAAGTCCAGTCATGCCTGACTCTAGGGGGCGGTGCTCGTCTCTGTTTCCTGGCCGAGGGAGCCAGTGTTTGTCTGTAGACAGTCTCCATGGTCATGTGGCCGGCATGACTAAACACCGAAGTGCACAGAACGCTGTTACCTGCCCACCGAAGTGGTGCCTATTTATCTACTTGCACTTGCATGCTTTCAAACTGCAAGGTTGACAGGAGCTGGGACGAAGCAACGGGAACTCACCCCGTTGTGCAGACTCAAACTGGCAACCTTTCGATCAACCAGCACAGCAGTTTAAACCACTGCACCACCTGCATCTCCAGAGTACAGGTGTCCTAATCAGGACTACAGGTCTCCTAATCCATGACCATTGGCTGTGCTGGCTGGGACTGATGGGAACATTAATTCCAGTAATGCCTGGAAGACCCGGCGCAGGCTGTCCTGGGCTGGATAGACAAATGGCCTGATCAGGTGGGAGGCAGCTTTTAGCAGGCCACAGGTTTGACCTAATGCAGCTGTCCTTGAACGGGTCCTCTTAAAGCTACAGCTCCTAGCAAGCTCGACCATCACCCATGCTGGATGGGGGAGGAGGGAGGGGAAATTCCAAACTCCTGGAAGATCCCAAGTTTGGGAAGACTGGTGTTGTGTTTTGTAGAATTGGGAACCGTGTGTCTTGGGCCAGAGTGTTTACGTGCTTCCCCTCCCTAATGACCAGGTTTGAACATGCCTAATTTCACCAGGCTGTGCTGTAAAGCACCAGGGCGCATGTATTCAAAGCAGACAAGTTGGCCCCCAAACTCAGCTCGTTGGGTGCTGCAGATTTCTCCTTCATCTCCAGGAGAATTGTGGATGCTAAGAAAATGTGATCTTAAAATAAGCATCCTTTCTTTAAAAAGCAAAAACATTTTTGTTTGTTCAACATTTGTAACTTCTTAAACACTTGCATAATACAGAATAGACTTTGAGGGGAAATAAACTATATTCTTACATGCAAATGAATTTGGGGCTGATTTGTCCGATCCAAAGAAATCTGTCATACTTTCTTATGACCTATTCATGAGCTGCCATTCTGGAAGTTTCCCTCCTGCTCCATCCCATTCTTAATATGCCAAAGCCCCCACATGGATTCTGCCCCCTGATTTGCACTACAGCTCCCATCACCCATAGCCATTGGTCATTCTGGCTGGGGCTGGTGGGCACAGTAGTCAGCAATGCCTGAAGGTACACAGGTTACCCATCCCCTGACCTAAGGGGCAAACCTCCCACAGTCCTGGAGCTGCAGAAATATATAAGTTACATTAGATTTCTAATCTACTTTGCCCTGACCTAACCTAATCCATAATTATTTATAGGCTGCCTTTAAGGGAAGAACCCTCTCAAGGCTGCAACTGCAAACATGGGCATTAGGCTGAGTAGATTCCAGGTATGTGGACTCACCAATGAATGGAAAACAGCTAGACAGACAAGCAGTTTGCCTGGACTTACAGCAATGAACAGAATAAGCCAGCCTTCCCAGCATGCTGCAGTGCTCATGGTGGCTGGGGCTGATGGGCATTGTAGCCTAACTCATCTGGAGGGCATCAGGCTGGGGAAGTTTGGATGAAGCCTTTCTGCCCCTTGGGACTGTCAGGGTCCCACTGAATTCTTACAAGTAGTTTAGCAGGCACCCATCTCGCGCTGCATTTTTTGGCTGTCCTGCTTCAGGCAAAATCGATAAGGACCTAAGATTAGAAATGTGAACCTTGTAAAGAAAAGTTGATGTGGGGGGAAAAGGATCTCATTTTCCATCTCCTGCTCCTGCCCCACCTCCAACAGCTGGGTAATGATCTGAGAAACTTTCGTCTGATTTCTTTAAAAATCACTGTGCCTAGCTCAATTTCCTCCTGTCTCATTAGGCAGGGAGAATCTGGACAACGCTTAATTTGAGCCAAGGCTCAGGTCCAAAAACAACTTAATTTAACTTAAATTAATTTCAGTACTAAGGAACTTATCATAAGCTGTACTTTTGGCCTTGGTTGGATCTGATCTTTTCTTTCCTCTCCAACCTGACAAGGCAGCAGGACTACTTCTGTGTCGAGCTGTTTTACCATAGAATTTTTTATTTTATTTCAAAACAAAGTTTAAAAAGCAAAGCCAAAAAAAAAAAAAAAAAGAGCATGCATCATAATAAGTCAAGATCATTAAGAAACAAAGGGCTGTTTAATAGTACGATGAGGTTACAATTCTGTATGCACTTTCCTGGGAGTAAGTCCATTTGAACTCCACAGAATTTACTTCTAAGACGACCCCCTTCCACATACACACTGGATTGTTTGAGTTTATTCTTGTTACTATTGCTGCCGCCATCACCACCATCATCATTTGATTGAAGGCACAGCTAGCTGTGGCATGCTAGGAGCTGTAAGACCTCTTTCTAACTAAAAATGGATAGAAGTGTGTCCTGAATCTGAACAATTTTGTATATTTGCATTTGCGATTCCAGGCAAGCACCCACTCTTGGTTTTTAGAAAAGGAAGGCATCTTGCCCAGCCTGGCTCAAGACATTTTACTGCCTGAATTGAAGGACAAGGTACTTCCCCAACTCCATCCTATGTACCGAAAGGAGTCGGAGTAGAAGTTGAATTTTACTTCAGTGCTAGCAATGGGGCAGCATCTTTCATGACCCCTGAGCAGAGCAGACTAGCTTTGGAGACACGGGGAGGACCACTTGGCACACACCATTCTGTCCTCCCTCACTGCTGTCCCCCAAGGCAGTTGCCTAGCCCTGTCTAACGGTAGGGCAGGCCCCACACATGGCCCGGCAGAGGCCATCTTGGAAGGAATATTTTGCTCCCGGATGGAGACCGAAGAGAACCTTTTCCAAGACGATGTTCACTGGAAGGAGAGTCTTTCTTTCTTTTCTTTGCATGATATTAGTTGTTTTGAAATCAACTGCCTGATTGATTGAGGGTATCTTTTTCATTGATTGAAAGTGAGGTTTTAGGTTTCGCTTTTCCAGACAAACAAAGTAGACTCTATCTGATTATTTTTGCATTTGGGTGATGCCTCTTAAAATGTGTATTACTGTGATTTGCTCGGAGCTTGAGCTCCATCGCCATGCCTCCGGGATTCAAACCTCTGAGTGGGTGGGGTAGATGCTGCTGCTCTTTTGTACAAATGCTCCTGGGCACTCAGACATACGTACAGCAGCTTGCAAAACATGCCATTCTGCACCCTGGAGAATTCTAAACCATTCTCTGAACTGCTGGTACAACCCGCTGAGGCAGCTTGGGGGGCCCTAAGGTCACTTGGGGTGCAAACAGTGTCCTTTGGTGCAGATGGATTTAAGCCTCTGAGCTCAGATGCTTCCATGCCTCTGAAGTAGGGAATAAGGAGGGCAATGGTACTCTCTGTCCTTGCAGTCGCTTGCACCCCGTATTTAATCAAGACGGCTGCTTTTGGCCAGCAAGATGAAGCACCAAGGAGAGGGTGGGAAGGAGGCAGGGCAGCTGTTAGGGAACTGCGTAAGTGTTGGCATCATCCTGCTCCCTTCCCCATCCCTCGGCGCACCCCTTTTCTGCCTCTCTGACATGCAGTGGGATCCTCGGAGGCAGCGAGTGTATTTTTTCCATGACGGGGCAAGGAGGGAAGGTGGGGTGAGGACTTGGCCTTTGGAGTCCCTGCCCTGAAGCTGCACGATCTTGGACCTGGTGCTCCAAATAGTGCGATGCCCCCCCTCCTTTGACAATGTTGGAAGGCCATAGGATTGTGCCCTCTCTGAGCTTTGTAGGGGAAGGCTTGAACTTGAGCCCTGCCACTCTGGCTCCGACACTCTAGACTACTGTGGGCTTGCCTAAAGAGATGTATGAAGCACTTGCCATTTCCCGTTTATGGTTATTCACAGTTTTGCTTTTGTGTCTAAGGAAGGTTTTTTTTAGAGATGGGAAGATGTGTTATTCAATTGTAAAAATGAAAGAAAATTTCACTCATGTATTTGTGCTATTCTGCTGTGTCATATTGCCACCTAGAGGTTATGTAGGAGAATAGCAGGAAAGGAAATGCTCTTCATGTAATACCTGGACCCCAATGAAATCAAGAGACAGATATTTTGGATTTTGCCAATGAAATCAAGAGACAGCACTATAGCAGCAGTGAACAGGCTTGCATAGGAAAGCTCTATATCATATCAACTCTCAAAGGTGCCTCTCTTCT
Source organism: Varanus komodoensis (assembly GCF_004798865.1). Taxonomy (NCBI): domain Eukaryota; kingdom Metazoa; phylum Chordata; class Lepidosauria; order Squamata; family Varanidae; genus Varanus; species Varanus komodoensis. The sequence goes on along the minus strand of NW_025336011.1, from coordinate 4,875,080 downwards.
GGAAGCGCCTCTTGCCTTACAGAAGGAAGGTGGGAACTGCTTTTCCAGGAGTATCTTGCTGCAATAGCACTTCAAGAAGGGGTAGAAGGGAAACCTGTGACCCTCCCAAATGTTCTCATACTCCAACTCTCATCAGAGCCAACCAGTCAATGCTCAGGGATGATGGGAGTTGTAGTCCAACAACACCTGGAGGACCACACACAATGTCTTACAGGGTGATTTGTAACAAGCAAAAGCAATTTTTAAAATCTGTACAAGCAATAAAATCGCAGCATAACAGCATAGTGCTGGTATGCATGTTTGTGTGTGTGTGTGTGTATAAAATCATGCCAGCACATCCAGGTTAAAACTAATCAGAAAAGCCCTTCTTAAATGAAATGTGCTTTCAACTCAACCCTAAATGCATTGAGAAGGAGAAAGGAGTTAAGAGGAAGGGGTACTTATTTGTGCCACGATTGATGCCTTCTGCACATGTTCACTCCGGGAATGAAAGAAGTTTCTGGAATCAAGTCCTGGATGTCATCTTCTAGTAGAGTGAGCATGACTTGTTCATTGGATGGCCTCTTTGCTGGCCGTGGCAACATGCCTGTATTTCTTTTTCTTTCGACAAAAAGGTCCCGTCCCCCCGTGTGTACATTGCTTTTTGACCCTCCTTCCTGCCCTCCCCCTCCCGCTGCCAGCTGCCGAGATGTTGCGCTTCCCTGCCTTAACCACTTCCTGAGCTCCTGGCATTTACTTCTCCACTCCTGCTGCCCCGGTCCAATCTTACAAGATAGCAATCAATTAACTGCGCACTCGATCACAATAAAACCATTGCCCACCCTTTAGATAACTCTTTTTAATTGTTTTCCTATATTATAACATTTTGCAGAAACTTCAGCAGCCGTAAGTTATGGCATTTAATCTCTCAAAGTGCTAAGAATTTAATGGCTTCCTTCCTGCATACAAAGTGCGCTGCGACTCCTGCCTTCCACTCAGAAGATTATAAAGAAGGACTTGCAAGGAATACCAAAAGATGATTCCCTGCAGTGGAGGAAGCAGGGTGGGGGAGGCATTGGCGAGGAGATATCCCTGATGCTGGGTTTCTCTCTCCTGGGATAGCAAACTTCGGATTGCCACAACAGACATGCTGAAGAGCTGCCAGTGGCCTTTACTCAGGCAGAGGCAGAGAGGGGTGTCACTCATGGGTGGAAAGCAGGCCTTGGGCGTAGACGGTCCCAGGACTCCGCCTTGGCAGCCCCAAGAGTGGTCGGCAAAGGCCATCACCTGGAGAGCAGCTGGGGAGGCACGGCACATCCCTAGACCAGGAGAGGGCAAGCCTTTGCTGTCCGGGGCCCCACTCCCTCACGAGTAATCCATGGGGGAATGCAAGAGGGTTGTGGGGGCAGGCTGAAGTCAGTCTGCCAAGAGTGGGTGCAGACAGCCCCCTTTTTCTCTCTTTCTTCCACCCCTTCCTCTTTCCCTCTTTTTCTGTCACTCCCCTTCTCTCTTTCCCTCTCTTCCTCTTCCTTCCTGTCTATCAGGTTCCCAGAAGAGGGGCAAAATGCTCCTGCCAGAGGCCCTGGAGCTGCAGGTTCCCCCCTCTGTTGCAGAGCACTTTGCGTTAGGTAGAGCCATGCCAGCCCAAGCAGGCAATGGGAAAGACCCCACCTGCCGCCCAGGAGAGCAGCCACCAGCACCGAGCAGGCGGCACTGGGCTACACAGGCCAATGGTCACATACGGTCTCCGGCATTTCCCCGGACAGCTTCCAGCATTTGAGGGATGCCAGCAGGAACCTCCTTGCAACAGACTCTGATCCCACCTGAAGGATACCTGCCTGAGCCGAGCTCCCGCTACCCATCACACGTTGCTGAAAGCAACCTGGTGCCCTGCAGATGGGCCAGATGCTGACTCCCACCAGCTGCGGCTGGTGCGGCAGATAATGGCTGGGGGCGATGGGGCCTGCCATCCAGCACTTCCGGAGGGTGCCAGGTGGGGGAAGGCTGCAGCTCCGTCCACTGCAGGCTGCATTCATGTCATTCTGCAACGGGATATTAAAGAGGATGGTGGAATCTGAGTGCTGCTGCAGCATCTTATTAAAGGTCCAGACTGAGCTCCAGCGGCATCTGAAGTGACGGCTGCACATCCTACAACATAGTAATTTGCAGGCATGTGCATTTCAACTTCTCCCAATGTGGTTCCCTCCAGATATTTTGGACTATAATGCCCATCATCTCCAGACAGTTAGTGCACTTCAGCTTTTCCCAGTATGATGCCATCCAGATACGTTGGCCTGTACTTCCCATTATTTCCAGCGTCACTCAGTGATTTTTAAAATTAAGTAAGCAGGAAGAGAAATACAGCCATACAAAAAATGTCTCGATCTACTCTCCCTTGTGGCTGCACTTCTGTGACGGAGGCAGGGGAATGCTATGTTTTCAGAGCCCCCCGGCCCCACCCCCAGCGACACTCTGTGCCTAAGAATGTGCCGTTCTGCTCCCAGGTGGTGTGTCTGTTGTAATGGCCATTGCCGCATGGAATGTGCCTGCCCAAGTCAAACAGGCGCCTGCTGGAGATCTTTTGGGCATGACGACACAGCTCTTCCTCATGCCGGCCTGCCTGCCTGCGCCGTTTTGCGACGCACTTTTAATGCTGCAGTCGCATGTCAGATTGTTCTCTCACAGCACTCGTACACAAAGCCCCGGCATGGGACATTCAGCAATAATTCAGAAGCGTCCATCAGCATTTTCTCCTTCATTGCTATTGACTTGCTGGCGAGAGACATGGGAATTTATGAATAGGTCATCTTTGGTCCATGTGTCTGCTGGGGCTGCAAAGTTTAATTGATTAAAGAGTAGCCATTGAAAAAGTGTGCTAATTATTCAAGCATCAGAATTTAGTTTTTACATTATTGCTGTATTTATCCTAGGACAAGTGGCTATAAAAACTGCAGATGATAAGCACTGTCTTAAAAAAGGAATGTCCTTTTCACTCAGCCATAACTGGGAAGGCCTTTCCTAAGATGCAGCATTAACTACAAAGAAAGAGAGAATGTGGGTTTTGCGGGCTTCCAGATCTGTTGTTCTACCAGGATGCAGATCCATGTGAAATTAATGTGACCGGCTAAGCGATCGAGCTTTCTTTAACCGAGAGACATTTTCAGCGCTGACAAGCAATGTGTGAGAGACCCGCTGCTGGTGGTGAAGGAAACGCACTCCGGACATGCTTCGAAGCACTCATTTACTTCTCCCCATGCGGGGCTGAGTTCTGGCACTGGAAACAGCTTCCGAAGCACTAAGTCCTGCTGAGACTTGCTCCACGTTAAACCCAGACACGTGACTTCCACGCTTCACCGTGCAAAGGGGGCAGTGGGAGCGACAGACTGGGAAGTGTGGGAACTCGTCATGACCGTCTCCATAGCTGCATCCCCAAGGAGAGTCTGAACATTCAGGCAGCCTTACGAACGAATCCACACGAACACACCAGTTCTAGCCATGCCCACCTCCACCGCCACCGCCACCTGGGCGCAGGGCTTTTGCACAGCAGTGGGTCTTCTTCTACCCCGACCAAACTACTTACTCTACCCCGACCAAACTCCTTGTTGCTGGGAGAATCCATTTCTGCTCACAGCCACTGTGAAGATTGCAACTAATCCCAGAGCAAACCCTTGGCTGGGTCAAGGGTTAGGGGTGGTGGTGGTGGATGGTGACAGAATCTCGGTTTTCAATTTGTGAGGAGGAAATAAAAACTCAGCTTTGTGGGAAAGATCAAATGTTTGAACCTCTGCTGCTTTATTGTCCGGTGCCCCAGGTACCTGCAGTAATGAATGATAATGCATTAGCAGGCAGAGGTAAATTCAACTGCAAGTTCTCAGCCCATATACAGACACCTTTATAACCTGCTAGTCACGTACACCAATACAGAGTGTTAAATTTCCAGATAATCTTAGTACAATAGCGTCCTGATGACTTTAGGCATGGCATAATGTTCTAAACCGATCAGAAATACTAGTTACAACAATATGGAAAACATTACTGATTGCTGTATTGATAGGTTAGTCTATCAAATTCTTGACAGTTCAGGTCAGCCAGGTCAGTCTGTTTACACATGCAAATGCGTCGGATGGATGAAGCATTTAGGAAATCTGGTTTGAGAATTACTCTCAGGCTTGCCTCCATGGAACTTAGATGGGGCCCCTAAGAAGCAAATGGGTGCTACTGGTTCAGCTCTGCACAACTACCAGCCTCCAACAGTTTCCCAGTCTAGCTAATAATGCCATCTTCTTAAGGCAACAACAGTGGCCTGGCTTGGAAAGCTGGTGCTTTTGAGAAAGAGTGCAGGTTTGATTTTATAACACAGAGGCACATATAAGCAACGTTTCTCTGCCAGGATTTATCTCAATGTTCCCAACAATGGCAGTGCTCCCACCAAACAAGAATGTAGCTGCTGCCTCTACTTCACCACCGAATGGGGTGTCTTTCAGTTGTCCTTTTCAGACCATAAGCCGGGCTCTGGTTTGGCCCCCTTTTGGGGGGTGATCCAAAACCGCTTCGTATTTGTGCAGTGATCTGCTCCTACCGCAGGTGGCGAGAAAGAGAAGGGCTGGGCGGCCCGTGCAGGGCTGGGACCAAGGGCAGGCACGCTGGAGCACGGCAGGGCACCTGCGCTGGCTTCTCCTCTCCGTCACCCTTGCAGCCCGCTTGCTCACCTGCCCCCTGCCTTGACTGGACACGGATGGGAGGAGCAGCAGATGCTCGGGTCCAGTCACTCCCGGCCCCTCTGCCCATCAGGCAGGCAAGGAGTAGCCAGGGTGGGAAAGAGGGCCAGGAGCAGGAGCAGCTGCTGGTGGCGAGGACGGTGTGAAGGTGGACTCGTTGGGAGAGTCTTTCCAAGGGGCCTCGGAAAGCCTGGAGCTGGCCAGAGCACAAAGCAATTAGCAAGTCAGTCCCTCTGCCTCCTGATTCCAAGTTTACGTGCAGTGGCTCCTGTATCAAGAGACAGGTACTCCTCACATGCTCAGAAGCAGCCTTGCCTTTGTTATTTCATGTTATCTGAGTCTCATTATCTTGTGTTACTTCAAATTATACATGTGGTCATAAAAGCATTGGTTTGGAAGGGGTTCTAGATTAACTTGTGACTTGGAAACACAGCTGTTCCCCAATTCATCCGAGAGGATACAGAATGGCATGGAACACCTGCAGAAAACACCACTGGTGTGATAAAATAAGTATAAACCTGAGGAAAAGAAAGTAAAGGGCATTTGGTCCACCCCATTATTTCTTGGTCAGCTCACCAGATCAGTGCGTAAGATCCACAGCCTCATGTGTCTCACAAACAGACGTCAGCTGCATGCACAACTGGAAGTTTCCCTCAGCGCAAAAGCAAGCAGGACTCAAGGATGGGGACCTTCCTGCCACACTTGACAGGGAAAAACCAGCAAGCATAAATCATCAAGGCATTAGCCAATCTGGCTTCAGGGGAAATTCCTGTTTTGCCAACATAGCGACTTCATTTCATCATGTATTGATCTCATCGTTTGCTTACTCCCCAAGAAGCTGAAAGTGGCATGCGTGTTCTTCCTCTTGATTTTAACCTCACAACAACTCTGTGGAGTTGGCTGGGTCACAGAGAATTAGCTGCTGGCCCAAAGTCATCTATTATTATTATTATTATTATTATTATTATTATTATTATTATTATTATTACATTTCTATGCCTAGTGAGCTTTCTGGTTGAGTGGCAGGGATGCTGGAGAAATCTGCTATGGACAAAAATGAGCTTGCATTTCTACAAATCTGACCTGTAGATTCTGCAGCAAACCAGCTTTTCCAGTGTTGCACAGATTCTGCAGAATTGTAGAATGGGATGGTTTATTTTCTGTAATTTTGCACAAATTTAGTTGTAGAAAACTGATAATTGAAAAACTGGTTGAAAATGTGTATTTCCCCCATAGGCTAAAGGGTGAAAATACATATTGGGAATTTATACATTTGCAGAAGTGTGAATTTGCATAAAGACATATAAACACATTTGTGCAAAATCCGATTCCATCAATGAGTGGATGATAAAACAAAAGGTTCCTACAAGATGCAGGTGGAACACATTTTACAAAGTTTGTGCATTCCTATGGAGTAAGGGCAGTCCATCTGGCTGGGGATTATGCAGGCCAGCAGATGGGGGAAGGCTGTTGTGAGCATTACAATTCTCGTGTCCAGGCTTTCATGTACCATCTCCATCTGGACGGTCTCCTTTTCCTTCCTGTGACCATCCAGGCTGTGGAGAAGCCCCATGTGACTTGAAAGTGCACATCCATCATCTTGAATCCTGGATTTTCCTAATTTAAAGCCACATTCCAGGTTGCTTGTTTTGTTTCTGAATCTGATAAAATTCGGATTAAATCAGTGCAGCATTTAGGAAGCACAAGTGGGGATGCATCTTTCTTTCCTGTGTTTCAAGAGCAACATGGACATTTCTGGCTGCCTTATTGATGGGTGCACAGACTGTATCATTCAGAACATTTAAATATGAGCATTATGCATCAGGCTTGCATGTTAGAGAGAGAGAGAGAAGTGGAGGGAAGAATCCTATACATTTTTAGATGAAAAAAAGACCCGCAATCCCCAGTATTCCTTAACCAGTAATGTAGGGCTTTTTCTTTGTCTAAACAAGAATAGGATTGTGGCCTGGAAAGGTTTCACTTTAAGAGCTTTACTTTATTGTTTTAAAAAATGATCTCCATGGATAACAGTGTTTTATTATGATACATTCATCCTAACTGGAAAACAAGATAAACAATAATAAATAACAATTTTCTAAGAAATCTTTTATATTTGCATCAAACATAGATACATGCCTTAAATTTTGTTACAGATCTTGCATTTTTCCTACCAAAATCCTTTCCCCCACCTCTGGAATTCTGAAATAGAGCCTTTAAATAAAATCCACTTTTTAAAAAAGATTCCAGTTATAGATACATTTCGAATAAATAAACACCAATTCCTAAGCACAACCCTTTGAAGACTGGCTTTGTCCATTCCCGACCCCTCTGTCGATGCTGATGGAGGGCGCAGAAGGGAAAGGAAACGATATGTAAACGCAGCAGCATAACCAGTTTGAGGCCCGAAGGAAGGCAGGGAGCAGAAGCCGAGCCGTCGTGTCTACAACTCGTGACATGATCCCTCCCTCGGAAGCCTTTTATGAATGAACTTTGGGAGCGCGTATGTGTGTGCGTGTGTTTTTTAATGAATGGGAGTACCAAGAGTGAATGAATCTTAGTGCACCTTGCGCCGATTGGCTCCGAGCCTCCAAGCCACGCCTTATCCCGACTGGTAGCAAGCCACGCCGGGCCTTGATTGGTTGGGCGTGCCCCAGCCGAGCCAAGGGAATTCCTCCTCCCCTCCTGTGCCTCCATTCACAAAGTCAATGAAACAAAGAGAAACAGAAAAAGAGTCTGTTTCTGTGAAAGAGGAAACGAGTCCAGGCTTGGAGGCGGGAGCGACTTTCCTTGGCTGTATCCCACAAGAAGTAGCGTCTGCTTCTTAATCCGAGTTCAGTTGCCTTGCGGTGGGGGCCGAAGGGGAAGACTTGAATTGACCGGCCTTTCCCCCCACCCCACTTTCAGGTGAGTAGGGAGGATAAACGTTCATGTCTCCTTGGAAAAGTTTGAACGAATATACGAGGGAGGGAAAAGGACATGGAAAAGACATATGTCGTCTCCAAGGGCGGTGCTAGGTACTGAAAAAATCCGGGGCTTTGGCTCGTAGGACAAAACCCGAAATTAATTGATATATATATATATATATATAAATATATATATATATATATATTTAACACAAATCGTATGCATGTTCTAAAGACTCACTGCGTTTGTAGGTGTGCGCGCGCGCGTCCATCTGTCTTTAAAGGAGACTGTCTTCTAAGGACACCCCTAATTGTAAAAAAAAAAAAAAAAAAAAAGGGATGCACAGACTGTGGAGAGGACGGCATTTTATTTCTCGGGGTGGGGAATCTCAGGCTGAAAATTCAAGGCGGGCTGCAGGAGGGGAAGCACATGTGAGCACAAATGCCCGCTAACTTCGGGGATCAGATGCTGCACCCAAGATCCGCAGGGCCCCGGTGCCTTTATTTCTGCAAGTGCCCAAAGACTGCGGGGAAGTGGGGGAGAGGACCTCCCAGAGATTCGGGGCTCCAGCCGAAGCTGGCCGCCCTTTCACACTGCCTCTGGTGGTCTGGTGAGCGCAGAAGCTGGGTCAGGGTGCAAAAAAGACAAGCGATCGAAGGGAGGTGAGGAGAGGGCGAAGGGCGAAGTTGGGAGGATTATCGGGGCGCGGGGGTGGGCGAAGAGCCGACCTGAAGGGGGAAGGGAGCCTTCTCAGGGCTCGGGGACGTTTACTGAACAATTCCTCCCTTACTGAGGCTTCCCTTCAACGGTCCTTATCCCCAGGTAAGTGTCCAGGACCGCAGCCTTAAAGAGGAGGTGAGGGTGCGTGTCTGTGGTGGGGTTAAGGCAAGGGGAGTCTGGAGGGCAGATCGTGCGTAGGAGGGAAGTCAGACGCGTGGAGGGGGGTGTGTGTCAGGCAGTATTGCTCTGCCGTGGAGCAGTGCATGCAAAAGATTCCCGCTGTGACCCCTGGTGTCTCCAGCATTTCCATGCGGGAACCATTGCTGCCTGAACCCCCAGAGAGCTGCTGCCCGTCGGAGCAGGCAAAACTAGGAGAGATATGCTCATGGCCAGCTTTTTAGGGAACGTGTGCTAAATTTCCTCCAGGGTTTCAGAACAACTCTGGGTGCAATCCTGTGCATATTTAGACAGAGGGGAAATCCTACAATTCCCAGTTTCCCTAACCAATCCTTTTTTGGTCTAAATAGGGATAGGATTGTGCCCTGGCGTGCTCAGAGAGAGGAGGCTGAGGAAGGGTGGGGAGGAACTGCAGGGGCAAGGGAAGGTGAGGCCAGGGGAGGGCACCAAGGCAGCAGTGGAGGAGAGGAGAACCCAGCAGTGAGAGGACAGTGAACTTGCAACAAACCCTCAACTAAAAGGGAATGTGGAGCAGGGCAGGATGCGTTATGGGGAGGATCCCGAGGTTCTACCAAGATGCCTTCTTATGTAGGTCTTTCTTTTGGGGTGAGGGAGAGAGAGAACACCTCCTTTTAATTTTCCTGCTTGTAGCAGCAAAGGGACAGTCGGTAAGAAGGACTATTTAAACTGCCTCCTTCCATAGACCATCCACCTGCAACTCTAGTCCTGCATATAATCCTTCGTTCAGTGCTGTGTCCCTGTGTCCCGGGTCTTGGAGCGTGTATTCATGTACTGATCTCCTCCGTTTTGGTGGTTCTCCTTGCAGGCCTTGCTGTTTGCCCTCCATGCCTTTGCGGAATTCACACCCATGACTGATGGGAGGATGAAAGGATATTTGGACCAGCAAGTGCCTTACACGTCTGCACAGGTGAGTGATGGAAGTTGGGCCAGCCCACCTTGGTGTTTCTGCTGTTGGTCAGCCTTGCCTTTCATTTCACTGGCTAGTCTGGCTGTCTGTGATTGCATATAAGCTCTTGTCTTATGATATTTTTGTGTTTTCCGATAGAAACCATCAGGAAATGGATCTCTGGAGGGCAGAGTTGTGATGGCTGTGCGGAGCAAATCCATGGACATGGGTGTGCCCCATGTCCCAGATGCAGAAGGTTTGTGTGCTTGTGTGTGTTTGGGGGGCGGGGGTTGAAAGAGATGGGATGGCTAAGATACAGGGATCCCTTAGCCAGATCAACCATGAAGTTTCTTGTGCTCAAATGGTAGGATCCTAATATGGTACATTTCCTGGAAACTTGAGCATAAGAGCATTTAAATGCAGCTGTTTCCATTTCACAAACTGAGGAATTGAGGCTGGGAAAGCATCATGGTCACATCAGCTTTTACGGGTTAAGCTTGAGACTTTTGTATAGGACGGGATAGAAATGTCCCACATAAATAAATAAACAAGATTCCCTGACTTCAGCAATCAATACTTCATCCACTAGACCAGCTTTCCCCAATCTGCTCACCATTAGGTATGCACGTACGTACATACGTATGTATGTATGTGTTTATTTATTTCATTCCACTTCTATGCTGCCCCATAACCCAAGGATTCTCTGGGCGGCTTACAAATACATACATTACAGTAGTAAAACAGTAAATAAAACAGATAAAATAGAACAATAAAAAGATACACCACTTCATGATAAAATATAAGCACACACAACATGATAAATATAACCAATATATAACAACCAAAAATTAAATAAGTTATCCATAACAAAACATACAAGTATAAATTGAATTAACCGAAAGCTTGTTCGAATAAAAACATTTTCACCTGGTGCCTAAAAGAAAGAAGAGTTTGCACCAGATATACATTCCTGGGGAGTGAGTTCCAAAATTTAGGCACTACTGCTATAAATGCCCTCCTTCTTGCCCTTTCCCCCTTGATCTCACTAGGGGAGGGTATTCAGGGAAGGAGTCCTGAGGAGGATCTGAGTGGACGGGTAGGGATATATGGAGAGAGGAACCCCCTTAGGCACCCTGATCCCAAGCTGTTTAGGGAATCTTGGGCTACGACTCCTATCATCCCGATCCACGTGACCAATGTAGTATTACACACCTGGAAGGCACCAGGCTAGGGAAGGCTCTGCTAGAATGGGTGGCTCTCTTCTTTTTGACACCTCTCAAGTTTGTGTTTCTTAAGCCTTCCTTGCACTGCACTGCCTAAGGGGGTTTCTCTAGGTAGCTGCAGTGTTGATTCAACTAACAGGTGAAACAGTATTTTGCTATCCCTTCTTTGTCTGGGAAGGATGATAGACGGAGGAAATGAATCTCACACCCTGAACTGGATCTCTCTTTCCATTGGAAGGCCAGATTCAGTTTTTGACAGGGGCCGCATTGCAGGTTTGGGTGGGGCTAAAGGCCGAAAACTGTTGGACCAAAATACCAAAAATTCCAGCATCTTGTAGCTTAAAGCTCTTGCCACAGTAACTGAGCCCCAGGTCAGGCTCCTTAGAACGGGAGGAAAGTGAGCAAAAGCTGGAAAACCACTACATGGTTGGTGAACAGAGGAAATTCTGTGTGTGTGCTGGGAAAGGGGCTGTGGCCTGGGGAAGGGATGGCTTGGATCTCAATAGGGCTGGGTCTGATCTGAAGTTGCCCACATGCTGTACCCCATAAGGTCCACACATCAAAACCTCTCTAACCTGTATAACAGGCTACCCCAAACTGTTGCCTTCCCATATGAGGGGGACTATAGCTGCCAGTAACCCCAGTCTGCATGGATGGCTGGGGATGGTGGGAGTTGTAGTCCCAGCTCATCTGGAGGGCAACAGATAAGAGGATGCTGCCCTTTATACTTCCACCATTCCTAATCGCATGTTTAAAAGAAAATGTCTGCATTCTGTTTCTGATGCCACACTTTGCCTGTGATTCCCTGACCAGCCAGTTGGAATGACTTTAGACGGCATCTGTATCCCTTGTCTTTAAATACGGCAAGTTGTTATGCGGGTCAATGTGCATCTGTGGTTAGTTGCTGCATCTCGCAGCCTGTCCAGTCAAGTTGTTCATGCCGGTAGCCACACGGTTTCCAGAGATGGCTCAGCCTTCGTGTGCGTGGGGGCCCTCGGGAGCAGGAGCTCGGTATTTAGTTAAGCAATTTTTATCCCACCCTTTGTCCTGATCCGGGTAGCTAACAAAGCCATACATGCTTTCCACCCCCATTTTATCCTCACGACAGTTCTGTGAGGTAGGCCAGGCTGTGAGAGATGGGGGGAGTGGCCAGCTGGAGACCATGCAATGCGTTTTGTGGCTGAATGGGATCTGGACCTGGGTTCAGTGCTGTAGCTGCAACATCGCACTGGCTTTCCAGAAGGAAAAGGGAGCGTAGGCTCCCCCTGGGTTTGCTCTCAGGAGTGCCCTTCCTTCATAATCTGGGTTGCTCAATTCAAACCTCTTCTGCTCCATGAGAGATGAACACAAGTGCACTTTTCCTCTGCTCCGCTGGAGTATTGTGCTTCTCACTGGGATCCCCAGAGCTTCTTGATATGCAGGAGACTGGTGGGCAGGGATGCTGCAGGCTTGGGGGTTTGAAATCAAAATGATACTGCCTTTCAGTGAGCCCCCAGCCTTCCAGTTTGGTTGGACTCCAGCTCCCTTCCAACCTGATTGGCCAGAGGTCAGGACGATGGGCTCTGTAGTCAATTACATCTGGAGAAACCCAAGTTCCTCCATCTTCCCTGCACACTGTCTTTCACAGGGACAGGAAGATGCTCATGGAATTGAGGGGGCTGCTGCCAGGATGGGGCCCAAGGCCCCTCTCTGTTGGTTCTGTTCAACCTCTCCCCTTTCAGCCCTTGCGTCTGGTTCTCTCTGCTGCACCCGCCTCTCTGAACAGCCTCTCTTGTCCATTTCCTTTGCAGATCTCTTTCATGATTTGAACCTGTTTCAGGAAACTTGGCTGACTGAAGGTAAAGTTGCTCTTGGATTTCTCTTGTTAGGCTTCCAGTTGCTTTTACTGCCTGCACTCTTCTTCCTTTAGGACTCTCCTCCTCTGCCTCTGCCGGCACCGTGCCTCCTGCCGCTGCCTCTAGACCTTTTGCATAGGTAGCTGAATCTCCGGGCATGGGGAAGCTCAGGAGTATGGATTGCATCATTGTGCTGGTATTTGCTTATGAAAGCAGCTTGGCATGGGGCCTTGAAAACCATTCCCCCTATCAGGATAGGGTGGTGACTCCCGGAGCTTTCCAGAGGGTGTTGATCTCTTTGCAAATCTGAGGATCCACAACCTCCACTGAAGCCTTTGAAAAATAGTGCCAAGTTTCTTTTCCTGGTGACTTGATTGGTTTTTGATGTCTCTCTTGGTGGTTTCTCCATTTCTCTCCCTCCCGAAGCCAACCTGGGTAGGGAAACCTGCTTGTTCCCTGAGAGCCCAATTAAGGCAAGTAGTAGTTAATTGCAGGTTTGTAGTGGGTCTTGTATTTTGTTCTAGCAGACCTGGATCTGGGGACCTGGCATTTGGAAAAGGAGGAAACGGCTATCTGTATTGTTTGCTTAACTTGTATTAATTCTTCTTTGTGTTTAGTTGGAAATGGGTGCAGTACTCTGGAAGCACAGGCAAAAATCAGTAAGGGGGCATTCTATTGGTGTTGATGACCACTTAAATAAAGGGGAAAAAAGAAAGCACATCATAAGCTGGAGGGGGAATTCCACCAGGTTGAAATCCATTCTTGCCAGAGTAGGCATTTGTCATTGAACTGAAATTTGTCAGCTCAACTGGGAGCTACAGTGCGGTTTTCAGTTCATCTCCAATCAAGCGGTTGGTTGCCTCCCTTCTTGCTGTTCAGGGGCTTAAAAATTGCAATGAAAGGAATTTCCTGCTAGAATTGAGTGTCTTGAGGCAAGGCTTCCATTTCTCTTTTTAAGGAACCAGCTTGGAAACTTCTGCATCACCATCGGCCGTTTGTTTTCCTTTAAAGCTGAATTAATTTGGAAACGGTTTTCAAAAGGTTTTCAATTAGAAACAGAACAGAAATAAGTCAGTACATGCAACTATACTGAATATGCAGAATGCATTCTGATTTTATAATTTTATTTTATTTTTTCTGTTTGCTCTTAGAAGCACACCAGTCCTGCTGGTAGCATGGGTGCTGGGAATATGGACCTGGGATTACAGTTTATATGCTATTGCATATGCCAATATCCAGGTTTTGTGTGTGTTTAAAGAAAACTGCCATTGCTGGATTGGACTTAGAATTCTGAGCTCTAAGATTTGCGGATTGCACTGGCAAATATTTGGGGAGATTGGAAAATAAACTTGCATTTTTCCTTTGTGGTTTGAGGAAGTGGGGAGCTTTTACCTCAGGAGAGAGGGTACATAGTAAGCATATTTTGCAGCTTGTGGGCTTTTTAGGTAACAAATCTTACAAAGGAAGGGGAGAAAGAAAGGGAGTGGGGGAAATGGATCTTGGAAACATTCATAGTATGAATTTTCTTGTAAGTGTACAATAACATTACAGCATGTTACAATTTTCTTGTAAGATTTGGGCTGTAAGCATGCCATCTTGGTTTAGAATTTTGATTCTAAACTTGGTATTTTGCCTCCTGGACCTACCTTACACTAGCGCAACTCAGCAGCCAAACTGAGTGGGTTTAAAACCTGGCCAGCAAAAAGGATTCATAGTGGATTCATCTGCTCAAGAACCGGGTTCAGGGGCAAACTGGCCTCTAGTACACCCATGGAGAGAATGACTAATTTGGCACAACGGGCTTCTTCCCCCTGTTTTCTGTATGCGAGTCACTCACGGTCTCCTCTCCACAATTCCCTGTGCCACGCGCAGGTTGCTGCATTGTCCGAGGTGGGCAGCAGGGATGGCTTCCACCCCCATTTCAATCCGTGGCTTGTTCGAGGCTCCAGATTGGTTTAGAAACTTATCCCGCCCCCCGGCCCCCCCTCCAGCAACCTGTGCACAGGCAGGATAAAGATGGAAATGAGGTGGTGAAGAACCAACATGTGTGGGGCAGGGAAAAGAAGCCACCGCACTTCTTTCCCTTCCTTCCTTCCTTATCATTATTATTATTATTATTATTATTATTATTATTATTATTATTATTATAACATTTCTATGCCGCCCCTTGCCGAAACCTCGGGGCGGCTTACAACATGATAAAATACATTGAAATACAATAGTACATAATAAATTACCATTAAATACAAAAATACAAAAAATACAAAATCATGTGAGCAGTACCTAATTAAGGCTGTGATCCTATCCACAAGTGACACCCCACAGGGTGCGTGTTATTTGTGAGTAAATGTGTAAAGGATTGCACTGTGTGAGCTACAGGTAAGGGCTGCATAAGTGAGTGGAGGTGGGAAGCACATTATTTCATCACTGAGCAAACGGGGGGAAAATGGGGTATTACTGGATTAAATGGATAAATAAGTAGGAGTGGGGAATGGTCCCTCAGACTAGGATCCTGAACTTTAAAATTGCCTCTGTGGAAATCAGTGAGGCCAAGTCCTAAGCAATCCACTACCAAAGGGTGTGACGAAGCTTTTAAAAAGGAGGTTAGGCTGATTCATGGAGGATAAGGCAATCAGTGTCTCCTAGTCACCATGACTGTATCTCACCTCCAGTGTTGGAGGCAGGAAGCGGGTCCTCCGCATGCTGGTTGTAGGGGAGCGGGTCCTCCTCCTGGGCTTCCTGGAAGCACCTGGTTGGTCAGTCTAAGAAACAGGTTGCTGTACCAGGTAGGTCTGTGGTCTCCTCCTGCAGGGCTCTTTTTCTGTTCCCAAGTAATTAGACCCTTGAGAAATCCACAGACCCAAATAGCAACATGCTTGTAAGGCACCGGAGGGTTTCCATCCCTGACCTTCAGTGCTGCCCAAACACAGTGTTGTCTTTTTTACATTCCTGCTGGAACTGCTTGCGGAAATGTCTGGTTTAAAAAAGCAGAGGAAAATAGATAAGCCACTCACCACCCGTAGCAAAATCCCTCTGCTGCCAGTAGAAAGGAATTATAATGTGGGCATCATTGATCACAAATCTAGTCTGATTCAAGCTCTGCGTATGGCGGGGGTGGTGGTGGTGGTAGGAAATTGGAAATGAACTGAATTGAATGGAAGCCATTTATTGAATAGGAATGGATTTCAGAACAGTATTTCAGAGTCTTCTGTCATAACAGAGCAAGAGGACTGATTTGGGTGACCTGGAATGGCATGCAAGTTAATTTAAGAATATGTCTGTGTATCTGTGTTATGATTTGGACTCAAAGTCCTTGGTTAGATACATTTTTCCCCAATTCTGTGCCTGCCCTCTAATCACTTGGAGATCAAATGTCCAGAGCTCTGAAGGAGGCAGTCAAAATGTCTGAAGGGTTGCAACTCTTCATAGATCATCATAGCCAAACTTTTCAAAGGCATTTTCAGGACCAGAATCTCCCAGCAGGCAAGACGCTGGCCTGGAGTAGAACTGCAAGCCTGCACATCATTCTCCCTGCTCCTGCTATTATATCCTAGCCTGTGGTTCGGTGCTGACTGCAGAGGAAGCAAACCTCCTCCTCTGCACTCAGTGTGGAAACACGGAACTCTCTCCTCTGTGCAGGCTAGTGAGAAGAAAATGGTCTTGTATCGAATGCCCTGGTGGAGAAGGGAGTTGTCTCCCCCGCGCCAGTCCACTGGGTTTCCGCTGTGGCTAGTATGAAAAACCTCGTGGCCCAGCAAAGGAGAGGTTGGGGGGTCTGTCCTTGCACTAGCAGCAGGAGTAATTCCATACACTTGCCTGCATGGAATCCTTAGTCACTGGTGGCTTCCAGGCAAGTTGTTCAATACAAGGCTAGTCTAGATTCATACTGTCCCTCTAGGAAGCTGCTAGTCATAGGCCTGAAATAGTGCTGAACTGCCGTGAGTCTGGAAGCCTGCTTAACACTGGTGAGCTGGAGGAGGGTCACTAACAGAAGAGGTGGGTGGGAGTTGCAAAACACGGCCCCAGTCCACGGCCCGCAAAAGTTATGACTCAGCTCTGTGATCACTGGCTTTGTGGGCGTGCATTCTGTCTCTCAGAAACAGGCAGCTCTGTCTGCCTGTCACTCTCTTCCATCGTGCCTTGACAATGCCAAACAGAAGGAATGCGGGAAGCTGGTTTGGGGAATGCAGTGACTCAAACGCCGGCTGCTGTTTAGTTCCTCTTCAAAGGCGACCTGCTTCCCTTCCAAGCTGAGCTGAGGAGGTGAATTGAGCTTTACCGCCAGGCTGGGTGGTAGAAACCTATGGGAACCGTGATCTGAGATTACCGATTGCATCTTATCATAAGGGACATCAGAGAGCAGGTGCTGCATTCTTTGAATATCGAGGGTGTGTGAGAGACTCTTCAGATAATCCCTGAAAGCCAGGGGATGGCTGCCTGTAACAAGCACAGCAGCACCTTTGGGATGGGAACCGAGACCTGTGCAGCCTGGATTTTCTGCTCCCAGCCTTTGGCACGATGCCTCTAAACAGGGCTATCCACTTTAGTTATAGGGCTTGTAGCCACTTGGGGACTTCTGTGTGGTTTTACAGGTGTAAATGTATTTGCAGACACTTTTCTTTGCCCTTGTGACACTTTGCTGTCCTGATTTTAATGTTGTATGTTAAGCATTTTTTAAAATGGTGGGTCTAGCATGTTGAAAAGCCAAGTGTTCCCCTCTTTTGCCAGCTCTGCCTTAACTTTAGGTTCTTGCCAGGTTGCCTTCTAAGAAACGCAGCTCGTGACTGGTTGCGCCACCTCGCTTGCCATTTTTTGAATGGGCAAACCTCGCCCACGGCAGCCATTTTGTGAGAGCACCCATGGTGCATATGTGTCCACTGACTAGCAAAGGTTACAGCCCCCTGGACCTATTCTTCATTAATGTTTCTAGTGCATGAACAGAAAAGGTCCTGCAATTTCCAGCGTGTTCCAGCTAGCTGATGGGGGGATGCTGGGAATTATAGGACATTTTGGACTGAGCATGCAGAGGATTGCCACATATGACTCCATGGGAAATATATGCTATGTGTGAAGGGAAACCTCTTGAATTGCAGTTGGTTTTGCTCTCAATTCTGATGTTGAGTGCGCTTAACAGGAGTCTAGTTTTGCCTTCTCCAACAATTGATAATACAATAAGGAAAGGCTCTGCTCCTCCAAATGCAAAGACTCAAGTTTATAGTCTCCCCCCATGAAAAATAAAACCCACCCTTCAACTCATCTTGATCCATGAAGAATTGCACTTGTGGGACAAACTAGACATGAGTTTTCACATAAGGAAAACCTGACAGCCCTTTCTTCCTGGCACAATGCCCTTGAGAGGAGTTGATTTTGCACTGGAGAAGGGGTGGGAGGGGAAGCAAGAGCTGAACCCTTCTCCCAGCAGTTTCTCTCGCCACCTCTGCCTCTGCTTCATCCTTGCCAGTGTTCTGGGATCTCTTGCCTTGAAATAAGGACATGAAAGATTGTGGTGGGAGTGAGGGGGAGCTGGGAGTCAGAAGCATACTAATGGGAAGGATTAGTCTTCCTTTCATTTCTTTACAATCCCTCAAAGATCCACCTGGTCAGTGATGCGCTTGGTTCAGCTCTGCATCCCTCATCCCCTACTGCAGCCTTCCCCCAACTTAATCAATGGGCAGGGATGATGGAAGTTGTAGTCCCAGATGTAGGAAGACTGCATTCTTGTAACCAAGCCGCAGTGCATTTAAGTGGAATGAATGTGCCTTCTTCCCTTGTTAAGCCTGCCTTCAGGTGATCCTCCTGTTTCAGCCATGTCTTGAATTTTAGACTGTAAGTCCCTAAGGACGGAGGCCTGTCGTCTCTTGCATAAGACCAAGGTGGGAGAGGTTCTCTCCTTCCACACTCCAGCGGGGATGCTGGGAGTCCCATAAAACCTGGAGGGCTACAGAGTTCCTACACCTGCATAAAGAAGCACGGAATATGGATGACACGATATAAATTAGTAAAATAAATTGCCCTCCCTCCCATTCTCTGATCAAATCTCTCCTGCACCAAATCCGAAGACTCAACAGTGCAAAAGAAAAATGACCGATCTGGGATTTGTTGCCTGTGAATGCAGGGCCAGTCAGCTTGCCCCTGAATCACAAAGGACCAAACTGGCAGTAAAATTGGTTGTGTGTATACTGAGAAGCGAGTTCCGCTTTTCCCAAATTAAATGTGTATCAGATTGCAAGCTTAACTGCTGCTTATCTTCCAACATGGTTTTTCATTCATGTCGGGCTGGGGGATAATGGAAATTGTAATCTGGAAGGTACCGGGTTGGGAAAGGCTGGTCTGGATGCTTTTCAAGGAGAAAACCAAATCGGACTAAATCGTGGCAGTGTTGGTGGGGCAGGAAAAGCATAGGAAACAGCAGCTGGAGGCCCCCCCCCCCCCCCGATTGGAGTCCAGGCTGCTGGCATTTCTATAGCATCGTCTGTGGAAAGTTCCCAGCATTCTGTTTCTGCTCACCTCTGAGATAGGCTTTGGGGTGTTCTTTAATAGTTGGCTTAAATAATCAAGGAAGAAACTGATTTCAAATCAACGTAGTTTCCTGAACTGATATGTAGTCTAGTTCAGACGCGCACTTGATCATTGGCCTGGTCACCACAGATGGCTGGAAATTCACAGCAGGCAAGCGGCCGGGCTGGCAGGGGAGAAACGGACGACTCTGTCTGTGTTGCATCAGCCTGCTCGGTTTCCTCCAGGTTTTTGAGAAAGGACAGCCTTTTCTGCAACTGGGGCAAAATTGCAGTGGGTCAGCAGGAGGAGGATGGCGTGATCGGTCCCTCTTCTGCAACATCTGTTTGTGCTTCACAGAGGCTGCGCAGGCGCTGGTGTAACCCAGTATCTCGAAGTGGGCTACTGCTTTCTTCGAATCCTGTAAAACATCGGTGCTTGGTTAGTAATTTTTCAGGGATTATTTTTCAAGCCTGTGCTGACAGATGGCTACAACAATGCAATGATTTTTGTTTGCCTCTGAACAGAGCCTTTGTATGCTATCCAGGAGAATAATTCCAAAACCGTAGTCCTCCGCTTCATGTTGCTTTAGCACTATGGAATCTTAATCTTTTTAGGGAACAATTGCAAAATGAGTGATTTTTGTTAGGCTGTTACACCCTTAAGCACAGTAAACTCTCCCAAAGATGGAAGTTGTTCTATAATCCAGTCTTCCCCAATGCAGCCCACTCCAGATGTTCTGGCCTGCAATTCCCATCATCCCCAGTCCAACATGTGGATGGCATCATTTCAGAGAAGGCTGGGAGTTGGCCCCCTTGAATTCAGTGGGGTTTCCTTCCGAGTGGACATGCATAGATCATAATGAATTTTCCCAGATGTTGTGCAGAACAAAATTGTGTTGTATCCAGACTATGTCAAAGGGCAAACCTATGCAGGTGCAGGCAGGGAAAAGTTGTACAATTCCCAGAATTTCCCAGCAAACCAGGGATGCTAGGAAAAATAAGATTTTTGTTTTTAATTTTGCTATCTAAATATGGGTAGGATTGCACACTTGTTTTGAATTGAAATGAGCAGGACTTTAGTTAGGACTAACATACTTGTATCACCTAATTTTGCTCCTGATTTGTTTTATTATATAGAAAAGCATTATATTGTGTAGAATTTTCTAGGCATTGTACAGAAAAATAAACATGCTCTGCAGTGGGTCATTGATCTAGTTTTAAGATATTCTGGAGTATGTGGCTCCAGTAGATTCAAACAATATTTTAAAGCATGTTGAAAACCATGCATGTGCCACATGCATGTAATCCAACTGCAATTGTGTGTGTTTAAAAACAATTGTAATTGCTTTTTAAAAGCGGCTCTACATTTGGCGGTTTGGGGGGGGGGAAGCAATCACATTAAAAAAATAGAAGAAGGTTGGGATTGGGTTAACAGAAGCCCTGAAGAGGCCAGAAAGCTGATGTAATGACTTGGTGAAAGACCCACTTTGTTAAACTCAGTGCTCTTCTGTTGCAATCCCCTGAAATATTGCTTCCTGCAAGGCAACTGAAAAGCCCTCCTTCCATTGGCATCAATGGATGCTCAGGGCTCTGGGGAATACATGCTTGGAGCTGGAGAGACATGTGGGTCCTCACCTAGCAAAGCTAGGTGGAAATCTGACTCGGAAATCCACTGATCTCTTCCGCATGTGTGTGCATGCGTGTGTGTGTGTGTACACATGCATGTGTGCAGAAAATGCTTTTTTCTGTCTAAACATGCATAAGATCGTATCTTCTGATGAGCTTGTGTGAAAACAGTGATTTGTACTATTCTTAGACTTGGAAAAGGAGTCTGGTGCCAGACTAGGTGGGACCACACAGAAGGCAAAATAGAGCTGATGGTGAAATGAGTGTTTGCTTCTGAAACTCATTCATTTTTAATCCAAATTGAATCCATGGGGGATGGTTTGTACCTGCTTTGCCTGAGCTTCTGGCTCACATATCTGAAAGAAGCTGGCTCCTTTTCTTCACCTTGAGCCCCGGGCAGAGAAACCTTGCAGCATAGCTTCTTTGCCATTGGGTCCCACATCATTAATTTTATTGAGCTTCTCAAGGGCACCAATGCTAGAGGGGAGTGTGGATTCTCCTCCATGTTCCCCAGATTTGGCATTTTGTATCTTGGAGGGATTTGTGGGAGATGGGCTGCAGCAATAATTTAGGACCAGATAACCGAGCAAAACTCCTTCTCTTATACATACCCAATCAGCCATTAAGGCTCTGGGAGAAGGCCTTGTTGGTCATTCTAAAATTATCTGAATGTTGCAGTGGAAAACCTTGGCAGTGGGATATCTTGGCAGCAAGTATCTACTCTATCCAAAAATAAAAATAATAATTCCCTGTACAGTTTGGGAAGCAGAAAAAAATATGCTTGATTTCTGAAAATGTGCCCATTTAGCCAGGTTTTCCCTGGACTGTAAAGAAATTAACTGCTCTGTTCCATTTTAATGCTCATGCACTGTTCTGTCTTATGTATGATTATAATTGTGTTTTTAAAATCATATTTTCAAGGTAATTTGAATTGCTATGTTAATATTTACATAAAATTGGTTAGGGACTTTTCTAAATCCTTCGTATT
The DNA here is from genome assembly GCF_004798865.1 of Varanus komodoensis. NCBI lineage: Eukaryota > Metazoa > Chordata > Lepidosauria > Squamata > Varanidae > Varanus > Varanus komodoensis. The sequence goes on along the minus strand of NW_025336011.1, from coordinate 4,853,506 downwards.
GCAATAGTAAGAGAAATAAAGAAACGGGTGATGCAGTGAAATGCGGGCGAGGAACCACAGCTCTGTGGCGGAGTGTGCATTTTGCCCACTGTGTGTGTTTTGCCCACTGAATGCTCCTGAATCAGCCATTAAAGGATCAGGCGGTAGGAGAGACCACTTCCTGATGGACATCCTGGAGAACTGCTGCCTGTCAGGGTGGGTGGCACTGGGCAAGATCAGGGGTAGGCTACGTGTGCCCTCCGGCCATTTTCATTGGCCCCATGACTCCCAAGTTTGATGCCACGCTGCTGCATTTTGGTGCCAGAATCAGTGGTGCAAGGTGGGCTCCCGACAGTTCTGGGAGGGGAAGTTGGCTCCCCAGACCCACCAAAGTTGCCCACTCCTAGGCTAGATCGGTGGAAATTTTCACCTGGTGGATAGCAGCCTGGTATGCAACAGCTGTGCCACAACCCCCACCAAATCTGTGTACTTCTCTGCTCCCTAGCCTGCATGGACCTAAAGGGTGTTCCTGAGATTCTTGGCTGGTTGCCTGACAACCGACCCAGAGTGTGTGAAATGGTTACTCCTTGAGGACATCCACCATCTTTAGGAGGAGCTGTGGAGCTCTTGTTGTCTGCCTCATTCAGATATTTCATCCAGGCTTGTTTAAAACATGGCGTGCAGTTCTCGCTCCAGGTTTGGTTTAAGGATGCCCAGAGATGGTGAGTTCTTGAATGAAGTCAAAAGGGGAACCAGCTTGGTGTTGCAATTGCGGACTATACAGCAGAATTGCTGTGCATGCATTCTTAGAAGGCGTGATGCAGGATTTCGGGGAAATGCTGAACTGGGTTAATTTGCAGCTGAAAATGTTTGCTTGCGTTGATCAAATGTAGTCTCCTTATTTTACTTCCATTTAGTAATGAACAAAGGTTTTTAAAATGGTTACTCCATGTTAATTTTTCATCTTAGTGCACAAGTATTTGACCTGAAATCTATAAGAAAAAGTCTAAAATGCACTTAATGAGACTTAAATAATGAATTATGTAGAAATTTTTATCGGAAAGCTTGTACAAAATCAAAAAGCGGGTACTTCCCTTGCATTTTTTAAGATTTAGGAAAAAAAAGCCAGATCCTGAAAATTGTTCACATGATGGATTTTCAGAGTCAAAAGAACTGAATGATATGCTGACAACTTTCCCTAATATTATATTTGCCATTGATATTTATTAATCATCACTAATGAATTTACAGAACTGAATTTTTTCAGCAGAATCATTAAGCGCATCACTTCTTTGAAACAAGCCCCCGAACTGAGTGGGACTTGAGTAAATTTGCTGAGCTAAGAATTCACTGAAAAACTCTAACTTGATGATTTTTAAAGACATCTGTAAAGATTATACAATTTAGGGCAAACATTTCCTCCATGTCTTCTCCATTTGAAAGCATTCTTATGATGAAATATGCATGAAAATGACTGAACAAACAAAAAAGCCCATTCACATTCATGCAAATGAGATGTAAGAGCCGCTGTTCTCCTACTGATCCTGCAAAATCGAGATGGATTTTCAGTTCAGATCTTTTCTATTATTTATTCCTGCTACACTCTTCTTCCAAAAGCAGGTCCCACTGAGAAAAAGAGGACATCCAGAGATCAAATCGTCCTAGCTTCTCCTCTTGAAAGTGCGTTTTTGTTGCTGAAGATTTATTCTTATGATCCAGGATGCTGTTCACCTACCAAGGAACCTGTGTGGGTTGGTGTATGGATTGTGACAGGTTTAGCTAACAGCTGGATTTCATGGTTTCCACAACGGAAGCTCGGCCAATGTTTGTTCATCCCAAGAGTCCAAGAGGCAGCATGGAGCCACTGTGGCGCACCCTCCCCGAGCTGGCACTAGGCTGGGAAAGGCTGTCCCAGAGCCTAATCTGAATGTTTGTAACCTCCTCCACACCGCATTTAAAAACTGTAACTAAGCAAAGGCACAATGGCTTCACCAGCCAGTTTCTGTTTTGCATTTTTCCCTCCTCTGCATTCCCCCACCGGCCTCTTTGTTTTCTGTGTGACGAAAGTGTCTCGGAGAACTTGAAAGCTTGCGCGTTAAGTTGCAATATTTTGCCTGGCTTAATAAAGGCAATCCCTGAAGAGGAATCTTACATTTTTACAACCCAAATGGCCACCTTCTCTCCCTTCCCTGACACTGACAATAATAATATAATACTCCGTAAAGAGTACCGAAGGGCTTGGCTATTTTTCTGCACAGGGTTTTAAAATACCCTGCCCTTTGTAGACTGCATCGTAAATGGGCAGAGGAACCAAAGGCCCCCTGGGACCAAATCTGGCCCTCCTGGTTTCTCAGTCCGGCCCTCCGGCATTCCTCAGGACCCATCACCTTTCCCCCTGTTTGTGGGAGATCTAGTCATGGATCCTTTGCTCCGCGTCTGCTGCTGCCTGGTAGTCCTCTGCTGTCTTCCATTCCAGGAAAAGAGTGTTGCTGTTTATTTATTTGGTTCCCTGCAAGATACATTCTCAGACTTCTTGCTACTCTTAGCCAGATCAAAGGAAGGCCAGCTATCCCTTTCACTCAAGACCATGTGGAAGGCATTAAAAAGCATCAGCTGCTTTTAGTAGCGAATAGATTCCATTTATGCGACAGAAGCAGGAAACCGAACATGCATGCTAAAAACAAAGCAAAACTGTGAGTGACTTTCATTAGACTGGTGAAGGGGGCCTTCCAAAGTAGCGCCTCACTCACTGGCCCCATCTCTTCAGCCGCAGCCTTTTATTCTAGTCTTGCATTTATTCCAGCCACTCACCAGATGACCAGGAATTCCAGGCTGGCATTTTCCTTCTAGCTGAGTGAACAAGTTGGCACAGGGGCCACAGCGATCTCTCCCTCCCTCGGCCCCATGCTCAGTTTCTATACCAGCACCAGAAGAAATGAAGACAGTACAAAACCAGGTTAACTAAGAAGAAATTAAACTCATCGCTAAAAGCAAATTCTATTGTGCTTTTAGACTGCATTTACTCACCTCCGTTTTCTTCAAAAAAGGGGTGAATACTTTTTTTTTTTTTTGGCAGGCTGGTCACTTTTTGGGGAGCGGGGCTTAATTTTCAGCTGTTTTGTGCCATTGTTTCTAAATTTAGGTTGTAACCTCTTTGGGGAAGGTTTTTTCTGGGTCATTCACTGCTCCTGTCTGTGGAGGCTCCTGAATGCCAAGAAGGAACAGAACCAAAAGGCCAAATTAGATAACAAGGAGTTAGTAAATGCTGGATCACCACCTTCCCTGATTGGACACCCTCCAGATGTGGTAGAAAACAACTCCCATCATTCCCAGCCAGCTTGGTCATTTGCTTGAACGTACAGGTGCAAGGCATAACATTGTTCTTTAAAATAAATTTGGCCAAGCTTTCTAAGGATGGTGGGAATTGTAGTCTGTAATATCAGGAAACTGCTAGCTTAGAAAGGTTTGGGTTAAATCCAGAGGCTGAGGCTGATCTCATTAACTGGAAAGATATGTACAGTAATCAGATGGAAACTAATTTTTAAAATATTTTAATACAAAGACTTACAAAACAGCAAATGTTAAGTCTTTGGAAATATTGTAGTGCTCTAACATTTGCAAAGTGCCATGTTTTACCTCATGCGCTGCTACAAGGAGGATATTATTATTATTATTATTATTATTATTATTATTATTATTATTACATTTCTATGCCGCCCCTTGCCGAAGCCTCGGGGTGGCTTACAACACAATAAGATACATTTGAGGCATTCCTTTCACTGCACATAGTTCAGGGTTTGAGTGGTTCAATTTGCTGCACACGCTTTATTATATTATCCTTCATTTACCAGAAATCATTTTAAAATCACCATCAGATTTAGGGAAATCTTTGAGTTGGCTGTTTTATTTTTCTAAATGTATTTAAAAACTCCTAATAACAAGTGGAATACAGGCCAGCACAAACGAGATCAAATAAACAATTACAGGTCAAACCACATCACATATACAACAACTTTATTAAGAGAGAACCATAGTAATTAGCTGGGTCTCTTAAGGTCTCTCAAGGCTTGCAGTGAGAGGGTGTGAGTTTCATGAAGGTGTGGTCACCCTTAATAAGACTGAGGTTTGGCCAAGAAGGAGAGGAGGGTAAATGCAATGAGAATAAGGTTGCAGAAATGCTGACATAGGGCAGGATCCCATGTATGTTTACACATGCAAAGCTACAACTCTCAGTTGTACTTTTGTTGGCTACTCCTCAAACAGAATGCTGGACTTTTTTAGGCCTTCAGATTAATTTTATTTTTGATTTATTCTGTTGCTGCATTAAGCCTTTCTTAGGTTTGAACATTACGTTGTATGATATTTCAAGTGTGTGTGCTTAAAACTTTATTTTGTGAATGATCCAAAGACTTGTCCTATTAGGTGGCATAATTTATTTAAATTATATAAGTAAATGATTTAAAACTGGGATTTGAGTTGTATTTATGCTGGCCATGATCACAATCATTCTTTTCATCCTCCCTTCTCTTTCACACCAGAAGGAAAGTTAATGACTACTAAAGCATGTGGTTTTGATACATCTAAAAATACTTTTCCCCTTTCAGAACTATGTTTTTATTTTGATGCCTATTTTAATTGATCGCTTAACAACTCAACAAAATCCTGTGCATATTTATTAAGAGTTTGTGTCCAATGCAGGTGACTCCCAAGAAAGCGTTGCATGGAATTGAACTATTCTATCTACTCCTTCTTGGGCGTGAGGCCCATTGAATGCAGTACTGCTTTCTTCTGATTAAGCATGCACAATATATCCGCTTAAGATTTTCTTTGCTAGTTCACAGATTTAATGAATTTGCTAATAGAATAACCGGAGCTGACACAGAGATAGTCAGATAAAAAGGATGGGTTTGCCTTCTGTGGAATGGGTGTTGGAGAAGTTTATTTATTTATTTAGGACATTTCTAAGCCATCGCATTCGCAAAAAGCCTCGGGGCGGCTTACAAAACAAATAAATAAACAATCATACAAATAATCATAAAAATCCGGAGACATCTCGGCATAAATATAAAAACCAATAAATAAATGCAATTTACAATTTACAATTAAAATAACTTTTAAATAAAAAGGTCTTGGCCTGGCACCGAAAAACAAATAACAATGGCGCCAGGTGGACCTCTCTGGGGAGTGCATTCCATAGGTGGGGTGCCACTGCAGAGAAGGCCCTCCTTGGGGTACTCACCCTCCTAATATCCTTCACGGAGGGTTCCTGGAGAAGGGCTTCTGCCGCCGATGTCAAGGGGCTGGAGGGCATATATGGACGTTCACATATATATATCATATATGAGAGCATTCTGGAGAGCCCTTTGGAACTCTGCCCTCACCTCTGACTTGGGCTTAGTATCTTGGACTTTTCCATTTAGACTCCACAGTTTGCCACCTGGGAAACGGGTGTTTTGTGGCCATCACTGCCCCCAGTGGCAAACAAGCCCTGTCAAGGAAGCCATTTTGTGAGGGAGCACCCCACAACACGCTTTCAGTATTCCAAATGTGGCCTCCAGACCAAAAAGGTTGCAGATTCCTTTTTTAAGTTTTATTTTCTTAACATAAACAAGTGCATAAGAAGAATTATGAAATAGACAAAGCAAACTAAAATAGACACAGCAAACTAAAATGAACAAAGTTGCAAAGGGAATTCTAGACAAATACAGCCTATACATTCAAATCCCCAAATTAATCCATCTTTCTATTTTTCCACACTCTGTGATAGTTTATCAAAAAAAATTTTAATCTGTATCCCAATCATCTCAAACCCTCTACTGCTTTTTTTAAAACTCAAATCCCATTAGTCATACTGAACATGAAATAGTAAAATTTCCATTGATCATTACATTTTTCTGTTAAGGTTGCAGATTCCTGATCTATAGTGGCAGAAGGCAGTTGGTGAAGATGAAATCCCCACAGTAAATGCTTTGCCAGCAGAAATAAGACATGCAAACTGCTGGCACTCTGAGAGGGACTCAGACAGTGGAGTATGAGGAGAGACAGAGAGAACTGGGCATGTTCAGCCTTGAGAAGAGAAGACTGAGGGGGGTATGATACCCCTCTATAAGTACCTCAAAGGCTGCCACAAAGAGGAAGGTCAGATCTCTTCTCACTGGTACCAGAGTGTAGGGCATGGACTAATCAAGTCAGTTGCGACAACCCAGAGTCAGGCTAGATATCAGGAAGAGTTTCCTCACTGTCAGAGCAGTAAAACAGAGCAACCAGTTGCCTAGAGAAGTAGTGGGCTCTCCCACACTAGAGACTTTCAAAAAGAAACTGGACAGCCATCTGAGTGGGATGGTATAACTCAGTGACCTGCAACAGCCGGGGGTTGGACCCAAAGACCTTTTGGCCCCTTCCACCCTACTATTCTATGATTTAGACAGGAGCTTTGAGAGTGATAAAAGATCTAGAATGCACAGCATGAGGTGCTAAAATCTGAAAGTTGTTGCTCAGCTCACTTGCTCGTGTTATCTGGAGCTCTTTAACCCCTTGGTCTGGTTTGCCTTTCTCTGTGCTCATGCCTAGCTCGGTCAGTGAGGACTAGTGGCTTAGTCCGTGTGGCTTTGAAGTTGGCATTTGTATCAGATGGCCCTGTGCTTCTGTTCTAACTTGATCTGAAATATTTAGCTATCAGTAGGACATTAGGGAAAAGGAAACTAAATGCCGAGTTCCTCACTTTCTAAAAAAAGAAGGAAAGAGCCAGCCCTGCTAATGGGCGAATCTCCTGGGGAAGAGATTACGTTAGAAGTGATTGAGTCCCAAGGGGAAAACAGCTTTTGTCTCCTGGCAGTGATGCATCCTCATTTCTTGTATAGCCGCTTTCACCTTCTCCTGACTTCAATAAAGCAGAATGCCAAATGTCACTGGTCCTTATTTCTCTCACTTTGCAGCTCAGGTTCCGGACAGTGATGAACAATTTGTGCCTGACTTCCATTCAGAGAACTGTAAGTACTGTGACTGGGGAGACAGACAGGAAGGGAAGGCAGGGCGGGAAAGATCAGGTGGAGAGGATAGACCGGCGTAGGATAGATACCGTAACCGCCTGATCCTTTGCACTGAATCAATGGGCTTGTCTGTCTCTGCATAGGTTGCAGCTGTGAGAATACAGTCGGTCCTCAGCTGCCTTTCTCGTAGTTATCTATCTAATATGGCTAACTAGTGACTGTTTTGCTGCTGCTGGTGCTATTCATTCGGAATGTTGGTTCCTTCCTGTGGACCAGCTTCCCGATGGGGCACCCCCCCCCCCCCGCCAAGATGTGTTGGACAGCAACTCCCAGAATTCCCAGCCAGCATTGGCCAATGGTTCTGTTCTCCAAAATGGTTCTATCCTTTTGGACGCTGATGTTGGATTGTGAAAAGAGATTGACTCTCAAATATTTGAGAAAGTGAAGGTTTTTGTGGCAGGTCTATAGTTAGAAAGATGCATATTTCTGCCTACCCCACCTCAACATATAGTATCTATTAAAATAGTTGCCGCTTAAGGTGCAGACCTATCCCTGAAAGGGGAGCTGGAGGAGGCATAGGATGCCTGAGACCTTCCTCTACAGAGGTCTCCCCTTCTTTTGCTCCATCAGCTGAGCCAGGAAAACAAGGTGCTCCAGCAGTGAGTTGGGGAGGGCACAGCTCTGCAGCTACTTATTCTCCCCTGGTCCCTTTAGACTCTCAAAACAAGGGCTGGGAATTATGCTTGCCCTAAGCTGGTGTAGTTTATTTTTCTTCCAGTGTTGTCCATGGGAAGAAAGAGAAGACAAATGCCAGTTTGCAGAAGAGAAAGGGGAAGATCAAATGCTCCGGCCCCAATCTTGAACCGTGGGTGGTGTGAGGCTCCAGAACTTCGAAAGTGTTAGTGCCTCTGCCACATTTAAACCCTGCCCCATCACATGGGCTTGCTTTGCTGGCCGGCTAATAATTTGCTCGAAAACTTCCTTAAATATGCCTTCATCATTTCAACAAGTTATGTTTTACTTTTTATTAAAGCCTTTCTCCCAGAGCTCAAGGCACAGGGGTTGTGGAGCTTTGAGCTCTTCAAGCTGCAATCCTAGACTCACTTTTTCAATGGTGGTTTAATGTCGGGAGACATGTGTAGGGTTGCACTGTATGGGATATTCCAGGCCCTTTGCCTGGACATGAGCTAACTCTCTTTTGGAATGACTTTTTCTGCTTGTGGCAGCAAAAGGTCCAATCACTGCTGTTCTGCTCAATTGCTCTCTATGGAGGAAGCTCGTTTCCAAATTCTGTTTTTCTGGCTGACAGCAAGGGCGCTGTTATAGCGGACAAGTGGTGGGTCCTTATGATTGCCATTCAGTGCACCTTAAGAAACGTTTTAAACACGTTCAGTTGCCTCTGCAGCAGCCTTGCTGACTGGGGATGAGGGCGTTGCTTTCCAACACGTCGGAAGGAGCCTGGGGAAGGCTCCCCTGTGGTTTCTGGCTGTACTGCCGTGATCCCCCGTACCCCACTGGCCTTGCTGCTGCTGTGCTATGCATTTACCCACCCAGGCCGCATACCCCCTGACCCATTCCAGGCCAAGCATAGCTCGCTCATAGCTCTTCCCTGTATGCAGTCAAGCCTTTGCTAGCAGCTGGGCCTCTCTTCTGGTGCCATGAACCCTAATTTTGCTTGCCTGTGTGCACAGATGGGGTTAGATCTCAGTGTAGTTGTATTTAGAACAGATTCTCTGCAATCAAAGGGAGTTAGTTTAGTCACGAGTAACATCTATCCCATTGATTTCAGTGGGTCTATTATTGTTGCTGTTTCTGCAGTCGTTGGGTTGCCCTGTAGCTGAAAGTCTCAACGTGAGACGCACAATCAAAGGAAAACCAATACAACCAAGAATAAAACCCTGTAATAAAGCACACCAAAAAGGCATTCCTTTAAAAGCAGCAACACAAATGCATCATGTAAAGGCAAAATCATATGCATGTTCAGGCAGAAGAAAAAAAGCCCTATAGTTCCCAGCATTCCCCAGCTAGTAAGGTGTAGGACTTTTTCAGTCCGAACATGCATAGGATTGTACCTCAAAGTGGTAACTCAACAGCTATCATTAGAGCAGATGATTTAAAAATGCAACAGCACGCATTCTAAAAGTAAAGTTATGGGCTAGGTGTGACTATGCCTGGTTCTGACCCCTGGTCTGGTACAGGCACCACTGGGACACATGCATGCAAAGAGCACACCTTCTCTGCGCTAGGAATGGGTAACTTCTGGCCTCTGAGCTAATTCAGAAGTCCTCCTGCATGAGATCAGTGCGGAGCTCCGGCAGGGCTGATCGACGCTTCTCTTGCGTCAGAGCAATGGGAACAGCGGAAAGAGGAAAGGGGTAGCCCCACCCACTGCGTGCTTTGGCCCCGCCCACCTCCAAAATTCACCTGGCGGGAATGCAGTCCTTCACAGGAAAAATGAAAGGGGGGAGGGAAGGAAAAGAAAGAAAGAAAGAAAGAAAACTTGCCACCCCTGCTGTGTGTGCATGCCCCCACCCAAGATGCCGGGACCCCCAGATATGGGTCACGCAGAACTGGGCCTGACTTGCCCTGAGGAGGCTCGATCCGTGTCCCAGTCCGAGGCAGCCCTGGCACCCTCCTGCTTCCTTTTCCTTATCAACGCAGCGTGCAGTGCACAGGTTGCCTCCCACATCCCCTTGGCGGCTGGGTGGGAGGGAGGGAGAGGGCGGCTTCCCCCACCTTTTCTGCCCCTTCCCTGTGGCCAAATCCTGCCTATGGCAGTCTGTAGCGGCAGGTGGAGTGCCTCGATCTCCTAATCTCCCCCCTTCTTTCCAGTGGCCCTCCATAGTCCCCCCGCTAAGATCAAAAAGGAACCCCAGAGCCCATGTTCGGAAGCTCCCGGCTCCTGCAGACACAGGCAACCTTTTCAGTACCGTAACGGAGAGCAATGTCTCTATGCCAGGTAAGGCTGTCCGATCCAGCAGGTCCGGTCCTGCTTGTTTCACCTGATGTCACTTGAGGCACACCTGGCAGCTTTCCCAGTGTTCATAACCTGGTGCCAGAATTGCCATGATGTCCAGAACGGGAGGCTACCATCTCCTTGGCAGTCTTCAGTCAGTAACCAGCTGAGATGCCCAGTGTTTCTATGGACATCCCCTATAGTTTAGCCTGAAGCACAGGGCCCGGGGACCATGGCTCACTGGCAGAGAACTTGCTTTGAACACGGAAGGCCCTGATGTTTGCAGGTAGGGCTATGAAAGCAGCCTGCCTGGAAGCCTGCTGGTCCATGACCTTACTAGACTAGAGAGACCATTGGTCTGTTTCAGTAGAAACCATCTTCCTTTGGTCCTCTGCTTAGGAATGGACTCCTATAGAGAAATGGAGACCTGGGCAAAAAACCTGCCCAGATAAACCCCCATTGGGGTTGGGAACTGGAAAAATTCAAACCCCACTTTTTTTTCTAAATTGGGATTTTTTGGAAAAACAAATTGGAGGATAGAAATATTCCCCCTTGTCTGCCCCCCCTCCAAGCCTTCACATCTGTTGACCGATCAGTCAGGCTTGGTCTGACCAAGCTTGTTGGGAACTGAAGGTTAAGCACGATCTATTTCGTTTCCACGCGAGCTGGCATTTTTGCTTTTCCTCTGTACGGAACAGCCTACATTTTTTGGTGTGAGTTGCTCCTAATGTTTCTCTGTTTGTGCATGTTTTAAAAAGTACGTCCCCCCCCCCCACACTCAGTACTTTGTATTGCTATGTTGCTGGTGTGTGTGCTCTTCCCCACCCCCATGCATGTGTGCACATTTAGCCTGAGCTAAGCTGTTCCATTTTCCCCAGGAGATGCAAACTGGGTAAATCATCAAAAATACCTCTTTTCCTTCTCCACCTTCTGTAGATCCCAAGAAGCAATGTCTTGTATGCAGATGTTCAGCCTTCGCATGATAGGGCTAAGAGGGTGTGTATAAAGGGGGTCAGGGTACACCCTTGGGGCCTGTTCCCACTGGCTTCTGGTTCTTGAGCCCCCAAACCTTCTTGTTCCAAAGGTGCTTGTACTCAGGTAGAACCTTCTAGACCAGGTTTCTCCATCCTGGGACCTTCCTGATGTTTTGGCCCCAAACTCCTAGGGCTGTGCTGGCTAGGGCTGAAGCAAGATGAACTCCTAAATATCTGGGGGGGGGGGTGCCAGGTTGGGGCTGAAGACTGTAAACAACTGCTCAGTGCAGTGAAGGTGGAACAAGCTGGTTGGTGTCAGCAGATGTGGGGATCTCTGTGTGTATCTGGCATGCCATGCCTCCTTCCTCACTCTCCTTTCCGTCAGGGGTGCAAAACCTCAGGCTTGGGGGCCACATCTGGTGCTTGCAGGTCCTCCAGTTGGCCACACACCCTTTCTTTTTCTCTTGATTGCCCATCATTTGGTGCTTCCTGGCCTTTGCAGCATTTATTCCCCACCCTAAAGGTTGAAATCCCTCTCCTAAGCCTCAGTCACTATCAGCAAGAGCTTTAAGGAAATGATGCTGGCAAGTTTGGCCAAACCCTTTTTGCTCTGCCCACCAATGAAAGAGGCTCCCAAGACCTTCTTGGAAAGGGAACTTCGCCTTCAGGTTGAAAGATGTTCTGTGTCCCTCTTAGTCCTCACATGCCTGCAAAAGGCCACAATTCCAGAATATTCTGTCCTGGTCTGGCCACACTGGGAATGCTGTGCATGGTTCTGGCTGTTATGCTTTAAGGAGGGCATTGACAAGTAGGGGAACACACCGAGAAGAGCAACCAGGATGGTGAGAAAGTGTGGAAACCGAGTCTAATGAAGAACTGTCGAAAGAGCTGAGTATGGCGAAGAGACGATTAAGGGGAGAGAGTCTGTTTTACTTGAATGGCTCCTGCATAGAAAATAGATCTGGCATTCTCTGGTTCTTCAGAGGGAAAGACAAGAACCAAGGGCAGAAATTGTAAGGAAGCCATTTTCAGTGAAACTGTAGGAAGAAACTTCCTAACTGTAGGGGTTGTTCAGCAGTGGAACAGACTCCCGCAGGAGATGGTGGCGCTCCTTCACTGGAGGCATCTAAGCAGAAGCTGGATGGGCAGCTTTCAGGTATGGGCAAGACCCCTGCATGGAGTGTGTGTGTGCGTGGGGTGGGGGGTTGGTTTAGATGACCTCCAAGATCTGTTCCAACTCCTAGATTTTATGAATATGGTCAGAGGACAGGGAAGCTCCAGATATAGAAGATGCATGGAAGCCATCATTTAGCAGAGGTGAGCAGATCCCAACTTTGCTCATCCTCCATGTTCAGGTGCTGTGCCAGTGGGTGGCTAGCTAGGGGGCACCCTTTTGTGCCAACAATGCAACAAAAACCCCCTTGATCCATCTCTGGATCTGTCACTGCAGAAGTACAGCTTCAGGGCTTGATGGCAAAGACTCATCTTAACATCCTGCAGCAGTGAGTTCTGCAGGCTGCTTACAGGCTCTGCAAAGAACTTCCTCTTTGCTTTTTTCAAACAGGTTGGTGTCAGTTTCAGTGGATGATCCCAGAAGTTTGTCTTGAGAGTGTACAGGCAGCTGATCAGACTTCTTGTGTTAGTCTCCCAAACTTTTGTCCCCTTCATATCCATTGACCTCACAGCCCTCCCCTTTTACCAGCAGTTTTGGCTTTGCCTTGGATTCCTCCATCTCCTAATGGATCCCTGGAACAATCTTGTCCATGTTGCTATTCCTTACCTGGCACTGCAGAAATCTGGCCCTTCCACTCTGCTGAAACGCTGTGTTCACACGGATTGTTCAAAGCCTTCTTTTCTCCTCCCTTGGGGTTACAATCCAATCCTGCATCTCAGCTGGGATTGCTTTGCATTCTCAGTCAGGCTTCTTACTCTCGTCCTCGTGTTTGCCTTCAGAGCTCTCCATGGTTTCTTTGTCCCTCCACATATGGACCTGGTTGGGATGCCTGCTGGCCAGCCACACCCATTTGAAAGATGCTCCTTTCCATTCATCCCTTGGTCTTATTGTCAGTGCTTCACACCAGTAGTTGGCCTGGATGCTGTGCTTGGTCCCCACAGAACTGTTTTTGGATGTGTGCCTCGAAGATGTTTTGCCTTTCTGCAAACCCTGCCAGCCTCTTGATTCCTCTCTCTCGTGTGTGGATGGTACCATTCTGGCTACATAAAGATCCACCCGCAGAATGACTTTGCTGCTTTGTATGAATAACGATAAATAAACAGAATCTATCTTTGATCCTGGGTAAGGGGTAGGATATGGGTGGGAGTGAGAGAACTGCATATCCTTCCACAGTTGATGCTTGCACATTCTTCTAGGCACGAGTCCACCTTTGTGAGCCCCCACGGCCCACCCCAGGCTCCATCTGGCCGGGCATACCTTATGGAACACAGGTGAGCCATTGCAGTGCGCAGGAATAATTTTGCAGTGTATCCCACACCATTCTGAAGACTTGGTGCAAACCAATACAAGGCATCAATGAAGCACAGGAAGATTGTGCCCCCTCCTCATGTCTGGGTCCTGGGCTCACAGGGATGCAGCTCTCACCTGCACCCACCCCCTGCCCCGCACCCACCTGTAGAATTCCCTGTCCTCTCCACAATCCGCACACCTGAATTTCTCCAGCAACAGTGTTTCTTCTCGCTGTATGGGGAAAGACATGCTGGGATGGCTTGCGGATGAACAAGCGATATATAAGATTACCAAAGCTCTGCTGCTGGTGGAGAGGAGAACAGCTGGAGGAAAGGTGTTGTGATAGATGATTGCAGTGCCTGGATGTGTGAACGCTCCTGAATTTTTGGTGGTGTGGCCATGGGGGCTGTCAAGATGAGTGCTTGCACTGCAGCATCTACCATGCCACCACTGCCCTCAAGCATGACTGCCAGCTGCTGAGCCTAAAAGGCTCCCATGGGGCTCCCGGAATATGCTTCAACGAGGGCTCTGGTGGCCACTGGGGGAGAGTTGGCCACAAGTTTGGCCCCGTCGCTGTAACCAGCTCCTGAGCCAATCATGTTCGGCATCACTCACATGGGGATGGGAAACATGCAGTCCTCCCGAAGTTTTGGACTACAACCCCCATCATCCCCATTGGTGTGCTGACTGGGGCTAATGGGAACTGCAGTCGAACAGTGGGCAGCATGCTGTGGTGTCATTCCTCAGAGTCAAATAGGCTAGCAGAGTCCTCCTGAAACTTTCAGGTGGCACAAAGGGTTGTCCTTCATGCATGCACATCTTGGCGCAAGCGGACTGCGCAACCCGCCGCCCAGTGGGGTGCAGGAGAATTCAGTGCAGGTGGTTGCAGAAGCTCCACTATAAGTGGATTCTCCTCTCGCTCGTTGTTCAGACCGTAGTTTGCACTACTGCGACATCTCTTGTGCCTGTGCAGTGACACATGGGATACACAGGGCCACAATTTCCCATCACAGCTCTAGCAATGAGATCTCCTTGCCTCTTGGAATGTCCCTGAATTTTATTGTTTTGTTTTGGTGGAGTGATGCCCCAGAATGGGGCAAGGTTGGTGGGTTCAGAGCTTTTCTCTCTTTCTTGATGCATTATGGTGGCCTGTAAGATCCTTTACTTTAAAAAAAAAAAAAAATCTACCTTTCCCAAGCTAGTTCAATCCAGATGTGTCAGAGCGTGACACCCTGGCTCTGAGGACTTTGGCTGTTGGGTGGTATAGAAAATTTATTTAAAACTTTTGTATGCCATTCCTTATGCATAGCATCTTGGGACGACTTGCAATCATTAAAACAACACAATAAAATAAAATAACGTGTAGCATGGCTGTTGCCAGTTGAAATTGACTTGCTCTCCGGTCTACCTGGCCTGCACCAGCTTTGGGGCGCGCACCACAATAAATTTGCTAGCCTTTGAGGTATCGCCAGAGTCTCTTGTTTTTCTGCAAGTTGGATCCCTTCTAAAGTGGTTTAATATTATAAAACTTGGGGTAGGGGCACAACTGACCTATTTGCCATCCCATTTCAGCTGTCCATTAATTCTGCTTTGTTTCCACCGATATAACCCCACCGCCACCTCTTCCAGTGGGGGATTACCAGGATGCTGGGCGGTTCTTTGGTGTTCAGCAATTCCATCGTGATTCTACTGTCTTTCTACACTCCTAGCTCATTGTACCAGCCACACACCGAGACGGGCCAGCCCTTCTCCGCCTCTCAAACCTTGGGATCCGATGCCTCGCATGCATTCCAGCGCCCGCTCTCGGCCCCGTGCCTGCCGTACCTGCCACAGGGCTTCAAGCAGGAGTTCCCGGACCCCATGTACGAGCAGGCGAGCACTCTGGGGGCCTCCGGCAGCTCCCGGTACACCGCGGGAGTGGCGATCAAGCAAGAGCAGATGGACTATGCTTTTGACACAGGTAGGACATGGGAGAGTGGCCGACCGGAACACGTGTATGTGTGATCAGGTGATCAGGTGCACCAGGGTCCTTGTTTCAGATATGGCACTTCCAGGGCCAGCTCAGAGTTTGAAGATGCTTTGGCTAAAGTGTCCTCTGGCATAGACATGGACAGAAGTTTGCTGGATTGATTTTATTTATTATTTGATGTATGCTTCCTCCCCACTTCTCAGTCAAAAGACTCCCAAGGTATACCTAAGGTTACCTTGAACACAGGGAACATATACACAGACTTCTGACTTGGTCTCTCTAAACAGGCTTAGAAGCTCTCTGCCCTTAGATTATTTATTTATTTAAAACATTTGTATGTCATCCTTCACTATCGCGTCTCTTAACTTGTTTAGAAGTCAGAACAGAACTCTGCACATGTTCAAAAGCATGTAGCCTGGGTGGAATAGATTGTTTGCAAAGAAAGTCACTGGCAAGTTGGCAACCCTGAGAAACTGAGTACTCTTCCAGCCAGCCCACTGGGGGTCCCTTCCTTTCCCATTGTCCTGGGAACATTTGCTGCCGGTTGGTGGCTGCCACTCACTGCAGGCCTGACTCCATTTTTTCCTCCTGTCTCCTCCTGATGAGGGCTTATCTGTTCCATCAAATATGACAGTGCAACCGGTCTGCTAAATCAAGCTAAAAGATTGATACTACAAGCCTGGAGTGAGAAAAATTCCCACCTCCTGTAACACAGCGGCCTGAGGATCTGACAGGGCTTTCAATATTCACATGGGTAGTATTTAGACACTACTTGCAGATGGATAAATATAGAGATATTTGGTCCCCCTTTCCTAAAATGTTTATATTGTTTATACTGAGATCTGTATTATTATACATGCATATATTTTAGTAGTAGTTTGAAGTTTATCGTACTAATCAAAGGCTATGACAAATACATCGAATGAATGCACATAGACAACAAAATGAAGAATTTCAAACAGTATAAATAGATTAAAATATGCTACAAACAGAAATTCATCTTTGACTTAACTCTGAATCTTAAGTGCGGTTTATAGCAAGTTTGTCTAATTCTCTCTTCCTGATCTTTTTTGCTGCAAAAGCAAGCAAAGCAAAACTTTATGTGTCATATAACTACTAATATCACTTAAAGGAAAAAGAATTGTTTCTGCCAAGGTATTCCTGCATCTATATGATAAGACTCTCTCTCTCTCGGGTCAGTATATTAAGGACAGATTAAGATGTACTGTGTCTTCCACAGATACATAAAATGCATTCAAAAGGCACCTTGTTCTATCACCCACCCAAAACTGCAGTTGGCCTAACTTGAAATTGTCATGCAATAAAGGCATTTCTTGAAGAGGACGGTCTCAATCTGGACAGATAGCTCTATAATGTTCTGTTTTCAAAAGAGGAAATCACTGAGAGGATTTAGAGTTTTTCATTAATTGCAGGTATTTTCAGGAGTCTATCCAAAGAAACCAGTCCCCTAATTGTCTCTTATCCAGAGTAAAGATGTTATTCAAATCAGTAATATAATAGCTAGATACCAAATTATGAAGCATTGCCTTCCAGATATGGTTTTCATTCATTTCCAAATGGCACAAAGCTGGAAATGTTCATTAGAGAGAAGAGCAATTCATTTAAGATACTGTAAATTAGCATAGTCTATTCTTGTCCTGATTGATGGCTATAGTAATTCTGTGCACAACGGGTCGTGGGAGGGAGACAACATTTGAGAAAGAAGTTGTTCTGCAGTATTTCCACAACATTTTTGGTAGTGCTGTGAGTCCCCCAAATTTCAGCCCCGTAAAGCATTTGCAGAATCACTTCACTATAATAAACTTCCAGGGTAGGTTCAATCAGCTGCCCACCTTTGTTATAATAAAATTTAAATTAACACTGCAATGGCTTTCTGCGCCTTCCATTTTACTATGCTCTTTCCACAAGAGCATAGTAAAATGGACATTTATATGTCCATTTTACACATGTATAATGTACATATATTTTATATACATCCATTGTAAGTGATTAATTTGTATAAGAATGTTGTGTGTTTTTTCATTTAAGGTTTTTTGCCTTGCCTTGGTGAAATTCACTATACATGTATCTGTCTCTGTACCTACACATAAATGCGGCAGTCTTTTGAGAGGTGCATGATGCATCAAAGGCAGTACCAGAGCTGAACAGGAATGCGTTAGCAATCTGCCCTGCTATCCCATAAACTTCCCTGCTCCATCCGAGTTTCATGGCAATCCTCAGAGCAGCTGGCTAGATGAGGACGAGGTTTTCTTACAGCAATATATTGTTCCATGTTACAATGGGAAGTATTTTGCAAGCCTTCGTCTTGAATAGACAAACAAGACCCATCAGCTTTCTGAAAGACCTGCTCCTGGTGCAGAAGGAAACTGCTGGAGCCCTTATTCTCTCAGTGATTTGGCTTTCCTGGAGACATAGCTATGAGCCTCCGTCCTTCAGAAATGTACCACTGCGTCACTAATCAAAAGGAAATCAGGCTTTGGCTGGAACTGAAATGCCAGCAGTATTGCAAGGTGTGGCAAGAAAGGGGTTTTCTTACAGAATTCTCAGCTTTCATTTTGTGGATGCTGGAAGGGGTTGGTGGAAGTGGGAGGAGAGAAGCTGTGGTTGTTAAAGGTGCGATCCTGTGCATGTTTAGACAGAAAGAAGGCCTACAACTCCCAGCTGTGCCCTAACTGGCTTAAATAGTTATCTACAAGGAAGAATGGTTTGTAAATTATTTGGTCCTTGTGCCTCCCATTTAAAAAATATTACCACTGAATGTGATTCTTAACATAATATCTTGAGCACAAGCCACCAAGCCACATTGGTCAAAATCCTTGCAATTTTAAATGGGGGGTGTGTGTGTGCAATTCTAGTCAGAGTAAAGTTATTTTGTAATCTTACCTTTGAGAATACACAGTACATTTGTTTTTAGATTTAAAGCAGCAGCTTTTTGCTCACTCAAGTTAGGGGAGACACACACACACACACACACACACACACACACACACACACGGCTCAAACTTCATGCACAAGTATACACGCTTTTGGTGCTGACAGAATTCTTTCTTTGGTAACATTTGCAGACTCTTCCGCTTAGGCTGCTTCCCCCAAAGACACATTCTTTGAATCTTTTTCCTTCAGGATAGCCATACAAAAGTTTAAACCAGATGTTGCCTTGGGAGCCCTTTAGAGGCCAATAAGCAATTCAAAAATAATTTTCTAAGTAAGCAAAAGTAAACAACTAGGAGATTTATGCATTGCTTAATACTTTTAAAAAGACACCTATGTAAGTTTTGACAGAGATGCAGTCCCTGTTTTGCTCTGTTTCTCAGCCTGGAGGCATCAAAACTGGGGAGGATTCTGTGCTCAGCTGCATAGGCAAGTGAGCAAGGTTTGCACATCCCAATGAGCCGTCACGGTGAATTCACCTGTGGGACTCTGAGATGCCCTCCAGCTGCCGTTCTGAATATGGAGGGGCTGCACTGGCACTGGTTGTGTGAACCTGGGCATAGTGGATTTTTTCATGGTGGAAATAACCCCTGGATAACCCTAGAACAAGTCCTAAATTTGCATGACCCAGCCTGCTAAAGCATTCCTCTGTTTCAGCTTGTGTATTCAAAATAGTGGCTAGCACCCATTTTACAGCCAAAGTAGGAGTTAACCTGTGGTGGCTGACCATGGCATGCAAACCAGTCTATGTATCTGAAGAAGGGCTCTGTTGAAGCATGTTTAGATGAGCCTGCCCTGCTTTTGCACAAGTCACTGTGGACTGTTAGCTTGTGTGAAGTCTTGCAGATTCACTCAGATCCAATTCAGGGCCAGCTCCAGACATTTGTGAGGGCCCAGATGAAGTCTGCTGTAACTTCCTCCAAACCTCTTGCTCTCTCCCTGCCCAGGGCCAAAAAGAAAGAAGTTGCTCACCTGCCTTCCAGGGGGCATTCTCCTCTCTTTCAGTTCCACAGTAGTTACTCCTGAGCTCCTGCCAGCCTCCTAAACACCAGAAACTGGATGTGGGATCAAACTGAGTTGTGCTTTCATACTTAGTTTGCTGTTCAACTGCCCAGGAGTCTGAGCAACATTTGCTTAGTTGTTTTCTACAAGGTTTGCAGAAAGCATGGCCGGAAGGGGGTGGGGGCAGAGAGGAATTTAACACTCCTACAGCTAGTTAGAGACTTGAGCATGTGGGTTTTTCCATTTCCTTCAAATCCACCCCATGCTCGAGTTGAACATTCTCTTTGCTGCCCTCCATCCTCAGGTCGTTTGGGGGATTCAGCTATTGCGGGGAAGGGGGGAAATGCTTGCACATTTGGTGACCTTCAGACTCTAGCCGAGGGAGCAGGCAAGACTGATGTTTTGCTCCCCAGAGCTTGACTTGGCATCGCCCCCCCCAAGCCCCGCCCGCTCTGTTGTTTTGGCACTCCACCCGCCTGTTCCTGAATGCAATGGAAAGGAATTCCATTCACAAAATGGAGGCTCGGGAACCAGGCTCCGGGTGTAGGATTACCACGGCTCATGCTCTCCTTATGGGACAGCTGAGATCAGCGCACTGGCTGCTAATACAAGCGAGGCTTTGGCTTCCTGCCCAGACAAAGTCAGGGCATGTGAAGATAGTGATGACTTCTAAGCGACTGGCTGAAACTGAGATGCCCAAGCAGAAAACCAGCTCCTGCTTCTCCCGCAACCCCCATGAACAGCTTTTTAAAGGTCTTTCCAGACTTGTTCCAACCTGTCCAGTAAACTCCATAAACCGCTTGGAAAAGAAGTATGGCAGTTAATCTGTGATGTCTCCACCAACTTCATAAACATTTAACTTATAAATACGAAATAAATACCTGTCCCCCAACTCCAATTTTTCAGAGCTGAGTGCTAAATAAATCTGTGCCTTTATTGTGAATATCATGGGCATGCAGATGAAGACAAATGAGTGCCAAACATGTTTTAACTCTGCAGTTGAACTTTTAAGGATTTAGGCAGATCTTTTCAGAATAAATCCAGAATGCACAGTTCCTGGTTAGCAGGGCATAAGCTTATATGACTGTGGGAAAAGAAACCCTGTAGATAATCATCTGGTTAGACCAGCTCATTGTATGGGAGGAATAATCCAATAGCAGTTATCTTTTACACCAATATCCATCTATCTGTAGGGAAAGAGATTGCAACTCTCTTCTGCTAACCCTCCTAAATCTAGAGTCAGCAAAGGACAAAATGGTAAAATTGCTCACAAGTGTTATGGAGTGTCGAAGTATTCATACAGTGTGTGAACATAGGAATAGTGTTTCACAGATGGAGCTCCACCAGCCCTGCTAACTTGTTTCTGCTCTTTGGGTCTGTCTCATAGATGTCCCGAGCTGCCATTCTATGTATGTGAACATGGAACGATTCCCAGGTCATTCCAACCCTGATGGCACATTAGGTAAGAAGTTCCTGGAGGGTTGGTTTTCTTTGTCCGGCACATCATGTCTTGGGTCTTCTAGGCCCATTTCAGCCATTCAGCCAGGGTGAAGTGTGTGTGTTTTCCTGGGGCTGGTTCCATGACAAAGCCCTTTAATGTCAACTACACTGTTCTATCCAACTTGGGATGGTTGGGACAGCAATCTAGACATGCCAGAAAACCAGGGGGTAGATTGTTTGTCCCCCACCAATATGTGCTGAAAGGTCCATGTGAGTTGGTGTCGAACTTTGCTTTGAGAAAACAGATTACAAGCCATGAGAAGAGGTGTGAAACCCTGAGGAACATAAACCCTGTCTGGAAAATTAGGGAAAAACCTGCTTCCTCCCACCATGTTTCCAAACATCCCTTGGGAAGAATGGGTGGGCCTTCCCCCATGTTCTCCATCCAGAGCTTCACATCTCTAAGCACAAAAATATGCTCTGTGCAGAGAAGGTCCAAGATTCTCTCATGGCCATTTCCAGATGAACAAAGCCCTCCTGACGGTCAGAGTATTTAACCATGGGAAGTGGAACTGACCAAAGGGAATTGTCCCTCCTTGCAGCATCTCCAATAGACTTCAGAGGGAAAGGGGAACTTGCTGAGCAGGTTCTGATGTGGAGGAAAGTGGAGATCTCCCAAACCTGAGTTGAGGAGCCTTCCATAAATGGAGCTCCACCTACTTTTAAGCATTTTCCATTAAGGTCACCCCACAACCTACCCTATTCAGTGCCCCCCAACCCTCTGTGTAGCTTTTTTAGGGGCCTGGAGGGGCCACCATGGGGGGGGGGGGGAGGCAAGGAATTCTGTTTCCACCAGCCCAGTCACACATACCTAAATCTGAATCCAATCCAGAATAACTAGCTTGCTTGCTTCTATGGTTTGGTTCTGTTTAATACAATGTCACCTCAAGTGCTGTTAATTTACAATGCATATATAATATATTATAAAACAGTATATAGTAATTAAAACATGACTGCAAAGACAAGAATAACAGGGCTGGGTTACAGTCTCTTACAGCTCAGGGGAGGCCCATGTGAACAAATATGTTTTGAAGAGGCATTTGAAGCTTGTCACAGTTTCTGCCTCTCCAACAACATGCAGGTGTCTTCCAGAGAGTGGATGCCACAACTGCAAAGGACTTCTTAGATGCTGCAACACGGCAACATTCTGTTGGTTGCAAAAGGGCCAACCCCCCGCTCCCCTGTGGAGATCTTAGGGCCTGACCTACACAGGAGAAGGTGGCCAGCCAGATATCCTCATCCTAAGTTATTTAGTGCTGTGCGTATGTTTTGGTGGTTGTGGGTTGTTGGGCTTGAACTCTTTTTGGGTCTTGGATATTGAACTCTTTCTTGGGCTTTGCAGGGAGGGACATGTCTGGATTCCCCTTTGCAAAAAGATGGGATTCTAGGGAAGGGGAGCATAGCTCCATGGTGGAGCGCCTGCCTTGCATGTTTGAAGGCCCCTGGCTCAGCCCCTCTCTCTCCAGCTTCAAGGAGCTTGCGGGAGGTCTGTTACCTGCTGCCACTCAGGACTGGCCATGGCAGACCTGTGCAGTGACTAAGAACAGACCGGTTTATATGTTCAGGGAAGTCTCTGCCCAGTGCTTGTTCTCAGTGGCCGGGGTTCAGCCAGAGGACACATGAACTAATAATAAAAATGGTTTCCCCCTGAGCTTTGTGGTGTTGTTATGGGCTGTGCTCATGCCTGGCACAGTGCAGTCCTCAGAAGCAGAACTCTCCCCAGTTGCTTGCACCAAGGAAACGAATCCAACAGCAGAGGATTTATAGGGAGGAGAAGCTGTTGTGCGGTCCCACTGCAGGACCGATGTCTGACTGTTTCTCCTGTGTGCAGGGTACAGCTATGAGAAGCAGATGCGGCCATTCACTGACGACGTTTGTGTTGTCCCTGAGAAGTTTGAAGGTCAGAGACGAAATCGTGCTGGGCTTTAAGCTGCTTCTGTGACCATCCTGGCTTGTCCACAAGTTGAATGTTTGAGCTAAGAATGCATTTTGCATAAATTCAGTTCTGTTAAAAAGAAGCCCCAAACTGAATGTGAACCAGGAGGTCTAAATAGCAATCACAGAACATAGTTGCTTCCCACCCTATGAAGAACAGTCCAACATATTACCCAAATGTATCCCCAGGAAATACATGGTATTTAAGAGTAGAGGGCAATACAATGCCTGAATAATGGCTTTTGCTGGAAAGGAAATCAAGTCTCCTCATCAAAGCCTGTCGACTCCATCTCACCCGAGCCTGAAATCTTCCTTGTCCAGCATCTCAACATTTAGATGCTACATCTAACATCCAGATTGTGATAGCTTGGTTTGTAATTGTGTGTGTGTGTGTTTCCCCAGCCTGGTTTTCACCTGGCTTGAGGATTCTGGGAATTGTCATCCAACACTTCTGGAAGGTGCCAATTTGGGGAAGGCCGACATAGATCAAGGGAGCACTTAGTCTAGACCTAAGAAACCTGGGTTCCTCCGCCTGATATTTGACTCTTATCAGCCCTAGCCAACATGGCCAGTCAGCATGGATGATGGCAGCTGTAGTCCAGCGGCTCTTGGAAAGCCACATATTCTCCACCTGTTGCAGTTCAGGGTGCCTTTTCCCACTGCAGCTGAGCAGCCACTTTCAGCAAGTGCGCAAGCAGGACATCAACGCCTCATTCCTTTGGCTGTCAGTGCACCTCAATTTCCCGCAAGTGTGCATGGAGTTTTCCACAGTGATGTGGGTCTCTGGTGTGGACGTTCTGGTGCAAAGCTTACCTTGCACTGGTGCAACGATACGGAGGACTGCAAAATCTCCCTCGTGTTTCTCCCTGGCCCCCTTTCAGCTCCACAGCTGTCGGCACTCACCCCGATGATGCCATTAGAGGGTGCAATGATACTAATGCATATGTAAGCCTGTTTAGAGGGCCTTTCCTCCAATTATGAATGTGGAAGCCAGGCCTAGCAATTAGGTTTTGGTTTCCTGGATGTGATGCAAGGACAAGCATCTCTCGTCTCACAAATTAAGCACTGGGAAGAATGATTAAAAGGCGTAAAATGAGAAACAGTGGTGTCGTTCTCTTTGCATTGTGCTCTCTGTACTTGACAGGGGACATCAAGCAAGAAGGTGGTGGGTTCCGCGAAGGCCCCCCTTACCAGCGGCGGGGGTCTCTGCAGCTTTGGCAGTTCCTGGTGGCTTTACTGGATGACCCTAGCAATGCCCATTTTATTGCCTGGACAGGTCGAGGCATGGAGTTCAAGCTCATCGAACCAGAAGAGGTGAGGTTTCCCCTTCTTGAACTGTAATATTGTATATGACCTTTCATGGATTTTGAATAGCAGTCATTAAATAGAATCGACTTCCCCAGGTCAATGCCAGAACTGTGAACATTTGCAGCCATCCGTTGCTAAAAGGGAAATGGCTCCATGCACTTATTCGGAGGCTGTCTCTAACTTGCAAGCTCTGAAGAAGGCACCCTGCTCAGGTCCATGATGTCTGAGCGTTCCTTTTTGGTTTCGGTTAGGCTCCAAGGCCTTGATGGGGCTGCCTTGCATTTTAAACACTGAATTGTTTCTTTCCTCCTCCTCTTTCTACTCTGGCTTGGTCCTGCAGGTGGCACGACTCTGGGGCATCCAGAAGAATCGCCCAGCCATGAACTATGACAAGCTGAGCCGCTCTCTTCGTTACTACTATGAAAAAGGCATCATGCAAAAGGTTGGTTTTGCCACCTGGAAGTGGGTTTTAGAACCGGCTTGCTAGCCCTGCACCATTTAAGCTTGCCAAGAATGGGCGATGGGGCAGTGAAGGTTTACGTGTTATGGAACAACCAGCATGCCCATAACTCTCTGACAGAACCAAGACTTTACATGCAGCTAGATCAGGGGTGTGAAATCTTTTTCATTCTGTGGGCCGAATTCTTATTTGGAGAACTTCTAGCAGCCTGCTTTCCAGTGATGGGTGGGGCCAAGAGCAGAGGCTAACATTGTCAGCACATCTTAGATGAATGCTCCCACTATATTAATGAACTCACTGCATTAGTATAATGCATTCACTTTGACCTTTAGGAGTGATGGGGGAAATCTGCACCAAAGCCAGCAAACGAGCAGCAAATGCATGGCATAATCAGCAAATGATCAGGGGGAGGGAAAGTGGGTGTGGTCCTCTGGGAAACCCCAAAAGGATAGATTCGAACCCTTGGCACACCATGTCCGGGCCCTAGCATCCTCTGTTGTCATATCAGTTTGGAGACCCTAGGAAGGGGATTGCTCCAAACTGCCGGAAACGGGGACCCGTGATTGGCAGGGCTGCAATTCAGTGCTCCAAAAGGCCAGATGCTGCAACCTGCAGCTGTGTTGGGCTCAGTCTTCTGCATAATACGTTCTGCTGCTTTGAGACGCAGGAAGGGGCCAAGAGCTGTGCCGAATCCCGCAGCCTTGCCTCCTGACTGCAGGAATTACCATGCAGTGAAGTCAGCTGCTTCAGGACAGCACCACGTGGGAGTGGTGTGTTTGTGCGATAAGGGCAGGGATTTGGGTCTGAGTGGAACAACAAATGCATTGGCCCTGTTGGAATGGGAAACCTTTCATGTTCTGCCCAGGCAACTAAATATCTTGGATTGATCCCACTAGTAATCCTGCTCAGTGCACACATCATGCCCACACAGAGCCAGAAACCTGTTTTCCACACAGCTCTCATACCCACATAGTGTGGCAACTAGAATGCATGTAACTTTGGGTCTTTGGTTTGGGGTTTGCTGAGAAGAATCTGCTGCAGAGCTTGTGTTTTTCTCTCTTTCCACTCCCCGCGATAGGTGGCTGGCGAGCGTTATGTGTACAAATTTGTCTGTGAGCCTGAAGCACTCTTCTCCCTTGCCTTCCCTGACAATCAGCGCCCGTCCCTGAAGGCCGAATTCGAGTGGCACGTCAGTGAGGAAGACACGGTGCCTCTCTCCCACCTGGATGAAGGTGTCGCCTACTTGCAAGATCTGGGGGGGCAGCCTTATGGGAAAGGCTACACCTACTAACTGGCCACAGAAGAGACAGATCAGAAATGGGTGAGAGTTGTATATATGAGGATGTTTGTCAGGAATCACCCAAGCAGAGGATGGCCTTGTTTCTCCTGGGGCTGAAGCAGAATGTACAGTGGGACTGCCTTTTGAAGAGGGAGCAATGTGGTCCGGTACCTGAAGAGCAGGGCTCTGATCTGGGTTCCAGTCTCACCTTAGCCATGGACCTGCTGGGTGGACTTTTGGGCAAGTTGCTTGTCCTTTCCCTTCCCCGATGAGTAGTAGCCTACCTCACAGGGTTGTTGTGAGGACGGATCAGATAAAGATTGCAAAGCGCTTTGTACATTTGTTTTTAAAAAGTGCTCCCTTGGCAATTCAACAAGAATGGTGCGAAGCTTGAAACAGGGAGGGAAGCAAGATCTCTTTATGAAGGCTCTCCTGCCAGGTTACTGCTGTGGGAACTGCAGAAATTCAAAACAGCTTCGTTGTAGCTGGGTGGATGTCTGCGCCTGGATTACAGGCTCATTTGGAGGGAGGAGGGGAAGCTTTAAAAACAGGGCAGACTTACCTGTTGACATGTTGAAGCACTCAGCGGCAAGGCCTTGAGATGCCGTTAGATTTATGGATCTCCACTGTTACAGAGCCCATATTCCCCGTGGGTCCTTCCAGACAGATGGCTCTTTAAAAAACATTTCTTTGGGCCTTGTTCTCGACATTATGTACTGTCAGAACAGGCAAAAGAAGTCAGATTCTTGGGGGTCTGATGTTCCAATGCATTATTTGCATCCTGGTTTGGAGAGGATATCTTGGAACTAAGAGTTCTGGGCTTCTCTCTTTCATGTTTTTTAAGAATAAGGCTGCAGTCCTATATACCAGCGGTGAGCTACTTGAGTTTCTCTACGTATTTTGCCCTACGAATCCCCTCACCTCTGGCTGTGGTAGCTGGAGCTGAAGGGTCTTGTAGGCAAAACCATCTGGAGGGCTACAAGTTGCTCACTGGGGCATGAGGTTGCCAATTGCTTAACGGCTGGATTCTCTGGAGGTCAGTGGCTTACTGAACTATTCCTATGTCGCCTGATCAGGTGCTCCAATGTGCTTGTTTGGGGTACCTGGGAATGGGCCTCCACAATACACTGTATCCTCATCTACAGTGCCTTGAAGATGGAGAGCTCCTAGTACTACCAATCAAAAGCATTGGGCATCTATTCTATCTTCTCCTCCTTAATGGTTCTTTTGCAGGTACAAAATGGAGGGAAGAGGGAATATGGAAATAATGGCAGGAAGAGAAGACAGATGAAGATTACAAATGGAAGTGAATGTGATCTGGAGCCTTGTGAATTTCCAGGAATGAGGAAAAGTGAGGGCAGGATAAGCGGCCTTGTGCGGACAAACCCCTTGGGTCAGGCAATGAAACAGTGTGTCTGAGGCAGAAGGAAGGCTGCTCCCCAGCAGGGGTGTTGAGCTGTGTGGAGCCTTGGCATTGAATTCAAACTGAGCCACTCTCAAGGGCCGGGTCCCAACAGTGGGTGGGGCCAAAGGCAAAGGGGCATGTCCAATATACAGAGAATGCTAACATATGTTAAAGCATTTATTACCAAGAACTGAGCCTCAGAAGAGGCATTTCAACCATTCAGAAAATGAGCCGAATCATCACTGGTTAAGGAAAAGGAGCTGGGGGCCAGGGAAGGAGGCACGGCCATGTGGCAAACCCCATGGGCTAGCGTTGGACCCCAGGTAGTGCAGGTGTGGATGCTGGGTTTGAGGTTCTTAATCCCTACCTTAACTCAATATTTAATGTTCTCGCTCCAAGATTCTACAGTGGAATGGATATGAACCTGTTCTGCTAATTCACTGTGCAGCAAAATGTCAGAAATTTGGATTTTTAAAAGTGCTCAAACTTAACATTGAAAATTTGGCTTCAGTGGCTTTCTAAAAAATCTACACCTTAATATTCAACAGGCATTAACATGCTAAACATATTACACTATTCAGTTTTCAGTGAAATAGCATCTATAATAAAGGTTGGAGAGTCTAAAAATAAATTTTAGTTAGAATCTGATTTTTTCCCCAGTTCATCTCTCCTTTATCCCCTGCCCCATGCCTGGAAAAAACATTCTCCTCACTTAATCATATTATTTATACTCATCTGAGTAAGTACAGTGCTGGAGATTTCTGTAGAGAGCTATTCAAGAGAATACTCCTTACATCTGTGCTGTTTACACACGGTTCAAGACCTGGCGTGTCCTTTTTCCAGAAAGGAAATCCAGTCTAGATCCCCCAGAATTCCTTGTGCGCATTTCTTAGCATACAACCAGCCAGGTGTCAGGCACTGTTGGGATCTGGGCCCTCCAGAAGGTGAGATGCAGATCTGTAGGGGCAGCTTCTCAGTGAAATGCCCGAAGGTCATGGCCTGATCTTACCACCCCAGGCTGGCCATTGGCCAGGAGAGAGTGTAAAAGGACTTCCTGTTGGGGTTTTCCTTTGCTTGAGCACCAGTATCTTTCTGAGCTGTGGTCTATTCTTCTATCCCTGCCTCTGTTTCTTAGTCATGACATGCTCTTTGGTCATGACTTCCGGAATACTTGAATTCTGTGAGCCTGATTAGGCTTGATCTCTGGCCTGCTGCTTAATCCTGCCTCCTGATTTGACCTCTGCTATCAGGATCCTATGTATGTTTTGATCATTGCATTTTGTATCCTCCCTTTCTTCTATAATGGAATTCAAAGCAGTGCAAATAGGACTCCCAGGTAATCTTCCATGCAGGAACTAAACAGATCCAGACCTACAAAGCCTTCGTGTGGCTGCAGTATCACATGGAAGAAAGATTCATGCCTTGCCTGAACTTCCTTTCCCCTGTACAATTCGGTGAATGAGGCTGGACAACTGCACAATAGAAGCCTTATCTGGAAGCTGGGATGTTCAGAATCTGCACTCAGCATTGCATTATGTGTATCTCGTGGGATGTTTTAATTGCGTAGAATGTCTCAGAATTGGATGCTTTTCAGGACTGTGTTCTGCAGATGTTATGGTTTACTGCATCACTCCCAGCTGATGCTATGGGGTGCCTTAATTTTGTTCTTCTGGGTCTGCCATTCCAGGCTGATTTTCCATTAAAACATTTACTGCTCAGACAATGAACTGTTGGAAGCATTGACAGCTCATCACATCATTTGCATCTGGTCCTCCTATCTTGTGCATGAACATTTGGGTGTTTTTAGATGCCTTGGATATGTCAAGATTTTTATTCATTTAAAATGGGTTCTGACAGGAAATGGGTTAATAAAATGTCAATTGTAATAGTTATACACACACACATATACTCCAAATGAACATCATACTATTCATTTGTATTTTAAGATCAAAGACTATTCTAGCTTTTACCCTCACTGAGACAATGCCATGTCAAATAAATTTAGATGAACTACTGAAACCAAATTAATGAAAGCATAAGAGGCTAAGAACTGAGAGGAATGGGGTAATTAAAATGTGGCCTTTAGAAGAAATGTGGGGAACCATGGTATCTTTCTTCCAGTTATTTTGATTATTGTCATTTAGAAGCCATTTTAATTCTGTGCTACTTTGTATCTATATCTATATTCTGTCTATTCCCAGTGATTGGATTTCAACGGATTCAAGTTTTAAGTGTGCACTGCAACCTAGGCATAGGGCAAGATATTCAGTAATTTAGTTTGATTTATTAAGACATTTAAGAATGCAATCATATGCATATTTATACATAAAGTCGCACAACACCAAGCATTCCCCAGCCAACATGCATAGAACTATACCTAAAATAGCCTCTTGAACAAGGGTAGGGAAACTGGTGCCCTCTGGATTTTGCCAGGCTATGGGGGTTGGAACTAAACAACTTCTGAAAGGCACAGATTTTCTCTTCCTGTTCCCTCTATCTCTGTTCTAAACTAAAATAAAAACATAGTACTGGCCTGCAGTTAAAACACCTGATTTTTATGCTGAAAGCTTGCTCTTAATTCTAAGTGGAAATGTATGCATACTGACATGAATGAGAATCTTAGTAAAAACAGCATCAACATGCAAACAGTCCATAAGAGTTTTCCCCTTTTTGGCACAGGCAGTGGTAGTATTATTTCTCTGCCGTGATTTGGGCTACACGGACGAAGGGCTCTGAAACCCCCCATCTCTCCGCTGTCACAGCCTAATTTGGTCCTGCTAATAGCATTCACTCCTGCACATTCTGGCACCCAAGGGTCCTTTGCTCTCTCAAACCTTTCTGTCATTTCCTTCTAGCTTCCTTGGGATGATTTCAGTCATTTCCTTCTCGGCTTGTCTCCGTTTCCCAAATCCAAACTGTTGCAGCCACCCTTTCATATTCTTCCATGACCTGATGCTCTCCAAATGTTCTGGACTACAGCATTTCTGACCATAGGGGTTAAGAGGAGTTGACATCCAAAACATTTGGAGGGCCCAAGTTGGGGAAGGCTGCCCTTGTTTAACCCTGATGCTACACCTGCTCTCACTGAATGCTTTGCCCTAGGCCGAGGATGGGGTAAAAACACTACCCGTGTCAGATTTTCGATTTAAGCACCTCGAAGGCCGTCTTGATAATAATAAGAACCAATAAAAGGCTTATGCTTTCCGCAGTTGCGTGAGTGGTTCAGATTGGACTGGTGCCATCTCTGCTCAGGCATGCAAGGCTGGGGCGAGGAGCAAGCTTCATCTATTGAATTCCTGCCTGCCCTCAACTGTAAATCGCGTCCCTTTCATCTGGAAGGGATGAAAAATCAAATATGAGGCGGCAGCAAACTCACATTTTGGGGGGAAATAAAAGGTAGCGCCTTGAATGCAGAAGTATACTGATTTCAGTCAAGAATACAGAGAAAGCAGGAACTGTTCGCGCTACTGGAACAGCTCCCGCCCGGAGAACTTTCGGAGCGAGCCGCACGGGGAGTGACGCTCTGACGGACCAAGGGCGGGCCTGCTGTCGGCCGCGGGAACGCCAGAAGTTCCGCCCTGCAGCAAGATGGTAGTTGGCAGCTGGGGTTCCGAGCGGCGGCGGCGTGGGGTGCTGCGGCTGCTGATGCGGCTCGGCTCCGTGCTGCTCACGCGTTTCCCTTTCTGGCACTGCCTCAGCGGACTCCTGCTCAACGCCGAGCGCGCCGAGGCCCGCCGGTGAGTGGGGGCGTCTCGCAACCGGCACGCTGGTGAGAGGTGGAGGGCGCTTCTCATGGTGCACCGAGAGCTGCCTTGCTGCTCAGCCCCCGCACCTCGGAGTTTTGGGGAAGGGATGGGTGCCAGGTGGCAGTGCGTCCCTGGGGTTGCAACATGGAGGAGTGAGGTGGCGCCTCGGCTTGAAGCGATGGTCTGTATGGGAAGAGAAAGTAATGGATGGGGAGCCCAAATTGGGAGGAACAGAGATAGTGTGGCATGCGATGACAAAATGTCTTGGGTGCTTCTGAAGGTGAGAGATGGCGGAACTGGGGTATTAAGGAGACTGGAAGGCCACGAGGAAAGAGGTTTGACTAGAGAAGATAGTGAAGTGGGGACGTTGGGGATGCCCGGTAGGGGGCTGTATGGCACTGGGAGAGCAGTAGTTCTGTTGGAGTGCAGAAGTAGGAGAGGACTAGTGCTGAGTGTAGAGTTGGGGACTGTCCATGTTGATAAATCCATTCTTTCTGCATCTTGCAGATTGCTGGGCCTTATCTTGTTCTGGAGGAAGTAGATTTTGCGCAAATGCAAATATGCAAATACCCCCAAATTCAGATTTTTCCTGCTTTAGCCTATGGGGAACTGTAGGCAATTGCATTTTGCTCATTAGTTAATTATTTTCTTATTTTCAACAAATACACTTGTGTAAGACTAGGGAAAGTAAAAGAAAATGGTCTGTACAATTTGCTGTGGAATCTGAGGACTGGATTCTTAGAAATTCTAACATATTTGAGGCCATTGCCGATTTCCCCAACACTTTTAGTCTAGGGCAGTGAAGGAGAATGTTTAGTTCTCCAGATGTGATTAGGTTGCCAGCTATGACCAGTATAATGATGAAAAATGATGGGACTAACAATCCAACAACATCTGGAGGCCACCACTCCCTATCCCTAGTTTAGTGTGTCTGAAGGAACCTGTTGCCCCATATGACTTTCCTTTTAGTCAAGATCTTCAAAATTTAAATTTGTGAGCCTTTTCTGTAGTGGCCCCAAAAGTGTGAAATGTTTTCCCTAAGCATGTTTATCTGACTTTGCCATTAATATCTTTTATCTGTCAGGTAAAATCCATCCAACCTGTTCTCCCAGACTTGCAATGTCATATGGTCTTTTATTAGGATAAATGCCCCTCCTTCCAATGCTTTGGAGAATTAGCTACTGTTTTATGATTGTTTTGTTTCTGGAACTTTCTTGCTGCTTCCTTTGTTATTTTTATTGTATCCGTTTGGTTTTATGATACTCTTGTTTTTTTGTTAGCTAATTCTCATGGGTTAACTGGAAGGAAAAACAGACTCGATTCCATTTTCCAAAACTTTCACACCAGGTTGCCTAGAGATGGTTTTTAGTTGCCACAGGCAAGTTTACAAGCAGGTTTGTAAGGATGGAGTCAAGTTGTGATGCCCTCAAGCCTCTGAATTCAAAGGGACTAGGAGCAGTGGAGAGTTTCCACTGCTGTTTTTTTGCCATCTCGCTGGAGCACTTTGGGAATGGGGAAGAAGTAGCAGGGAATGTAGGGTGCGTTGCATGCTTGCCTCTGCACTGCCCCCCCCCCCCGCTGCCCCAAATGCTCCCTTTGCTCCTCTCCATGGTCACGTTCCTGACCGTAGAGAGGCAGCCAGCACGGTTCTTTCTGCTAGCCACAAGGGGAAGGGGATCACGGCATGGATTCCCAACTCTGAGTTTGGAGCTCTGTCCCCACTTTCCGACTCAGGAGTCCAGAGTATCCTATTGCACTTGATACTTTCTAGGGGCCATAAGATTATTCTCTAAGCTGCCAGCCAGCATGAAGTATAATCAAAGGATCAAATAGGTTTCTGAATTGGTCAATCTGTGCATTTCTTGTCATTCCTACAGTGTACCACTGAATTTAATTAGTATGTTGAGGAGAGAGGTGGTGATAGAACTCTTAGGAAAACAGGTGAGGTATCATACGTAGCAACATTTGGGGTGGAGGTCCAGGGACACTGAGCATTACTGATGTCATTTCTTCTTAAAGTCTCTAAGTTTAGAGCTGCTCAAGATAGCATCTTGTGGCAGTGAATTCTACAGCATCTATAACTTGATATCGAATTTCCAATGGATTTATAATGTTGTATTTAGGACTCAAAATGATGTAGCTTTTCATCTGTCGTTAAGGAGAAACTTTGATTGGCTTAGTATTGAGGGAGAATAATTGTGAATAAAAGACACAGTGCTCACTCTCTGCCCCCTCCCTGCTCTACTGCATTCATTTCTTTGAAGGACCTTTTGGTTTGATTTTCTGAATTTATTTCCTTGCCCAGAAAACCTGACATCCCCGTCCCATATCTCTACTTCGATATGGGTGCAGCAGTGCTGTGTGCCAGTTTCATGTCCTTTGGGGTGAAGCGCCGGTGGTTTGCCCTAGGGGCAGCCCTGCAGTTGGCGATCAGCACATATGCAGCATATGTTGGAGGCCACGTGCACTATGGAGACTGGCTGAAGGTGAGCACGTCCTTGGCTTACGGATTCTCAGGGGCTTTGGTACAAGGAAGGGAAGGCACTGTATTTTTATTTATTTAATTTATTTATTTTTGGGATTTATATCTTGTCTTTTTCCTACAAAGGGCTCAAGGCAGCTTACATCTCCTCCTCCATCTTAACAACAACCCTGTGAGGTAGGTTGGGCTGAGAGTCTGACTGGCCCAGAGTCACCTAGTTGGCTTCATGGCTGAGCGGGGACTAGAACCCAGGTCGCCTGAGCCCCAGTCCCACGCTCTTAACCACTACACCACACTGGCTCTACCACACTGTAGCCTGCTACCTGGTGACTTATAGGGGAGGAGGGCCATGACCTGTTCTTTCTGGCAGTGGAGGGCAGGATGCGTTCCAGTGGGGCAAAGCTCAAGGAACAAGGCTTCAGGTTGGATGCCAGGAAGTACTTCCTGATGGTTAGGATCCCTAGGATATGGAATGGACTGCCAAGGGAGGTGGTGGAGGCCCCATCAGTGAGGGGTTTCAAGGAAAGAATGGACAACCACATGTTGGAGATTACATGAGCCGAGCTGGCTAGAGCCGGGGGTCAGACTAGATGGCCCAGAAGTCCCCTTCTGACTCACTTTTTTTCCCATTTGTATGCTGAAGGCCTACATTTCCATGCTCGGCCTCTTCATTTAAAGAGAAACAGATTGTAGATGATGGAAATGGCATCTGCTTGTATAATGGGAGAGCAGCTGCTAGTCAGGATAGACAGCCCTGGGGTAGATGGGTAAATAGTTTGACCTTTCCATGCCCTTAGACCACATGCCTAACCTTCCTCTGGACTTTCTTACGTACACTAGAAGTCAGTGTGCCAAAAGTCTGCATTAATGTTCAATGCCAAAAGTCATTTTCAGAGTCAAAAATCAATTCCCCAAACCTTTCTTCTTGCCATGTCTCAGCATTATGTCCTGTATAACCTTTGTTCCCACCCTATTCTGATTTCTTCTTGCCTCTGGGGTTTTTTCTACATGGGATCTTTCTTGTCTGCTCATTATGCTCTACCAGTGCTTGTTTGCAGCTTCTGTATGTGGCACTTAATTGTAAAAGCAAAAGGGAGCATATTTTCTTTTGTTTTTGCAGAATTTCAATGTACAACAATGGTACCTAGAGGTTATGCAGTGGAAAAGCAGTAAAGGAAGTGATCCTAGCATAGTGCTTGGATCACAATTCTCCGATGAAACCAAAAGCAGATGCAGTGGATTAACAGCCTTGTGTACAAAAGTACTAAGCTTAGATGAGGAGCAAAATCTCTCTCTGTTTTACCCTTGACTGTAAAAATGCTCTTGCTGAATCAAATCAAAAGTCTGTTTCTGGCTGGATTGCTCTGCTATAATTGCTGTAGTGCAGAAAGGGAGCACAGAACCCCATTGTTTGTCTGTTCCAAAACTGAGTGAGCACAGGCATATGGAGAGTCCCTTTCTAGCTTTTCCTGGTGGAGAGCTAGTTTTGATAGAGCTGCTCTGTGTGATGCATAATTCATTTATACCAGGGGGGAGAAACATTTGACCCTTGAGAAGTCGTTGGACTCCAGCTCCCATCAGCCTTAGTCCTAATGGACAATGGTAAGGAGTTGCAGATGAGCACTATCTGGAGGACCATAGTTGCTGCACCTGTAATTTTCAAAGTATTGAAGCTAGTGGCTAGTCTAGCCTCCTCTGGCAATGCATTGCATAGGTTATTTGTGTGTTTTTCTATTTTGTCTGCCCTGAGTCACATCCCAGGCGTTTCTTTAATTCTCCAGGTCTGGTGTGTCAAGCAGTAATGAGTCTCTTTGACTTTCTGTCCCATCCCAGCTCCCTCTCAGCCACCACCTCCCAAACCTGCACTGTGTAACTAAGCCCTTCTGTGGGAAATGATCTCCTTAGGACATGTATGGGTTGGTACTATGGACTAGCCTTCTCCAACCCACTGCCCCCTCTTCCCCCAACCATCAATGGCTAGCAATGGTTATGCTGGCTAAAAATGTTTAACGTCATAGTTTAGGGTACAATCCTATGTATGTCAGGACAAAAAAGACCCTATAACTCCCAACATTCTCCAGCCAGCAGTAGTTAAACCGGAATAGAATTGCACTCTTAATTCATCAGTACAGTGCCAGGTTGGGGAAAGCTGCTATGGACATGGCATGGGCTTTAGTTTGTACCACAGTAGCTAAAAGATCCTATTTCTGGTATGTGGGGGAAGTGGTCAACAGAACATTGCGATAAAACGTTAAAAGGAAGAGAAGGTGGGCATAAAGTCTGAGCATGCGCCAGTCTTCTTTGACCTCAGTGGTTAGAAACTGGATCACTCAGTCATCAACTGAAGATGGGAAAAAGTTGCTTTTATTGTCAGGCATTCTGATGCCAGGAATGGATGCACACAAAATGCCCTGTGAGCGCTATTTTTTCTCAGCAGAAAAGGAAATCCTTCAGGAAGGCTCCTTTTAGCATTTGGAAGGACATAGCTGAAAGCATCAGACGGATGCACAGTTCATTTGTGAGCTCAGTGTGGTTCACAAACTGACAACTGTGTGCTGGCTAAAGATGTGCCTGTACTGAATTTGGCTCCTCTGGTCACATCCCGAGGTTTGCTCATATGTGGGGGGTCTTACACAGGTGAGCAATAGGAAGGGCTTCTGCTTGTGGACACAGTCCAGGGGTGGGAACAAGTTACCTTCTGAAGTGCTGCTAACCGTAGAATTAAAATATTTGTTGCTGACATTACTCTTAAGGGGGTGCATTTGGGACTCTCCAAATGCCACTGGACTTCAACTACCATCAGTCCCTGCCAGCATTGAGGGTTGATGGGATTTGTAGTCCAAGAATACCTGGAGGGCCTGAAGTCCTCCATCCCTGCTTCACAGAGTTTCTTCCACTTCTGTGTTTATTGATCAGGGATCACAGCAAACAATCAATCTACTAGTTTGCCTCTCTAGTTTGGCTTCTTTTTCCTTGGCTCCTTTCTGACATTGATCAAGCTCAGGCCTAATCTGTTTTAATAAATTAGGCGTTATGCAGAAACCATGCACCCACCTGCTTCATCCTCACACATGCCCTTTGTTCTTCCATGCACCAAGACTTAGATTAACCAGAGTTTCCCAATATGTTCCAACCTGGTATCCATAGTTTAGTGGTTTAAATGAAATGGGAAGCCCTGGTCAATGGAAGGCTTCTTTGATTAATTTCAGTTGTGGGGAGAGGTGGAACTAAACAAGACTTATGCATATCTTTGCCTATTAAGCTAAGATTTGTGTGTTGAGCCAAACTGATAGTGTTCATTTTTGAGAAAACCACCAACAAAAGATTATACGATGCTCTGTCTTTGTGCTAATGTAACTTTAGCTATTTAAAAACCTGGGTGTCCAAGATGCTGTGCTGAAAGCCAAATGTTTACAGTGCATTTGAGGCAGTAAACCAGCATTCCTGGTGGTAGTTGCATTTGCATGTTTTGTTTCCTTTTCATCAGCCTGTTTGTCCATCTTGTGGCACCCATGCAGGTTAGGATGTATTCACGGACAATAGCCATCATTGGTGGCCTCTTGATCTTGGCAAGTGGTGCTGGGGAGATCTACCGCCAGAAACCACGGAACAGGTCACTACAGTCCACTGGGCAGGTTTTCATTGGCATCTACCTCATTTGTGTGGTATGTATACAGAAGAATCCCGTATGGTCCTTTTCCAGCTGGGGCATGCTGGGAGTTGCAGTCCGGCATAACTGCAGGGAACCAGGTTGCAGAAGACTGATGTAACAGGTCTGACCCAGGGAATGATTGGATGCAAACCATGGAAGGAGATATTTTTGTCCACTTGGATTTCATTATGAATGGCCAAAGATCCACATGGAATAAAAATAAAAGGGAAAATCCTTTTACGTGGGTTTTGTTCAGAGTTCCCAAAACTGGCCAACATGGTGTTTGGAGGGAGATGAGGAGGACTGGGACAGAGATAAGGGAGGCTGGAATAATGTAGTTGCCATGTAAGCAACAAGCTCAACTTTTTTCACCTTTTACTTTACCTCCCTTCTTTTTCAGGCCTATTCGCTTCAGCACAGCAAGGAAGACCGACTGGCCCACCTCAGTGGCATTCCGGGTGGGGAAATTGCTTTGCAGCTCCTCTTCGTTCTCTATGGTGTCCTTGCCCTCTCCTTCCTGTCTGGCTACTACATCACCATAGCTGCCCAGATCCTGTCAGTCATTCTTCCTCTGGTGGTTCTCTTCATCGATGGCAACTTGAGTTACTGGCATGATTCACGTCGAGTCGAATTCTGGAACCAGATGAAACTGATTGGGCAGAATGTTGGAATCTTTGGAGCTGCCATAATTTTGGCCACTGATGGATGAGGAACTGCAGGACTTCGGAGCATGGTTTTTGGGGAGTGGGAAGAGGGGAACAGCAGAGAAGGAACTCGGGATTTTTGAAAGAATCACTTAATTTATTTTTTGTTTTTATGGTTATCTTAAAAATGCTTTGTTGCTTCCCAGTGGCAGCTAAATGAACTAGAAGGTTTCTTCAAAATCCAGAATCACACCTATGTTCTTTGTGGTGGACATTCGCCCTTCTATGCCTTCGCCACCCAAGAGGCTAATACTC
Organism: Varanus komodoensis; assembly: GCF_004798865.1. Lineage (NCBI taxonomy): Eukaryota > Metazoa > Chordata > Lepidosauria > Squamata > Varanidae > Varanus > Varanus komodoensis. The sequence continues at coordinate 4,815,495 of NW_025336011.1, read as the reverse complement.
GAGGCAGTTGTTTGCATTGATGAAGACTCTAGGTTTTTGTCATATAGTAGCTTAAACATTACATGACAGACAAAGCTGGTTATGTTACCACTTTGCAAAGCTCTGGGACTGAACCCCACCCCTTGCTTGGGTAGCCAAATGTTTTGATTCTTGCTTGTTCTACGTTCAGAAGTATCTAGATGGTGGAGATGGGCATAGATCATGCAGTCTTTTATAACAAGCCAGCCTGGGCTTTTGAAAATTCTCCCAAGAAGCTGTCATGAACCCCATGGTTCATAGAATCATAGAATAGTTGAGTTGGAAGGGGCCATGAAGGCCATCGAGTCCAACCCCCTGCTCTTGCAGGACACCCCGTTACACCATCCCACCCAGATGGCTGTCCAGTTTCTTTTTGACTGTCTAGTGTGGGAGAGCCCACCACCTCTCCAGGCAGCTGGTTCCGCTGTTGTATTCATGCATGGGCTGGCTTCCCCTAATGCTTTGTGAAGTGATTTCATATTCTTCCAGGTAGGTGTGAGCTGTGGGTAGAATGTTCTCTCTGGAGTGGGTATGGAAGCTTAGAGGAACAGTTTGCTGATACAGCTGAGAGAGCTCTGTAATGACAGCCCTCTGAGAATAAAGCAGCAGTGAAATAGGCTTTAGGGTATTTCTTTCCATCTCTGGCATGAATCATTGAGCTAAGGTAAGGAGAGGAGTCTTCTCTTGCAAAGTAGTCTAACGTAAGCTGGGATCCTGTCTAAGCTTAGGCAGAAACTAGAGCCACAACTGCCTGCATGCGGTTACGGTCCTGCTGGAGTTGGAGGCCTTGCTTCTGTCTAAGCTTGCGTATCCTCGTTGCTTCTGTGTAGCCATGGAGTTCTTACCTATTTGCCAAACCGTGCTTGCCTCATGTCTCCTGATCGCTGAGCCCAGATTATATCCATGGCTCGGTCATTGGGGCAGGCACAGCATTTTCTTCTGAAGTTCCTGGTTTTTCCCCCGGCTGAAAAGAACTAAGCATCCTCGGCTTAGTAAAGTTTGGCATTTTGCGGGGCAGAACGCTCTCCACTGGTGGGTGGGCTCCTATGCTAGGAGCACACAGCATGGCCAGGGGTGGGCTTGACACACACCTGCTGTTGCGCCTCCTGCCCCAGGGCCCAGCTGGGTTCCCTGCTGCCTGTGCACAAGCTGGATGCAATTGTCTGTGTGCACGCGGGCTTGTACGCTGCCTTGTCCCACTTCGGTAGTTACCATCCGATGGTATTTCAAGGCAGACTGTGCTGGGAGGCTGCTGTGTCAGGGCACCTGTGAGAAAAGACTTGTCTGAATGCAACTTCTGGTAGGATTTCTGTGCACGCACTAAGGTACAGGGCTGACTTCTGCTGAGGCAGAGGCTGGCAAGAAACATGGCAGTATGCTCAGGTAAGCCCCTCAAAAGCCCAGCTCTGTGCTCAGCATGGATACAGTGGGGTTTTCACACCCTTCCGTGGGGACATGTGGGAACTGAACTGACCCTTAAAAGTTACAGCTGTTCTGGAACCAGAAGCTTTCAAAACAGGGTGCCCCCTGCATTCTTTCTCTCATCAGCAAGTATTCCCGCTTTGCTGTAACTTTCCTAAATCGTTTTGTCTGGGTGGGAGGATTTTACAAAAAGGAAATAAACACTTCTAAGTCTGTTGATGCGCGCGCGTGTGTGGGTTTTTTCTGGTGCTTGTCATTTTGTTCCCTTCCAAATGTTGGCCAGTGTTTGATGGAACCCAACTGGCTACAAATTAGCGGGATGGCATGGATGGGTGAGGGAAAGGTTGCTGTGAGATGCCTGGAAGCAAGCATGGGTTGTGTAGTGTTGCTGTATTAGTCACGTCCCAGCTCCCCGCAGTGGATCAGCAAGGCAACCTGGGATCTTGCATTGCCAGATGCTGCCCCAGGTATAGGTTCAGAGACCCAAGATACTCCATTACAGCCTTCCTCAACCTGGGGTTCTCCAGCTGTGTCACATGGCAGCTACCATCACTGCTTGTCAGGATGCTGCCTGGGAATGATGGGAGTTGCAGTCCAACACATCTGAAGGGCACTGGAGTGAGAAAGGCTGCTCTGTTAACGTAGACCAGATGTGGGGAATCTCTTTCATCCCAAAGACTGAATTGCATTTCAGAGCGACTCTTGAAGGCTACATCCCAGGGTGGGCCAAGGCAAAGGGCTGAGGCCAAAATACGGACGTGTTGCAGCTTCAATTGCTTGCTGCCAGGAAGGGCTGTTCAACTTTTTAGCATGGAGGAAGAATCGAACAACAGCTGGGAAGCTACCAGACAACTGACGTGGAGGCCAGGGAAGGAGGCATGGCTGTCTGGGAAACCAGCGACTGGAATGGGGCTGTGGGATGGGCGGACTTGGCCCCAGCTCTGGGCTTCTTCAACCCTGTTGTGGAAGGTGCCTGTTCTGGGCACTGGCCAGGGTCTGTCCTTTCGGAGCCTGTTCCAGCTTATTCTGATTACCAGGGATTTATAAAATAGTGAATTCAGCATGTGGAATGCTTTCTGCTTTCCTCCTCTATTGCAGGATTCCTACACTTTTGTATTAACATTAATTTTTATGTTATGTCCTCAGTGTAAACAGCACCATAAAGAGACAGACAGGCTACATAGTTCCCTGCTCCCAGGAAGTTTAAAATCTAGATGTCATATTCCTGAGCTAAAAGCAGTAGTGCTGAAAGCAAGTGCGGCATTCAGTCTTAGAAGCAAGGGCTTTAGATTGTGGCCAGATGTTAGGCTTGTGGGATCTACTTTTTAACTCTGGAACTCATGAGATCCATCAAGTAGAGTTCAGTTCAAAATGCCTTCACAGTTCGAAATGCCTTCATGGACTTAGAGCTGAGGCCAGGCTGCTTCTGAGCATATGCACAGCCCAAAACAAAGATCTCTTCCTGGCTAACCCCAAGTAGTAGTAGTTGTTAATTTCAAAGGCTTAATTCAGGTTGAGGGTAGCAGGTATCTTTTATCGTCTGGTAACTGGGAGTCAGAAAGTCTTAAAAATATGGCAAAGCAACCAAGGATCTACCAGTAGATACCAATCTACCTTCTGCCTCCCCCCGTACCCCCCCACACACTTTAAATCATCTTATGAAGAGCAGTTCTTATTCCAGTGCTGATTGCAGCTGACTTCTTGCATCACTCTTTTGCTTGAGACCTTCAGACAGCAGATTTTTAAATGGCTGCTCTAATGAGCAGCTGCATAGTTTAGTCATGGGGACTTGGGCATAAAGCCCTCGCTGACAGTCAAGTGGCACCTTTTATACATATCCTTGCCCAGTCAGTATCTGAGGGTAGTAGCTCTAGTTTCTCTCTAAATATACACAAAGGCAAGATGAACTTTGCGTGAGATCAGTTGCAGGTCCCTTATGGCTGGAATTTACAGCTGGAGCAAGAGGTACACGCTGGATGAAAATAAGTCACAGAAATGGTCGTGTACGGTTGGCTTTGATTTGTTCTTTAGTTTTCAGGCTGGCTTCAGACATGTAGAGAAGGACAGACCCATGGTGCATCCTGCATTTCTGCCTGTGTTATTCTGCCATGGTTGCAAAGCAATGGCAACGAATGGACACTAGATGCCCCCCTCAGTACACTGAGCAGTTTCTAACATGTGGATCGTGGTGGGGAATTCAGTCAGCTCATTTGCAAAATATTTTCTTTCATAATCAGCCTTGAGCAGCAGGATAAAGCGGATATAAAATTTAAATAAAGGAACCACACCATCCTCTAGTTCAGATTCTGACTCAGGGTTGCACCTAGATGTACACTGCATCAGCCATGCTGATTGAAATGCCCCTAAAGCTTCCAAGCTACACAGAGAGCCAGAGGACCCTGCTGTGGGGCAGGAGGGGAGGGAATCTTGCAAAAATTAGACAAAAGACTCCTGGATTGGAGCCCCTTTTTCTTACAGAAGGTAGAAGTGTCCCTTTCTTCTTTCTTTCCTCGCTTTCTGCTGGTCATCCAGTATTGGCAGACAACTTTCTGCACCTGATCAGTCGTCTTAGCATTTCATGCCTTTGCAGGCTTGAGCAGCAAATACAGCCCTTAAATACTCACGCTCAGACAATGTCCAGCCAGTTATTTTTTAATCGGCTACAGTGAAAATTCGCATTCCTTATCTGCCCCTTAAAACATGATTAAGACACGATTCTACGCATGTCTAGGCAGAGAAGTTGCCTACAACTCTCTGCCTGTCCTCGCCGGTGTGAGTGCTGCAGGCAGGGAAATGCAGGCCCTTTTCCCTGTCTACACATGCATAGGATTGCTCCCTTATTAAGCAAACCAGTTCACTTGCCATTTTAACGGGGAAATGATTTTACCATGCTCCCCCCCCCCCCCAAAAAAAAAAAAACTTTCTGATGAGTCCCTCTGAATGAAGCGTGGACTGCCATCTCTGGTAACTCAGTTCCTGAAGTCAATCGGCAGGCTGATAGTGTTGCAAGGGATGCGAAGCTTAATGTTACTCCCTGCCCAGCCTCAAAGCCAAGTCCTATTAGCAGCTGGAACGGTGAGCCTGAGCATACGCCGAGTGCTGTCACCCCACCCAGTATGTGCTGCCTCATGTGTTGCAGGATTCCTGTATTTTTGCTTCATTATGAGGAATTGAAAACTTAAAGCGGACAGAGAGGAAATTAGGGGTGAAGGGCATTGTGAGAAGGCAGGCAAGGGTATGAGAAGGAGGATATGTCCCTAGAATCAGACAGGGTTGAAAGGAATCTTAGGTCATCTATCCCAAACATCTATCCTGTGTGTGTGTGTGTGTGTGTGTTGGGGGCATAATCCAGTAGGAATTTAAAATTATCTCAGTTTTCCTTTAACAGAGATTCCTGACTGGTTGAACATAAGATCAACCATATATTTTAACCATATATTTGACCTAAACTCAGACAAGACTAAGGAAAGCAATACACAGGCGTTATACTGAAAAGTGCCACTGTGCAGGCCTAGCTATTAGAACGAAAGGTGAAGACTACCTTCAGTTTGGGCTCATTATAGGCTCAGGGTTTCAGATCTCATACAACAGCTCAGAAACAAAGCTCAGAAATAGAGTCATCCAGAGTTTGAGAGTCTAGCTTATCATTTCATTTTTTAAGAAAACCGTACCCCATGCCAGATCACCTACCAGCTGCTGTCTCGTCCAACAACACTAAATAGGAAATCTCCATTCCCTATTGGCTCAGTTGTGCTACTTTTGCACTTCCAGGAAGCTAGTTCAGCACAGCTTCCCTTGCATTTCTAATGAGACCCCCTTGGCAGCAGCAGAAGTTGGGCCACGCCAGCTAGTGCTGTATAAGGGGGCCGGGTTGTGAGCAAGCCCGCAGTGTGGGCACGAGACTCATCAGGCACGACGCATCAGCACCAGAGCAAGTTACGCATCCATGCATGTTTAGCAACAGGGCAGGGATGCCTGGATCCTGAACTCTTCCTTTCATTTCATAGTAAACAACTCTGAACAAATAACTAAGTATAAATAAGGATATATAAATGCCTCACCTTTTCTTAATAAACGATTTCATTTTCCACATAAACAAACCCAACAATAAAAATAGCAGCAAGAGAAGTGAAGAAAGTAGAAACCCAGCAAGGATGTGGGCATATCCAGTGCATTGCACTGAATGCCATCTGGATGACTGTCCACCAGTTGGACAGAACATGTCTATGTACGCTCAGTGTTCCCTGAAAACCAGGACCTCATTACGAGGATCTCTCAAAGCCAAGCTTGTTGATCTGGAGAAACTAAGAAAGGCAGAGAACCTGGTGGGTGAGACTCCTGGGGACATAAAAGTGGTATCCCAACCCCTGGGTGACAACTCTGCTGTCATGGAAAAGGGGAATATTTGGAAAGAATACTCCATCTTCCCTTCTGGGGAAGATGGAAATGATTCCTTAGCAGGGACACACTCCTCAGAAGATGAGCAAGTATCCTCTTGTGACAAGGTGTTACCTCTGTGAGGCAGGAGGCTTGTGGTCATGGGCAATTCTATTGTTAGACATACAGACAGCTGGGTTGTGCTGGGTGTGTAGACTGCATGTTGTTGCTGAGTCCCATTGATGTGCCCGACTCCCTGCGACCCATAGACAATATTCCTCCAGGTTCTCCTGCCCTCCACCATCCCCCAGAGTACACCCAAGCCCACACCCACCTCTCCAGTGACGCCATCCAGCCACCTCAACCTCTGCCATCCCCTTCTCCTTTTGCCTTCAATCGTTCCCAGCATCAGGGTCTTTTCCAATGTGTCTTTCTTTCTCATTAGGTGGCCAAAGTATTTGAGCTTCGTAGATTGCATGGTAAATTGCTTATCTGCTATAGAGTCTACAGACATGTGTCGTCTACACAGAGAATGTTGGGGTGGAGCCAGTGGTTGGGGTCCATATTGGTACATGTGGGGAGATGTAGCTGTGTGGTCCTGGAGGCCAGATTCAGTTTTCTAGGAGGAGGTTGAAATCCAGGACCAAGGTAGCTTTCTCTAAAATGCTGGTTGTTCCGTGTACAGGGTCAGCTAGACAGGCAAGGCAGAGAACCTTAGTGCAAGGATGAGACACTGGTAGAAGAAGGAAGGGTTCAGATTTGTTAGGCATTGGGGGACATTCTGGACAAGCTGGGCTTGTACAAAAGAGGGGCAGGCTCCCCTTGAACCATAATGGAGCCAGACTATTGGCACTAAACGTAAAAGAGGGGGCTGAGTAGGTGTAAACTGGGGGAAGGCTGACAGGCTCTGGGAAGCATCCAGTTTGGGATGAATCATCCCTAGGAGAGGAAAAAAGCAATGACCATAAGGTGAATCACAATAGCAAATCAGAGACTTACGTGCCAAAGCTGAAGATGCACAAAGCAGAGTCACTGGGGCAGTGACACCATGTATAAATGTTTCTGGGCAAAGCTAGAAACCTCTAAGCTGCAACCAGAGAGTTTTAAAGGAGAGTTTAAATATAGCGGACATTTTGGAAACTTGGTGGAATGGAGAGAACCAGGGGATACAGTCCTCCCTTGAGATCAACACGACAGGAAGGTTAGGAAAAGGAGTTCAGGAAGAGGTGTTGTTCTTTGTGTCAAAGAGGGAGCAGTGCCAAGCAGACTAGAAAGCCTACAAGGACAGACTCTTCCACGGAAGCAGCATGAGTGACAACTGGCAGTGCCAAAACTAATTTAGGACCAGGAATCTCTTTTCCCCCCCAGACCAGAATGTGCAGAGTGATCTGGAGATGGAAAATGAAATCAAGGAGGCCTCCAAATGAGGAATAGTCATAGCCATGAGTGACCTCAATTGCCCCCACATTGGCTGGATGCATCATGTTCCGGCAATGATGAATAGATTAAATTTATTGATACTTTAAATAACTTTCCCTTAGAACAGCTGGTCATGGGGCTAACCAGAGAAAATGTGACCCTGGACTTGATCCTAAGTGGTTTCACCCAGGACTGAGTACAAGATAGAGATATATTGGGAATAGTGGCACCACTGCTATCAGATTTAATAAAGATCTAAATGGGAAGTTGTCAAGGAAGTCTGAAAAAAGCACATTTAATTTCAAAGAAGGAAATTTCTTTAAAATGAGGGCACTGGTAAAAATGAAGTTGAAAGTTGGAGGGAAGAGGGTTAAAGCCTTTCCAAATGCTTGGTGGTTACTCAAAGTGACAACAGAAATTCAGAGAGAATATTTATTTATTTATTTATTTTAAACATCTGTATGCCGTCCTTCACTATTGCGTCTCAGGACGGCTTACATAATTAAAAGCAAAACCATAAAACAATTGATCAGACAATACAACAGAATTGTATACTATCGGTCAGGAAAGTTAGCACTGAGTCCGTGAGTTCCTCAGCATGTTTAATGAGCAGACAAAAAACAAAAGGAAACACGAGTTTGCGCAAGAGGAGGAGAGAGCAAGATGCAAAAATGCATTTTGACAAGCATATCTTAAATACTAAAGAATTATTTAAATATATCAGAAACAGGAAGCCAGCTAGGGAGCTAGTAGGAACAGTAGATGATAATGAAGTTGAATTAAAGAGCCAATGTGGTATAGAGATGCAGCGTGCTATAGTGGAAGAGTGCTGGACAGAAAAATTAAATTAGTAGACTGTGCAGCAATGGTAAAACTGACTAATTGTGTAAACAGAAAACCAGTCCAAGAATTTAATGATAAGGGGAAACAACTGTGCACAACTTACTTTACAGAAAAATCTACATGTGAACAGAGTGGAATTTTTAAAAAATATGGTCAGAGATTAACATTTCTGTAACGGTAATGCTTTACTGTTATAGTAAGAAGACTTATAGAAATGAAATAGAATTGTGAAAATCTTGTTAGAGATTAACTCTTGTAGTGATGCTTTGTTGTTATAATAAGTTGTCTTAAGATAAACAGAGCTACTTAAGTACATGGTAACTGCTGTTGAGAATAAAATAGGAGAATTTTGTAGACTGACTTCCTTTGAAAAAGGAAGAAAGGTGGGGTATAAATTAAATAATAATAAAGGAGGATAAGGACATTTTGGAAAAGAATGAATTCTTTTCATCTATCTTCACAGCAGATGCTACAGGATAGATACTAATATTTGAACTGATGCTTGTAGAAATAGAGTTTGAGGAACTTAGGCAGGCCATGTGACAAAAGATGAAATTCTTAACTTAATTGACAAATTGGAAATTAATCTATCACTGGGCCCAGATGGTAGCTATCTTAGAGTTCTTAAATTGCTCTTGTACAAAACTGCTGACCTTCTTACAAAAATATGTAGCATGTCCCTAAAAGCAGCTTCTGTACCAGATGGCTGGGGCATAACCAATATAACACCATTTTTTTAAATTACTGGCCTGTTAGCTTGATGTCTGTTTTGGATAAGTCAGTTGAAAGTGTTATTAAAGATGGAATCAGTAAGAATATAGAATGATAAGCCCTGCTGAAAGAAAATCAGTATGGCTTCCACAAAGGTAAATTTATCTCACTAACCTTCTAGAATTCTCTGAGAATGCCAATAAACATGAGATCCGGTAATCTGGTAGATATTGTTTACCTGGATTTCCAAAGAGTTTCTGACAAAATTCCTCACCAAAGACTCCTGAGGAAACATAACAGTCCTGGAATAAGAGGAGAGGTTCTCTTATTAATCAATAATCGGTTAAAGAACCGAAAGCAAGGGGCTGGAAGAAATGGTCATTTCTGCTAATGGAAGGTTATAAAAAGCAGGGTGCAACAGAGTTCTGCACTGGGACCAATGCTTTTAAAGCCCTCCAATTTAGTGGCCAAGTTTGCTAATGATACTAAATTATCTAGTGTGTAACTAAAGGGGTTTGTGAGGCACTCCATAAGGATCCTCCAAGCTGCGAGAAGAGGCATCAAAATGGCAAATGCTGTTCAGTGTGAACAGTGTCAAGATGCATGTCAGGATGCATAAAACCCCATCTTCAGCAAGTGAGGCTATGGAAGTGCTGAGCTGGTGCCTGGCCATGACGACGGACTGCATGAGGGCTAACAAACTGAAGCTCAATCCAGACAAGACTGAGATGCTGTTAGTGGGTGGTTCTTCTGTCTGGATGGAGTGAAATCAGCCTGTTCTAGATGGAGTTGCAAGGAGCAGGTTCATAGCTTGGGGGTGCTCCTTGAGTCGAGGTCCAGGTGGCTTCAGTGGCTCAGAGTGCTTTCTACCCGCTTTGGCTGGTAGCTCCGCTGTGTCCCTATCTGGATAGAGATAGCTTGGTATCAGTGATCTATGCTCTGGTAATCTTTAAGCTAGACTACTGCAATGCACCCTACATGCGGTTGCCCTTGAAAACTGTTTGGAAGCTGCAGCTTGTACAAAATCCAGCAGCCAGATGAACAGCAACAATTGGACGGTCTGATCATATAACACCAATTCTGGTCCACTTGCACTGGCTGCCTATATACTTCCCAGCCCTATTCAAGTTGCTGGTTTTGACCTAGGTAGACCTGCATGGCTTGAGACCACAATTCTGGATGGAATGCCTCTCCCTATAACTATCTGCTTGGACACTATGATCAAGTTCTAGGGCCTTTCTCCAATTGCCACCTCTGGGAGAGGCTCGGATGGTGGCAATAAGAAGAGCCTTTTTCAGTGGTGGGCCCCAGTTATGGAGCAGGCAGACTGAGGCAGAATATCTTTTCCATGCCATGTAAACTGTCCACTTTATTTAGTTACTGGGGCCTGCTGGTTGTTAGACAGGGTTTAACAGGGTCTTCTTAAAACATCGTTTAGTTTTTCTGTTTTTATTCAGTTTAAAAATTTGTATTGCTAATTTTATGATGTTTTATATGTTTTATTGCCATATTTTATACTTTTTAAAAAATACTGTTGTGAGCTGCCCAGAAAACTTCAGCAGTTGGACAGTATAGATATTACTGTATTTTTCGCTCTATAAGACGCACCTGACCATAAGATGCACCTAGTTTTTAGAGGAGGAAAACAAGAAGAAAAAATTCTGAATCAAATGGTTTACTAAACTATTTAATAAATTATAACAGAATACAGTAATACCATATTTCAACCTTGTAAAGCGAACAGCAGTCAACAGTAGCATTAAGAACCATCATCACTGTCATTAACAAAAGAGAGACTTTAAAGTTCGAGTACTCTTCTAGTTTTCGTTGAACCCATAGAACTCATCATCACTAGAGTCAGAATTTATGAAGCTCTGTTGCTCACAATCACTGACATCACTTTCTTAGTCAGTAGTGGAATTATTGAAGGAATCCACAATCTACACCAGTTATACAAGAGCTGCTGCAGACAATTCAATAACAAATCTAAAAAATAATAGAAAAATCTTCTGACAAAAAATGAGATATTGTACGGTAAATCAAACACACAGCAGACTAAGTAGCCTTTGAAGAATAAACTTCATACACGAAGGTAATGCTGTTCAAATATCCACTGATCCTAAAAAAAAAATGTGTCTGATCAACTAACGGATAACTGATCCATGGAAAGCTTCCTCATAATCACAGGCACATTCCCCATCACTTCCCCATGGGCTTCATTAAAAGACGGGTTGCCATTTGAAAACACACACCGACCTGTGATTAACAGTTCTCACCTGCACCGGAGGAGCCGGGGGGAGCAGGGTGCGCCGAGTACGTGCCAGCCAGGTGGTGCCACGAGGGGCCAGCAGTGTGCCGGCGGTGGTCTTCCGGGCGGCGCGGTGGTGGCAGGTCTTCCCAGGTGGTGGGGGTGAGCAGTCCGTCTCTCCGTGCGGCCGGCGGGTTAAAGGCCGCAGCTCCTCTGCACCGCTCCCCCTGAGCGGCACAGCTCTCACCTGCGCTGGAGGGGGGGGCAGAACAAGGTGCACCTAGCGCGTGCCGGCCAGGTGGTGCCATGTGGTGCAGGCGGCCGGCAGCATGCCGGCAATGGTCTTCCGGGCGGCGCGGCAGCGGCAGGTCTTCCCAGGTGGTGGGGGTGAGCAGTCCATCTCTCCGTGCTCTCCGTGCAGCCGGTGGGTTAAAGGCCGCCGCTCCTCCTCCTCCGCATGCCTCCCCCTGAGAGGCACAGCTCTCACCTGCGCCGGAGGGGGAGGTGGAGCAGTGTGTGCCGAGTGCGTGCCGGCCAGGTGGTGCCACGTGGTGCAGGCGGCCGGCAGCATCCCGGGCATCGGGCACACACACACATTCGCTCTATAAGACGCACAGACATTTCCCCTTACTTTTGAGGGGGGAAAAAGTGCGTCTTATAGAGTGAAAAATACGGTAATCAATCAATCAATCAATCAATCTGAGCTAGCAATGATTTACCAAGAAGATTGCGGTTGCTGATGGAAGTGGCAACCCAGTGTATAGTTGCTGTGAAAAGGGCATCTCTGTTAGGCATAACTGGGAAATACGATGAGAAGAAAAGACTAAGGGAGAGAAGATAGCGCCCTTCGAGCGCTTGAAAGGCTGTCACTCAGAGGAGGGCCAGGATCGCCTTTAGATCCTGCCAGAGAACAGGACACAGAACGACTGCGGCTCAAGTGACAGGAGGCCAAGGTCCAACTGCGCATCAAGAAAATCTTCGTGACTGTTAGAACGGCTTGACAATGGAGCCAATCACCTAGGGAGATTATGGGCTGTCGCACACTGGAGGCATCCAAGATGCAGCTGGATAGGCATCTGTTAGGGGTGCTTTAACCTGGAGTCTTGCATTGAGCATGAAGCTGGACCCACTGGCCTTACCGGCCCCTTCCAGTACGACTATTCTGTGATCCTGAAGGGTGCGGGTGTAGGCTTTTTCATCTCCATCAGTGCCACAGAATAAATGGCTGGTGCTACCAGTGTGAAAACAATGACTAATCCAGGACAAAACCAAAGACAGTTTGTCCTCTCTGTCTTGAACAAAGCAGACCTCTTTGGACGTGGGTCTTGAGGTAAGCAGCCAACAATAGCTTTTGTGGCATTCTGGGTAACCTGACCTTGGACAGTCACTCATTTCTGACAAGTTCCTTTCACTGTTTTTGTGTGATGTCTTCTTTTCCAAATCACGTGTACACACACACTCACACGCAGAGAGACACAGATGTCTTTTCCCACACATCAATATATTTATTAAAAGAAGAAAAGGCAGATCCAAGTTCTGGTCTGAACGGCTAAGGACAGAAAGACATGAAGAGAGGGAGGGCAGTGAATAATAGACTACGTGAGCAACGAGGCATCTTTTTCATTTTTGAGATAGGAACATGAAAAGGATTGGAGGGGAGCCATACTTATAAGAAAAGAGCTCTGATCTGAGGAAAGATGAAAAGAACCAGGTATGGTTAGAAGAAAAGGAAGGACAGTGTGACATGCAATAGGAGAATAAATGGGATCATATGGGGCCTTTTCCTGTTCTGTAAATTCTGGACCCAGTTCTAGAATTCTGGATAGGTTGGATTACCTTTCTGAAACCACAGAGAGAATAAGTGGTTCTAAGATTTCCACGCTTACCCACAATTTCTCTGGTCATCCAGGATTGCTATTTTACCATTGACGGCATGAAAACACCATAGAGTTCCTTGGCAAGAGCAGCTGTGGAAGTGGTTTCTTCTAGCCTTTGACCTCTATTTCCTTCAGTGCCCTTGCAGCTGTCTGTGGCTAGCTCCATGTTACTTTTGGAAATGGGAAGACAGCACAGAAAGGAGAAGGGGGAATTCCAGTGAAACTGCTTATTTTCATTTTTATAAGTCTTTGGGGGATGGACTGACTGGGAAGAGCCAGAGACATGCAGACACTCTAAGGAGGAGGAAGGGGGAACCCACCTCAGTGCTACAGTGGACCAATCAGGAGCAGGCAGCTGCAGTCTACAGCAAGAATTGGGAAAGGTGGGGGATTCCACCTGTGGAGGTTGCTGGGAGATATGGCAAGGCCAGGAAGATGGACTGGGGAGTACAGAAATTGCATTGCCCAGATAACCACATGATTGTTTGACTGGTAATTTTGGCAAAAATCCATGTGAAAAGCACAAGGTTGTTTACCATGTCATGTGAACCCAGTCAGTATGCACACTGGGCATTCAGTTCCTCCCTTCAGTTTATTTTCTTCTAAAAATGGGCATTGTCTTTGAACTTCTGCAAACCTTGGAGCGTCTCCAATCATGCTGAGGCCTCTCCTAGAAGACCAATATGTCTAGGATCTAAAATTTAACAGCAATACTCCCTTACCTCATAGGGGAGCTTATTCGAATACCATGCCCATTTGAGAGTACTCCAGATAAGGTCAAACAAAGGAATCCATAGCTTTATTTCTATAATGCATTGACATCTTCTGGTTGATTGATTAAATATAGACTGGCTGATAAAGCATTACAAAAGCCATCCTTCCAAGGGACAGATAGGTGAGAGTTCCCAAAACAAAGAGTACCACAGACGATGTCAGGTGGCCTTTTGATCTGTCTTGAGGTGAGGACACTTCAGGACTGGACCATATCTTCCATCAGTACACTCTACCAGCCTATTTAAATGACCTTCATGGGCTGTTTGATTAAGGGAGTGATCTGGAGGCCAAGAAAGTATTTGCATGTAGCTGCAGTCCTGTTGTTTGTGCTGCTCACATGAGGACGATTCCTAAGCCCTCTCCGGGCATTCAAAAGCCATTTATGGGAGCAGAAGCCTGCTAACAGGACAATCCCCAGCATCCCCCCAGTAAAGTATGCATGATGTAGGGTCTCCCATGCATCCCCTAACATCACAAGTGTAACATAGGGGTTCCCCACACACCCTTTTGTGTAGGAGGGATCCATACACATATACCACTGTATGATTGGAGGCTCCCTTCAACAGATGTCTGTGTGGAAGCTGGGAGGACAGGGCTGCATGCAAGGGGAACAGCTTTTGAATTGCCAAATAGAGCCCTAGTAATTCAGTTAATAGGGACACACAGATCAGAAACCTCTATTACAATAAAGGTGGGAAGCTACTGCCATTTTCTTGATGATGTCCACCCCTAGCTTGTCTAGGGACTGCAGAGAAGTTGATCCTTCCGTCGCTAAGCACTCCACTGAGAAGCTTGCAAATTTCATTTTTATTGAAATGCAAATTAGGAAAAATATGTGAGACCCTTTAAAAACTGTATTATCTCTTTTAATTCCTGTATTTGTTCTTCGGCATCAAAACTTTGATCCTCGCCTCATCTTGCTGAGGTGGTGTAGGAGGATTTGCTCCTTCGCTTCAGGCAACAGAAGGTTTTCGACTGGCCCATCCATATGCTGTGAGGAAAGCAGTAGGTTTTAGTTTTGCTCAGTGGAGAGCAGAATTCTAGGAAGGTCTGCTTGTACCTTTTTGAAGGTGGATATGTGCGTCTGTGAACAGGGCGGTCCACATTAACTCATAAACAAGGTTAAGTACTTCTTTTGACTCTGCTTCACCCACTTCAAAATAATCTAAGCAAAGGTTCTGAGCATCACGTCATAAAACAGAATTTTGCACCATCTGGATGTGTTCTGGCTTACAATTTCCACCATCCCAGGTGACCATGTCAGCTAGGGATGATAGGAATTGTAGTCCAGTACAACTGGATGCTGCCAGGTTGGGAAAAGGCTGCCACGGAGTTCTTTGCTCAGCGCAGGGATTCAGAATGCAGGATATAGTCCTCAGAGTCATCAGGACAGGTGCCTTCCATGCAATGATTTGCTTTTAAGGGCATCATCCATCCAAGCTTTAGTGATAATGGGACAGCTGGAACTCTGCTAATCAATCTTTCAAGGGCTGTAATTTTATTTATAAGGTCTCTGAAGCGGTGGCTGTTTCCCTGTTCTGTTCTGGAAATGGATGTAGGTGGCTTTGCTGTCTTCCGGATGTTCTTCTTTTTTAAAGATAAAATAAATAAAAAGAAATGCTTAACTACACATGCAGGTGAAGTCTATGCATCACTTACTTCAAATAAGCTATCCTGTTTAATATAGCTCCCCAGAGAACTTTGGACTTAAAGATAGAACACCCCACCATTTTTCTCTTCTCTATCCCCATCCCTCCCGCCCCCAGTGCTCTTCACTAGTTCTGGTGGTTATTACAGCTTCTCTCCTTGGACCAGGGAGAAAAGAAAGCCACTGGCTCCTTTTTTACTGCATGAGGCACTGGTGCGGGATGGAAGCTCTGTGTTCAAATCTCACATCAATGTATAGCTGTATATGTGAGCCGCCCCGAGGCTTCGGCGAATGGGGCGGCATAAAAATGTTTTAATAAATAAATAAATAAATAGCTTCACATGCAGACGATCAGCCAGAGTGTGCTGCAAATGAATTGGATTAGACGGGGCCAGCTTTCTTTTAAAAAGAAAACAATGACTACTTTACTACTGGATTGCTGGAGCATGTGACCTGCAATGAAAATGCTGCGGTTCTTGGAATGGGAGAATGTGGCTAAACATGTTTCCTTGGGGATAAGTACTCTTTTGTTGAAGAAAATATGGTTTTGAAGTAAAAGTATAAACATGAGCTTCTGTAACCATACATATGCCCTGCTAGTCACCTCTTAACTGGAAAATATTTTAAAATTAAAAAGAAAGGATTTTGTGGCAAGTAGGACCAGCCCAGTTCTGGCCAGGTGCTGACACAGGGCCTGCCAGCTTCTGCCCTATTGCCTGGTGCTGTCTAGGTGGAAGGCCCTGAACTTCCATCTCGAGGTCCAGCTCTAGCCACTTTCCTCACTGGATTTCTAGAAAGTGCTTCTCAGATAGCCACCATTTTAGTTTCCTGCAGTCTCCCAATGTGGCACTGCACTGGGGCATTGTGGGGAATCAAGAGGGGAGCTTGATCTTGCTGCTCAGGTTGAAGTCAGCACTAGCTAAGCCTGCCTGGGAGTGGAAGGCTCCCATCAGAGGGCACTTTGGCCAGGGCTCCCGCAGACCTACAGGCCTTGGAAAACTCTATTGTGGAAAATGAGACGTGATTACCAGCCAGCATGTACTCCTCAGTTTTAGAGAAAGGCTATGCTGGGTGTAGGGTAGCTGTGTGTCTCCTTTTGCAGAAGAGAATCCTCTGTTTGAAACCTTCCTCTGTTTGAAGGGCTGTTCAGTCTAAGCCAGTGATGGCGAAGCTTTTAGAGACCGAGTGCTCAAACTGCAACCCAAAATCCACTTATTTATCACAGAGTGCCAACTCTGCAATAAAACCTGAATACTGAGGTTTTAGTTTAGAAAAAAACAACAACAACAACTCACAGCCAGTCCAACTATCCATCCATCCATCCATCCATCCTTGGCAGTGCACTGACCAGCCATGTGAAAGCTACTCCTTTCCGAGCAAGCACATGGCCCCTGTGTGCACTGTTATCTGATGCTCGGCTGCTGGGGCGATGCTGGGGTGACTTGGCTTGCTTGCTGACAGAGAGGGCTCTGTGTGCCCGCTGTGGCATGCGTGCCATAGGTTTGCCACCACTGGTCTAAGCCCTGCTTAAAGATAAAACTCTGTAAGGAGGGAGAGCGAACAGAAGCTCAGTACTCTGGTCAACAAGGAATACTTGGCTGTGGTGTACTGGTCAGGTTGTCCTGATTTGCAGAGGACAGGCCTCTATTGGAAGGGCTACAGAGGACAGTCCTCTAACTGAAGGAGTCCTTAATTTGTCCAGTTGAGAAAGATGAAGAAGCATAAAAGAAGAGAGCCCTGGGGGACGCTGAAGTGCCCATTCATAGCACCTGGACAGCAGACTGAGGGGGCCCACTGCTCACCTGGTCAGCTCTTCCTGCTATGGTAAGATGCTTATTTCTTCTTAAATGCTAAAGCAGTTATTTCTTAATGTTCCCCTATACATGTGCACATGATGCGTTTGGTGCCTTGTTTCTTGGCAATGTGTAAGTAGCCCCCCTTTCTGGAAGGTGTTTGCAACATCCACTTGTGAAAGGAAGCTTGCCATCCAAATATTTCCCCGCTAGCTGTTTCCACTAGTACTAAGCGGCTTAGCAATTGATACTAACTGCTGGGAGAATGATGCGTGCTAAATGAATCCAATCCAAGCCAATCCAATTCAAGCCAAGCGCACGGAACGTCGGAGTCTCTTGGTGCCAGGTCTCCCCTGTTCCCCACCCCTCCCAGCAGCTGGGTCCTGGACATGGAAGGAAACACAAGCTCCCCGGTGGTATTTGGGAACTAGCCCTTGCTGGCCCGGCCACCTGCAGCAGCCAGGGCTGTGATTGTGTCTGCTTTCCCCGGAGAGTCTCATTTTGCCACTCCGCCTGACACCACCTGTCACGCCATTACAGTGGATTCATTAAAAATAATGTGTATTTGTTTAGGACTCCATCAGGTCTCAGTTACAGTAAGTGCAGGTGTACTCTCACAACACATGTGCCTAGAAGACTGCAAAAGACCCGGAGAATGCAATGCATGATGGGAAATGGAATTCCCACAGCAGCCGTGGGATTGAGGCAGCCTTGGACATTTGGACGCGGCATCTTAGCTGGCTGCAGTCTTCTGAAGTCAGAAGCATATCTATCCCTTTCACTTGTATTCAATGGCTTAAAGAAACTACCTGACTGGCACAGGAATTAATTAAGTCAATCAATTCATAAGAGAAAACTGTAATAATTTTTCTGTCTTTTAAGTTGTAAAAAAGGAGTGTCACATCTCTTCCTGCCTAAGGACCAAATTCCATTTTGGAAAAGCCACATCAGAGCCAAAGGGGAGGACCAAACTAAAAATGCCTACACATTTTAGCTTAAAGCACTTGCTACCTTTAAGTAATGAAGCCTTAGGAAAGTCATTTCAACCATCTAGAGTGCGGGAAGATGTGCAAATCCTGAGAGAACATTTGGTAGCTGGGGGGAATATGATGGGCCAGGCTGGGGGATGAAGGTATGGTCATATCCTATGCCAGTCCACTGAGAGTAAAGGATACTGTGGACTTTTAAGTATGTATTAAGCTCTTCCAGCAGACTGGAAACATGTTATCATAGCTGAAAAAGCAAGGGTATGACAGATGTTGAAAGTGGAGGCTGGCCTTTCTTTTCCTGAAGCAATTGCAAATGGATCCGGACAGTATTCCCCATGAATCACTTTGGGTAATAAAATGCTGAGGGGAAAAACAGCAAACAATAGAATGTGTACAAAGGGATTCTCTAGACTGTGTGCTGTAGTTTGGGTGGGGAAGAATAAATGGTTTGTTATTTACACTCAGCAGGACTTAGGAGGGCCACCAAAGAGAAGCAAGATACGCTTCCAGATGACAATGGCGCAACAGCTGTTGCTTCTGATCGAGGCAAATTAATCATATTTGTTCTGCTTTTTCTTTGTGTGCTGAGGAAGAACTAGATGTTAACTTGGCATATGTGTCAAACTGTCCTGTGCCTGCCAGTTCTCAGTTGCAAAGGCCCAGCTGATCTCATCCTGCTTTTTTTCTGATTTTTTTTCACAGCTGTGCTTCGCAAATGAAATGAAAAACTGTCTGGGGCAGGGAATTTGCAGGGCATAATCAGTAGGTGGGAGAAGGGTTAAGTGCCATCTCTCTCTTGTGAATTATGCCCTGCCTGCATCCCTTCCCACGCCATCCCAATCTTTGCAATATCGCTACAAAGAAAGTGCATGGCAGGGGACTCTGTGTTTCATCGCAACTGCAGGCCCACACAGTTTAAGGGCAAGACGATGTCAGATCGCTGGTGCTCTGCCTACCACTCCTACGAGACAGAGTGGCGACACCCCTCCGTGTGCGAGCAGAAATGCTGCATTTGGCACTGCGGAGCAAACCGGGTCTTGCATGGGAAAACAGTGGCCTTGCCTTCCATAGACTTCAGGATGTCCAACAGGGTGATGTGCCATGCCGCTCAAATGCATAACGAAGCTGGGCAAGCTCCAGAGTTTGAGATTTTGAAAAGTGGCTCCCTTACTGAAATCTGACTGTTTAAATCACACACACACAACATGTTGGGTCTAAAGCAGAGATGAGCAACACGTAGATGGTTTTTGGGGTGTGTGCAACCGCTAGCCTCTTGTGCAGCCGGCACTGCTCCGTCGATGCCACTGGCAAAACATGCTTGAGTTGCCAGTGACTGTCATTTGGCTCTGTTTTGCTGCTATGCTGCTGAATGTCAGTTGTGAGTGGCAGGGATATGTCCACAGGTATGTTTTGAGGAGGAATTAGACCCCAGAGAGAAGCTGCTCACTCCTAGTCTAAAAGTCCCTTTGCCTTGCAGGAAGGAACATCCTCTCTTTTTAACTGTATGGAAATAACTCTGTATTGAGTTAGCATATCAAGTCACCTTTGCTAATCTGGAAAGGAGTGGGCTTGCAGCCAGATGTGTGACTGCATGTGGAAGCGGAGCAGGGGCTTGGATTCGATGATCTTATAGGCCCTTTCCAATGCAGTGCTATTCTATCCCCAGAGAGGTCCACCTGGCGCCGTTGTTATTTGTTTTTCAGCGCCAGGCCAAGACCTTTTTATTTAAACGCTATTTTATTTGTTAAGGTTTATTTGTTGATTTTAAACTAACCAGGCTGTTTCCACTATTTTATGTATTTTATTTATTCTATGAAATTTTTTTGTATTTATATGTGGGATTTTAATGATTGTAAGCCACCCCGAGGCTTATGCGATGGGGGCGGCATATAAGCTGTCTAAATAAATAAATAAATAAAAGTTCTAAGCATAATTCTTAAAGCAAATGGTATTTTATTCTAAATCCAGCCTAATGTTTCATACAAATCAACCTGTTTCAGGTTCAAGTATGTTTACATCAGGAATGACAAATCTATCAATTTTATTTCTCTCCTTCATTTCCCCCTTTTTTCAACTTTATTAGAAAATTAAAATGTTATTTATTGTTTTGAAAAAGTATGTCAGGGCCGTATTTGAATGGTTGGTAAAAATAAAATTAAATTAAAAAAAAATCCTGTGCACAGACGATGTTTGCTAGACCAGAGCTAATGAGTTTTCAATGTTTTGCCTAGCAAGGGAAATAGACTTTAGCAACCCAAATGCTATATATAGATTATACACAGTTATGACTAGACTGCCCCTGACAATGAACTTTGAAACTTTCATTTCATCCCATCTCTGCAGTAGTTTACAAGTTTTAAAAATACGTCCATTAAAAATGTCATATAATTTTCATGGGCTTCTTCTGAGATATATGCCTTTTTTGCAAGCAATTCCCCCGATACAATGTGGCTTGCTCTGTTATTTTCACTTATATTCACATTTTTGTGCACTTTTCCATATATATTTGTGCACACATGCACAATCACATGCACACACACACACACACACACACACACACACTTCTTGGACCATCCAGAAATTCATCTCTCATTGCTATACTCACACCTGGTACTTTTCCAAAAAGTTATGGATAAGGGAGTATCCTTAATTGGGAATGTGGGTGGGTAGCTCTGAATTAGGAGAATGTGAATCTGGGCCTTTAGAAGGAAATCCACTTATAACAAATCACTCCAATTTTCCTCACAAAGTATACTTCAGCTCTAGATTTAGGTTTTCATTTTTTGTTTAAAATATAATGCAGAGATGAGAATATAATCTTTCTTCCTACTGTAGTGTTTTTAAAGCTGATCAGGAAACTGAACACTTTGCAAATTCTAAGGCATCCTTCCCCAATGGGCCAGAATCAGTGGATATGCTGGCTGGGGGTAATGGGAGTTGTTGTCCAGCACAAGTGGAGGGCAACTGCAGCTGGAGAAGGCTGTTCTAAGAGGTTTTGCATCTTAAAGTTTTCTTGATTGGCTGCAGTCATGCTCTGCCAGTGTGATAAAGAAAGTGGCTATATTCAGACACACCTGCGGACTTCTCCTTCTGAGCTGTGTAATGCCTGCCAATCAAGCTGCCAATCTGCTGGCCTTGGGGAGCAGGGGCTGCTTTACAACATGCCCTTTCAGCCCCTTTCTTTGGTGTTTCCTTTCTCCTTTGCACTTCAGTCAATTCCACAGGAGATCTGCTGCATGATCTTTGGAAAAGGGCACTTAATTGTTTCCCTAGCAAATGGGATGGAAAGCCGCCTTGTGATCATCTCACAGGCAGGCCAGGAACACACCTGATTCACCCATAAGCTGTTCTAAGCACCATATTTAGACAGTCCTTCTAAATGGCAGGACCTCTGTATACATTAGCAGGAGCAGCAGCTAAATGGCCTCTTTTGGACGCTTCTGTTTGCACAGGAAAATGCAGAACACTCTGAAGTAAGAGTGTGTGCAAACAGCTGCCTCTTTCAGTTCCACCCCCACTTCCAAATGGAAGAACAGGGGTGGAGAAGAACCCTGCTTGGCTTTCCAACAGGAAACTTTCCATTCCTTCCCATGAATAACAAGATTGGGTCATGAAAGAAGTTAGCTCCAGGGGAGGCAAAGCTGTTCTTGCGGACATTTCTGAAAGATCAGGGAGCTTCGTCCTCTTCCTCTTCCGTACAAAGCCTTCAGCTTTACACCAAACTCTGCTGATACGTTTGGACATCAGTGCACAAAAATGACAGCACAGGGTAACAGTGTCTCCTACTTTGAAGAGGGCAGCCCTCCATTTGAAGGGCTGCCAGAGGACTGTGCTTGGGTTGACAGTGTCCTCTGTTTGAAGGACTGTCCAGGCTAAATCTTTATAAAAGATTAAGAACTCTAAGAAAGGAGAGCAGCAGGGAAGGCAGGTGATTCCTACATCTGTGAGATTCTCATCCTTTGCAGTAACCCTGTTGAGCTTCATAAGAGCTGTCCATGGTGCTGAACTCCAGGCAGGTTCCACTAGGAAGCAGCTCTTCCGCTCTATCGAAAGAGATGCCGATGAGACGGTGCATGCTATTATGAATATCGAGTTCATCTCTTGATGGATTGTCCACGTGTTTGGATGTTGTCACCAAGATTTTCCACACTTGATGTAGCAGCCCTGTGAGCAGGGGAAAAACGTTTCTGTGCACAGATGATATTCGCTAGACCAGAGCTAGTAAGTCTTCGATATTTTGCCCAGCAAAGGATATAGCAACCTGGGTGATATATATAGATTATCCACAGTTCTGACTAGCCTGCCCCAATAATTCATTCTATTGTGACATTGCTGCCTTGTCTCTTTCTTAAGCAAGGAACACATAAGCTTAGCCATGAACCTGGCCCCCAACTGTTTCTCCCACTCCTGGGGGGACAAAGCCTAGGCAAAGGATGCCAGCTGCAGCCCCCTCCTGCTCAGCCAGAGGCACTGGAAGCGAAGCTCACCCTGGGAGTTCTTCCTGAGTCACAGGGAGGAAGAGGAGGATGAAGACAGCAGGGTGTTCATGGTGGCTGGAGGCTGGATGTGAGCCGTCACTTCTGATTAAAGTAGATGCACTTGCAAGCATCACAGGATGGCCCCTTTCCTCCCTTATCACCAACATGTTAGAAGTACAGGCTGAGCTTGAAGTGGGAAGTTTACTCTTTTTTTTTTTTTTTTTTTGCTATTATATTTTTGAAGGCTGGCCTGCACGGAAGTTGACATTATAATGCAGTAAATTCATTTATGTGCCAAACGAAGCATGGAAGAATCAAATAACCATCTCATTGCAGAACCTGGACAGCAAAATAGTTTCCCCTCCCTAAAAGGAGTATTTAGGTCTCGCATCCCTATCCTGACATATTTATTGAAAGTAAGTCCCACTGATTTCCAAGGGTATACATTGGGAGCTCCCAACATTTTTGAGCTCATGAGCACATTGGGATTGGAGAAAGTGCTGTGAGACCCACCACATAATATAATAATATCTCATCACTGGATCACCACTTTGACATCTACCTGTCATGTCTATGGAACTGCTACACTCCACTCAGAGCTTAAGCTAGATGGTGATACAGAAGTTTAATAAATAAGGGGAGATTATCTAATTTGACCCAATTGCTGGTGGTACCACACAGCCAATGCTTCCTTTAAATGTTAGTTTTGAAAATATCCAGTAGTTTCTCCTTTTTGCGAGGAGGTTATTGAACAGATAAATTTTGTACTGGAACAGTCTTTAATATTCGCTAATGTGCACACTCTTTTGAATTGTTTACCAGCTGTTGTGTCACTGCGACACTGGAAGGATAAGCAAAGGCTTCCTATAGAGCAGGGGACTGAGAGCCTGGCAACACTTTCAGTATGTGAAAGGTGGCATATAGACACCAGCACCTTCAAATGGATAATGATTTGGGTATTTGGCCCACTTTTGTGGGAAGCCTATATATGATTGCTAGAAGGTTGTATGATTCCATGCAAATCCATATTCACATAATAGAACATTTGGGGGAGGGATTTAATAAAGACATTAAAGATGTATGTTGAGGGGTGGGGGGTTCAGAACTGGGGGGCCCTGGCCTGAAAAATTCACCTTCTTCCATACAAGTCTGCCTGTGCTTTAAGATCTTTTGGGATGGACCTTCTCTTGCTAGCACAGCCATTAGAGGTGTATTTGGTGGGGATGTGAGAAAGGGCTTTTTCTGTGGTTGCTCCCAGACCTGAACGTCCTTGCTAAGGGAGGCCAGGATCGCCTTCTCCCCACAGGGAGACATTTTTATTCATTTAGGGCTTTGGCCTGCAAACTGGTCTGCTGTGGCCCTTTAGATGTTTTGGCTTACATCTCCCATCATCTGTCTCATTAGCTAGCTATGTTAGCTAAGGCTGATGGGAATTGTAGACCAAAACATCAAGAGGGCCACAAGTTGCCCACCCCTGCTGCAAACTATGCTTAATATAGAAACTCACAAAGGATTAAGTGAGATAAAGGCACACAAAAGAACATTGCCAAGGGCATTTGATACTTTTTTTTTTTAAAGAAAGGGCCTCATTAGAACCAGTGATGAGACTTGAGAAGAACTGTAGTTCAAAACATTTGGCGAATACCACATTGAGGAAGGTTTTATGGATGCTTGGTACTTTTTGTGTAGCTTCACCAAGAGTTGACTTTTCGGTTGTGGCACCTGAAATATAGCACACACTTTCCCATGGAAGCCCATATTGCCCACAGGTAGAAGTTCTCCTGATGTGCTGTTAGAGTTATTCGCAAATTTGCTCACCATTAGGGCTCACTATTATCAGCAGCATAGTGTCCTCCTTTCCCCCCCTAAGGGTTGTTTCGGGGTGCTGGGGGGGCTTCCATGTGACCACAGCAGGGACCATCTTGGCAGCCTGGTCAACCTTTTGCATCCTCATCTTTCCAAGGCATTGTGGGGGATAGAAATGGAAGCCACTTCAATACAACAGTGGAGAACATTCAGAGAAGATTATGTGGAATTTTTTTGTGGGATGAGAGAAAGAAAAATCTTTAAAACTTTCTTGTAAACATATCTTATGAGAAATTTCAACTCTGATTTAGGTCAACTACTGTTATTGTTTCTTTTGCTCTCATATTTTAGTCACATAGCTTGTGTAAATTGTTTGTGTGGTTTAAAGCCCTTCTAGACTGCCTTTCAGAAGCAAAGGTCTCCTCAACGTGGCTTATGTTACAAATCCAATCAGAGAACATCATTTTAAGCCACCATTTATAAATTAGAAAAACATTTAACAGTAAGCCAGCAACATCAAATGCACTTTAAAAATACCATGTTCAAATCCATAAAAATAATTATCTGAAAGTCAAAACAAAGAGAAGAAAAAAGAATTTTAAACTGCTGTATTAAAAGTTTTGCTTAAGTTTAACAATATTCAAAAGGCCCTGACAGATGCCATAACGGATGGGACAATGTTGTGTTCCTTGGGGTAGGTCTGGATTGCAGAATCCCTTTAGCCTGGGAGAAAATTGCTATTTCAGAGAAGATCTCAAGGTGGTATCTGCATGGCAGGCTTGTCTGGAGGCAGCAGGCAACACAATGTACCACACAGTTCTTCCTGCCAGTAGCAACACTCTAGGAAAGGCATTTCCAACTTTTAGAATGGAGGAAAACATGCAAAAATGTGGGGAACATAATTGGGGGTATGAACAGTGGCAACTACCCACTGATGCAGAGAAGGGGGAGTATCCATTTTGGGAACCCCAGAGAGCCTGAAAATCAACACCCCAGGGTAGACGGATGTACCATGTATAAAGTAGAGGTGCCCATCAAGGAGGAGCCAAGTGCAAGCTGCTTGGAGGGTCCTTGTTGGGCACACGAGGCAGGGTGTGCAGCCCTCAGACAAAAGAAACGCCGTGCAATTAAGTCCTCATCTTACAATCACAGCTGTGAACACTGGGGGAGAAAGAGTGGAGAAGGCATTTATCTGCATTGCATGGCATGGCCTGACTTGGTTTGTATGTCTGAGCCGTACGGATCTCTTGCTGGCTTCTGGATGTGCCTGCTTCTGGCACATGGTAGTCTGAACTGGGGATGTCACACTGGGCAGATATGATGAAGCTCCTGCCTTTTAATGTGTATGCGTGTGCACGCGGGGTTTCCACTGGACGTGATGATCTGGTACACTTTTGCATTTCTGTGGCCACTCTTCAAACAAAGCCAGCTCTGATCAAGTCCAAGAAGCGTACTGTTGCTCATCCGATCTCATTTCATCTGGAAGCAAAAGGTGGAGGCTGCCATTTGCCATCAGCTGCCAGCGATGTAAGGAACAGGATGGGCATGACTCAGTAGAGCGCAGGTGTCCCCTTCCTCCAACATCTCCCTGTCCATTTAGAGGAGCTAATGCATCCATGGAAAGCCATGGAAGCCACTGGCAAGGCCATGAAGGGTGAACTGGCACCTTTGTACATGCAGAAGGGACAAGCAGGGTGTTTAATTGACTCATTCCACTCAGCCTTATCTTGTTCAAACATACATTTGTCCTCCAATCGATTAGTGGAGGAGGTTCCGGGGCAAGCAGCTGGCTGTCTTTCTTACAATGATTACATTGATTGCTAATTGACCTCCTGATGTCAAAGACAGCAACTGCTGTGTGCTTTTTTGCTTTTTTGCATGGCCTGACAATTCTTTTAAAACACACAAAACAACACCTGATCGCTTTCACCCTGCATGTTGGGTTCACTATGTCTGCCAGGGTCTTATTCAAGGGAGGATTAGCTCCATATGGTACTGTAGAATTGTCAACCCATTGGGAAGGGTGCAAAGTTGCTTGGCAAGGAGGTGAAACCAAGTCTTGCTCCAGAGGTTGCCAATTGTGGAAGGAATAAGGCAACGTCCTAGGTAGCACCCCCTTCCAGTCACTATTTTATTTTTCTAAATCACCAGAATATGGGGATAAAGACACTGTAGAACAAAGAGAACAAAGGAAAGCTGAACACTGTTACTGTTTATCTCTTTCCAATGCTGAATGATTCAAATCCAATTAGGTAATTATTTCCAAATTATTTCCAAGTAATATGACAGGAGCTGGAGATGTTTTATCGATCATCAAGGGCCAAGTAAGTATATGAGGAAGGTGAGAAGGTACAGGGCAGAGGAAACATCACTTCCTACTAGGTTGTGTCAGCCAGAATGGAAGGTGGGGGAAGAGAAGAATTTTTTCTTCCCACACTCTCACCACTGGTTAGCTGTCCTTCGAATTGCCCATCTTTTCAATTGATTCTAATGGGAGATAAAGTATCCATGCCAGTTGGTGGGTCAAAACTCTACCCTGATCCACCTCCGACATGCATAAAGAATGTCCCCCTTTTGCTCTCAGTCCCATGGCAGAGCTTTCAGCCTCTACTTAAGGGAGGACTGGATAGCTGAGAGGGATGGTTTAACTTTATGTCCTTCACTGAGCAGGGCTTGGACCTGATGGCCCTCTGGCCCCTTCCAGCCCCCCTGTTCCATGAGTTATGATCTCTGCGGTGGGCTTCTCTCTCTCCAAGGAGAAAGAGGTCCACAGAATCCTGTGGCCTTTGGAACACCCTCCCCAAAGCCGTAAGATTTCTCTCTTCTGTCTCTTAAAAAATGGGGCTGAAAGTGTGGGGATAACATCTCCTCTTTTCCAGTACTTTCAAGTACAAGAAGTTAGAAACAGGTAGCTCTGATCAGGTTTGATTAGAACAGGACAGCAAAGTTTTTTCAGTCCTGAGGCTTGGTATTTGGTGGTGTGGCAGGGGCTGCTCACCTACACAACACACATAAACAACGCATACCATACAACTAATATGTGAATGCTGCACACTCATAGTCACTCCCTAGAACCTGGGGTGGGGGAGATGGGCAAAGGAAGCATTCTAGGAATAATTCTAGAAAAAACCCATTCTTACAGCATTCTAAGATGTAAACTGGAACCTTCTAACACAATTTCCCAGAACATTCCAAGGATTCTCCAGGAATGAGGTCAGGGTGGCATTAACTATTGAAAGCTGAACAATGTTGTCTTCATCTAACAGACAATAAAGTGAAAGCTACCCTAACCATGACCAGGTGCTGTACACAAAAGGCCCCATTTCAAGTATCCACCTTGAACATTACCTCTCTAGGAGGTGGGGCACATAATGGTCTGAAATGACGAATGCACATTTTGGGTAAGCTAACAGGTGATGTCATCTTCATCACCATCTTCTTCTCACCTAGTTGTTTCATGACATATATCCAAGGCAGCTCATGATAAATGCAAATTAATATATGCTAAGCACAAGTATGAACAGCAGGCTAGACTTAGCTGCTGGGAAAGGCATTTGGATATCCAGCCTTGCCCTCTCAAAGCTAGACCATGGATGGGTTGCAGTGGCAGCCTTCCAATTCTGCTTTTCACTCCTTGCTTATCCCTGTAATTTGGAAATTGGTGTATTTTTCTTCCTACTGCTTATATTGACTGCCCTCTGTCCGGATCGGCCTTTCCCAGGCTTGAAGGCCTCACTTGCAAACAAGCACATGGCTTCGAACTGGACAGGCAGAACCTGAGGCTGATACATTGCACGGTTCTTTCCACTGGGAGCCCGTGAAAGTGCTCTCTGCAGTGGAAGGGGCGTGGATGAGAAGGGGCTCCTTGAAAAGCAGGGAAAGGCAGTGGAGCTGGGCTCGGCACCAGCACCAGCTTTGTGGGGGGGGAGGGTCTCTGGGACTGCCTCGGGGGCTCAACAGCAGCAGCAACTGCAGCTTTGTGCCACAGTGGGAAGGCATGAAAATGGAAGTGTTCTTGAGCTAAGCTACATCTGCAGGAATCATCGTCTTTGTAGGGCAGGGCTTGTATAAAGGGAAAGGCACTGCGGTTTTCGTTGCCAAATCCTCTCCCCAAACAAAAGAAGACAAACTTGGAGCCCTCCTTGCAAACTGCTTCCATATGCTAATGTCTTTCATATTATTACATTTATTGCACTTGTTGTTATATGTATAGATGCACATTTAAAAACACTGATTATAATTTAAATGGAAACAAAGTTCTGCTCATGGTAACAGGACAGATGGCACGATCAGGTATTAATCTATGAAGGGGCAAATTCAAGGCTCCTGCTTCTTCCCTCCAGTAATTTTTTACCTTTAGACTGGACTTGGACCAGGCAGCCCTTCTGACAGAGCAGGTGTTCAGAACAGAGGAAAGTCCTTCACAAAAGAGCACACCTGCCTCCCATCCTCTCCAGGGCCCAGGTCTTTGCCCAAGGCTGCTAGACATTGACAATCCCTGGGCAGCTGTGTATGTGATGGTCAGTGTGCTCATCCTTCCCCTTGCTGCTTCATCAATCATTTCTTTGTCAGTAATCTAGAAGCTATTTGTTGCAATTAATTACTTAAAACCTGTTTTCTCCTTCTATATTGACTTGGAGCTTTTGTCTTGAGTTAGTACTTAATGAGTTCTTGGAAAGAATGAGAAAATAGCATTGATTTTGTGGCAACAAATAAACTTTGGCTTTCCCCTTCCCCACAAAATTCTGTGTTCTTGTTCCATCTTCGTTCAGCTCCGGATTTCTGGATAAACGCACACTGTGCTTCACCTGCTACTGCTGATTTCATTTTCATTTAGGCCAATGGCGGCAGCTCCACTCAGTCCTGCAATGGCCGGAAGAGGAGATCGTCTTCGTTCCAGCATCCTGGTTGTATGGGGAGCCTCCACGGATGCAGGGTGCTGTCCTCTTCAGACTGTCTCCTTCCATGTGCACAGGGTGATGAAATGTGCCAGAGGGCAATGTGACTGCAGCACACCTTCTCTGTTGCGCTACATGGAGGACAAACAGGCTGTAAGCACTAATGGAGTGGCTGGGTCTTAGATTTGTGATGAGTCAGTTGTGCTGGTGGAAGTGAACTTCCTTGCCTCCTTCTTTCCATGACAGAGTTAGGAGTATGTGCTGACAGAGTTAGGAGTATGTGATGAGTCAGTTGTGCTGGTGGAAGTGAACTTCCTTGCCTCCTTCTTTCCATGACAGAGTTCGGAGTATGGGTGGGCTATGGGAGGTGGGGGGGAATAGGACGACAAACTAGAGTATAGGGATCTTCAGTGAGTGGGGACCTTCCTTTTGCAATGGTCCCTTCTTCTGGCAGAAGCCAGATTCTGAATCCAACCCTGAATAACCAAGTAATCCAATGTCAGCAATGATAATGGTGCTCCAGATTTGGACAATCATGGAATCTGGGATTAATAAACAAGATTTTCTGATGAACTGGAGCAATAATAGCTAGATAGGTGTAGAGCTGTGTCTTCTGTTCTAGAAGGAAATGTGCTTCTTCCATCATTTCCCAAAGAGACTTCCAAGGGCCTGAGAGAACTTTCCTCTTTCATATTCCCAGGGGCTACTTCCCATAAGGAGCGCCAACAAATTGAGGCCTTTGAATTTTGGTGCTGGAGGAGACTCCCGCGAGTCTCTTGGACTGCAAGGAGATCAAACCAGTCAGTCCTCGAGGAGATCAACCCTGACTGCTCTTTAGAAGGCCAGATCCTGAAGATGAAACTCAAATACTTTGGCCACCTAATGAGAAGGAAGAACTCACTGGAGAAGAGCCTAATGCTGGGAACAATTGATGGCAAAAGAAGAAGGGGATGGCAGAGAATAAGGTGGCTAGATGGAGTCACTGAAGCAGTTGGTGTGAGCTTAGGTGGACTCTGGGGGATGGTGGAGGATAGGAGAGCCTGGAGGAATGTGGTCCATGGGGTCGCGATGGATCCAATGAGACTTCGCAACTAACATAACACAATAACTTAAAGATCTGTGTGGCTGAGGGAAAAGGCTTGAAAGGAAAAGGCCAGGCCTGGCCATCAGCCCCAGAGAGAGCCTGGAAGGCCTGAGATAATTCTGTAGGGGCAGCTTCTGCCTTAAAGAACTGTGTCCTTCAGGAAAAGACTTTGAGAGGAGAAGAAGAGGCCATGAAGACCTAGGGCTTTCCAGAAATAAAAGGGAAACCAAGGAGGCCACCAATTTTAGAGGAACTGTGGGGAACCTCCAGCCTGTCAAGCCTCAATATCTGGCTTACTGAGCTCCAGGACAAGCCCTCTCCTGAAATCCTGGCACGTGGCCCATCTCAGTGGAACCATAAGGGGGTGAAAATGGAGTTTGCCGGGAACTGTTGCCAAGATCTCTGAAAACAGCACTTCTCCTAGGCTTCCCTCTGGAAGTCCCAGAATCCTTCTTCACTCACAGTCAACAAATTCTTGATCAGTGAAACAGTGCCGATGGGGAGATCATGAGAAACACAATTTTGTTTGCATGTGCGTACAAGCATGCATGTGTACAGACTTTGGTATGTGCAGATATTTACACATATGTGCAAGTGTGTAAGAGCATGTGTGAGGTGGCTCCTTCTTCCATGCTGCTTAGGGGAGTGTGTTAAATTGGTGAGTACAGGTGGATGGATTGGGTGGAGTGTGTTTGGTAGATGGCTAGAGGGGAGACTATGGGTGGCTGGATAGGGTTGATTTATTTATTTATTTGGGAAGCTTCTATGCCGCCCCATTCACCGAAGCCTTGGGGCGGCTCACATCAATAAATAAATAATCACAATATAAAAACAATATAATTTGAGTCGACCTGGCCAAGGATATAAAATAAATAAATAATATTAACAATTCAATCAACAATGAAAATGACGTTTAAATAAAAAGGTATTCGCCTGGCGCTGAAAAACGAATAACGATGGCGCCAGGCGGACCTCTCTGGGGAGCGCATTCCATAGATTGGGTGCCACCGCAGAGAAGGCCCTCCTCTGAATACTTACCCTCCTAATGTCCTTCATGGAGGGTTCCCGGAGAAGGGCCCCTCCCGCTGATCTCAAGGGGCAGGCGGGCATATATGGACGTAAGCGTGAGAAAGAATGAGGCGAATATGGGGTGGTAAAGCACGGTGGATGGACAGATGAGTGAGAATGGGGGAGAGGAGTGTGTTCATGTGTTCAAATGCAGTGTAATATACCTTTGGCCCCATCTGCGCTCAGCTTTGGCCTCACTCATCCATAGTATGTGGCCCTTGGAATGGTAACACAGTTTCTCTGAGGCTCTTGATCCGTAGGCCAAGGTCTTCTTTCCCCTTTCTTCCACAATCTCACAGACGACATTCGTTGAAGCCAAGTGGTCTTTCTGGCAGGAAGGGGGCAGCAAGTTCCTTGCAGGTGCATTCTCTGGCCAGAGGATGGGTCAAGATGGTCTCCCCCTTGGCTTGATGTTATTCCTGGGAAGCCCCAGGTCTCTTGGCTGATGGTAGAAGCCGGAGTGTGCTTGCCTTCTGCACTCCAGTCCTAGGGGACAATTCTCAGTTTCATCTACAGCATCTGGAAGACCACCTGTCTTCCATCACTCCTTTAGCTGATGCCAGTAGTGCTGAAATGAATACTGAATAGCTCAGGAGATATTTGTTGTCTTTTTCTTAAGAAATAAATACAAGCAACACTTGTTCTTTTTCAAGGTGAACCAGCGAGAGACAAATGAGGGGCTGTCATGGAAGGCTCATCGTTTGGCAGGGCTGCAAGTGACAGCTTGATTGCACAAAGAGATGGAGTCAGTTGTCTTCTTACTAGCTGGGGCATCCATGCCAGCCCCACCAGCCAGCTGGATGTGCTCAAAGCCTGACAAAGGAGACATAGAAAAGCACACAGCATGTTTTCTGGTCTGATTAAGGACTTGGGCAGAACACTAAGGGAGACCATTTGAGTCCTCTTGCTGGAGAAAAAGGCACCTCTGAGTTGAACCAGGGAAGGTGCTAAATCTTGCAACCATTTTCAAGTCACTGCAAAATCATTTTTGGTCAAAAGATGTCTTTTAACACTGGGGATACTCGTAGTTCTTAATTCTGTTTTTATCAACATTATATATCTAAATATTTATACACATCAGCAGCAACTGAGCTTGACAAGTGTTTTCCAGCACGCTCCTAGGCAAGTCCACTGGCAAGCCCCCTTGAGACTGGTGGGGCTCATTCTTAGGTAAGTAGGTTATGGCCATCAGTTTTGATGCACATCGGCACTTTGTGACTGAACTGGTCTTAAAAGTCAGGTATGGGTGCACAGCACAGAGTGGGGATGTTACAAAAAGTGTTTTCGTGCACATCAGCACGTGCAGTTCATAACAGTAGCTGAGTAAAAATGTTCCGGCAAGTAAAAAATGTGCAGCAGCAGGTGGCTGGGTGGAACTGGCTGCAGGCCGATGTGGATTTATTCATTTGCAAAGGTGAGAAAGGAAGGGTTTTTGTTTTGCGGCTTTTATCTGCGCCCTTTGAAATGGGAGTTTTCACAGTAAAGATGAAGATCACAAAAATGGATGCCATTCTTCCTATGAGAAGACAGAGAGAGCACAACCTTCCTAAAACAATAATTAGCAAGTTGGCTGGAATCAGGGAGCAAAGATGACTGAAAAAAAAAAGACATTTCTTAATGGGCATGATAGTAATGTTCTGAAACCTTCCAAATCACATCATAATCATGATGATTGGCATTTATTTATTTATTTATTTATTTATTTAACAGTTTTATAGCTTACTTTTCAAGGTGAATCCCTTCACTAAGAGGACTGTAGTTAGTCTACTAAAGAAATACACAGTCAAACCATAAAAACAATACTCATTGCATGACTGACTAAAATAACAAATACAATAGCCAACTGTAAAACTTGAGTTAAAAATGCAATAGATTAAAATCAATCAAACATATAGTAAAATAAATTAGTCTTTAAAGTCCCCCTAAAGCAGAGTAAAAAGGAGGGCCTGTTCAGTTTTGAGGAGAGGCATGGCAAAGATGTAGGGAAGGGAAGGTCCTCGCCTTCCTATAGACCAGTGGTGATGAACCTATGGCACGTGTGCCACAGCAGGCACACAGAGCCCTCTCTGTCGGCACGTGAGCCAAGTTGCCCCAGCATCGCCCCAGCAGCCGAGCATCGGATAACAGTCCACACAGGGGCCATGCGCATGCTTGGAAAGGAGTAGCGGCACCAGGCGATGATGACACGAGCTGCGACTCATTAGCCGGAACTTGTCCGAGCTTTTGCATGACCGGTCAGTACACTGCCAAGGAGAGAGAGAGAGAGAGAGAGAGAGAGAGAGAGAGAGAGAGAGAGAGAGAGAGAGAGATGCTTGGACTGGTTGTGAGTTGCTTTTTCGACACTAAAACCTCAGTATTCAGGTTTTATTGCAGTGTTGGCACTTTGCAATAAATAAGTGGGTTTTGGGTTGCAGTTTGGGCACTCGGTCTCTAAAAGGTTCGCCATCACTGGCTTAGACCAATCCCAAGATTCTTACTAATGGGCCAGAGAGCAGGGCTTCTGTTGCTGAACTTCTAGCTTGAGCAGGCTCACATGGATTCAGGCAGTCCTTTGGGATCCTTGCTTCCAAACAGTTCAGTTGAGCCTGAAAATGCACATGTGAGCAAATGTAGCTGCTGGAAAAGCACTGCACTATGATCTGAATGCTTCGAAGTGTTCCTATAAACCCTTCCTCCACCCTGGCATGTGCTCTTCCCCAAGCTGGAGAAAGAGGTGTGGGTCAGTGCAGGGGTTGGGTTTCCATTCACACTCACCCAGGCTGTGGTTATCTGGAGGATATGGAAGGGGCTTGCTTGCTTGCTAAGCACCTCTTTTCTGTCCCCACCAGCCAGCCAGCCAGCCAGCTGCCAAGCACCTTGGGCCAGGAACTCAGGGCAGAATGTGCATTGCATCCATTGCTTCGTTACCTAGCCTGGGGTTGGGTGACCAAATGCCAAGGGCAGTGACAGGCCGGGATGGCCTTCTACGGTTTTCAATAGTTCTGTCGGAAAGGGGATTTTGCAACAGAAGCAAACTGAAACCCAGACACCACCCCCTATTCAAAGCACAGGAGCTTCCTTCCATCCCCAAACGGCACCTGGTCACCCTAACCTGATGCGGCTTCCAGGGGCACTCCAGAAACAAACCAAATCACAAATGCATTGTGTTGTTCACCCGGTTTTTTTGTCCTTGGTTGGCTGATGCACTGGGGAAAGGCTAGTTAGAGGATGAGACGCCACGCTAGGAGAGCAGCAAGTCCCCAGCAGTCCTTGGCAAGTTTAGAACAAGAGCCTGGTCTGCTCTGATTGCCCGCTACCCCTCCGCAGTACCTGGCTTGTGTTCCTGCCCGGGAGAATAAGGCTCATTGTCAAGTCCCTTTCATCCTTCCAACCACCTGCTATCACTGCCACACCTGAATGAGTAAATGGCCTCCCCTGCTACCTCGCTTGTTACTGAACAGGTGTTGCAACTGAGAAGAGAGGCTCTGCTTTACCAGAGAGGAGAGAGAGAGAGAGAAAGGAAATGAGAGAGGACCGAGCATCCAACATGGATAATCAGAAAGTGGTCTTTTTCACTCAAGCCCTTATCCAGGAGGATTGCAGAAGGACCCTGCAGGAAGTGCAGAGCTCTGGTTTCTTGCTTAAAATATTTTAATTCTGCTCCTCAGCCAAAAGACTCCTGGAGTGGCTAATATGAAGCTAGTAAAGCAGAGGCAGGCCCTGCCTGCGGGCTTAGAATCAAAAAAGATGCTACGCATCGAGCCCTCCTGTTTTGACCCATAGGAAAGACTTAGCTGAGTGATGAAGAGTCTTCCTGGGTGCTTTTCAGCAGGCTTGGTAGAGAAACGCTTTTGGCCCAGCATTTACATTCAGCTCCGGGGAAGAGGGTTACACAGTGCCCAGGTCTTTTTTTTCCCCTTCTCCCTGGACTTCCAGCCAAGCTCCAGAGAAAACTTCCCTGGCCTGGGTGCCTTTCACCCAGTGGCCCCCCCACTTCTTGCTTCCTGCCAACTCCCTCCTGACTGCCACATCTCACCAGACCGGGGGGTGGGGGGGGATTCTTGTTTTTATATTTTTATTGCCAGCAGAAGCACATGGGCTGAATTAACTGGGATAACTTTGGATATTACGCACCTTAACTTGGGTGGGCTGCTGCCATTGTATAGCTGAGCTTCAGGCAGCAAAATGCCTTGGGCTGGCCATAAACTCATGAGGCTCTGCTGCTTTGACGTGAGCCACTGAATGGCAAGACGCCCCACAACCTTACATACCCACCATGGCTCAGAGCTGGTCCTGGAGCCCCTTGTGCCACAGAAATGTCCCCTTCCTATTGCAGCATTTGCAGGCTTTGATGGAGCAGGACACAAGCAACATCTTGCAAGCAGTTGCCAGGAATTTGTGAACTAGGAGTCTGGAAGTGCTTACAGTGTGGTCCTTTGCCACTCAGTAGGAGCTTATGGCCATTACAGCAGATGATGGTGTGCAAAAGCGTTGTGGACGTACAAACTTGGATTAGACTAGGATGTTTCCATATGGAGGAAAGGCAATGCCTGTGAATGTGTGAAGAGAGGTGTGTGTGTGTGTGTGTGTGTGTGTGTGTGTGTGTGTGTGTGTGAGAGAGAGAGAGAGAGAGAGAGAGAGAGAGAGAGAGAGAGAGAGAGAGATTGATTTTTGCATGTGGAGGTTTCTAAAGAGTTGCTGAGAATGTGGGTAAATGATTATGAGATATTTGCTTGTAACAGTGAGAATGAGTTCTTGTGAATGTTTAGATGAATAGGTGTGGAAATGCCCATACAATGCATGGCAGTGCAAAGATAAGGACCATCTTTGTGCAAATGTGGCAGTTGAATGAGAGAGGGAGAGAGAGAGAGAAGCCAAGAATGCACGGATGAGTGTGCAGGCAGCTGAGTTTGTTTCATGGGTAGTTCTGTCACTCCAGCCATTTGGAAGCTTCTGCATATCTCCATGGCCTGCAGCTGTAGGAGCAGATACCTCCCTTGCTGCGCACATGCATTTTCTCTTGGGTGAGAGGAGGGTCACCGTCTGGTGGTGGTAGCCATGCTGTTGGAGGAAAACATCTGGAAGCATCACAGCTTTCCAGGGAAAGCATGCAAGCTGAATGACCAAAGGAGTGTTCAGTATTAGGAGGTCACAGAATCTGTAACACTACCATACAGGGAGAAGGATTTTACTTTGTTTGAGAACTTTTGAACCTGCATCCCCTTCCTTCAGCAGAATTGGAAAGTGTGAAAAGGCTGATTTTTGCCAGGTACACAGAATATTTCCCAGCAAGCGTACATGCCAAAAATCAACCTTGTCACACGTTGCGAAACCCACTTTTCAAGCATGTTGAAGAAGAGAGTGGGACCTCAAAAGCACCATTTGCAGCAGAATCCTGGGGCAGGATTGGCATCCGTGTGTCCGCCTGGGCTGCCCTCAGTTATTCAAGTGTGGATAACCCAGGCAGACATGACCCCCCTGCCCCAACCCAAGACCCTATGGAAAATGATGTTTGGGGGGCACCCCCTCAAGTACCCCTCTTCCTTTCCAAGAGGATCTCCGGGGCTTTTGAGGGGTGCTCACAGGTCCCAGGAGTCCCCTCACTTTTGCAAGGGTCCCTGAGACAATCGCACAACCTTGCTGGGGAGGGGCAGAGCTAAGTGAGCCTTGGCATTTCACTTGAATGGTCAAGCTCAGAGCTCCGTTTCTAAAGTAAGATCTGGAAGGAGGGTTTTTTTTTTTGTCTTGGCAGGTAAATGCAATGCTCTGTAGGGCCTATATACTTGCACACTGTCCTGGAAAAAAACAAAATGCTAACCCCTTCCAAACACCACTTGAAAAATTGATCTCTGAGTGTGACACAGCCAGGATCAGTGCTGGTGTCAGTGGGGGAACCCCTGGAGTTTCACATGCTCAGGGGTCCCTTTCAAAACTTCAGACACCAATAGGAACACCTGATCTCCCTCGAGAAACCTGAACTGTACTGTGAAATAGGGGGAAGAGCCTATTTTCACGAAGTGAGAACTCAGGGTTTTGCAAGGATTGGGCATTTTGGCATCTGCAAGATCTATCAGAGGCTTGCAAAGTAAGGGAAATACTAGGATAAGCAGTCCAGCATGGGTACCTTCTGGAACTGTCCAGCCGGCATCTGTGCCAGGGATGGCCTGTGCGAACCCGACGTCCTGGAATTGTGCAACATTGCAGGCAAGTTTAAGAAAAATAATGAGCACACTTATTTATACACATTATCAGGCTAACCGTGAGGGGGTGGGTTGAAAAGGTGCAGAAGCACCTTGTGGGTACCCACACAAGAATTGCAAACACCAGCTTGACAGCTGACAGCCAGCCTTCGTGATCTCAATAAGGTCAAGTGGCGATGAGCCTGACTCAGCTCGCTGTCCTGGCAGGAAGGATGGGATGGTCCACCAGCCACCTCCAAGTCCAGCTGGGCACTTCTGGCATGGCTGGCAGCGGTTGCCTGGTAGCCACTTGACAAGCGCCACAAAATGTTTTAGCCATTCTAGCCAAGGGCTTGCTTGCAATTGGACTGGATCCGTGATGGGTTGTGCTGCCTGTTTTCGGGTGATCAGACAAACCCAACTACAAGCTGTGGGTTGTCCGGGTGGCTTATAAGCCCAGACTAAGCCTCCTAACAAACCTTTGTGGGTTTGGATGACATGACAACTCAGAGAGGCTCATAAGCACAGCGGCTTGTCATATCATG
Organism: Varanus komodoensis; assembly: GCF_004798865.1. Classification (NCBI taxonomy): domain Eukaryota; kingdom Metazoa; phylum Chordata; class Lepidosauria; order Squamata; family Varanidae; genus Varanus; species Varanus komodoensis. The sequence continues at coordinate 4,777,339 of NW_025336011.1, read as the reverse complement.
CGAACCCAGCCAGAAAGTGAGTGGCTGTTTTTCAAAATGTCACTGCCACACATCTTTTTGAAATGTATTGCCACTGCCTTGGTAGCACCTGGGCTTCAGGTTCCTGGCGCAATGGGAGCTGTGCAGATAATGCATCATGTCACAGGAGACCTACGTAATCAGGATTCTGTGCCTACAAACTGCGTGCACAATGAAAATGAAGTTCCTTCTTTGCTCCTGTGGGCGAGGCAAAGTTGTAATAAAGATTTATTGAAGACACAGTAGACAAATGGGGAATTGAGTTTATGAAATGAGGAAGCAGCATGCAAGAAATCAGGAGCAGAGAAGTGTAACACACAAGAGCCAGTTTTGGAGAAAATATAATGCAATGATTGTGAAACTAAATATAGAACTTTTTGGATTAAATATGAAGTGTAAGGTTCTTACCTACCAGTCCTAAGCTATGCAGAATTAGCTATAGATGATGCTTTATAAAAACTCTACAGTCCCCCCGAATAATTTCACCAGCTTCTTTTTTAAAGCTTTCTCATGGTCATATAGCTTACCTTTATAAACTCTTTGTACTGTCTTGACCTTTGGATTACTTTTCTGTTTCTGTATACTTACAACTTTACTCCCTGCACCCAGTCAAACACTCCATTTATCACGTTTCCCCATTTATATACTGTTTTCATATATTATTGGTGGACCTGCATGTTTTATCACTTGTTCTTAGATAAGTCATTCAGAGTTATTTTCTGTCACTGGTCTTTTCTGGTTACCATCACCAGCTCACTGGAAAAAGAAGAGATAAAATGGGACAGTTTAGGTTCCCTCTTCAGATGTTAAGGTCATGAGAAGAGCCCTGCAAGATCGGACCAAGGTCCATCTAGACTGGCATTCGGTTCACAGTGGCCAACCTGTGGGAAGCCTACAGATGGGACACAAGGGCAGCAGCCTCGTCCCATAATGGGCTGCAGACCCTGAACTTCATGGTCTTACGCACCACTGATTAGGTGGCCATGTGTGGTTCTTCAGCGGTGAAGCAACAACTAGCATATCTCTCACCCTTATGGACATCACCATTCCATGCTTGCGTTACCTACATTCCTGATAAGTTAGTTTGATCACAGTTCTACCTTTTGTTCAAAACAGAACAAAACTCAGAGCATGTTCAGACCTTGTGCAGAAATCGCCCCTCAAAATTCTCTTCCCTGTTTGTGGACAGAAACACTGGGGGAAATTCCACCAATTTTCTCCAGGGAGGAGACAAATTCTCATTATCTAGGGATTGTTATTGGCCAGGCTTGTAGGAAATGTTGTAATGTTCTCCCTTCCCTTCCCTTCCCTTCCCTTCCCTTCCCTTCCCTTCAGGGGTTTTTTTTTTTTTTTTTGGAGGGGGAGTGTTGCCACTGCAAGCAGCAACAAGAGCGATTGTCTTGCAGGTTGTTGTCAATTTTGCATCCACCACAATGCAGGCATGAGGGGGACTGTCCAGCTCCAGGTTGTGTTGTGTCTAAATTTGTCCTCCAATTTCCTGAAAGTTTTCTTCCTCAATGAAAACTTGTCTCATGCTCAGGGTGTTTATAATGTATTCATGATCTGTGTGGTGTTTTGGAGCTTACCTGTTCACTGTGAGGCAACCAAGGGTGTTGTGTTTGTGTTTCCTTCCTACACTTCTACACTTCCCGATCTGAAAAAAGATGGAGGAATTAATGCTGTCTTCCCCTGGGCTTTAACTGAACTCTGGGAAACTGAGGCTGCTGGAGAGATGATTGTGCAATGAAAAACAGGACACTTGTACAGACTTCTTTGCCACCTCCTAAGTAGGTAGTGAAGGAACCCTGAACTCAGCCAATTAGAACTCAGCCAATTAGAACTCAGCCAATTAGAAACCATGCTTAAGGGTAGAGTATGGGTTGAGTGTGGGCTGTTCAAATGTGGTTACCATGCAGTTTGAATTTTGCTCCACTAATAAGCCATGGCTTATCAACCATGAACAACCCATGAAGAGAACCCATTGTTTGTTGTTCAATAATTAGTTAAATTTCACTATTTAACTTATATGCAGAGCACATCATGAGAAAGGCAGGGCTAGATGAATCGCCAGTTGGAATTAAGATTGCTGGGAGAAAGATCAACAACCTCAGATTTGCAGATGATACCACTCTAATGGCAGAAAGTGAAGAACTAAAGAGCATTTTGATGTGAGTGAAGGAGGAGAGTGCAAAAGTTGGCTTGAAACTCAGCACTGAGAAAACTAAGACCATGGCATCTGGTCCTCTCACTTCCAGGCAAATAGATGGGGAATAAACGGAGGCAGTGACAGATTTTATTTTCCTGGGCTCCAAGATCACCGCAGATGGGGATTGCAGCCAAGAAATTAAAAGACGCTTGCTCCTGGGGAGGAAAGCTATGGCAAATCTAGACAGCAAACTAAAAAGCAGAGACATCACCCTGCCAACAAAAGTGTGTATAGTCAAGGCTATGGTTTTCCCAGTTGGAATGTATGGCTGTGAAAGCTGGACCATAAGGAAGGCTGAACGCCGAAGAATTGAGGCCTTTGAATTGTGGTGCTGGAGGAGACTCCTGCGTTTTACTTAGACTGCAAGGAGATCAAACCAGTCAGTCCTAGAGAAGATCATCCCTGACTGCTCTTTAGAAGGCCAGATACTGAAGATGAAACTCAAATACTTTGGCCAGCTAATGAGAAGGAAGGACTCACTGGAGAAGAGCCTAATGCTGGGAACAATAGAGGGCAAAAGAAGAAGGGGGCGGCAGAGAATGAGGTGGCTAGATGGAGTCACTGAAGCAGTCGGCATGAGCTTAGGTGGACTCCGGGGGATGGTGGAGGACAGGAGGGCCTGGAGGAGTGTTGTCCATGGGGTCGCGATGGGTCAGACACAACTTTGCGACTAACAACAACAAATGCACTGTGAGTTGTTCGTTATGATTTATTATCAGGGCTGGACATGTTTCAACAACAGCTCATGGTTCAATGACAACCCAGTATCAGCTGTGCGAGCTCAACCCAGTGGCTATCTTGCTTCTCCCCCTGACGCCATGCATTTGATATATTCATGGGGTGACTTTTTAAATATCCTTCTCGTCTGGCCTGGAACACCCTTTTAAAGACACAAGCCTGACCTGCCCCATTTCAAGTCCAAACTTTAGATTTGGAATCTGGACCCGCACATGCCCGCCTTTCCGAGTTGAACTTTTAGCCACATTTCCTGGTTCCTTCCATGGGCTTGCAGATGGGGCTTAAGCTGTTAAAAACAAAGCAAACTGGGAGCACTCGGCACACGCGCTTGCTCAGAGTCCTGCACAACTGGACTCACTGGCATTGCTGCCTCGTACCATCCATCAGTTCGGCTTTGGGCGCTGCTGACGTGCGAGATGATAGCAGCGTTCCATGTTCCTTCTGCAAGTGGAGTGGTAGACCAGAAGGCGAGTTCAGCGGCAGGTTATGCCTACAACTAAGTGTGCATTTTATTTCTTTTGGCATGAGGCTGCTGGGGAATGGATTTGTTGGGGCTGTTTTGAGCAGCAAGTGATATCCATGATGAGATTTGTCAGATGGGGCCTCATCCTTTCTCTCGATCATGCATCTTGCCTACAAGATTGCTTTTCAATCTATCAGTGTGGCTTGGGTCATCTCTACCTTCCAAAAAGACCCCTGGGGATTTTACAATAGGGAGATCAGTAATGAATGATGTCTATTTAACATGGCAGTGGTAGAAATAAATGAAAAACGTGGATATGATAACTTATAGGACAATCCATTCCTTTAGGGTCTTATACATGTGTGGTCTGCCTCAAATCATGGCCTGTATGAACACTGCTGGGGAAACCAGGCCTAACGTAATAGTAGATCCTGAAGGACTAGACACATTTAGCCTGAAGAAAAGAAAACTTAGTAGAAATTGGGAGAGTAATATGGTTACTTATGTTGTTGTTGTTAGTTGCGAAGTCATGTCTGACCCATCGCGACCCCATGAACAACATTCCTCCAGGCCTTCCTGTCCTCCGCCATCCCCCGGAGTCCACCTAAGCTCACGCCGACTGCTTCAGTGACTCGACAGGGCGAGTCAAATCCATGTGGACCAAACATCAAATTTTCAACACTTACTTTTAAAACTTGGAAAATCTGTTGAGAAAAGGTGCCGCAACTCCATTCCAGTGCGTTCTATGACAAAAAGAAAGTGCTGGTTCTTCTCCACTGCGCTGTGTTCGGCGCCCGTGTGCCGCTGTACGCCTGCTCCTGGAAGGCCTGAACCGGAGGGTGCCGCCGCCTTTGCGTCCTCCTTGTGGGCTTCCTGCAGACAGCTGGTTGGCAACTGTGTGGGCAGCGAGGCTCCTCCCTTCTGTATTGGTTTGTTTCGCAGCAGCCTGTTCAGCAGTGCCTGAAAGGCAGCAAGGGTGGCTTGTTCTTTTGATGAAGACACACTTGAACAATATAATCCTCTCGAAACATGACTCACTCCTCACCGCCAGTGTTGGAATGGTTTGAGGAGACGATGTCTGCAAACAAGAGCCTGCATGGTACAGCCCAGCACTAGCAGATGCTCTCCGCCTGTGTTGGCGTTGGCACATGCGGGAAGAGTGAAAGGAGCAGTTTCTTGCAGAGAAATTGGAAAGAAGAAAGAGGGGTCAATGAGTCAAGGTCTCTTAGGTCCGATGAAGCTTGCTCAGAGCAAAACTTCGAAGAGTCCCAGGATTCTAGGATGATGCAGCATTGCCCCTGTGACGTTCAATGCTAAAAACTTGAAATATTAGCCACCAGTGTTCCCGTTTTTAATGAAATGAAACCACAAAAGGCCAACTAATCAGTCTATAAAGTGGGGGATTTGGATGACTATTGATCAGGGTGGGAGGAATTTCTCTGATGCAATCAGTGTTAATGAGAGATTGGACAGCAAAGCAATGATTAACAAATCATCTGTCTTTCTAATTAAGAGGG